>NW_027223753.1:44132037-44732037 GCF_028538775.1 Myotis yumanensis
ACAACATGGCAGCCAATAGTGGGCTCACTCAGGCTCCCCCGCTGCCCTGCAGGCAGACCAATTCTAGAACACTTTTGCTTTGACCTCACTTTCTTGAAAGATTTTGTTAGGTTGAAAGTTTTGTAACTAACACAATGAACAAACCAATGAACACTGAAACCCCTAATTTTACATGTTAGAAAATAAGGCATTGATTTCCTGTAATTTTATACACTGGAAGCCTGATAACTTTAGTTCATGTGTTCTAACTCCCTTTTCACTTAAAAAAAATGCATCACACTCCTTTTTAAGGTCCTAAAAAAAGATGTGGGAAATGATTAAACCTAGAGAAGACTGTATAGAAGAGGCTTTTTTCTCCCAAAAGTTAGGAACCACAAGAAGCCCTACGTTGGGTTTAATAGAATCAGCCTAGTAGCCTTAGCCAAGATTAGAATCACTTGAGCCTTGATTATAGAAATTTCTTTCTAAAATTCATGTTTGCTCAAAGTGGAATGACAAGGATAGCGAGTAGGTTTCTTTTTTTTCTTTTTAAAGCAGGGTCCAGCCATCTAGAAGAGTATTTTTTTTGTGTGTGTGTTAATCCTCACCTGAGGATATTTTTCCATTGTGGTTTTTGTTTTGTTTTGCTTTGCTTTGCTTTTTTTTTTTTTTTTTTTTTTTTTTTTTTAGAGAGAGTGGAGAGGGAGAGACAGAGAGAGAGAAATATTGATGTGAGAGAGACACATGGATTGGTTGCTTCCCACGTGTGCCCAACCAGAGCGGGGGATGGAGCCTGCAACCGAGGTACGTGCCCTTGACTGGAATTGAACCTGGGAACCTTCAGTCCACAGGCCAATGCTCTATCTACTGAGCCAAACTGGCTAGGGCTAGAAGAGTATGTTAATTTCAAAGTCAGAGGGAAAAGTCTTATGAGTAATTGTTGTCAAATTCTGTCATAAGATTGAGAGGGCAGGGTGTTGGAGTCCTATTGTAAAATGTAGTAAGTTAGTTATTTTAGAGTTATTCAAGAAATGATACTGGGATGCTTATTGGCAGACTAAAACCCTAGATATTACTATATCACTTACGGTTTTTTATTTGTTCTGAATTATGTTTTTCTTTCTGATTTGCTGAGCACATGGCATAGCCTTCTGGATATCAGACATGACATTCTGTAGATTGAAGACCATTTGGAAACCATTTCTCTAATATGTACTTGTTAGATATTGAGACATGAGATATATTAGTTTGGGAGATGTGGAAATATGAGCAAAAAACAGTTTTAGTTCACTTTTTTTGTGGTAAAATATACCTAACATATAATTTACATTTTAAGCATTTTTAGTGTATAATTCAGTGGCTTTAAGAATAATTCACTACTAGTTTAGGGTAGGTGATAAAGAAATGTTAGCTGGATCTGAGTAGAGCAAGTATAAGCCATCACAGCCATCAACTGAGTCCTCTGTGCCTTAGCCAAGATTAGAATCCCTTGGGCCTTCGACCTTGTAATAGAATGGGGTGTGATAAGGTAACATGAAAACTTGAATTTATAAGTATACATTTTTGGTGAAAACACTTGGGATATAGTAGAAAGAAGCACAGGCTTGAAAGTCAGAAGAGCTGCTTTTGATTCTGAATTTGCCACAGCTTAACCATGTCCCTTGGCATGTCACATAACTTTGAGAATCAGTTTCTTCATCAATAAATTCCTACTTTACTGTGTGTTTGTGAGGATCTAATGGAGTACCATCCATGTAAACTATTAAGCATTATTTCACTGGGAATATTGGCAATATTCTCACTGGGGAAAGGCATAAACAATCTTTATGGGATAGGATGAGTGAGGGTTGAATGAGGTAACGTAGTGGCACAATACTTGTGCAGTATTATGTACTCTGCAAATGAGTATGTATGTGTGTGTTTTCTAATCACAGTTTGAACAGCTGAGAAGTGGCAGCCCTTAAGAAAGTCTCAAGTTGAAGGGCCTAGAAAAATAGTGTGAACTCTAAAAGAAAAATTGGCTGCTTCTGAGTAACCAAATATAGAAATAATAACAATTTTAAAAATCTCTGTAAAGTTAGCCAGATAAACTCCTGAGCATAAGTGTGTGTGTGTGTGTGTGTGTGTGTGTGTGTGTGTGTGTGTTTAATGTACTCCTTAGAGTTCAAAACAGAAACACAAATATGCTTTGGGGTTAGAACACTGTGCCAAAGCTCAGCCCAGAGCAGCTATTTGCAGCAGCCATAAATCCCCTTAGGTAGGAGCTGGTAATGGGAAATGTGACCAATCCCTTTAGCAATAGAGCGCAGAGAGGAGGACTACCAGGCATGGCTATAATAATTGGAGACAATTCAAATGAATAAATAATGAGCTAAATAAATATTTAAATGTACTCCAAGATGAAAACCTGAAAAGTGTCTTTCTAATTTGCTGAAGTAATGTGAAACACAGACTAACACTGTGTATGGGTAGGATTCCTTCTTTGAGTATATGTGCTTGCTTTATTTTCCTTGTAGGTTACTACCCATTTGGTTGGTTTTAGAACTTTCTGTGCTCTGGCACCAGTTGGCACCATGGACATGGTGTGATCGGAGACGGGTACCTCCTTGCCCACTTTATGTGGTGATTGGCTTGTAATTCTTCCAAGGCAAGCCTTTCATCTGCTGCTGAACGTGCTGTCCCCTGGGCCCCTTCGTCAGTCAGAACGTCTTGGGAGATGATGTTTACTTTTCCACTAGGGCTAGCTCCCCGAAGCACATGCGGGTCTCTTTACTATGTGGTGATTTCTTTGTAAATAATTAAGAGGCAGGGAGATTGTCTGGCCTGATGGCTAAGTGCTTGGTATGTTACAGGCTTGAGAGTGGTTCCAAGGGACAGTTGATTCGGGGCTCAGATCACTTGCTGATGGGATGCTTCCAACAACCCACTGTGCTCTTATTCTCTGAGCAGTGACGGATTTAGTGGAGAGGTTCCTCTCACAAAGGCAGACATTAGCACTGCACCTGCCACAAATTAATGCCAGAAACAGAACGTCTTTAAAACGAATGATGCTGCTGACCCCTCCCAGGAAGTCCCAGAGTTAGATGTGAAAAGATTATTTGTTGCCTGGATTGTGTTCAGGCCTCAGCCTTTTTGGAGCAGCAGACAGATCAGCTTTTTGTGACATTTCGTCAGAACTGGCAAAGCTCCTTGAGCTAAAGTCATATATATGGAAAATTAGAACAGACATCTTTATAAATCATCTTTGGTGCAAAATATTGCTATTGTGCACTAAAAAGAATATGACATTTAGATTTTTTTGGTGATAAGTATTACTCATTAAGGAATAGTTGGTTATCTTTTTTTCTTTTAAACATATAAAACTAGAGGCCTGATGCACAAAATTCGTGCAAGGGGCTTGGCCCTCGTAGCCCTGGCTTCATCTGGAAGGTCATCTGGAAGGAAGTCCGGAAGGTCGTTTGGCTGTCTGGTCTAATTAGCATATTATGCTTTTATTATTATAGATAATTTGAAAACTGACACACTTTCTGCAATTGGTGACTATGTCAGCAGAGCATGTAAGAATAGAAATGCCGAAACCGGTTTGGCTCAGTGGATAGAGCATCGGCCTGCGGACTGAGGGGTCCCAGGTTCGATTCCGGTCAAGGGCATGTACCTGGGTTGTGGGCACATCCCCAGTGGGAGATGTGCAGGAGGCAGCTGGTCGATGTTTCTCTCTCATCGATGTTTCTAACTCTCTATCTCTCTCCTTTCCTCTCTGTAAAAAATCAATAAAAAATAAAAATAAAAAAAGAATAGAAATGATGCAATGATATAGGAACTTTTCTATCGAAGTGACTTTTCTCAGTCTGGTATTAAGAGTTTATGGGATGTGAAAGAAAATTATGAGCTGAGGCTAAATTTTGACAGTAGCCTAGATTTTGTTACCTATACATTGTAACTCAACAGCTTTTAGCAGCCTTAAAATTGGTGTTAATATCTATAGTGTTATTCTTACAAAATGAAAAAGCAAGAGGAAATGGTCTTCAGAAGGCTGTAAGTGATATTGAATGTGTTTAAGGAGAGATGGGTAGAAGTAGATGAGAGAATAGAACATTGGAGTATAGAAAGGAGGAGCCATGGAGGTATGAAATATTAGGCAGATCACATATCCAGTAAAAATTGTACTCTACACCCATTTTATACTTTATTCACCCAAGTTCAATAAAGGTTTAGCCTTAGTTTTTATAAATTTTAAGGATTTCTAATGTTTTTAGTTACTACTAAAATAATGTTAAGTTTAGGCCCTTTGTTTGTAGGGAAAGTAAAACTATATCCTAATTTCATTTTGATAGGTTGATGTAAGCCAGAGATTTTTGTGTTTTTCATCTGGGTCCTCCTTAATTCTGACTTACCCTTGTCTTTCTAGTTCAATGGTGTGCAGCTCTATGGGAAATCTCGCCGAGAAGCAGTCTCCTTTCTTAAGGAAGTGCCACCCCCCTTTACCTTGGTTTGCTGTCGACGGTTGTTTGATGATGAAGCCTCTGTAGATGAGCCAAGGACCACGGCAGCCTCTCTTCCTGAGATGGAGGTACTAAATCAGTGAACCACGGTTCCCACAGGCATGCCCACTCATCAAGGATGCCCCGAAGAGTGTGTTACAATATAAAGAGAGAGAAAATATTCCCCCCCCCCTTTTTTTTTTACTACAGTAGCTCTCAATGACAACAATGCATAGCTTTCAGACTGTTACTTTTCATATAATATCATAAAATTATCCCTTTTTTCCCCCCTTGCAATATTGGTGACATTAATGTGCATGCTCTTGGATTTTAGAGAAGCTTTTTCTAGCATTTGCCTAGGCTCATTGCTTTTGGCTCCCAGTTTAACTCAGTTCATCTTAATCAGTTGAGGACGTTGTTGAATATCTAATGGACTTCCCCTTTTTCAGAGCCTCAAAAATATGAAGATCTATGACCAATTTCGAAGTGAGTCTAAAAATTGCTGTAAAAACCTTCAGAAGGTCAGAGAATAAAATAACACTTTCTATGCTCTTGATACTCTTTTTTTTAAAGAGCATTGTGATTATGAAAACAGTTTCAAGCACATGCTTTGTCATCTTATGCCATTTGTAACCTCATCTTTGATGCCATTTCCACCTTTCCAGACTCTTCTAGATTATAATTCCAGTACCAAAAGTTTAGACACATGGGGCCTTCCCTTTTGCCTATCTATGGTCCGAATTTCAAAACACAGGGACTCTAATCCTGCTCTGTCATGTAATGATTGTGAATCTTTGAGCAAATAACTTGGCTTCTGTTCATATTCTTCCTCTGAAAAGCGGGGGTACTTAGTACTTAGCCATTTCATCAGTTTGTGTGAGGAGGAGATGGAGTAATGTAGGCAAAGTGCTAGTCACATGCCTTGCCCATGCAGAGTGCTCCGTGAAAGTTAGCTCTAGCTATTCTTGACTCCTCCAGTTCACCTATCTTTGTTTTCTGATCTCCTAACAGACATAAGAGTCTAGCATAGCACCATCATAGAGTCACAGATGCATATTTAAACTTGTCTTTACCAAGAAATCGTCAGCTCCTGTGAGCAAAGGACATATCTTAAAATTATTTTGTATCTCATAGTGTTTTCATTCTGTACTGGGCATATAAGAAGTGCTTAGTAGATTACTGATTGAGAATCTTTTTAAAAATGTTTATCTTTAGTGAAGCATACTTCAAAGAAGGGACTCAAATGCCACACTTTTTTGACTCTTGTTTTCTTTACTAAAACTAAATGCGGGTGGTAGCTTACCTCTAAAGCAGCGGTTCTCAACCTGTGGGTTGCGACCCCTTTGGGAGTCGAACGACCTTTTCACAGGGGTCGCCTAAGATCATCGGAAAAATACATATATAATTACATATTGTTTTTGTGATTAATCACTATACTTTAATTATGTTCAATTTGTAACAATGAAATTGGGGGTCACCACAACATGAGGAACTGTATTAAAGGGTTTTGGCATTAGGAAGGTTGAGAACCACTGCCCTAAAGGTTGATAGAAATGCCTTTAATCTAATCTTACAGGGTGTGTAAATCACCAACCGAACTTGCTGACTCTATCCTCCCATCTGTCATACTTTACCACAATGGGTAAACTACAGCTCTGAATTATGCTAAATGTCAGCCTTGCTGCCCATTAGTTGATTGCTTTCCATTCTGTGAATATAGGAGTTATGCAGAATTGATTGTATCAAAATGATATATTTCAGGTTGTAGAATAATATCTTGTATACCTTAAATGCCTTGAAATCCCTATGAACTTCAGTTTTAGAATTGTATGTGTTTTTTTAAAATGCTGGCTCTCTTTTCCATCTGTCTCTTTTTTTCCACACTTATCCCAATGCTATCTTAGGTTCTCAAACTCTATCTGTTTAGGCAGCTCAGCCAAAATTCTAATGATCATTAATCAGTGAGAGTATTAAGTGCCCCAGTAAAACATCAATCATATTGTATTAGCCATTGGAACTTTACTTTTTATTGGAAAGTATGAATGTTTTCTTTATAAGTATCATTTCCTCACATCAGGCTGATATATACAGAGGTTATTGATCCAGAACATTCCCACTAATTTCAAATGTTGTAACTCAAGAACCAAGAAATTGTTCCCATGTTTAGACTTAATCCACCATGGATTGAGTATTGACTTTCCATGTCCTGCAGGGACAGTTTGAGGTCTGGACCAACCCTAATTAAAACGTGTTTGTGTGTTAGCTATGGTGCCTTACTCTTCCATGTTAGAGGAGTTTCCCCCCCAACTTTAATTCCATTAAATTGATTCTCATACAGGTCACTCAAAATGATTTTTGTAGAAATAATACACTTTCATTTTATTTACTAGGATTTCCCAAAGTTTTAAGAAGTCTATTTTTGAAAATTATTATTTAGCCTGTAGCTTTATTAAAAAAGAGTGTCAGGGAAAACCCACTGAAAGATGGATGGTTCATTAATGTATGATCAAATATTTGTCGAGAAGCTGTTGTGAGCCAGGTACTATTGTGGGTTGAGTGGATAACATGGTTAACTCTATGGTAGCCTGCAGAGTTTTCATTCTAGCTTGTTGCTAGGGTTACAAAGAAAAAGATAATTCTTGAGCTTCAGGTAGAAACTCAGAGTACTTTAGGAAAGTTAAATCATATAAAAAACCCCGACTATATGGTACTATAAATAGTATCAAGACAGAAGGTTGGAGCAGCTACTCTTGCTCTGCATAGTTGACTCATTGAACCTGTATCATTTAATTTCCTAGAATTCCATATGGCAGTGACTCTTCTCCCTGAAAGAAGGGGAAGCCTGGAATAGGAGGACCTGGGGGAGTGAGGTCAGGGGAAATAACCAAGGACAGTGGACTGGGTAGTTGTGACAATCTACTTCCTCCAAGATGAGATTTTCATTATTTCAACTTAGTAATTTTTATGTTTTTAGATTTGCATGATTCCCAAAGACTTGGATTTTTCCCCACCTTATTTTTCTAGTAAAGTCTTTCCTTGAAAACTTCTAGGAGTCAACAGAAGTGGTTTCCCATGTCCTGGTTTCTCTCTGTGTTAGCATCTTTCTTTGTCTCTTACTATAACTGCAAATTCAGGTATTGCTACTTAAATATCTTTTAAGCTTTGACTTTGTATGATGTTTTCATTTTTCCTTAAATTGCATATTTTTCCTTTTATGCTTCTAATGGGATGACAGAACTCATTGAAGTATAAGAGGTCAGTGTTAATACTTTGAATGAAATGGGTACTTTACATTAAAAAAAACTATATGAACAATCTGCATATTAAGTGCTTGAATTTTCATGAAGATCTTATATTAGAATATATATGCCTCAGTGCATGACCCTTTAAACAGATTAGAAATAAAAACTATGCATGCCAAAGAGAACCCCCAGTTTGAGAAGCAGCTATGAGATTCCTGACATGTTCTTTTCAGAATTGAAAGGACAGTGTTTGAAGCATATATGTTCTTTTGTATTTCAGGCTGATCACAATGTAGATGTCAACACTGAAGAAGATGATGATGGGGAATTAGCACTATGGTCTCCTGAAGTCAAGATTGTTGAACTAGTAAAAGATCATAAAGGCTTGGGATTCAGCATTTTGGATTATCAGGTATAAGAACCTCTGTAGAGTTTTTTGGAGTGATTAGTTTGTATTAACATTATATAAAGTAGTAATCGTTTTAAGGCACCCATTGACTTAGGCAAAACTGAATGTTTTGATGTAGGTAGTTCCTGTCCAAAGATGAGGTGTCATATTTTGCATTGTTAGCTTGACAATTGAGCATTCAGTTTGGTTGCTTTTAGTATATTTAGAGTTGTGCAGCCATCACCACAGTCTAATTTTAGAACATTTTCATCACCCCCAAAAGAAACCTTATGCATATTAGTAGTTATTCCCAATTCTACTCCTCTCCCTCCCCTTCACATGGAGGTATTTGTAGTTTTGCTTACCTATTAATCTCATTGAGCTTAATTAAGTAGAAATGTGAAATTTCTACTTGGTAAAATTATAATTTACATTTAATAATGGGGCACATAATATTTATGTATCTATATCTACCCCAAATATGACTAGGGTAAAATGACTGATGCATTTGGGGGAGGAGGTGGAAGGTCACAATAAGACACCTATATGCTTACCAGCTTACTAGTTTATAGAACTTTTAGAGCTTCTGATTATTATGGGGTATTAAAACTGCTGGCAAGAGATCTCTCACTTTTTTAAGTTGCATATTTTAATACATTTGTGCTGCCTAAACACATTGTGGTTTAATAAAGCAAAAAGTCTTCTATCAGAGCACATAAAATGCCAAGAGATATAAAAATCAATACTTTTGTTTTTAATATAATAAGGCAATCGGGAATAGATTAAAAGGAAAATATTTTAAGCAATATGTAAGACATTAAATTCCATATTTTGGCATTGTGATTTAAGATTACTGAAATAGATTATATCTCTTTCATTTTTGCTGCCTTATTTCTGTGCCAGATAACCTTCTTCGTTATTAGAACTTCTCTTTGGAATATTATTGAATTATGAGTTGTTGATTTCAAATAATGCACATTTTGGGAAATATTTTTATAAAAATATTAATACTATAAGATCCTGGAAGTTTATATATTGGTTTATATTAGTGGATATAATACAAATGGCTGGTATATACTATTTTCCTCCCCAATGTAGTTCTATTACCTAGCACATGGTAGGTGATTAATAAATACTTGCAGAATGATTGCATAAAGTGTAGGTTAGCCTAAATTAACTGGGACTAAATGAACACATTCAGTGGGGTTTCTTTTTTTTTTTTTTTTTTTTTTAAATCTTTATTGTTCAGATTATTACATTTGTTCCTCTTTTTTCCCCCCATAACTCCCCTCCTTCCAGCTCCCACCCCACCCTCCACCCTCACTCCCCACCCACTGAGTTCATCCATTGGTGCATGATTTTTGTCCAGTCACTTCCCGCATCTCCCACACCCCTTTTCCCCCAAGAATAGTCAGTCCATTCCCTTTCTATGTCCCTGATTCATTATAGTCACCAGTTCATTCTGTACATCAGGTTATTTATTCACTTGATTCTTAGATTCATTTGTTGATAGATGCATATTTGTTGTTCATAATTTGTATCTTTACCTTTTTCTTCTTCTTCCTCTTCTTAAAGGATACCTTTCAGCATTTCATATAATACTGGTTTGGCGGTGATGAACTCCTTTAGTTTTTCCTTATCTGTGAAGCTCTTTATCTGACCTTCAATTCTGAATGATAGCTTTGCTGGATAAAGTAATCTTGGTTGTAGGTTCTTGGTATTCAGCACTTTGAATATTTCTTGCCATTCCCTTCTGGCCTGCAAAGTTTCTGTTGAGAAATCAGCTGACAGTCGTATGGGTATTCCCTTGTAGGTAATTGAGCCTCTTTCTCTTGCTGCTTTTAAGATTTTCTCTTTGTCTTTTGCTCTTGGCATTTTAATGATGATGTGTCTTGGTGTGGTCCTCTTTGGATTCCTTTTGTTTGGGGTTCTCTGCGCTTCTTGGACCTGTAAGTCCATTTCTTTCTCCAGGTGGGGGAAGTTTTCTGCCATTATTTCTTGAAATAGGTTTTCAATATCTTGCTGTCTCTCATCTTCTGGCACTCCAATGACTCTGATATTAGTCTGCTTAAAGCTGTCCCAGAGGCTCCTTACACTATCTTCACACTTTCGGATTCTTTTTTCATTTTGCTTTTCCAATTGGGTGTTTTTTGTCGAATCTTTGGTTTGATTCTTGTCCTCCTCTGGTCTGCTATTGGGTATAATATTCTTTATTTCAGTCCATGTATGCTTACTTTCTAATTTCTTTATCGTAGCATCGAGGGTCTCATTAGTTTTCGTGAGGCTCTGCACAAATTTATGGCAAGCCCTCAAAATTGCGATTCTTAGCTCCATATCCTCCATTTCTGTCATGTTTTTTTGTCTCCGCATCTTTTATGCTTTCTTGGTGCACCCCCTTGTGGTCTCTGTGCGCAGTCTTGTTCTAGCCAAGCCTTAATTGTTGTAGTTAACACTAGAGGGATTTGACCACCAGGCCGACTGGCTGTGGAAATCAGCTGTGGGAAAACTTCAGTCCTCAGAGGAGGTGCTAGTCCAGCCCTTGCCTGAGGCGATCGGCAAATGGCTGTGCGCAGGGTTTGGGCGGGGCGGGCTCAACAGGGCGGGGGATGGGGGGGGGAGGGAGCAGCTATGGCCACTCTCAGTCCGTCCCCAGGGGCTCTGCCTCTCTGTCCCAGCAATCGCTGCAAACCTCGGAGGGGCCGTAGCCAGACAGTCCCGCTTCTCCCGTTTGAGTCTGGGTCCCTAGAGACTCGCCCGGATCTGTAGCCCAGAGTCTGAGACTCACTCCTGATTGAAAACGACAATCGCGCCCTCAGCCGCCAGCCCGCTTTGCTCGCGCACCCTCACCACCGCACCGCCGTACCTTTAAATTTTCCACACTGCGCCTCCGCTGAGCGTCGGAATGCTGTTGTTTTTGCTTCTAGTTGAAGAGACTCTCCTCAGCCAGCCTTCCTGTGGTTCTGGTTGATGTCCGCTCCGACTTTTAGTTGTATTTTTGAAGTGGTTGTCCACGGCGGCAGTCTCCGGTGTTTACCTATGCCGCCATCTTCGATTCCTCTCCTCAGTGGGGTTTCTTAACCATTTTGATAATTGGGATGTAGTTAAGAACAGCAGTCACCAGCCTTTTGGACCTCGCGGACCACCGGTTGGCAATTGCTGGTTTAAAAGATACCTTTCAGATGTGGTCTTAGATATTTAGCTAAATTTCCCTTATTATTGGAATCTATCTATCTATCTAACTATCTATCTATCTATCATCTATCTATCTTTGTACTCTTATATAATACTAGAGGCCTGGTGCACGAGTTCGTGCACTGGTGGGGTCCCTCGGCCTGGCCTGTGTCCTCTGCAATCCGGGAACCCTCGGGGGATGTTGGATAGCTGGTTTCGGCCCAATCCTCGCAAGCCCAATCCAGACAGGAGGGAGCCCGGTCCCCATAGGCCTGATGCAGACAGGAGGGAGCCCAATCATGTGCATTGAGCATCTGTCCCCCGGTGGTCAGTGCGCATCATGGCAACCATTCATTTGGTCGTTTGGTCATTTGGTCACTTAGGCTTTTTTTTTTTTTTTTTAAATATATTTTATTGATTTTTTACAGAGAGGAAGGGAGAGAGAGAGAGAGAGTTAGAAACATCGATGAGAGAGAAACATCGACCAGCTGCCTCCTGCACATCTCCCACTGGGGATGTGCCCACAACCCAGGTACATGCCCTTGACCGGAATCGAACCTGGGACCTTTCAGTCCGCAGGCCGATGCTCTATCCACTGAGCCAAACCGGTTTCGGCTGGTCGCTTAGGCTTTTATATATATAGATATCATAATGGTTGTTTTATCCTGTTAAATGACATTATCTGCAAGTTTTATACTTTGAATGTTGCACATTTAAAGCAGACAAGTGCTTCAGACATTTTTTAAAAAACTTCAGTAAAATACGAAAAGAAAAACTTGATAGTCCTTAGTAATTTAATCCCTACTTAACAGAAACATTTCCTTTTTTTTTTTAATCCTCGCCAAGGATATATTTTTTTTTTTTTTTTTTCGCTTAAAGTATTACAAAGGGCCGAAACCGGTTTGGCTCAGTGGATAGAGCGTCGGCCTGCGGACTGAAGGGTCCCGGGTTCGATTCCGGCCAAGGGCATGTACCTGGGTTGTGGACACATCCCCAGTAGGAGATGTGCAGGAGGCAGCTGATAGATGTTTCTCTCTCATCGATGTTTCTAACTCTCTATCTCTCTCCCTTCCTCTCTGTAAAAAATCAATAAAATATATTTAAAGTATTACAAAGGGTATTACATAAGTGTCCTTTTTTCCCCCCCGCCCTTGACAAACCCCTACCCTCCCTTACCCCCCAGTGTCTTATGTCCATTAGTTATGCTTATATGCATGCATACAAGTCCTTCGGTTGATCTCTAACTCCCCTCCCTCCTGCCCCCCAACTCTCTCTGGCCTTCCCACTGCAGTTTGACAGTCAGTTTGAGGCAGCTCTGCCTCTGTATCTATTATTGTTCAAAAGTTTGTAATGGTCTTTATTATCCATGAATGAGTGAGATCATGTGGTATTTTTCCTTCATTGACTGGCTTGTTTCACTTAGCATAATGCTCTCCAGTTCCATCCATGATGTTGCAAATGGTAGGAGTTCCTTCTTTTTAACAGCAGCATAGTATTCCATCGTGTAGATGTACCACAGTTTTCTAATCCATTCATCTACTGATGGGCACTTAGGCTGTTTCCAGATCTTAGCTATGGTGAATTGTGCTGCTATGAACATCTGGTTACATATATCCTTTCTGATAGGTGTTTCTGGTTTCTTGGGATATATTCCTAGTAGTGGGATCACAGGGTCAAATGGGAGTTCCATTTCCAATTTTTTGAGGAACCTCCATACTGCCTTCCATAGTGACTGCACCAGTCTGCATTCCCACCAGCAGTGCACAAGTGTTCCTTTTTCTCCACATCCTCTCCAGCACTTGTCGTTTGTTGATTTGTTGATGATGGCCATTCTGACAGGTGTGAGATGGTACCTCATTGTTGTTTTGATTTGCATCTCTCGGATGATTAGTGACTTTGAGCATGTTTTCATATGTCTCTTGGCTTTCTGAATGTCCTCTTTTGAAAGGTGTCTATTTAGATCCTTTGCCCATTTTTTGATTGGATTGTTTATCTTCTTTTTGTTAAGTTGTATGAGTTCCCTATAAATTTTGGAGATTAAGCCCTTATCAGATATGACGTTGGCAAATATGTTTTCCCAAGAGGTGGGTTTTCTTGTTGTTTTGTTGATGGTTTCTTTTGCTGTGCAGAAGCTTTTTATTTTGATGTAGTCCCATTTGTTCAGTTTCTCTTTAGTTTCAACTGCCCTAGGAGCTGTATCAGTGAAGAAATTGTTTTGGCATAAGTCTGAGATTTTGTTGCCTTTGTATTCTTCTAGAATTTTTATGGTTTCCTGTCGTACATTTAAGTCCTTTATCCATTTTGAGTTTATTCTTGTGTATGGTGTAAGTTGGTGGTCTAGTTTCATTTTCTTGCATATATCTGTCCAATTTTCCCAACACCATTTATTGAAGAGACTATCTTGGCTCCATTGTATGTTCATGCCTCCTTTGTCAAAAATTAATTGAGCATATTGGTTCGGGCTAATTTCTGGACTCTCTATTCTATTCCACTGGTCTATATGTCTGTTCTTGTGCCAGTACCAGGCAGTTTTGAGAACAGTGGCTTTGTAATACAGTTTGATATCTGGCATTGAGATCCCACCTACTTTGTTCTTTCTCAGGATCGCTGCAGCTATTCGGGGTCTTTTTTTATTCCAGATGAATTTTTGGAGAGTTCGTTCTAGATCTTTGAAGAAGGCCATTGGTATTTTAATGGGAAGTGCGTTGAATTTATAGATTGCTTTGGGTAGTATGGACATTTTAATGATGTTGATTCTACCAATCCAAGAACATGGTATGTTCTTCCATCTGTTTATGTCTTCCTCTATCTCTTTTTTCAACGTCCTGTAGTTTTCTGAGTAGAGGTCTTTAACCTCTTTAGTTAAGTTTATTCCTAGGTATCTTAATTTTTTTGGTGCGATGGTAAATGGGATTGTTTTTCTAATCTCTCTTTCTGAAAGTTCACTATTGGTGTATAGAAATGCCTCAGATTTCTTGGGGTTAATTTTGTATCCTGCTACATTGCCAAATTCATGTATTAAGTCTAGTAGCTTTTTGATGGAGTCTCTAGGGTTTTGTATGTATAATATCATGTCATCTGCAAATAAGGACAGTTTTACTTCCTCTTTTCCAATTTGGATGCCTTTTATTTCTTCTTCTTGCCTAATTGCAATGGCTAATACTTCCAGTACTATGTTGAACAGGAATGGTGAGAGTGGGCATCCCTGTCTTGTTCCTGTTCTTAGGGGAAATGGTGTTAGTTTTTGACCATTGAGTATGATGTTGGCTGTGGGCTTGTCATATATGGCTTTTATTATGTTGAGGTATGATCCTTCTATTCCCACCTTTCTGAGAGTTTTTATCAAAAATGGGTGTTGGATTTTGTCGAATGCTTTTTCTGCATCAATTGATATGACCATGTGGTTTTTTTCTTTCAATTTGTTTATGTGATGTATCACATTTATTGATTTACGGATGTTGTACCATCCTTGCATCTCTGGGATAAATCCTACTTGGTCATGGTGTATGATCCTTCTGATGTACTGCTGGATCCGATTTGCTAAGATTTTGTTGAGGATTTTGGCATCTATGTTCATGAGGGATATTGGCCTGTAATTCTCTTTCATTGTGATGTCTTTACCTGGTTTTGGTATTAGGGTGATGCTGGCTTCATAGAATGAGCTTGGAAGTGTTCCTTCCTCTTGAATTTTTTGTAGTAGTCTGAGGAGGGTAGGTTTTAGTTCTTCCTTGAATGTTTGGTAGAACTCCCCTGTGAAGCCGTCTGGCCCTGGGCTTTTGTTTGCTGGAAGCTTTCTGATGACTGCTTCAATTTCTTCCATAGTTATTGGCCTATTGAGGTTTTTAGATTCTTCCTGATTGAGTTTTGGAATGTTGTATTTTTCTAGGAATTTGCCCATTTCCTCCAGGTTGTCTAGTTTGTTGGAGTAGAGTTGCCCGTAGTATTGTTTAACAATCATTTGTATTTCTGTGGGGTCTGTTGTTATTTCGCCTCTATCATTTCTGATTTGGTTTATTTGGGACCTTTCTCTTTGCTTCTTGGTGAGCCTGGCGAGGGGTTTGTCAATCTTGTTTATCCTTTCAAAGAACCAGCTCTTGGTTTCATTGATTTTCTGTATTGTTTTTTTGGTCTCTATGTCATTGATTTCTGCTCTAATCTTTATTATCTCCTTCCTTCTGCTCACTCTGGGGTTTTCTTGTTGCTCTCTTTCTAATTCTTTGAGTTGTAGAGTTAGATGATTAACTACCATTTTTTCTTGTTTTTTGAGATAGGCCTGTAGAGCTATAAACTTCCCTCTCAGGACTGCTTTCATTGTGTCCCAGAGGTTTTGGATTGTTGTGTTTTCATTGTCATTAGTGTCCAGGATGTTTTTAATTTCTTCTTTGATGTCATCAGTAACCCAATCAATATTTAATAACATGCTATTCAGCTTCCAAGTGTTTGAGTATTTTGGGTTGTTTTTATTGTAGTTTATTTCTAACATTATGCCATCGTGGTCTGAGAAGATGCTTTTTATGATCTCAATCTTCTTGAATTTGTGGAGACTTTGCTTGTGACCCAATATGTGGTCTATTTTTGAATATGTCCCATGAGCACCCGAGAGGAATGTATATTACGCAGCTGTGGGGTGTAGTGTTCTGAAGATGTCAATTAAGTCCATCTGATCTAGTGAGTCATTTAGGATTGCTGTTTCTTTGCTGATTGTTTGTCTAGCGGATTTATCCAGTGATGTCAGTGGTGTATTAAAGTCCCCTACTATGATTGTGTTATTGTCAATATCTCCCCTGATATCTTCCAGAAGTTTTCTTATGTATGTGGGTGCTCCTGCATTGGGTGCATATATGTTTACCAGGGTTATATCTTCTTGTTGTATTGATCCCTTTAGTATTATGAAGTGGCCTTCCTTATCTCTGGTTATGGCCTTCACTTTGAGATGTATTTTGTCAGATATAAGTATTGCTACCCCAGCTTTCTTTTCCTTTCCATTTGCGTGAAAGATATTTTTCCATCCCTTCACTTTCAGTCTGTGTGAGTCCTTTCCAATGAGGTGGGTCTCTTGTAGACAGCAGATGTATGGGTCATGTTTTTTTATCCATTCAGCCACTCGATGTCTTTTATTTGGAGTATTTAGTCCATTTACATTTAAAGTTATTATTGAAAGGTACTTGTTTGTAGCCATTTCTTTTTTGTGTGTGTGTGGCTGTTTTCTTTCTGAGCTTGATATTTCTTCTTTTACACCAGTCCCTTTAGCATTTCTTGCATGGCTGGCTTGGTGGTGATAAACTCCCTTAGCCCTTTTTTGTCTGTGAAGCTTCTTATTTCCCCTTCAATTTTGAATGATAGCCTTGCTGGATAGAGTATTCTTGGATTCAGTCCTTTGCTTTGCATCACTTTGTAGATTTCCGTCCATTCTTTTCTGGCCTGATGTGTTTCTGTTGAGAAATCATTTGATAATCTAATGGGAGATCCCTTGTATGTTACTTTCCGCCTCTCTCTTGCAGCCTGTAAGATTCTCTCTTTATCCTGAACATTTGCCATGGTAATTATGATGTGTCTTGGTGTGGGTCTTTTCGGGTTCACCTTGTTTGGGACTCTCTGGGCTTGTGTGACTTTTTTCTTCCCCACCTCAGGGAAGTTTTCTGATATTATTTCTTCGAATAGGTTTTCTAATCCATGTTCATCTTTCTGTTGTTCTGGCACCCCTATTATTCGTATGTTGCTTCGTTTCATGTTGTCCCAAAGTTCCCTTAGGCTCTCCTCCTGTCTTTTAATTTTTTTCTCCATTTGCAGTACAGTTTGAGTGTGTTTTGCTTCCTTATCTTCTAATTCACTGATTCGGTCCTCCGCTTCTCCCAGTCTACTGTTGATACTTTCAATGGTGTTTTTTATTGCAGCTATGTCGCTCTTCATTTCTTCTTGGGACTTACTTAAGTTGTTGATTTTTTCATCTGTTTCTTCTAGCTTCTTGCATACGTAGTTGAGTTTTTCATCTGTTTCTTCTTGCTTCTTGAACATCCGGTGCATGTACTCTAGGAACCTTATTCTGAATTCTTTTTCCGTCATGTTGCATATCTCTGTCTCACTTAGCTGCTTTTCTGGCGAGTCCTCCTTTTCTTTCCTTTGGGGGTTTCTTTGTCTACCCATGTTTGATCTCACTGACATTACTAGTTGTTGAATCGTTCAGTGGCTGGACCCTGGGTGGCAGTGGCTGCTCCCTGGGTGGCAGTGGCTCCTCGGTCTGTGGTTGCTCCTTGGGCGGTTGTGGTAGCAGCGGCTCCTCTGTTGATAGCAGGGCCTCTGATGGGTGCTGTTCACAGTTGTGGTGGCTCTTCTGGCTGGTGGAGGGAGGCTTCAGACGCAGCAACTGTTCCCCAGGCAGAGCGTGTGGTGATCAGGAGGCCGCTGTTGCTTGAATCTGTTGCGTTGATTTAGAGGCACAAAATACAACACAACAAGGCACAACGTACCAGGCACTGAACAGTATTGTATTTACGATATTACTAACCCCAAATAAAGGTGGCCACCCGAGCTAAGAGAGTTGGGAGATAAGGGGGAAAGAAGAGAAAAAGGTAGAAGAGAAAAAAGAAAGAAAGAAAAAAAGGAGTGCAAAAATGAGATTGGAAAAGGGAGGGGAAAAAAAGAAAAAAAAAGAAAAAAAAAAAGAAAGAAGAAAAAAAGTAAGAGAGAAAAGAGAGTGAAGTGTAAAAGGGGGAGAGACTATTTATGTGAGGAGAAAACTCCTATAGGTCCGCCACTAATACCAACAAATTGCAGCAACAGATTCCTGGAGATGAATACAAACTACAAACAACCAATAATATCAAGCGACGCAAGGGGACAGAGAAGCGCAGAAATAACCGGGGGGGGCGGGGGGGAGAGGGAGTGGCAGGAAAATAAAAAGAATAAGCAGTCTAACCTCACAAACAATCAAAAAAAGAAAAAAAAAAAGAAAAAAAGAAAAACAATATACTCGTCAATCAGGCAAACAACGATAAGACAATAGAGAGAGAAAAGAAGAAGAAGAGAGAGAAAAAAAATGGATAGTGAAGGAAGATAAGGGAAAGGTGTATAAGGATTTAGAACAGGGGATTGGACATAGGATATTTAAGCAGGGTTAAATTTTGACAGAGGGTAAAAAGAATAGGGAAGATCTAAAGCTGGAGTAGGGTAAGAGAAACAGGACAGCAAAAGGGAAAAAGTGGGGAAGATTGCTTAGCACAGAGGCAAATTGAGGTAGAGAAAAATGTTGCTAAAGGAACGATGAAAATAGAATGGAGAACATTAGTCCCAAAATAAAATAAAGACAAGATAAGATGACACTTTAAAAACTGGTAAAATGGTAGCGGTAATAATACTAGTTAAAAATAAAAATGTAGTAGCTGAAAGGGCAAAATCGGGTGATGGAGAAAAAGAAAAATGAAAAAAAAACAAAAACAAAACAAAACAAAACAAAACAAACAAAAAAAAAAAGAAAAATGTTTTCTTAGTTAAAAGGAGAAAAAGTAATTTAAAAAAATAAAAAGGTGCATTAATGCAGGTGCTTCAGATCTTCTACTCTTCTTATTGGCACGCCCTGAATTCAGGAGAATGTTGACTTTCCCTCTGATACACTGTTCCTCCTTGTTGCAAGCCACAGTCCTTATTGCCTTATCTGTATTTACAGAGGAGTCAGTTCGTGGCTCTGCCTCTGGGTGGCAGTGTTTCTGGGTTGACCTCCGAGGCTATAAGTTCTCTCCGACCAGTTCTCTATTGTACCTGAACCAGCTCCGCCCAGAGGTGGTTCCCCCGGCGCCACTCCCAGCTCTGTTTCCCAGGCTCCCCCAAAACAATCTTCCCCTACAAGCTCTGCTAGTGACCCCAACTGGGCACTCACATGCACTGGGCTCAACAATCAAACTCACAGAAGTAAGAGGAAGTGTGCAAACTAGAGCCTGGGAAGCTGTTCGAACTCGCAGGGTTCCACCCTCCAGGACCGCGCGGAGTGTCTGCGCGCGCTCAAGCCCCTGGCAACAACAAGTAGCCGGCTATCAGGGAAACTCTGAGGCAGCCCTTTTGCATCCAGTCCAACTATGGGCTCATTTATAGTGTTACCTTCTGGCAGCAGCCCTGCGGGAGCCCTCCCCCCTTGCGAGACACGCTGGCCTCTATAGGCACGGATTTTGGAGAGCGCGGATTTTGGCGGACGCAGATTTCCCCCTGCGCCCGCGCGCGCGTTCCTCGCTCCAACCTGAACTGCGAACCGCACCTTTGAGGTAAGTCTAACCTTTCCGTGGAGGGGTGCAGGTCTCCCCTTGGCTCTTGCAGTCGCGCTGTTTGCGAATCGTTGCCTCCGGGTTAGTAGCCGATCTCTGGATGCCGGTAAACGCTGCCTGAGATGGCGCGGTCTCGCCGCTGCGCTGGCGCCCAGAGGGAGGTTTCAGCCTCAATCTCTAACCATCCGCATTTTTTAGGAGTTTTCTGTCTTTCCTGGCTGCAGACTGTCTCTCAGCTGAACCTCCCCAGCTTGATCGGGCTGATTGTTACCCGTTTCAGCTGCTCGCCCCTATCTGGTCCGGGATGAAGCACCAACACGTCCGTCTAAGCCTCCGCCATTTTCTCCTCCCCGGTGAAAGTCCGCCAAGGATATTTTTTTATTGATTTCAGAGAGAGTAAGAAGAGAGAAAGTGAAACATTAATGTGAGAGTGCAGCATCAATTGGCTGCCTCCTGCACTCCCCCTACCAGGGATCAAGCCCACAACCCTGGCATGTGCCCTGACCAGGAGTTGAACTGGCAACCTTTTGGTACATGGGACAACACCCAACCAACTGAGCCACACCAGGACTCCACTATAACATTTAGATAACACGTAAACACAATTTAAAATTTGGAGCCTGGCAGGTGTAGCTCAGTGGTTGAGCATCAACCCATGAATCAGGAAGTCACTGGTTTGATTCCTGATCAGGGTACATGCCCAGGTTAGCGGGCTTGATCCCCAGTAGGGGGCATGCAAGAGGTAGCCAATCGATGATGTTTCTCTCTCATCAATGTTTCTATCTCTCTATCCCTCTCTCTAAAATCAATGTTAAAAAAAATCATTTAAAATAAAATTTGATTTGGGGCAACTTAATTAATTGGTTATACCATCTCTTGTTGTAATTAGGTAATAAATTCTAAAGTTTGAAAATATTTTTTGCAAGACCAGGTGAAGGTTTAGCAAAAGCCATGAAAGGCTGTGTTCCTGGTTATTACTGTGTTTGATGCATCTCTTATGAATATATTAGGTAGCTGAGTAGGATCAGTGCAAACCCCCACCCCCACCCCCACCCTCAGGCTTTAGCATATTTAGAATAAGAAGTATGGTAGAAACATCTTGGCCATCGGAGAGAGTGTTAGTAGAGTGGGAGAGCTTCTAGGTTGTAAAGGGCCTGCATTAGCAGTATTGAAGAGGTTGAAAATTTACCTTTGAATATTTCGTTACCCACATTTCTTTAGAACTAATAAGGAATTCTTCAAGAGCCTGACAAAATTATATACGATATCTATTTCATGGATATCATTTAATAAAGGGATAATAGTGTCTAGCTCAAAGGATTGTTGTGGGTTAAATAAATTAATGTGTAAGGAAGTAAAAATGTTATATTATTATGCAAATATGAGTATGATATTATTAATAATGATCCAATTAAAAATAAAGACAAAATTTTTTTTATATTTTCCTCAAATGGAGCCCTATTACACTATATATGTACTCTATCAATGTTCAACTATTTAGTGAGATTAAGAAAATTAATGTTAGATGTCTTTGTTTAGAGAAGTCTATATTTAATTGTAAAATTGCATTTTAAAATGCAGCCAACTCTTGATGGATTATTGGCCAGAAATGTACTTTTTACATAAATTGAGCCAAACCTTAGGAAAAGATTAGTGAGCCAATAAAGGATCTTGAGTTGGCCATGGGAATATGAGGTAGCTGTCTGGACAGGTGATTCCGTGAATAACTATTGGTGGAAGTTGTGTAGCTGAGTAGAGAAAAGAAGCATGTCTTATGAAATGAAGGAGCTGAATCTACTAAACCAGGGGTCCTCAAACTTTTTAAACAGGGGGCCAGTTCACTGTCCCTCAGACCGTTGGAGTCTATAGTTTAAAAAAAACAACTATGAACAAATTCCTATGCACACTGCACATATCTTATTTTGAAGTAAAAAAACAAAACGGGAACAAATACAATATTTGTATTTGCATGTGGCCTGTGGGCCGTAGTTTGAGGACCCCTGTACTAAACAGTTCTATAGTTCAGTCATATGGCCAAAGAGCAAAGTGTGGAAATTCACTTTCATGAAAAGCATTTTAAATAAATTGGAGCAGAGGAAAAGAAGACAGCAACAGGGAAGACAGTACATATGATTCAGGTCGTAAGTCTTCTCATTCGATTTTAAGGTAAAGGGATAGTTCCTCTGTTGGCTATTATTTGAATGAAGCAGAATATTTGTTCATTTCAAATATTCTTCGGCACTACTCCATGTAGTGGCTAGTGAAAATCCTGCCCTGTATATGTACCATATTATAAGAGTCATTGATTGGTCACTGTAACATCATGCTGTATAGGATTGTGTCATGGAAAATAGCAATGTGCATAATTTGTTGAACATATGAGTATTGTGGCCAACTATGTACTCTCTAAGCATCATTAAACACTTCAGAAATTTGGTTATACATTTTTGTAGTATAGTTTCTTGCCAGTTTCTAGGTGTGGCTTACATATTGTGCCCTAGTTATTTTTGTCTTAATTCCCTAATATCTATGTGTAATATCTTTATTTCTTGGAATATTACTAATGCTCATACTAATATTAATCCTAATATACAAATAAAATTAATATAAATTAAGTAGTAATAGCTAACATTTATTGAGTGTTTACTACTTGCTAGGCACTGTTTTAATTGCTTTATGTATTCCTCCCAAGAACCATAGGAAGTTCATACTATTATCATCCTCATTTTAGAATTGAGGAACTGGAAGCACAGAGAGGTTAAGTAACCTGTTCAAGTTCACACAGCTAGTATGTGGCAGAACTAGAATTTAACTCAAACAGTTGGCTCCCAGAGTCTATGCTTTTAACCATCACACTCTATTGCTTTGTTTCTTATGAGGGTTACTTCCATGTGCATTTTATTACCAGGGATCTCTGTAATTAATCACAGCAGATCTTTCTATTTTTCCAGCTTGCAAAATTTTTTATGTCTTCAAGACAAACCACTAGCTAATATTCTTAATCTTATATGAAAGTTTAGTAAGTATTAAAAATTAATATAGTGTGTTCATGTGCATTGTGTAAGAACTAATGTTTATTGTTTCAAACAAAAGTAATTACAAATGTAAGAATCCTAAGTTAGTGCAAGTAATTTGTTGTGGGTTAATGTTCAATAATGAAGCAATTATTGTATTCTGAGAATCTATAATTTTTTAAATCTACCAAAAAGCTTGAAATACATTTAGAACTATGTATGTGGATTTTACCTTCAGTTGACCTTATAAATTAAACATGGCAAGTGGATATATTCTGGTGTTTTGATTTATGTTGAACTTTGAATAACCCCTCATGATTATAAATCACTAGACATGTTTGACATTAGCCAATTTTTGAACATTAGCCATGATATTGCCATTCTTAATACTTTTGAATTTTAATGATTTAGAAGGTAAAATTTATTAACCAATAGTTCTCCCTCCCATGTCCCATGCCTCATTTTTCTTCCCTTCTGATATGGACAGATTCAGTGTTTGTCAGGACAGATATTTTTGAAAGACTTTGGGTTTACCTCAGATAATGAAAGAGATAAAAAAATAGAGAGCATAATAGCACAGCCATCGAGAGGTGATTCATACGTAAACTGTTAATAATGATTTAAAAAGTTGTTTGAAAGACCATGGGCAAATGATGATTCGTTGAAAAGAATAGTGAAAGTATTCATCCCGATAGAAATTAAGTGATTAACTTTTCTTAATAGAAGAAATGGGTTATAGAACCCAAATAGTATTTGTCTTGGATATGGTATACCTTAGTATTTGTGAGAAAAACAGTGTGCAGTTTTGCCTGGCTACCAACTCTACTAGTATTAGATGGGATTCTCTTCACAAAAGATTTAAAAGGTGTAAGAAGAGACTGTATAAATTTCATGTATATATCTTTAAATTGATGTTTTTCTTATGTGCAACAGAATGAGTTTATGAAAACATTAGAAATGTTTTAAAGATAAGTAATACATATATATGGCATAAAAATTTAAAGATACATGAAGGTATCCCATGACAAGTGATTCTATCTTTGACCATAATCTCTCACGTATTCCAGATAAAACTCCTGATTTTCTTGTTTATTCTCCCAGGATATTTTACACATACATGGTTGGCTCAGTAATAGTTTTTGGTTGCTAATATTTTTTATATGTAAATGGAATATGTCATAAACATTTTAAGCACATTGCTTTTTTCCTCAATTATATGTTCTTTCATTTTGGTATTTATAGAACTACCTATTTCTTTTTAAAAAATTTTATTTTATTAAATTTATTGGGGACCTAGTTCTTTTTAATGACTGCATAGTATAATATTGTCAATGTACAATAATTTATTTAACCAATCTCCAGTTGGTGAATATCTTAAATGGGGTTCTAGTAGATATCCTTGTCATACTCTTGTAAAAAGGTGGGAATAGTATCTTGTGACAAATTCCTGGAAGGGTAATTGCTTATCAAAAGAGCATCTCTTGCCCAGCCAGTGTGGCTTTGTGATTGAGCATCAACCCATGCACCAAGAGGTCACATGTTCGATTCCTGGTCAGAGCACATGCCTGGGTTCCAGGCTCAATCCCCAGTAGGGGGCATGCAGGAGGCAGCTGATTGTTTGATGTTGATATTTCTCTCTCATTGATGTTTTTATCTCTCTCTCAAAAAAAAGAAAGAAAGAAAGAAAGAAATCAATGAGCATCTCTCTCTCTTTTTAAAAAATTGAATTTAATTTTTCCATCACCACTTATTCCCCTCTATGCCCTCTTTCACCTTCACCCACCCCTGCATTCACACTGTTGTCCATGTTCATGAGTTCTCTCTCTCTTTTTCTTTTTTGAAAAGAGCATACATCTTTTATTTTTTTAAATATATTTTTGTTGATTTCAGAGAGAAAAGAAGAGGGAGGGAGTGATAGAAACATCAATGATGAGAGAGAATCATTGATCAGCTGCCTTCTGCACGTCCCTCTACTGGGGATAGAGTGAGCAACCCGGGCATTTGCCCTGATCGGGAATCAAACCTCCTGGTTCATAGGTCCGTGCTCAACCACTGAGCAACACTGGCCTGGCAAGAGCATATATCTTCTTTTTAAATATATTTTATTGATTTTTTCACAGAGAGAATGGGAGAGGGATAGAGAGTTAGAAACATCGATGAGAGAGAAACATCGATCAGCTGCCTCCTGCACACCTCCTACTGGGGATGTGCCCGCAACCAAGGTACATGCCCTTAGCCGGAATCAAACCTGGGACCTTTCAGTCCGCAGGCTGACGCTCTATACACTGAGCCAAACCAGTTAGGGCAAGAGCATATATCTTTTAAATTTTGGTATAGTTTTACCAAATTGCTGAAACATAACTGTGAGATTCACATGTATTTAGACCATTTAAAATGGATGCCTTCTTATGTAGTCATTTCCTTATTCAGATAATTCTCTTGGAAAATAAAATGCAAGCAGGTGCATGATTCATGAATTTGCTAATGGTTTTCCATGATATGGACAGATTAAAGCATAGCAATATATAACTATCAATTTTGTTTTCATTTTATATTGGCAGTAATTAATTTATTGACCTTTGTAACTAAAAGCACATAAACTACTTGCCCAGAAGTCTATCCATATTTCTTCCACCAGTTTTAATTGTGTTTATCAGAAAATTGAGTTTAAAAGTGGAAGAAAGGAAAGATTTTAATTTTCACTACCAGAGTTCAATGCTGGGAGAATTTGCATGAATGCTACCATCAGTATGTAATATTCAGTAACTTGCAGAAGCCCGGTCTTTATGCTTGTATTAGCTGATTAGTTCACAGAATTCAGGCTATGGAATTTGATAGATTAAACATAATTTTAACATATAATAGTACAATTGATCCTTGAACAAGTTGGGGGTTAGGTACATTGACCCTGCACAGCCGAAAATACATATATAACTTTTGACTCCCCCAAAATGTAACTACTAATAGCCTACTGTTGATCAGAAGCCTTGCTGATAAGATAAATAGTTAATTAACACATATTTCATGTTATATGTCTAACATACTATATTCTTTTTAAAAATATATATTTTTATTGATTTCAGAGAAGGGAGAGGGAGGAAGAGATAGAAACATCAATGAGGAGAGAGAATCATCAACTGGCTACCTCGCCTCCTGCACACCCCACACTGGGGATCGAGTCCGCAACCCGGGCATGTGCCTGACCGGGAATTGAACCATGACCTCCCGGTTCATAGGTAGACCCTCAACCACTGAGCCACACTGGCTGGGCTATACTGTATTCTTAAAATAAAGTTACCTAGAGAAAAGAAAATGTTATTAAGAAAATTACAAAAAAGAGAAAATACATTTACAGTATTTCTTGAAAAATATTCCATGAATAAGTGGACCAACACAGTTCAAACCCGTGTTATTCAAGGGTCAACTGTACGGTACATATATTAGTATTACTAAAAAGTCAGATACACACGTATACTATGTCCAGAATCTAACATATAGAGTATAGTAAAGTATTACAAGTTCCACTTTAATGCTCACGGTATCTCATAACATGGCCACCAGCATCTTTTTCTTTTTCTTTTTTTAAGGAGTCCAATTCTTCATGTAGCATTAAGATCTTGGTACAAAGCAAAATGTAGTCAGTTTATTAGTAATGGTAGTGTCCATGTTCTTGCAAATACATAGCTACTGTTGAACAAATCACACAGCTGCATTTAAAGGTCACACTTGCTTAACAGAACTTAGGGGAACTGATAAAGACTCCTCTTTGCCCATCCCTTATTCCTGTCCACATTTATTTTTATTAACATCAAAGTACTGTAAGCTCCAGTGCCAACTGGGCCGAAGGTTTCTTTTCACGGGGGATTTGCTTTCTTTCCCTCTATGGGAAAGTTCTGTATCCTTTAAATCATTTTAAGCTGCTTCATTTGAAAAATAATTCTTAGTGATGTGTTCATGGAGTAGATTGATTGTGGCTACTGGGGAAATTCTCTCATGGCTTAAAGATCGCTTTTCAAGCCTGCAAAGTAGGTGAATGAAGGGAGCCCGCTCCTGGTGTGTGGAGTATGTAGTGTGCTCGGGCTGATGGCCGACTTCCCAGAACTTCCCTGCAGCAGGACTAAAGGCATCAGGAGACCAGAAGCCACTTAATAAGAGATCAAAGAGGCTGTGTGTGTATCAGCTTGAAACCCAGATCGCACAGATCAAACGCTTGCCCGAGCGAGGCAGCTGCAGGAGGATGGAGTTAGCAGGAGGCCTCAGAGATCTTAAGTCAGGCCTGATGTTGAACTTTGTGGGAATTTCATGGCTCTTCTGGAATATGAAGCTGCAGAAAATCCCCTTCTGTCTAATGGAGGAGAGAGAACGTAGAGGGCAGGCAGCAACTGCTCGTCAGCCGGGTGGTGCTTTCCCATAGGCTAGCTCACCTGTGAACAGTGTCGCTTCACACTAGAAGGCACTGCTGAGGAGGAGATATTCAACATGAAATATCCGCTGTGTTCCCTTTAGTGAGTATTTCAGAAATGGCCCAAACTGTACATATTAGTATTCATAAAACAACCATGGGGAGCTAAAATATAGACGTGGAGTTGCTTAGATTTACTGCAACACCTGATAATTGCAGATCTCCTGAGAAATGCTCAAGATTTCCCAGGAAATCCGTGGCTCTCAGTCTGGCTATGTGTCTGTGTCTCCCATGTAATTAAAAATAGAATAATATATATTTTTTAAAAGAATTGGTCTAACGAAGGAACTCAGCCTCCAGAGGTGTTTCATCACCGCTCTTCCCCTACCTGTAGGTGTGGGCGTGTTTTGGAAGTTCCCACTTGAGTCTCATGTCCGTGTTAAAAACCATGCTAGTCGGTAAAAGTCATCGCCCTTCCTAGAGTATGGCAGGAAGATTGAATTAAACCCACGAGCAGGTTTTCAGTCTGTTTCCCATGGTGTGGTGGTTTGTACTGCTCTGCCCTATCCCTGCTTGTGGGTGTCATTTGGAGCTGGGCAGTGATTCAGAGAAACCATGCTCTTCCAGTGAGGGCCAGCAAGTGTCGCTGCCCCCTTCTGGTACCTAAGGCCTGATTTGGTAATGATTCCTGAAAGGGCATAGGTTACCTGATCTTTACCACACCACTTTTAGAGCTCACGGTCCCCTTTCGCCTGCCCCCTCTTGTATTTGCATTTAATCAGCTATTGTAATCACCACTGTGCTACTGTGAACATATGGTATGGTTATGAGCACCAGCTTACAAGCCAGAAAGGGCTAGGATTTGTATTCTAGCTCTGACACCCTAGTTAGGACTTTGAACAGGCTTGTCAGTCTTTCTTATTCTCAGTTTACTAAAACAATAAGTGCTAAAGTGGAAATAATATTTGCCTGGAAAATTGTGAAGGCTAAATAAAAGATGTACATAAACGCCCATATTTTTTGTAGGCATAAAATGCGTTACTCTACTGAAAACTGATGATGAAGATTTTCAAAGGTCAAATCTGAGCACAGACTTGCTATAAATGTTAGTCATTCACTCCAAAACAAAAATTGTTTACTTAATGTGAACTAGTATGAGGGATATAAAGATGAAGAGATATGTTCCCTGTAGCGATCTTTCATTTAACAGATGTATAGTGAGCATATTCTGTGCCAGGCACTGTTCCAGACACAGGGGATATAGCAGTGAGCAAAAATAGCCAAAAGACCACATGTCCTCATGGAGGTTAAATTTCATTGTGAATAGAGAGATAGTGGACAAATAAACATATGTTAAAAGAGAATAAAGAATACAGACATGGGAACAACTCTATATAATACACTATGGCAGTGGTTCTCAACCTTCCTAATGTCGCGACCTTTTAATACAGTTCCTCATGTTGTAGTGACCCCCAACCATAAAATTATTTTCATTGCTACTTCATAACTGTAATTTTGCTACTGTTATGAATCGGAATGTAAATATCTGATATGCAAGATGTATTTTCATTGTTACAAATTGAACATAATTAAAGCATAGTGATTAATAACAAAAACAATATGTAATTATATATGTGTTTTCCGATGGTCTTAGGCAACCCCTGTGAAAGGGTCGTTCGACCCCCAAAGGTGTCGCGACCCACAGGTTGAGAACCGCTGCACTATGGTATTAGCAATGGTGGGAGTAAGACTAAGAGACCCTGTGGTGGTTGTCAGGAGACTCATGGGGAATTGAGGCATGCTTTGTGGACAAGCAGGTAGTAGACATTCCAGACACAGGAATGTCCTGGTATTGGTAATTTGATCCCAATTTCATGTCTTTATTTTCTTGAGTGACTGTGAGCTGTTTAATGTCTATCTAAAGTTTTTTTTTTTTTTTAATATATTTTATTGATTTTCCACAGAGAGGAAGGGAGAGGGATAGAGAGTTAGAAACATCGATGAGAGAGAAGCATCGATCAGCCGCCTCCTGCACACCCCCTACTGGGGATGTGCCCGCAACCAAGGCACCTGCCCTTGACTGGAATCGAACCTGGGACCCTTCAGTCCGCAGGCCGATGCTCTATCCACTGAGCCAAACCAGTTAGGGCAAAAGTTTTAAGTGTTATTCCTTTTAATGAAAAATCCTTTGAGAAACATTGTGTTCTAATATTTCTAATATTTTATATGGAAAACATGACTACCATTTCCCATGGTAATAATAGCCAGTTATTATGTACTGTTTACTCTGTGTCAGGCATTGTTGAAAGCCTGGGGTGGGGGTATTGATTTAATCATTTCTGCAGTCCCGTGAGGTAGGTCCTATAGTCATCCTCATTTTATGGATGAAGAAACTGATGATAAGAGGTTAAAGAATTTGCTCAGAATCACCCAATTAGTCACTAGTGGAGCTGGGCTGCTAGTCAAGAAGTGGGAAAGTACAGTCTTTAGACCAGAAACAACACTGGTCCTTCATAATTATGGCTCAAGTGAAAGGTGATAAAATTTTTCATTTGTCTTTCCAGAGAGACATACTTATTTCCGTTCCAAAAGATTAATTCAGAGTATTCCTGAATCCTTACAGCCCTGTGCCTTACTCCTCTCCCCCGGACAAAGCTCTTTAGAGACCTGCTGGCTTTTTCATTGCTCGAGAGTAGAAACTGGGTGTGTGCTACCTTGGATTTCGCAGCAGGAACTCCTTGGCCTTTTTCCTGTACAGTTTCAAGATGTCCAAGTTTTATTCCACATGTTGTGTGTTACATAGCAAGAATATTGGTTGCCCTTTTGAGGATTAAAAAAATATTGCCGAATCTTTTCTGAGGAATGAAAGGCATCCTGTGTCCTTCGTGTGGCACTGGTTATCAGAGAGCCTCTCAGCCTAGAGGGGGCTCCCGTCTCAGTGTCTGCTTTCAGGGGGAAGGAGAACTGAGGACCCCAGGCTGCTCTGAGGCGCTGTTCCGGTGTAGAGGTCTGCATAGCTGAAGTACAGGGCCAACCCTTTGTTTGCATGTCTTAAACATGTAAGTGTAACATCATGAATGGTTTGGCAATTGATAGCACTGCTGGCCTACATCACACGTGCTCAGGTAAATTTAGAAGGCAGTAAATGAGATTGTAAGTGTCAACTCTTCAAACCCATCTATCCTACTAACTTCTTTTCCATCATCATCTTCCTAGTAATAATAATAATAGCAACAGCACTTATGAAGTGATTTCTATGAGCTTGCTAAGGTCTTCACATGCCTTCTCTCATGTAATGCTTTCAGTAGCTCTATGAAATCTGTACTGTTGTTATTTCCACTTAGAAAGGAGAACCCCGAGTCTTAGAAATTAAACGACCTGAACAACGTCACTCAGCTGGTATTTGAAAGCTTGTAGGTTGAGAATGATTTCTTTAGAATATTAAAATGAATTCCAAAACTACTATTAAAAAAGCTTTTAAAAGTTTTATGTGTCTGTACTTCCTCCGCATCATAATAACTTCCAACTTAATGTTTGGTATTTTTTTCTGGAAGATTTTGAGATATTTCTTTTTTCTAAAATATGTTGGTTAGTGATTTTTAGAGAGAATGGAAGGGAGAGAGATAGAGAGATAGAAACATTGATTATAGATAAATATCTCAATCAGCTGCCTCCTGCACACCCCCTATTGGGGATTGCGTCTACAATCCGAGCATGTGCCCTGACCGGGAATCAAACTGGTGACCTCTTGGTTCATGGTTTGATGCTCAACCATTGAGCCACACCAGCCTGGCTGGGATATTTCTTATTTATAAATTAATTTTCTACTTTAAAATTTTTTTGTAAAATATACATAACAGAAGTTATAACAACCATTTTTAAGTGTATAGTTTCATAGTGTTAAGTATTATTCAAATTTCAACTAATGTAATTTTAATTGAGGGTGCGACTTTGCACTTTTATACTACTGTTTGCCTGGTGGAACCCCAGCCATTTCAGCCAGATAATGGGACTTTTAGATAAAGGACAGTTGTGTGATTTGTTTTTGTTTTCCTTACAACTAGTGAAAGTCCTGGGCCAGGGGTGAATGGTAAATGTGTAAACAATTACAGCATAACATACATTTTTCAAGAGATGAAATATCCAAGGAACATATGTAACATCCAAGAAGAATATCTAGTAGGATACAATAAGGGGATAAGAGAAAGCAACAGTCTTTAAAAAGTCTTTAAATAGGACTCCCACTTGAACCATTTTGAATATTATGGTGCTTAAAGTAGATTTTTAAAGTACTAAGCTATCCTAATATATAAAAAGCCAGGGGCCATCACAACCAAAACAGTCGAACGGACAACCGAACAGCAGGCTGTGTGGGGTGACAAGGCTGGCAGAGAGGTTAGTGAGGGACAACCAAACAACTGAACAGCAGGCTGTGTGGGGTGACCAGGCTGGCAGAGGGGTTAGTGAGGGACGACCAAATGACTGAACAGCAGACTGCATGGGTGACCAGGCCAGCGGGGGCGGGGGGGGGGGCAGTTGGGAGTGACCAGGCCGGTGGGGGGGGTGTGTGGAGTTGGGGGTGACCAGGCTGACAGCAGGGGCAGTAAGGGAAAACCAGGCCAGCATTGGGGACAGTTGGGGGCAACCAGGCCAGCAGAGGGAGCAGTTGGGGGTTACCAGGCCAGCAGGGAGGGCAGTAAGGGCAGTAGTAAGGGGCGACCAGGCCAGCATGGGGGGAGGCAGTTGGGGGCGACCAGGCCGGCGGGGGGGGGGTGGCAGTTGGGGCGATCAGGCCAGCAGGCAGAGGAGGTTAGGGGTGGTCAGGTTGGCAGGGGGCAGTTAGGGGTGATCAGGCAGACAGGCAGTGGTGGTTAGGGGTGATCAGGCTGGCAAGGGGGGCAGTTAGGGGCGATCAGGCAGGAAAGCAGGTGCCAGCGGTCCTGGATTGTGAGAGGGATCCTGGATTGGAGAGGGTGCAGGCTGGGCTAAGGCCCCCCCCCCCCCCATGCACGAATTTCATGCACCAGGCCTCTAGTCTATAATAATAAAAGCGTAATATGCTAATTAGACCAGACAACCTTCCAGACGAAGCCGAGGCTGTGAGGGAAGTCTGGGTCCCAGGTGCCTGCCAGTGGCCGGAGGGAAGCCCAGGTCCTGGGTGCCAGAGGGAAGCCAGTGTGGGCAGCCGGGGGAAGGTAGGCCTATTCTTGTATGAATTTCGTGCATTGGGCCTTTAGTACAGAGTAAAATTACCTGCAAGCTTATGTATTTTTTTCTGCTTTAGAATATATTTTGATCTTTTTGCAATCTTCTCTGTCCTCTTCTCTTCCACTGAACTTTTAATTGCCTTACTTATTGTGCTTACTGTGCTGCTTAGGGACTATTTAGCTGTATGTGTGATGAGTGGAAAAATCTATTCTTAATGCCTAATAGTATTTAGGAAGTAATAAGACACAAGGAGCCAGGAACCATATCAGTTTAATCTATGTTGAGTGCACTGAATGTATTTTGTGGGTACTTACTTTGAACATGATGATGTGGTTCTTGGTATGATTAGTATAATACTTGGCTATATTATAAAATAGTTAAAAATGGGGTTAGATTCTGATGAGATAGCTTTCTCATAATTCATTAGAATCATTTAGTTATTGCCTTGTGTTCACTATAAATACATTTATTTCTCTTTCCTAAGGGTAAGTGCTTAGCTTGTTGGTCAAATCAGATGAAGCTCTTTTAGTATAATTAATTACGTGCCACTTTCTTAAACCAGGACTATGCTTGAGATTTTAATTCAACTAATAGTCCCTGACTTATCTTTTCTTGCTATCTAAAAATGGCAAAGGGAAAAAAGGTTGTTTTAAGACTCAAATAAGAAAAGGGCAATGTCCTATGTATTTTATTGTATCTTCTGTTTTGATGGTGGAATACCCAGGAAGTTAGAACTTGTGTAGTCAGTGGCCTTTTTCTAATTTCTTAAAAGATATCACTAACAAAAATATATCATACTTGTGACCATAGTGTATCTCTTTTTCATTGCTGATGCTGTGTTTTGAATTAGCTTTCATCATCCCCTGCTTGTTATAGAGTTTTGTGAATGTTTTGGTAGAAATTAATGACAAATTTGACTCATGATACTCTGTCAAATTTACTTAGAAGAGTTCAGAGTTGGTAGAATGGATTATAAATGTCATGTATCCAACTTTCCAATTTCACAATTAAGGAAACAGACTCAGAGAAATGAAGAGCTTATGAAAGTATACACAGCCAGGCTGGCCCCAAGCTGGGGCTCAAAACTTGTCCCTCACTTCTAATCCATACCCATTTTACCACGGTGGATTGACTATCTGTCGTCTTGACTCTCCTGTGTATATTTTTTCTTTTAAAGAAAATCTTTGGATTCCTGTTTCCTGCCTGACATTGCTACCAATGGAAATTTTAATTTATGCCAGATGTATAGCAGAGCATCTGAAAATCACTGTCTTTTCCTTAAGACGTATTTCTGTGTGTGTGTGTGTGTGTAAAGGAACCCTTCCTTTGCCTTTCTTTATACCCACTTCCTTTTGTTGCCTACCTCCAGGATGGGATAGTTAGCTATTTCCCTTTTAAATTTAGTGGCTTTTTTTTCTGCATTCTCCCTTTTAGTAAATTCCTCGAGATCTGATTTTGAAAATTTACTTCACTGTTAATTTATTTAGATTTTAACTCAATGCTTTTTTAGTTCAAGTAATAGTGGCCACATTTAAGAGAATACTCTTTACGAATAAAATATTTGGCTACTTGCTGCTTTCATAGTTTTCCTTAGTTGACAATTATTGAGTTTGGACAATTCTCATAAAATACTACAGAGCTAGCTACCTTATGTTATTCAGAAATTAATATGTATAGATCCTATAAAATTATCTTTCAAACATACTTCCTCATAAGAATAAATATTTGTGAAATGAAGCTTAGTAGCCTAATTCTGTAATAGTGTACACCACAGCACTGAATTCATTGGTTAGGAGATCTGTTCATTTGTAGAGCACTTTGTATATCATCATTGTTCAAAGTTGTTTTTCTAGTCCAGGGGTGGGCAACCTTTTTGTGAGTGCGTGCCAAAACCAGCAAAATCTCTGACTCAAAATTCTTCTGCGTGCCAACCCTACTTTTTTGAGAACATGTTACGCCTACTTGATATCTCTTAAGGTGTACGGATGTGAAGAACCTTGAAGAAATAATAAAATTCATTCGAGTGACAAAAACACAGTATATGATGATGAAAAATACGTTTATTTTTTAATGTATACATGTACACTGATAGTCCAACAGAAAACTTTATGACTCCGTTTGATATTATCAGTGGGACTTTTGCTGCTGCATCACTGATGACAGAGATTTTACATCAGGTTTATATTTTGTGACCTTCAGAGATATGCACCAGCTACTACTTTCATCTGTCAGGCTACTCCTCTTATGAGACTTAACAAAATTCATCACTGAGAACAAAGATTCATAAGCGTATATGGATGAAACCAAAACACTGGTCGGATCTAGGAAGGCAGGGAGAGTTAAGGCAGAGGCATAGAAATTGCTCTTCCCCTCTCTCATCAATCCATGTCTATGGTCTTTAAGATAACTTGTTATGTAAAATTATTTATTTATCTAAGTTGCACCTACACTGAATTTATCTGAAAAATAAAAAAGTCGATATTAAGAAAAAAATTGTAAATGGAAGATTATAAGAGAGGGTTTCACGTGCCAGCAAAAGTTACTGGCGTGCCATGTTTGGCACGTGTGCCAGGGGTTGCCCACCCCTGTTCTAGTCATTCCCTGGAGTCATTTCACTTTGGTGAAGGACTCCTGTAGTACAGGAGAGCATGTATTTTGGCTGTGGTGAGCTATATATACAACAGCACAGAACTTCAATCACATAGCATTAAGACCATATAAATTAACCTTGTTTCCTCTCATGAGTGTACTATGGGCCATTTTATATTTGTATAGACTTAGTTGACAATGAGTGTCAAAGTTATCAAAGGTAAGGTAATTTATATACAAATTTCTGTCTGAGATAAATAATGGCCTATCTCCTTACCTTCCTGCTGTGATCTTTAACTTCCTATTTTAAAAGAAGAAAAACAAAGTTGTTATTTATTTTGAATCCATATGGTTAAGTCATTGTTACACTGTGGTTTTTGTTTTTCTTCATTGGCGTAGTACTCCAGTGCCTATAGATGTTGAATGTCAGAGCAGTCTGTGGTGCCTGTCTCATGTGCCTCTTGTTTTCAAAAATGCCTTACTTATAATGCACTGGCCACTTTATCAAATGTGACCGCTTTTCTTCCTGTTCATTTCGTCTGAGTCTTTATGTAACATTCCCTGCTGCGTTCCTTGCACAGAGCTTGCCATGCTTGCTTGTCTGTATTTGCAGTTTTCGTATTGGAGCAGCTTTATAGCTAGAGCTCTCTGCCTCTCACAGAGCTCACATTTCAACGGAACCACCTCCCTGTCCCAGGTGATGCCCCTGCACTCTGCTTGAGTTTATGTGAACTCTGGTCTCTTTGATCTGTGGGAATGTCCACAAATATTCATATAATACATTTTACAGATGCTTCAGAAACTTTGAATCCCATCCATTTGAGCATAATGAGTGTCATATGTTTGTATCTGTTCATGTAAAGGTGTTCTTAGCTCACCAAATGAATGGATTCTTGAGAAAGTAAACGTAAATGAAAACTCTGGGAAACAAAGTTTACCTGTCCGTGCAGCTTGCTGCACATCAAGGAGCTCGGTTTTATACGCTTGGGCAACGGAATAAGTTTATCTTCTGGCGATTTGCCTTCTTTCAACATTCATTCACTCAGCAAATTCTTACCTTAAGATAGAGGAGCACATCCCTTAGTGGCTAGGAGCATAAACTCTGGAACTTCACTGAGTGGTTTACATTCTGGTTCTGCCATTTATCAACTGTGTGCTTTGGTTGAGTTATTTAATTTTCCTCTGCCTTAATTTTCTCATCTGGAAAGTAGGGATAATAAGGGCACCTACCTCAGGTGGGTGTGAGGATTAAATAGGTTGAAATAAGTAAGATACTGAGAACATGCCTGGCATGGCAAGAGCTGAGGAAGTATACCCAGTTGATGTTGCTGTTATTATTGTAATTCATATATGATGGTATGCCTTTGGCGTGTTTATCATCCACTGAGGAGAAACCGAATAGATTCAGTCATTTGATATTTCAACTGCTATTCAGTGCCTTCTATGTGGCAGGCACTGTAGTAGGCCCTGGAAATAAAACAACAAATAAGCAAACCTATTCTTGCTCTCATGAAGCTTATTTTTAGTAGGGAAGATGGTTAAAATAATTTCAGTAAAATGTTAAAAATTTTATCATACGGAAAATGTAAGGTGCTGTGAATACATCTAGCAGGAGGACCTAACTTACTCCAGGGGATCAGGGACAGTAAGGAACATGTATGGTGACAAATGCTATCCTGGTAGGTCTTTCTTAGGTTTAGAGACAGTGTGTGGGGCGAATGGGAGTGGGCAGTGATATATGTGGGAACAGCGAAAGGAGACCAGACTGCTCTCCAGATCTGAAGTAATTTCTCTGCCAAAAAGTTGGGACCTTGTCCTGAAGGCTGTATCACTGAAGTGTTTGAAGCAGAGGAGGAATTGTGGTCACATTTTTATTTTTAAAGTCATTCTTTTATCTCCCTAGAAAATAGGCTGATGGAGGCAAGATTGGAGACAGGTAGACTTATTGGGAGGCTGTAGCAGTTGCACAGGCTAGAAATAATGAGAAACTGAATCAAGGTAGTGGCAGTGGAAATGAAGAGACAGAATCAAATGGAGGAGAGAGATCAAAGTGACTTGCCTTAGTCAGCAACTCAGTGGAGGGGTGAGGGAGAGTAAGTGAACTCGTGGATATATGGTAATACCACTCAGGGAGGATGGGAGGAGAGGAATCAGTTTGTCAGCTTGGATCTTCCCCCAACATTGACACATCCTGTATCTATATATATAAAAGCCTAATATGCAAAGTGTCCCCTCAGGAGTTTGACTGACCAGGAGTTCGATCGCTCACTATGATGTGCACTGACCACCATGCAGTGGCACGGAATGAAGGAAGACCCCGGCCGGCAGCTGGTAGCCGCTAGGGGCCCTACCTGTGCACGAATTTCGTGCACTGGGCCTCTAGTTTATAATAAATATCAAACATTAGCATTACTTTGAGAGACCTCAAAGATCCTTATATCCATTGTTCTTCAGACAGGTATGGTGATGTTATTCACTTGTGAGACAGCAGTTAGGTGGGTTCTCTTGGGAATTTACAGCTAGTAGTGAGGAGAATTCGGGTGAGATCTACTTTCTTATATAGTATTCTGATGAAAGTTGGCTGCTCTAAAGTGATTGTAGGCATGTGATAATATATTTTTTTTAAAGAGCTGTAGGGAACAACCTTCATCAGTGGTTGAGTTAAAGCAATCAAATGGGCTGTCGTTAGAATATGTATAATGACATAAGGCTTTTGAATGAAGAGGGGGAAATATCCTTCCGAAGAGCATGGCTTGCATAGTAAAAGATGTGTCTTGTGTTTTGTGATTGGTCTTTAGTGCCCTCTATTGGCTGCTTAGTCTAAAACATCTTGATTCTTGAATACAGTGTTCCTTGCAGTGTTATTTACCAAAACGAGAAAACTTAAGAGATTTTAAAATTGTGTAAAGGAGATAAAAACTGATGGGGACTTAAAAACCTGCCTGGGGTCAAAGAGTTGGATAGAGGTTTTGAGAAATATCCTTATAACATTTTGTTGGATATAACATGGGTATGATATTATGGACTGTATTTTCAGGAAATAGACTTTTCTGGTGAGAAGCAGCCTGAATCTGGCTGTGTGTTTTTTTCTTGCCTTTTTAGCATTTTTTTTAAATGCAGCAAAGCCTCGGGAACAGTAGCTACCCCAGTAGGCAGTGGCAGCCGCTTTTCCCATAGGGTGACTGCTACATGTGATGACCATGACAGGAAATGGCTGTGACTCATTAAAGCCACTTCCTTCAGCTGTGTGGGAAATCACACAGTCGGAAAGTCATCCCAGAAAATGAAGCAGTGATTATACCAGGGGTGGGCAAACTTTTTGACTCGAGGGCCACAATGGGTTCTTAAACTGGACCGGAGGGCCGGAACAAAAGCATGGATGGAGTGTTTGTGTGAACTAATATAAATTCAAAGTAAACATCATTACATAAAAGGGTACGGTCTTTTTTTTTTTTTTTTTTTTAGTTTTATTCATTTCAAACGGGCCGGATCCGGCCCTCGGGCCATAGTTTGCCCACGGCTGGATTACACACTATGGGCCGTCTTCAAAGGTGGCTTATCTTCTTTTGAGTGACAAAGAAGCTGCCTTTGGGTTCCCTCCTCCAGGAAAAGTGGTGCTAGATTAGATTTGGTGCTTAGAATCACTCAAGGGCTAAGCCTGAGTAAATGTTAGTGAGCAAGCACCCTGACACTAGCCTGAGCTCTAAAAAAGACTGGACTTTGTGTAAATACATGCTCATCATGACTTTTCCATTATGTCCTGGCTGCTCGTCCTTTGAAATGTTTCAAAACCAATTCACCTATTTATTGGGTTAAAAATACTACCATTTGATTTGGTGTTATATGAAACTACAGAGGTCATTCACACCAACCTGGTGAAGTCATTTATTTGCTTTTGGTATATTTTACTGTTGCCGTTTTCTCTAAGAAAGTTGAGTAATTACTAATATGAAGTAATGCTAGCTGCTTTTTGTGCATTTCACGAGGGGAATAAGCTATTATGTAGTTTCCCTTCCCCCCCAATAAAAAAGCTTTCCATCAAAAACTGACATCCTAAATGAAGGACATAATTGTACAGCTTATTTATTAGCGTGTCAAACTTAAAATGTAATGGTTTCATATTTCAAAATGAAAAGTGTGTTGTGATTCATGGTTGCCAGTGACAAAATAGACAGCTCTTTTATATTACTGCGCTGATTGCCTGCTGATACACCACTGTATTTTTTCTTTCTTTCTTTTTTATTTTTTTTATTTTGGTTCTTTTCTGTTCTCTGCCTATGCAATAGCTCCCTCTACTTGAAAATATTGGTGTAATTATAGTTTAACACTCTGTACTTTGTTAATGAGTTCCCATGACAGTTTGTAATTTTGATCCTCTTCATAAATACGTGGGGTTAAACATCAGGTCAGGTTAGAAATTTACCAAGATTCTCTTGACTTGGGAGTGGAAAAGCAAGGTTAGTTAAGGAAAGTAAGATCGGTTGCTGGAAGGCATTTTTTAAGGAATTAGCTGTGTGGCCTTTGGTGATTCATATACGGCATATTTGTTTAAAATTCCTTGCAGTACTTGAAAATGAACCTTGGCGTCTGAAACACAGAGGCATAGGAAACTGGGAAGTTCAAGGGAAGCACCAAACACTTCAAACAGACACAGCCTAGAACAGTGATGGCGAACCTATGACACGCGAACTCATTTTTTTGGTTGATTTTTCTTTGTTAAATGGCATTTAAATATATAAAATAAATATCAAAAATACAAGTCTTTGTTTTACTATGGTTGCAAATATCAAAAACTTTCTATATGTGACATGGCACCAGAGTTAAGTTAGGGTTTTTCAAAATGCTGACATGCCGAGCTCAAAAGGTTCGCCATCGCTGGCCTAGAACTTGGCAGATTCTCACTTTGTCAGCTCCAGAGGCTTATCATTCAAACACAAAATGTGGCAGTTTCTCTCTACTTGCTAGGGAAAGGTTTAATAGAAATGGTAGTAGGAATCTCTTGTTACTACATCTTGCCTTTATAGAACAGTCTGCATAATCAAACAACAGGAGCAGAATAGACGAACCAAAGCAAGGGCTCCTATTATTGCGATTCTTTGTTCTCTTCGTTACTAAATCTGAGGTTGGTGATAGTACCATATACCTCCACCATTAGGACAGATTAAGAGATTTTACTCAACCAGAAGATTTCCATGTGAATATGTCTTTGCATTCACAATTCTTTATTTCCAATTCCTTCTGTTATTATGGTGCAGGCCAAGTAGCAGAGCATGATGGTCAGAGTGAGGGTTTAGGAGCCAGCGAGGTGATCTTGGCAAGTTTCCTTAACTCTCTGACTCTCATTTTCCTTGTGAAATACATGTGCCTGACAACACATCTTACCACGTCCTAAAGTTCGTTTTAAGGATTAGTTGAATTAATAATTGTCAGGCACTTAGAACAGAGCCTGACAAAAGTAAGTGCTACATATCAGTGTTCGTTGAATAAAATTAAAAATAATAGTGGGGTTATGAATTGATTTTTATTAACCAAATGTATTTGTGTCACTGTTCTCTTCAGTGCTTAATGAAAAAAAATATGGATGAGAGAGATTTGCACATTGGCTTTGTTCATGAATTCATACTCATTTTCTATGTATTTCTACATATGAATCATTCTCACCTAGGGGTACCTATACTCTGTCAATAATTTTAGGTTATGTTACTTTAAAACATACTCTTAAAATGCAGTGAAATATGCCATGGTTTCCATGTCTTTTTTTTTTTTTTAACATAAGTGACTTAGCAGGAGGATTTTGTAGGTGGAATTCCTAAGAATGGAGCACCATATAGAGCACTTCTCTTGAAGCTTACTTATTGCCCAAGAGAAATAACAGATGGGCTTACCTTTGATCCATAGTGTGACTGCGCTTGAGGATGTCAGAGAATCTTGCCCCGTTGTCCCTAGACCTCTGGTTATTCAACAAAACATGTCACCCAAAGTTGAAAAAAGAAATGTATGTGTACGGAGCACTCAGACATGCAATTTTTGAAATTGTTAAGGTTTTATCTTCACCTCAATACGAGCTGGTATCTGTGTGGATGTTTAGAGTGATAGTGTAATAGATTGTGTCCTCTTTGGAAGAACATCACCAGGATGCCAGACACAGGAAGTAAACAGTTAACTGAGAGTCATGAGTAAACACACACTGTCTGAAGGCTGAATATTTGTTTTTGGAGCTGACTCATCTTTCTTCTTTGTGTGATCATTAGGACCCCTTAGATTCCACAAGGTCAGTGATTGTGATTCGTTCCCTGGTGGCCGATGGTGTTGCGGAAAGAAGTGGAGAACTACTACCTGGAGACCGCCTGGTGTCGGTCAATCAGTACTGTTTGGACAACACCAAACTTGCTGATGCTGTGGAAGTGTTGAAAGCTGTGCCACCAGGCACTGTCCGCCTTGGCATCTGTAAGCCTTTGGGGGTAAGTTGTTGAATTTGGTTAATGTAGGAGGTGGCAGTAGTGTCATAGTTGAGAACATGGATTGTGGAGACAAATGCACCTGGCCTCAAGCCCCTGTTCTACTGCTTACTATATGTGTACCCTTGTGTAAGTTTCTTACCGTCCTTGCCTGACAGAATCAGAAGAAATACTGTCTATCTCACAGGGTTTTGGGAATTAAAGATGATATTCAGTAAGTGTTTTAGCACATTGTTACATAAATGCTACCTGCAAACATTACTAGTCCTACTACTACCAGGTTGACTACTATCTTTATCTTCATCCTTTTAGCACAGTCTTCTAGGGTCTTGTCACATTCCTTATGATGTAAATTAGAATAAGTCTACTTATGCATTTTCACTTTCATTTTGGAATGATGTTGAGATGGCAAGATAAGTTGAGATCCAGTTAACCATATCATATATACTAGTAGCAATGAGGTTTTAATATGCTTTTCTCACCATCAAAGTGCCTTGTAACCTTACCGTCCAAACTCCTATATGGCCCAGCCATCTTAAAGTCATCTTATTGCATAATCTCGTGTACAGGGTCAGGTTACTATTTATGACTGAAGGCCTCTTTACAGGTGCTATTGAGGTTCCTCAATGCAAAAAAAAATTGATGATAATTTTCAAGCAGCGTTAAAGTATTATTAAGTGCTTACTATATGTCAGTCAGTGTTTTAAGTCCTTTGCATCTATTAACTAATTTAATCCCCACAGAACTTTAAGAAGTAGTTCTCTTATTACCCTTAACTCAGATTAGTCAATCAAGACACAGAGAGTTGAGTAACTTATCCAAAGTGATGTAACTGTTAAGGGGCAGAATTGGAATATGAACTCAGGAGAGTGGCCTCAGACCCTATGCTCTTAGCCACTATGCTCTATATTCCTGTTTTAATTTGTTGTCACTAGTGTAGTTTGCACGCAACATGCCTGAAACAGTATGGTTAGAGTGTTGGACTGGATTTCAAGAAATCTGGGCTCAGTTTCTAACTTTGCTATGAGTTAGCCCAGAGGGTTTCAAACACAAAAATATGTGATATACCTAAGAATCACCTGGGAGGTGACAGTTTCCTAGGCTTTACTGTCAGAGGTTTGACTTAAGAATTCTGATCCGCTCAAGAATCTGCCTCTTCAGTGAGCCACCCATGTAATCCTATTGCCAGATTTTGCACTTTGAAAAACATTGTCCTCATAATTTGATAATTAGGTACACCGCTTTTCTTCTCTGAGCCTATTTTTTCACTTCTGAAAAAACTGAATGAATAAGATTAGAAAGCTCCTAAAATCTTTCTTAACTCTAAAATCCTTTTATTTCATGAAGTATATTAGTATACTACAAGTGTTCCTATAGATAGATATGTTTATATATATATATACACACATATATACATATATATACACACACACATGTATATGTGTGTATATATAGCTATAGATAGATTCATGCATTACATATAGTATTTTTGCATTGGGGACCATCTATTTGACCTTCTATTCTTCATGTATTACATATGAAGACGTAGATATATTACTATCAGACACTTTAAATATTTCAAAATGGGATATAGCACACAGCTTAGTCAAGTTCTTGACTCCGTACTACATATTTGATATGTGGGTGTTGCCATAGCTAACATATAACATGAGATGCCCAGTTTTACTTTTGGACAAATTAAGAAAGGGTAAACTTGATATTTTATGGGGACCTCATTTTCTTGGTATTTTGGATTGTAGCAGGAACTTTGTCTAGATTTTCCCTGATGCTTACTTGCCTGATTATTTGGCCTACTAGAGGAAATCACAAACCAGTTATGGCCTCTAAGACTCAAACAGCATGACTTGTAAGCAGCTTAAGGAAGTGTTTCCGGCAGTAGAAAAAATGGAACTTAATACCAGCTGGGTGTGGATTCCTATGCTATTTCTGGCAGGGGTCGAGCTACAGAAACCTCAGGACCTCAGAGCCTCACTTTAGCGGGTTTCAGAATGAAATAATTGTGCGATGCACCTTTGTCCAGGCTTCCTTGGTGACTAGAAGGCTGTCAGGATACTTGGGAGTGGGAGGCCAATAAAGAAATGAGAGAAAGGTCATTTTCAAGACTAACAATTCTTAGAGGAATTGCCACTAAGTGATTCCTACTTTAACATCTGGGTTCTTTTAGCAAAACTATCTGTTTATGAGCTGTAAATAGTGATGCGTGGGTCTTTTCTGAGGTGTCTGTCTCTTTCTCTCATGGTTCATTTGGTGGCCACTTACGAAACCACCTAATGTTTACTGAGCATTTGCTCATTCCTCAGCAGAAGTGGGGATGGAGTGTGAATAAAAAGGCCCAAAGTCAGGTTGGGGCAGAAAGATTATGAATATACAACAGGAGAACAAAGTATTTTTTAAAAATATATTTTATTGATTTTTTACAGAGAGGAAGGGAGAGGGATAGTCAGAAACATCGATGAGAGAGGAACATCAATTCAGCTGCCACCTTCACACTCCCCACTGGGGATGTGCCCGCAACCAAGGTACATGCCCTTGACCGGAATCGAACCCGGGACCCCTCAGTCCACAGGCTGATGCTCTATCCACTGAGCCAAACCGTTCAGGGCAAGAACAAAGTATTTTTTTTTAAAAGTTTTGTATCATATACATCTGTTATCTATGTATTTATAAATACTATAGACTCTTGTATTTTAGTCATATATAGATGCATATTAATCAATAAAACAATTTTTTATGTTAACCATAAATGTGATTTAACTTCCCTTTTCTACAAACTCACCTCAGATGAGCCAGATCCTAAAAATGAATGAACTGATTTTTAAAACTGCATTGTATCTTCAGAACTAACAGAATAGCGCTGGCAGTGGAGTTCTTGAGCCAGACAGCTATGGTCTTTGCTTAGTTCTGTGATTTGCAAGGCCATGTGTCCTTGGGTCACTTATTTAACCTCACCAGCTCCCCGCTTCCTCATCTATAAGGTGGGCATTGCCTGGCATGGTAGTTGAGATCACAGGCTCTAGAGCCACACAGCCAGGGTTCAAATTCTCGGTGTGTAACTGACTAGTTGTGTTACACAGGACAAATTACTGTGTCCCTTTTACTCATCTGTAAAATGGGGCTAATAGCCCTAGCTGGTTTGGCTCAGTTCATAGAGTGTCAGCCTGTGGACCGAAGGGTCCCAGGTTCGATTCCAGTCAAAGGCAAATGCCTGGGTTGCAGGCTCGATCCCCAATGTGGGGCATGCAGAAGGCAACCGATCAATGATTCTTTCTCATCATTGATGTTTCTATCTCTCTCTCCCTTCCTCTTCCTCTCTGAAATAAAAAAAAATTTTTTAAATGGGGTTAATAAGAGCACATACATATTAACAACTACATTAAATGAATTGAGTTATTTAAAGTGCTTAGATCTGCACCAGTGGTTTTGCTGTTACTTTTAGACAAATATAAAATCCTGACCTTATATAGGATGTTGTAAAGATTATGCTGAGATAAAAAAAAATAATAATAATAATAAAATAAAATATGTATAAGTTACTGCATTTCAATTCTAACCAGAATAGTAAAAAAAAATTTTATATTTCAATACAATTTTAGAGATAAAACTAAATTATGTTTTTTTAAAAAAAAGATTATGCTGAGGTAAAGCATATAAAAGTATTTGCCATGCTTGTGATGTGAAGCTAGGACTTGATAAAGGGTAGCTGTTACTACCTGGCACTGATATTGAGGTGATAAGCCCCAGGATGGCTGTGTCTCTTCTGATGGAGGGTGACTACACTGTGCCCTTGTTAAATGTTTTGAAAATCACCCTGTACACACTTGTACATTTTTCGATAATAAGGTCCATTCCTGGGAAAGTGATTTTTTTCCTTAAGTCATATTTAAAAATAAAAAGTGTGAAAAGCTTTGACTTGAACATGGCTTTCTTTTTAATTGTTAAAGAAAAGTTTGTTCTAATCAAACAAGGTGCATACGTTTTATTATGTACTTGCACTTAATGGAAAAATAAGAATTAATCTGAAGAGAGTTTGAAATGAAGGTATTTCTTGATTATAAAAGTGTTTCTGTGGTTGCCTGAGGGGCAAGGGTGGGAAATGAGTGAAGGTGGTCAAAAGGTACAAACTTCCAGTTTTAAGATAAATAAGTTGTAAGGATGTAATGTAAGGCATGGTGACTGTACTTAATACTCCACCGTATATTTGAAAGTTGCAGATGTTAACTAAGTTTATTGTGGTAATCATTTCACAATATATACATATATTAAATCATTTTTATACAACTAAAACTAATATAATGTTATATGTCCATTATATCTCAGTACAAAAAAATAGCTTCGTGGTTGACAAAAACATTTCTTCAGTTATGCAGAAAAGTAGAAAATAAAATAAAAATGCTTCTATTTTCAGGAAGATGATAAAGAAGAAGAAAGTCATTATCTTTTACATTCAAACACTAATGAAGACAAGACTGAAATTTCAGGAACAATTCATGATATAAATTCATCTTTAATACTTGAAGCACCCAAGGTATTTAGTACATTTATTTCCTGTTTGAATGGTTTGCTGTGAGCTAAAGTTGCTATAAAGAAGACAATGCTTGTTACCACTCCCTTAGCTAAATATATAGAGTTCAAATAATCCCCTCTCTATCTTTATTATTATTTTTTAAACTGAAATCTTTTCCCTCTTGTATCACATTGCCTCTATAAATGACATAGGCCAGTTAAGGCATTTTCAAAGAACAAACATACTTTCTTTTATACTAATATTTCTTTTTTTAAAAATATATTTTATTGATTTTTTACAGAGAGGAAGGGAGAGAGATAGAGAGTTAGAAACATCGATGAGAGAGAAACATCGATCAGCTGCCTCCTGCACATCTCCCACTGGGGATGTGCCCACAACCCACGTACATGCCCTTGACCGGAATCAAACCTGGGACCTTTCAGTCCGCAGGCCGACGCTCTATCCACTAAGCCAAACCGGTTTCGGCTATACTAATATTTCTTAAAATTTTGAGGGTAGAACATATTTTTGAAAATAGACCTGCATTTATAATGATGTAGAAAACAGCTATACAAAAGAACTTCTTAAGTACTTTCTAAGGAAAGGTTTAGTTCAACCCTAATTTTTGCTTCAATTTTAGAAAGTTTATTTTAGAGCTTTTCCTTTTTTTTTTTTTTTTTTTTTGTAAATGAACTGTGCTTATTTTGCTCTTTGCAGTTAGAGTATGGTTTTGCTTTACTTGGTAACAGCTGTCTTTTGATATTCTTTACATAATTTGTTGACAGTGTCTCAAGCTGACAGATAGTCCATTATATTTCTTAGTGTAGACTTTTTTGGTTAAAATTTCATAAACACATGCCATGTCCAAATATACCTTCTACACACAGCTTTTTTTAAATAAATTAAGTAGGTTGTAGTATATGGTATACTGTATTAATATACAAGTTTCACCACAGTGATATTTAGCTGCAAGTGAGGAAGTAATGGGAAAGAATAGATTCATTTCCAGGAATTTATACTTAGTAATACTTAAAATAGGACCTGTCATTGATCCCTTAGAAGGAAAAGGGCATCATTGTGATCAGCACCTTGATGTCGCTAAGAATTAGATCAAAGGCTCAACAGCTCCATAGCATTACCAAGACTCAGCAATGTTCCTGCACGTCTATGACTATTTAGCTTCAGTTGTATGTACTTGTTCTTCTAACTAGTGAAATATAAATTAATTTAAAAGCATACTGTATTTATTCCTTTTTGTCATATATTTTCAAAGCAGATAAAAAAATCTATTTCTATTTATAGCATATTATCAAAGAGTCATATTCAAAGTAGTGAGACATACTCCTCTTATCTTTAGTTTACCTGGAATGTTTATTTTTTTCCAAATAGCTGTGATGTCTTTTGAGTTACATAAGCTTGAAAATCCTGATCTTTTAAGTCTTTGCTTTTGTAAGTATTAATATGAAGTGTTTCTGTATTTATATACTACTTTTTATATGAGATCCATGAGTTAAATATTCAGTGTAGCAGTTTAACAAAATTGCTATTTCTGACTGAGCGTTTTCAGGTGGTTAATGTATAATGAACCTTTTAGAATAGCCATTCACCTTGCCAAGGGCAGATTTTAGCCTCTGATTTATTGTTTGTCCCTTTCCTGGGTGGAAGGTTGTGTGGTAGTGAGCTTGTATTTTTCCGCATGTGTAATGGAGAGCAGTTCATGTTAACCATGTGTTGGCATGTAACAATGCCCCTGCAGCTACAGCAGGGGTTACTCTTCCAGCTTTAAGAGGGTGTAGCTTAACGTTTTTTGCAACCTTTTTTTTTTTACAGGAATTTAGAGATGAACCCTATTTTAAAGAAGAACTTGTGGACGAGCCACTTCCAAATTTGGGAAGATCTTTCCAGTCCCAACAAAAAGAGATAGACAATAGCAAGGAGGCCTGGGAAATGCATGAATTTCTGACTCCTGGATTGCAGGAAATGGGTGAAGAAAGAGAAATGCTTGTTGATGAAGAATATGAGCTCTATCAAGATTGCTTTCCGTCCATGGAGTTGTATTCCTCCTCACACATTCAAGAGGCTGCTCCTGTTCCGTCCATGAAGGAACTTCACTTTGGTACACAATGGTTCTGTGACAATGAACCACCTGAGCCTCAAGAAGCAAGGTCCATGATGAGTGTATATTCCCCGGAGACACAACAGTATGGCTACAGCACTGAAAACATGGTAAGGGGTGTTTTAGAACAGATCTTCCCTCCTTCCCTGTCTCCTCCCCTTCCTATCCCAGTCACTAAGTCATGAAACTTAAAAAAAAAAAAAATTTAATGAATCATTTCATAATTAATCATTTTTCCAAGATGTTACTATACAGTGTGTTGCTGTAAGTAAAAGCTCATCTTTTCTGCATCACACAACTTTCAGTTTCAGCCAATAAGCTCCTGTTGCTTTGCTTTAAATATATTTTTTTCTTTTGCTTTGCCTTTTTAGTGATGTTTTTCTCCTAATTACCCATTTCAAGGAAGAGGTCTCTTGCCATTTGATTTTTTTTTTTAATTCCCTCAGGAGAATACAGTTTTGTTTCTCACATAGTGTATATGTCCAGGCAAATCAAGGAAAATTTATTAAAGATTGTTTATAACTCACTTAACCACACTTTCTCTGTATTATATATGATACTAAATAGAGAGTCACTGAACTCTAGGAAATCACCTTTACATTTGTGATACTGCCCATTTACAACAGGGCAGGAAAGCATTATATTTTAATAGATTTGCCCTTGCTATTAAATCACCAATAAACTTTATCTTTTATAAAATTAGAGTTAGCTGGTCACCAATTGGGATCATTTATTAGGGATATTTTTTCGTGTTGTTTTTTTTTTTCCTGTCCCCAATTAAATTCTAGGCAAATGGAAAGGAAGTTATTGTACAGGGATATGCAGCAGTATATTCATTCAGGTACAGTATGGCGCTCCCCCCACCGAGGTAAACAGCTTTCCTGCAGTGATGTGCAACGTGTGTTTGCATCTGCTCTTTCACAGGGCAGCTAGGACTGGGTTTCCCCTTTGCCTCCCTTAGACCTCTCCTCCCCTTTTCCCTTCTGCCAATGCTTGAGGGTCCTTCCGCCATGCAGGGCACTGGACTAGACGTATTTTTGGAACCCAAGAGGATTCCTCATCATAGAGGACTCTGGGCAGTCTACCAGAGAACAGATGTTTTAGGATTGTGTGAATAATACCTTGATATGGGAATAGGTGACACACAGAATCACCTGGTGTGTTGCCATTGACAGTGGTGGCCATGATGTCATTTAATTTTATGCTCATAAAAGTGTTTTTTTTTTAAAACCTATATAATAAAAAGCTAATATGCTAATTAGTTCAAACAGCAGTACGACTGTCCGGACAACCTTCCGGACGAAGCGAGGGCCGAGCCCCTTGCACGAATGTCGTGCATCAGGCCTCTAGTATCATAATAAAATACTTCAGTAAAAATTGTATGTCCTGGAAGATTGTAACTTTGGGAAACCATAAAAGATTTGTGTAAAAGTTGGACAAAGAGGAAAGTGTGATAAATTTTTGACTGTGCTTATCTTTGGTTTTAGGTTTGGGACACTGAGTGTTCCCCATGCAGATAAGAGTGCTAGGGAGGGTGTAGCAAAGGCTTAGAGCTGTGGAAATTCACTGGGGACTTGGGGATCAGCTATTTATGTGGTGGTCCAGTGGGATCCGGAGGTAGTGTGTCAACCATTGACCTTGCTTAACTGGCTAGATCTTTTATTCCGCGACCTTGGTGAATGTTTATTTAAGTCCACTTATTAATGTTTAGAAAAACAAATTTGTTGTTTAAAAAAATCCAGTATTTAGGGAAAAAACACAGGTTTTTCTAGCCTGCACTCTTGCAACTATTAGGTTACAGCGTTCATTACTGCTTGCTACAGCATAAACCGTTACTTGAGAAGGCCTGTTTCCAGGGCCAGTTTTCCACTATCATTATTGTCTGTTTAAACAACATTATAGTGTTCCACATTTTATCATAAAGTACTAATGCGTTTCTGTTTTCCTTCCTCTCGAGATGAAAGAAAATTTTGGCATCATTTCCCATCCCTCCATATCCTCAACTGAAGGAAACAGTCAACAAGGCAGATTCGATGATCTGGAAAATCTTAATTCGTTAACACAAAGCAGTCTGGAGTTAGGTTTGTGGTTTTTGTTTCTCCTGAACAGAAATTACATTATTTTGCAATCTTTCCGTTTTATATTTTTGTATGTGATCCATTTTACGTTTCCATTTCATTCATTATGGCGTTTCAAATTTAAATCAGCTTATTAACCTGCTTCCAAATATCTGGAAGAATAACAGTTGTTCATATTTTAACTTAGGGTTTTCAGATTTTGTTTTCTGAGAGGGCTGCATTTTCTCTGCCTCATTTTGCTTTTTATTATCAGGATGAATTAAAACTAAAACTAATACCCAAGGCTGAATCTGAAATAAGTCTCTACTGATATATATTGAAACCTTTGATGCTATTAAGTGATACTGTTAGCTCACTGAATGGGGTTGTTAAATATTAATAAAGAGAGGCATATTTTAAACATTTATGAAACATTTTTATAGTCATATATTACAGTCAATTTTGGTACATTAATAACTTAGTTTCCATTAAAGAATCCTGAAAGTATCGTGCCTCTCTCTGTTTCCCCCCAGTATTGATTCTTATATAATTTTGAAAACTTGACTTTAACAAATAATTTTTTTTCATCCAACACTGAAATATCAAATGTTATAACATTAGGATCCCTAGGTGAAACTGTTAAATTCTTTCGTAGCACTGAGCCATTGTTCAGGATTCATGCTGTCCTTCACCTGTTATGACACTACTTATAGGAAAAATCTTTTTCTATGGGAAATTCTTGTGTGTATGGTAATATGTCATAAGGAGAGAGAAAGAACTACAGAAAATTATGTAACAGTTTTATGTAAGTGTAATTTTTTTTGAGAGAAAGAGAAAGAATGGAATACTTCATGGCAAAGATTGAAGGCATTTGTGAGATAATAACAATTATCAATTCCTGTGAGTCAACAGAGGTAATTTTGAATATCTAAGATTAGATGAGTCTATCCAGTTTTGCATGATGTGTAACTGATCATGACTAGGGGAAAATATGGGAAATTTTTTTACCAAAATTCTCTAAGTATACTACTTTTTTTTGTTTAAATATATTTTTATTGATTTCAGAGAGGGAGAGAGAAATAGAAACATCAATGATGAGAGAGAATCATTGATTGGCTCCCCCCTGTACACCCCACACTGGGGATCAAGCCCGCAACCTGGGCATGTGCCCTGATGGGGAATCAAATTGTGACATCCTGGTTCATAGATTGACACTCAACCACTGAGCACACCAGCCAGACAAGGATATTGTTGTGTGTGTGTGTGTTAATAAAAATCCACCACATTTCTATAGTCCTCCAATTATTAAATACTTGGAAAAGGTTTAAAGCACCAATTAACAAATAAATGAATTAATAGACCATATCCATGTGATTACCATTGATACTTTATTACAATCTTGATACTATTGTGGCTCAGATAATTTTTGGTTGGAGGGTTGAACTGTGCATTGCAGGATGTTTAGCAGCTTCCCTGCCTTCTAACCCTAGATGCCATCGGAACTCCCACCCCAGTCACGATCAAAATCAAAATGTCTCTAGACATGCCAGATGTCCCTTGGGAGGCAAAATTGCCACTGCTTTGGACCTATTTATACCTTATAACATCAGGATTGAAAGGAACAGACAAGAAAAATGGGGTGGGTTATTGTGAGAAGAGGCAGTGGAGTTGGGAAAACTATGGGAAAAGAGATATTCTCTTCATGGGATGACCCAGTCCCCCCGAGGTGACTCCAAAGTTAGTTCCACTGCCTTCTGCTGCCTGTATGGGTTTCCTAGGGCTATTGTAACGAATTGTCACAGAATTAGTGGCTTAAAACAATAGAAATGAATTCTCTCTGTGTTCTGGAGGCCAGAAGTCCAAAATCAAGGTGCTGTGCTCCCTCTCAGGATGCTAGGGAAGAACCTGTTCTTTGCCTCTTCCAGCTACTGGTGGCTCCAGTATTCTTTGGCTTGTGGTTGCATCACTCCATTATCTGCCTCTGTTTCCACATGGCCTTCTTTTCTTCATGCCTGCGTATTCTCTTCTTTTTGTCTCTTATAAGTACATCTATCACTGGATTTAGGTCTCACTGTGGTAATCCAGGATGGTCTCATCTCAAGATACTAATATCTGCAAAAACGATTTCTTTCCCCAAGTAAGGTAACATTCATAAGTCCTGTCGCATGGATATACCTTTTAAGAGGTCCACAATTCGACCTACTACACTGCCTTAATGTAATACTTTGCAAGGCCCTGGAAATAATTTCTTTTCAGAGATTATAGCTTTCAGAGTAAAGCTGTCTTAGACCTATATTCGCTAGAAAATCATTCATAACCACATGCTTTTAGGAAAAATTTTTGAGAGCCTCCAGAATTCCATGTGGCAGGCATGAGTCTTTGGATCAAAGGTAATCATGGGTGGGCTGAGAAATTACTGATGCCGAGTCAATACAGATCTCAGCAGCATACATATTGAGTTAATTCTACTCAATTTCATTTTTCTCTCGAGAGCCCTGCCCAGCCTATGGCAGACTGTTCCAGTTCCAGGATCCTTAGGACTTAGCAGTTAACCTGCTGAGTCACCAGGCAGGCCTTCAGGCTTCTCCAAGCCTCTTTATTTCTTCAAGTGTAAGATGAAGGGTTTAGGCTAAGTGTTCTCTAAAGCCTCTTTCAAATCTCTAGCTCTCTGACCACTTTATAAGTAACAGACAATTTTAGATTTATCTAAGAACAATTAATTTAAAAACTGGTTTTGGAAAATCTATCTTGACTCTATACTTTCTCCAAAATTCTGTATCCTCCAAGACCCTATACTCCTCATGGGCTATGAAACTAAGCCTACAAACTAGTATAATTAATGCCATAAAGCATACAAGATAAATTTTAAATCAGTAACACATTTAGTGTTACAAGATTTCCGAGAGAAAGTAGTCCTTTTTCCCAATCTTTGCCCCTAACTGAAGTGTGCCTCCAGTGAACCCTGGATGAATTTCCGTCATTGTGCCCAAGAGTCAGGCATACATACTCAATTGCATGCCAGTCTCGTACTGTAGACTAAGCTCTGAAGGGCAAGGCTTATCTCTGATTACATTATCATAGTAGGTGCTCAAGAAATATTTGTCAAATGAGAGCGTGACATGCCACTTAGATGTGGTTATTTAACACCAGAATAAACCTTCCCTTTGTTCAGTTGCTAAGTTGTACAGTACCTAATCTCCTCTCTACTTGGATTCTTATTGCCTTTATTTTGTTGACTATTTTTTTGTTCTTGTACCCCACTAAGTATAAGTCTTTTGAAAATGTTTCCCATTCCTCTCCTGTAAGCATTAACTTCCATTTACCCAGAATATATATATTTTTTAAGTTCTCTGTTTTTCTAACCTTTGTGCTCCTGTTATGGCCATTACCTAACAACTGCACAGGCCCTAAAGGACTGGATTTGTTTTATGGGCTCCCGGGTACTGTGTGTGCTTGGCGAACAGCTTTGTAAAGTGAAACTGTGTCAAGCACTGTGAGAGATGAAAATGTGTGCCTGAAAAAAAGAAAAGAAAATGTGTGCCTGCGCACCACAAAGGGTCCATGGGGGGGTGGGGGGGGGAGGCGGGCAAAGGGCATGGGCAGTCTTCGTGTGGAGCAGGTAATGCAAAGTTTTAGACAAACTGCCCCAACCTGTAAAACCCAGTGCTATAATTTAACAGGCTGCTTTTGCCAGCATAGCTGGATGGGAAATAGCTCTGCCAATAGAGCTGGTTTTCTGCTCTTAAGACTCTGGTTTTAGGCCACCCCTCTCAGAATCTTGATCCTACCCCTGGTCCCTCCTCAGTGGAGAGGAGGCAGGCATAAGCAGAGCTGGAAGAGTGAGCCGGGAATACAGATATGACTGCTTTGCAGAAATGTGGGCCCTAGTGGATGGGATAGAGGGTGCTTGGGGTAGGGGAAAGCAACTGAGACTCCTTTCACGCCACCTAAATGTTACAGTTATTTTCACCCCCTCGTCAGATTCCCTGTTGCATTACCAACCGATTAGATCCTGATTCTGAAGTTTCTAGATAAGATGAAAAGCAGAAGTCATAGTGAGTTTATTAGGAAATTCGTTCAGTATGAAGAAATGGAGAGTTTAGGTGATGCTTATAGGAAAATCTAAAAGACTATATCTCTTAGAAATTATTTCTAATTTCCTCCAAAATATACTATAAATGTATAGGCTTAAGGGAGGCATTTGATGTACAGTTCATCATATTTGAATCTGCAACCTGGGTATTAGCCCTGACCAGGAACTGAACCCACCAACCTTCAGCGTATGTGATAATGCTCCATCCAACTGAGCCACACCAACCAGGGCTCTGGCTTTATTTTTCACCATAGTACTTGTCATCATCTGACGTATTAAATATTTTACTTATTTACTTTAATATAAATAAGTTTTCTTCCTAGAAGGGACTTGCCCTTGATAGATGCTCCTAACAATTTGTTGAATGAATGAAGGATGAATGAAAGCATTTTGTGTTCACTATTTTTTTGGTTTACTCTATAGGCATGATGATTCCGAATGATGTCCAAGGTCCTGGCTTGCTTGTTGAACTGCCCGCTATGGCTCAAAGAAGGCAGCAAGAAGATCTGCCCTTATACCAACTCCCCAGGACCCGAGTTGTTTCCAAGACCTCAGCACACACAGGAATGTTGTCTTCTAGATACACCACTGATGCATAGTATGATTTCCTTTTCTTTTACATTATAAAATAGTTCTTTTTTCATCTATAAAAATGAAACAGATATAATTATGGTGACACATTTGGAAAATACAGAAAAATACTTTGAATAAAATCCACTATGTTAGACAATATACTAATTGTCTAATTATATACATACATAAAATTATGCCTTATATGCAATTCTGTATTCTTGTAGTTGCATGCAAAATGGATCACATCGAGTATTTGCTTAGAAAATGGGAGGTTAATAGTTTATTTTTAACAACTCAAGCAAAGGAGTATGTGGACAAATGAGAGAATGGATTTAAGAGTTAGATAATCTATAGGAATTGGTGTCTGATAACATGTAGGAAGTGAGAGGGACTAGTTGATGATGATTCATGTTCCTGGAATGAAAAACCGAATGGATAGTGGGAATAGGTTGGAAGGGAAAGTAATGAGTTCAGGTTGAGACATATTGAGGGTTTAAGTATTCATAGGACAACAAAGTGAAGTGGAGTCAATTGGATCCATGATTCTTGGGATTAATGTTGAGGCTGTCCTGACATGGATAATTGGGGACAAGATCAGGCAAGCACTGGTGAAACTCCTGGGTTTGAGTAGCCTTTCATGGGAAGTTCAAGTAATAAGAAGAGCATAAGGTCAAAATTGGAGACCTGCAAAGCAGCAATATTAACGGTATGGATGGAGGAAGAAAATAGGAAAGTGGAATGAACAAAAGATAGAAGGAAATTCATGAACCAGAGGTTGACATAGAAATCAAAGGAAAGAGCATTTTAACAAAAAAATCATCACATGCTACAGGGAGGTCAAGGTAGATAAAATGGAAATGTTTTCATGGGGCGTGGCCATATGGTCTTTGGTAAGCACGGTTTTATTAGAGTGCATGGTGAATTGAGAATTGAACAAAAGGTCTGAAACGGGACAGACCAGTGTTTTGACAATTCTGATCATGAAAAGAGGCAGGTAGAATGCATGAGGTAGGTATATAGGTAGGTAGATAGATAAATGATAGATAGATAGATAGATAGATAGATAGATAGATAGATAGATGATAGATAGAGATAGATAGATGAGAGAGGAAGAATGAGAGAGAATATGTGTGTGTATCTGTCTGTGTCTTTCTGGAAACAATCCAGAAAAGAAATATGTAAATTCTAGGAAGGTGTCGGGGAGGTGATTACACATAGTTCATATAGAGAGCCAGGGACCTTGATTTTTTTCTGTCATTTAGGGGAAAAGCTGTTTACAAGAGTGTTGGGGTGCTAGTAGAGTGGCACTAAAAGGAGAAGTGTGAGAGTAGAGATTAGCTTTTAAAACAAGGGTAGGGGAGTAATGGCTTAGTGATGGAAGGGAGTTTAGAAAAATATTGGCCCCTCTTGCCAACTTCCCAGAGAGTAAGAGAATGAGCACTGACCACTTGAGTGTGGTATCATGACAAAGAACCAGCAGCTGTTGAGAGAACAGAGAAGGTATCGAGAACATTCAGTGAAGAGGTTAGTGCATGGAGTAGTTTCTTTACAAATCAAGGAAATTCCACAGAGTGATGGGTAGTTTGGCTGGGCAGGTGTTGGAGGATGGAGTGATATACGAAGGCGAAACCAGAGTGGTGTAGCACTTTGAGTACAGGAGAGGAGTGAACAGAGGAGCTGGAGGTACTGACATAGCATAACAGGAATGAGTGGTAGGGTGGGATTGATTGGCCCTAATGTTTTTATTAAACCCTTAGTCCAAGAATGATTTTATGTCATCTATCAACACAATGATATTGTCTTCTCTATTCCGTAACCTGTGACCTTCGCCTAGAGTTTTAGATAGAAACTTCATGAAACGTTGTTCTTTGTGCTCCTGCGTAGCTCACTCTGAGTGGAAAGGGAAGACACAGATAGATAGGCCCAACTAGGACAATCTGGTGGCTTTTCACGCAGCAGAACTGGAGTGCAGAGGGGCGGTGCTAGCAGGCCTGGTGTCTCATGACCTAACCAGCTCCTGGAGGAACTCACAGTGTTAAACAAGCAATGCATTTGTTTCTTTAGGAGAGATGCCTGGGAGTGGCAGTACTGGAAGGGTTAGCAATATATTTTATGACTTTTATGTGGTCAATTTACTTTTTAAATGAGACACTTTTGTCTTTTAAATTTCCCTTATGCTTAGTGTTAATCATTGAATCTGGCTGAAGAATTCAGAAATGGGGCTACTTCTCTAAAGCTATAGAATTATTAACTGTAGAATTGGAAAAGGTCTAAACAAATTTCCAAACCCACCCCTCCTTCCTCACGCAGAAGACAAAATGGAACATCAGTTGTATCTTAATTCTCCCAGCTTCTGAGAAGGAAGATAGGCTTTACTCCTATCCCATTGCTTTTTTTCTCCTAAAATGATTACTTTAACAAGTCAATTTCTTATGCAAGCACAGGTATTTAAGGGCTCCAACCTAATTTTGTCTTGGGAGATCAGTCTTGCATTTGAAAGTTGTACTTTTGGCTTGCTTGCATAGATTCAGGATATATTTAAGTCTCAGCAGCTTCCAGAAGACTTCCTGTAAATCATAGTCCCCGTTTTAATCTTTTAGCGAATGCCCATGGAGTTAGCATCCTAGGTGAATACTTATTGCCACTCAGGAGTTTTCCTGAGCAATGCATAGATTCTTTTGGGAAAGAGTCTTTTAGATTATCAGTGTGTCATGAAGTACTAAATAGTATCTTAGAGACTCTTTTTTGCATTAATTGTAGTGTAGTTCTTTAATGTGCATATATATGGGTGTCAAGCCAACTTCTCCTTGTGTTTGGAGGCAGGACAAGTACTAAGAGGTCAGACTCACCCTCAAAGTGGGGCTCTCTACGAGGAGAACTGTGGGCCGGTGGATATGATAACTCTGGAAGGAATCTGAGCTATTTTGTTCCAAGTAGCCCCCTTTCTTCATAAGGTCACTTGAGATCAGGTCTTCCGAACTCACCTGGCTTCAGTCGTTTTCTAACTCATCTTTGTCATCGCCTGCTGCCTGAGGACATATGGGTGCCTATAAGGGGGGACATGCACATCTCTCAGACTAATAGCAGATCTGTGGTATAGACATATTGTGGGTGTTGTTCAGATTTTCCCTCTAGTATTTATAGCTACATGGCCATGAGAAGGCTTCCCTTGTGTCCAAAATTTCTCATTTATAAAGTAGGTACTTTTATGGATTAAATAAAAGTGAGTATAAAGGGCTTCATATAATGCCTTGAACATAGTAAATGTCTAATGAACGGTCAGCTGTGATGCTCAGTGACAATGAGAGACTCATGGGCCATGAGGTTTATCTAGGGTAGTATTCATTATTGCTGGTTTTTTTTAAAAAACATTCAAGGAGATTGTAGGCTGTTTGTTTGTTTTCTAATAAAATAGGACCAACTCACAGTTAATAAAACAAGGTATCAGAGGCTAAAGGTTTGGGAGGAGGATGAACTTGAGATGAAAGACTTTTAACATTGACAAGACATCATGCTGTCGGTATAATAGGATGCAAATGAAAAGAAATACTTTACATATTACGTTCTTAGAGTGGTGGAGGTAGAACAGGAGGCAGGAGTGATGGTGGGGGAAAAGATTAAGTGATTGTTATATTTTGAGTTCCCAATACAGTGCCTGGAATTTAGTGCCTTTTAAATGAGTGGTAGATATTTAATAGTTTTACCTTTGGGATAAACTGCCAAAATTTGTATAAATTCAGAACATTGGTAAGAGGCTGAGGAAAAGGAAGAAAAGAAATGTATGCATTTGAGAGAGGACTACTATGGAGTATTTTGAGTTGGGAGGAGAAAGAGGAGGTTTCCAGTGCATTTCTGTTGCAGCTGCTGTCCACACTGCAGGGGAAGATAAATGTGAAAAATTAGGGCAGGAAGTACATAAGAATATTACACTAATGTCTTTGAGACTATATTTAGATCTTTGATTACTAAGCCAGGCTCTACAAAAGGCCAAAAGAGACGTAAAGTTGACTGAAGGAAGCAAGTTACCCTTTGTGACTTGAGCTTTCATTTCCTTAACAAAACTCTTAAACACAATTGTACATATGAATAAAATGCACAGATTTTTAAGGGACAGTTTCCTTGATGTGGGTCACTGTGTCGATTCATATTACCGACAGTCCAATTAAGATATTGAACATTTCTATCACCACAGAAAGTTCGCCCATCCTCTTGGCAGTGCCTTGTCCAAGGCAACTACTGATGTGACTTCTTATACTGTAACGTATTTATCCTGTTCTAGAACTCATGCAAGTATAATCACGCAGTAGGACTTTTTTGTGTGTCTGGCTTCTTTTCACTGAGCACAGGTCTGTGCCATTCTAACCTTTAATATGAGAAATGCCTGATTCTTTCTGTGTACTGGTGCCAAGTAATAATTTGCTTCGTACCCTCAAAAATCACAGTAACATCTGTATAAGTAAACTAGCTAGTTTGGAGAACACTAGTACCCATCCTCCCTGGTTTCAAACACTCGGTATTCCCTATGGCATGTCACAGCAAATTGCCATATAAAATCTGTATTTAAAGAGGCAAAAGAAATCATGACATAGCTTAGTCACAACCAGAACTCTTCCTGCTTAATCCCTTTAGGATGCTGAGTTAACTTGGCCCTCATATGGCTTAGTATGTAGAAATTTTATATGGAAAAAAAAGGTATATTGAAAAGGAAAGGTCACCTTGGCTATCTGGATCCATCTGACTTTGGTATGATGTTGAAGATTTTATTTGCAAAGGGATTGTATATCATGATCAAGTCTTACTAATAACACCCACCTGTTCACTAATGAGCTACTCCATCTTTTCTCCCAAATCTGTAAAGAATGATAACTTTGGGCATTTGTTAAAAAGGTCTGAAATAAAAAACATTGTTTTTATTGGATGTTTAATTCCCTCGGGGAAAAACTGGTTCAATGTAAGAGGTAAATTTCAGTTATTTTAAAAATTTAAAACTTTAACTGATTGAGCTATTGACCATATTTAATTACAGTGCAAATTATAAAATTTGGTTAGAAATCCCTCATTAAAGTTTTAAATATGTTTGTGAAAATTTATACCTTCATATGTGTAATAAAAGTATTTTACTTTCTCAATTAAATTTTATTTGAGGTTAAAAGGTATATATATGCCTTCATCAATGTAAAGTGACTATATCAGTTGGTATAGTTGCTCATCTCCTCTGACTGTATTTCCAAAACTACTCACACTAAGTGGGTAAGCTTTTGCAAGTTTTATCTCTCTTTAAGTATAAAATAATCTGATTAAAATAAGCACATACCAATTTCCTGAAGAAAGATAATATTCTTTGAAATAGTCAGTGAGTCTCTTTCAACAAAATAGTCTTTTTGTTACATACTTTATCTAAAACTTTCCATATTCTAGATAATGCTTCCCCCCCACCCCCAAACCCTTCTCTTAATTTGTGAAAGCTAGCAGTTTAGGATATTTTTGGTTTTTATTTTTTAATAGAAAAATTGATAGCTTATACTAATATTAAAGCTTGGTTTTCATTCTAGTTTATTTTTTTTTAAGGATTTAATTCCTATAATGATAACATATTTGTATCACAATAAAGATGCATATGTATGTGTGTTTTTCATAGTGCCTATTATGAACTATTTTTACTCACAACACTTCTGACACCAAATGTGTGAGTTTTTCCTTCACACAACAACCAGTTCTCTCTGACACCAACTACTGGGAGTTATTGCAGACTCCACAGCATAAAGGTTCTGCCCTGTAAGACTGCCCTGACTTCAGATGCCAGTTGCCAGCTGTACTTCTGACCAAACAGCTTGAAATTGGGTGTTCCCACAGCCCCTCCCTTGGGCATGTGAGGAGGGCTCACAGAACTCAAGAAAGTGCTTTACTATCACTGGTTTATTATAAAGGATATAACTCAGGAATAGCCAGACGGGAAAGAGACACAGGGCAGGTGGTGTGGGGAGGTGTGGGTGTGCACAGAGCTTCCATCCTTCTCGGCACATCACCCGCCCAGCACCTTGAGGTGTTCTTCAACCTGGAGGCTCTCTGAACCCTGTCCTTTAGGGTTCTTTTTTTTTTTTTTTTCTTTATGGAGATCCCATTAAGTAGGCACAATTATTTACATCATTAGCCATTGGTGCTTGAACTCAATCTTTAACCCCTCTCCCCTTCCCAGAGGTGGGGCTGAGGGTGGGACTGAACGTTCCAATTCTAATCACCTGTTTGTTCTCTGGCAGCAGCACCCATCCAAAACTATCCAGGGTCCTACCAAGAATCACCTTATTAGCACAAACTCAGTTCTGGTTGAAAGGAGATTGTTATTAATAACAAAAGATGTTCTTATCACAAAGGAAATTCCAAGGAATTTTCTATGTCAGGAATCAGGACAGAAATTAGTTATTTATTTCTTACTAGAGGCCTGCTGCAAGACAATTGGTGCACTGGGGAGAGGGGGTGTCTCTCAGCCTGGCCTGCGCCCTCTTGCAGTCTGGGAGCCCTCAAAGGACATCCCCCAAGGGGTCCTTAGCGCTGCTGCAGAGGCGGGAGAGGCTCCCACCACTGAGCCCAGCTTCTGGCTGAGCGGTGCCCGCCCTGTGGGAGCGAACTGACCACCAGGGGGCAGCTCCTGCATTGAGCGTCTGCCCCTGGTGGTCAGTGTGCATCATAGCGACCGGTCATTCCGCCATTTGGTTGATTTGCATATTAGGGTTTTATTATATAGGATGTGGGAGAAATTTTGATGCAAAAAATGAAAAACTTGCAAAGGAAATGAATATTGGTTGAGCTTCAGTTACTAGTAAATGCCAGTTTTTTCTCATTTAACCTTTGTTACTGTTGCATAGGGTAATCAAAATATGAAAGTTTATGTGATGATTACAACTATCCAATGAATAATAATGTGATGTGATAAAATGAACACTTTACTTAAATTGGTGGAATCATGGGAGTATCATTTAGGGATTGCATTCAGAGGCTCATACACAGAATCCCCCCTCACCCCCCCTTTAGCATTGTTTTAACTAAGCAGGCCTTAATTTTTTTCATGTAAAAAGTTTTGAAGAAAGTGGTCTGTCAGGGTCTGAAACATGTTCTTCCTTTCTTCTCTGCTGTCCTTACTGGATGGCTACTCGTGGTTTCTTCATGATTTTAAGATGGAATGCTTCACCACCAATATCATCTCTGTCTTCTAAGCAAGGAGAAGGGAAGGGTGCAGAGCAAAAGCCTCCTGCCAACTGATTCTCCTCCATTTTAATAAGTTTTCCTGGAAGTCTCATCCAGGGACTTTTGCTTCCCTATCCTCACAGTTACCATTAACTGGAAGGAAATCCACAAATGTATTTTTTTAGAGCTGGCAAAGTGCCACCTGGAATAACAGAGTTCTGTTGGTAAGGGAAAGTGGGAGAGAGGACATTAGATAAGTAACCAGCAGATATCTGCCAGGCTGTTTGCCCCTGAATACTATGATCTTCTAATTATAAAAAACAGATTGGTGAAGGCAAGAAGGCCATGTGGTAGTGGGTGAGATGTTAATGATCCCTAAGGATCCCAATTTCTTACCTGATTTTTGGAATGTCTAGATCCTTTCAGCTTTCTCCTTTACAGCTACCCTTAAACCATCATATCCTAGAAAGTCTGTAGAATGGCAAGGAAGTTGAGTTTTGTTACTTTTTACAGGACAGTTCAGAGTTCAGAGAATAATGGAGCATTGAAACAGTGTGGAAAGAAAGACTTGGGTACTGTGAGGAAGTTGTGTAGAATGTCTGAGCCTCAGTTCCTCATATGAAAAATATAGTTATGTGGCCTGCTGTGCCTACTTCATGGGTTTTTTGTGAAAATGAAATGAAAGAGGTAGTGCCTACATTTTTATATACAGTAATACAGTTTAGAGTATCAGACATATTATTTCATTGGGTGGTCTATTTCATGGCACAGGTTAGAGTGGAGCTTTGCACTCCTGGCTCCTCTTCCAGATAATTATTATGGCAATGTCTCTACCCTATTAGATAGCACTATTTATTTTTTTTATTTTTTATTTTTTTAAATATATTTTATTGATTTTTTACAGAGAGGAAGTGAGAGAGATAGAGAGTTAGAAACATCGATGACAGAGAAACATCGATCAGCTGCCTCCTACACATCTCCTACTGGGGATGTGCCCGCAACCCAGGTACATGCCCTTGACCGGAATCGAACCTGGGACCTTTCAGTCCGCAGGCCAACGCTCTTAGATAGCACTATTTATATAATTACTCTGTAATTCAGCATTTTGTTATTAAGCAGCTCCATGCTAACATACATGATGGGTGAAAGTATGGTTGTGGTATGGTAGGTGGGAGGATTGGATTAGATAACATAAGCAAATCTCTCTGTAAACTGAAAAGTGATGTATAACTACACAAGATATTCATGGGATACCAGTGACGAGAATTATTTAGAGTGACAGAAAAATTTAGAAAGAAGGATCGTGTTAAGCCATTTATGTTGATCTATTCTCTGAGCTAGTCAATATCAAGTTTTAAGGAATATATCCTATATAATAAAAGGCTAATATGCAAATTGTCCCCTCTACCGGGAGTTCGACCAGGAATTCGACCAGGGTGTGGGCTGGCCTGTCAACCACCTGGGGCCCCTCCCTCCGGCCAACTACCCGCAGCCCCTCCCCCCCATCTGGCCCCGCCCCCATCCCCCCCCCCAATTGGGGGCAGGCCAGCTGGCTGACCTCCCCCATCCCCTCCCCCCTGCTGGCCTGGCCCCCAATTGGCCCCAATTGGGGCCGGGCTGGCCAGACTCCACCCGTCCATGAATTCGTGCATTGGGCCTCTAGTTTTTATATTGATAGAGGAACAAATATTGCACAAATCAAACACACAATTTTTTAAAATAGCATATAGAGTGTCACCGATAACAGAGCTTATAATCTATGATTTTCTGGTGCTGGGTAAATATTTGTTGAGTTGAACATTAAAACAATATATTTTTACTTTGTATGGACAGTTAACTATTGATGTAAATATTTTAAAAGCTTAAAAATTAGGAACTGTTTACATATAGATTGTGCAATTTTATGTTTTATAAATTGTGTGTGTATTTTTTTTCCTCCTTAGTGAGCTACCTGAGAGAGAAGAAGGTGAAGGGGAAGAAACTCCAAACTTCAGTCACTGGGGTCCACCAAGAATGTATGTTGATGACATTATTGGCTTTCTCAATAGAACAACACAATCAGCTGCTTTTTTCTTTAATTTAATATTACTGTCATTCAGTCATTCTATAATGATTGAGAAATTGCTATTCATATGTAGTCAGGCAAAATGACTTTACCCGATGTTAGGAAAATATCATACTCTTTCAGAGAAAGCAATTTTCAAATGTCCATCTAAGCACAGCTTATCACTGCTTCACTAAGGGCAGATAGGGCTGCCTTGATTACAGTAAAGCTTCTTTATGTATAAACAACAACAACAGTAGTGAGGCTGTACCATATACCAATTTATTTCTCCCTCCAATCCCTTGTGCCTTGCGTGAGCAAACAGAATGTGTTGGGCCCATCTTCTCTTAGATACTCTTGTAATTTTATGTAGGCATGAGGGGCGTACTTTATTAAGATTATTAAAGTCTTCCTTTAGCTGCTCTGTCTATTCTTCATGCATTATTAATTTCACTGTGCCCACAAAAACTGTATTTTCTTGCACTTATGAGTTTTGTCTTAAAAACTCTTAAGAACTGTTTTCTGAGCTACTTTTTTACTTGCATTAATTATTGGCTAATTAATGCAATTGGAGGGAAAAATTCATAATATGTTGAGGGTCAAGTTTTTTGTTTTGTTTTTGTTTTAATCCTCACTCGAGAATATATTTGTTGAATTGAGAGAGAGAGGAACGGGGGTCGGGGGGGGGGGGGGGGGGAGGAACGAGGAACATCAATATGGGAGAGAAACATGAATGGTTGCCTGCTGGAAGCTCCCCAACTAGGGATCAAACCCACAACCTAGGTATGTGCTCTGACCAGGAATTGAACCCACAGCCTTTTGGTGTACAGGACAATGCTCCAACCAACTGAGCCACCTGGCCGGGGCTTGATGGCCAAGTGTTATCCCATATGTTTTTGAAATGATGTGAAGGTAGGAAGAAAAGAAAGCCATCCTGCCTTAGGAGCAGATAAAATCTGTCCTCCACGTAAAGAACCCCAGGTTACACCTGCTGACTGGGAAAAGCAGCTTGGGGCAACAAGCCTCTCAATGGCAAATTTATTTTAGTCTGAAATTTTCTGCTTTTTGCAGAGACTCTTGATTTTTTCACCCATTTGTTCTTTCCTTAATCCAATCTTTGCTAATATTATGGATGTAGATGAAAAGGACTAATCACCAAAAACATTGTGGTAGGAGATGGGAACATTAAGGCCTAGCTAAATCTCTCAATTTTGAGTTGTATTTATTGTTTTAGATACCTATCTTTTTCAGAATTTAAATTTTCACATACGCCAGGAATTTTTTAAAATTTTTTAAAATTTATTGATTTTTAGAAAGAGAGAGGAAGGGGGAGAGAAAGAGAGTGAGGGAGAGAGAGAGAGAGAAACATTAATTTGTTGTTCCATTTATTTATGCATTCATTGGTTGATTCTTTCATGTGCCATGACCAGGGATCGAACCTGCAACCTTGGCATATTGGGATGACGCTCTAACCAATTGAGCTACCCAGCCAGGGCTATGCCATGAAATATCAATAATATTTTATGATTTGGGAATAAAGTACAATTTTCGTTACATTGGTAAAAATATATTTAGAAAATATATTTATATAAAATATGAGCCACAAGGATATGGTACAAATTGAACACTTACAGTAACAGTCCAACAAATTAAATTAACTTGTTTCATGAGTGTATTTTGTTTTATTCTTTTTACAGTGTTGAGATTTTTAGAGAACCCGATGTGTCTCTTGGTATTAGCATTGTTGGTGGACAAACCGTTATAAAACGCCTGAAGAATGGAGAGGAGCTTAAAGGTATATTTATCAAACAAGTTTTAGAAGATAGTCCAGCAGGAAAAACAAACGCTCTTAAAACTGGAGATAAAATACTTGAGGTAAATGATATTAAAATTCTGCTTTTGTTTGAATGTACTATGAAATAGTAAAATAATCATTTAGCCAGAATGCCTATCTTCATGTGATGGGGTATATGTGTGTACAATTGGGGTATTTTATTTAGATGCCTTAGTTTATATGTTGTTTGCATAATTGTATGAGATTCTAAAGTTAGAGTGGTAGCATATAAAACAATAAAACAAAAAGCCTCGATTGACTAAACAATTTCAAAATTTAACAAAATGAGGCCTGTGGTGGGCATCATGCTTTTCCTACAGTCTTTAACAAGCTCTAAATTGTATAAATGTGTGTAGGTGGGCTAGCCATGCCTGTCCTCCCAGAGTTGCCCTAGAAGTCGATGGAAGGATGAATCCATTGTTCACATGTGGTAGGCTTTGTAGAGTGGAATTTTAAGGGCACATCAAAGCACTGAGAATGTCCTGAGGTGTGAATCTGATACATTTCTTTGCATAGGTTTTATTGGATGACACCATATTGAATATCTTCAACCTGGGTATCGGCTTTTATATATAGAGATAGCAAAACCAAATACTGATATAGTCACAATTCATTGACCTTATTTGGGTTTGTGTTGATAGTTCTACACAGTTTAATCACAAGTGTAGTCTTGCATAACCACCACCACAATCAAGAAACTCAACTGGCCCTAGCTGGTTGGCTTGGTGCAGTGGTTCCCAAAGTGGGCGCTACCGCCCCCCGGTGGGCACTGCAGCGATCCAGGGGGGCGGTGATGGCCATAGGTGCATTTGGGGGCGATGAGTAACTGCTATTAAAATTTTAAAAAAATTAATTTCCAGGGGCTGAGTAATATTTTTTCTGGAAAGGGGGCGGTAGGCCAAATAAGTTTGGGAACCACTGGCTTGGTGGATAGAGCTTCAGCCTGCGGACTGAAGGGTCCCGGATTCTATTCCGGTCAAGGGCCCATGCCCGGGTTGCAAACTCAACCCCAGCAGGGGGTGTGCAGGAGGCAGCCGATCAATGATTCTCTCTCATCATTAATGTTTCTATCTCTTTCTCCCTCTCCCTTCCTCTCTAAAATCAATAAAAATATGAGGAAAAAAAGAAGCTCAACTGTGTCATTACCACAGGACTCCCTTGTGTTACTACCCTTCTATAGCCACTCCTCTCCCCATCGCTAGTTGCTGGCAACCACTAATCTGTTTCTCCATGTCTATTATTTTGTTATTTCACAGTTGTCACATAAGTGGAATCATTCATTATATCTCTTTTTGAAATTGGCTTTTGTTCACTCAGTGTAATTTGGTTGAAGGTTACTCAGTTTACTGTCTATCAACTGTTCATTCCTTTATATGGCTGAGTAGTATTCCAGGATATACTACACTTTAACCTTTCATCCATTGAAAGACATTTGGATAGTTTCCAGTTCTTGGCTATTCTGAGTAAAGCTCCTATAAACATTTGTATACAAGTTCCAGAGTGAAAATGAGTTTTTGTTTCTCTAGGATAAATGCCCAAGAGTGCAATTGCTGGGTTGTCTGCTATGCTCAGTTTTAGACTTGAACTGTCAAGCTGTTTTCCAGAGAAGCTGTACCATTTTACATTTCCACCAACAATGTTTGAGTGATCCAAGTTCTTTGCATCCTCACCAACATTTGGTGTTGTCACTATTTTTCACTTTAGCCATTCTGATAGGTATTTAGTGATATCTCATTATTTTCATTTGTGTTTCCCTAATGGCTAATGATTAATATTAAGAACTTTTCATGTGCTAATTGCCATCTGTATATTCTCTTCCGTGACATGTTTGTGCATGTCTTTTTTCTGTTTGCTAATTGGAATTTTCATTATTTCATTTTTTTAAATTTTGGTTTGTTTCCCCCCACCACCATCTTTCCCTGCTGTCAGCTGAAAATAAAGTATTCTCTCACTTGTCCATCATCACTTTTACACATACTAGTAAGAACCCACTGTTTTGTCTCAGATTTGATAATTTGTATTTCTTCAAACTCACTGTAGACTTGAAATGTTACACTTTAATATATAGCTTGTCAAGCATAGTCATTTGTTTACTTTTTTCCCTGAAAAGTATTACTTGCTTGTTTTGTTTTCTAAGTAAAGCATAATAATCACTTCTTTCTGTATTGAAACAATTGTATGAAGGATTTAGGTCCATATAAATAATTTTTTATACTAGGAAGTTTGAATTTAATATAATTTTTAGGAATGGCTATTCATCTGTGTTAATGGACACACTGTTGGGTAGATATTTTTCTGTTGTAATAGGACAGATTTCCATTCCCCCCTGCCTAACTTCCCAACTTCAGTGATTCCCATTTAACTCTGTGGAAAAGGGAAACAAAGGCTGGTTGTGACTGGAAGATGAAATAATTCTCTTGTGCCTCTACTTCTCTCACTGTTGAATGCTTTGGGCATTAGGTTATTTATAAGAAGCTTCATCAAACTGTTATGACAGCTTTTAAGCTTCACTTTAAATTTCTTCTCTACGAACTTTATTCATTTAATATTATTCCTATTCTTCCTCACTCAACTCAAATGAGAAGAGAGCTTTTACAGAGCATTAAAATCTGCCAATGGATGTCTGGTAGAATAAAAAGCCTTTTACTAGTAGACCTGCATGATGTGGCTCCAGCTGCCTCCCTGACCTCACCTCTCTTCTTCTTCCCCATCTTTCACCGTTCTTCGGACTCACCTGCCTTTAAATCCTCCTAACACACTAGGCTTCTGTCTCCTACCTGAGGGCCCTGGCTTCTCTGTCCCTCAGCTTCTCGGGTGCTCCCTTTTCTCCTTACTCTGCTCAGATTCAGCAATAGATCATCCTAATCACTCCCTTGCATTCTCTTTCAGCTCCTTTGATCCTCTTTTCTTTCCCTGAACTTGTGCAACTCTGCTTACTTCAGGTCTCTAGCCTCACCAGAGAAAATAACTGCCATACTGTCTGGTGGAAATTCATGACCACCCCCTCAAGTGGGCCTTTAGTTCTGCCCTGCAATCTGTAATATCTCCCCAGTTCTTTTATTCTCCTACTTCCCTGGGTAACTATTTCAAACCTCCTGTACCTCCTCCTCAGCCTTAATCTCACTGTATGGTCCTTGTTTCTTATTTCATTGACAAAACAGAAGCAGTCAAAAGGGAACTTCCCCTTGCTCCCACTGCATACCAATCTTTTGTCCTAACAGCATCTGTAACAACAAATGAACTATTTGTGCTTCTATCTAAAGCAGCGGTTCTCAACCTGTGGGTCACGACCCCTTTGGCGGTCGAACGACCCTTTCACAGGGGTCGCCTAAGACCATCCTGCATATCAGATATTTACATTATGACTCATAACAGTAGCAACATTACACTTATGAAGTAGCAACGAAAATAATTTTATGGTTGGCTCACAACATGAGGAACTGTATTTAAAGGGCCAGAAGGTTGAGAACCACTGATCTAAAGCCAATCTCTCTAACTTGCGCAGAAGTCATTCCCTCTTTGCTATCCAAGGATTGGCCTCTACAGTGGTCACTTCTCTCTCTCTCTCGTTCATTTTGCCTCTCTACTGCCTCATTATTGCTGTAATAGCTCCCATCTTAAAAACAAAAACCTGTCTTGATCCCACTTCCCTCTCCACCCACATTCCTATTTCTTTAGTCCCCTTATGGCAAAGCCATATTCACAAATTGTCACTATCCACTGACCATAAGCCACCCCAACAATTACCAAGGCTTTGTTACATGATCATTTTGAAAAATTGGTTCTATTAAATATGTTTTTTAAATAAAGGATGTCTTGGAGATTACGGGCATGTTCTCAAATTAGATTCTCTGAGATTTGTATAATAAGGAGCCATTTACCCTTACCCAAATTTATTAAGCACAAAATATGCCTGAAGAAGGAACCTACAGATGTTTTCATACTTCTTTTTTTTAACAGAATTTAAGAAATATTCAACCGCTTAATTGTGATAGTGGACAATTTGCCTGAAGTAATCATTCTTCTCAGTGTGAGAGAAGATCCCAGAGAGATCCCCACCCTTTCCTTCCCCGACCCAGAACTATGTACTGTGTTAGTGACAGGGGTGACATTATAAGCTCAGAGGCTTAAGGTTCTGTTACTGACTAAGCTACTATTTTGAGTAATTACATTTAACCAGGGCTATTGTTATTATGATTTTTGTCTTGTTTACTTTTCTTGAAGGTAATATGGTACTTCTGTAAATGTGTTCCAGAACAGCAAAGCTTTTTATGGGCTAATCTTATTTTTCCCTGACTTTGGTTTACTAGTAATTCATTAGACTCTGGCAGCTCTCATAACTATATTAAGCACATGAACGTTGAGTTGACCTATCCACGGTATCTACCGCCTCTCTAATGCAAATAAATGCCTTCTGTGCTGTAGGTGTCTGGAGTGGATTTGCAGAATGCCTCACACAGCGAAGCCGTGGAGGCCATTAAGAATGCAGGAAACCCGGTGGTGTTCGTTGTTCAGAGCTTGTCATCCACCCCAAGAGTAAGCTTTCGTTTATGTTTTCAAAGAGTTTATAAATATTCTCTGTATCTGTAAACCAAGCTTTAGCCTCCAAGTATTTTTCCACATATTTCCATTTTTACTATGGCCTAGAAAAAGCTTTGGCTTCATAAAAATTTAGTTACTCATTTCAGTTTCTCCATTGTTTTCTCCAGTTTTGACCTCCTAATTAAATTTGAGTCATTCCAGTGTGTACTGGTATAAGTCACAGTCTGTGGAAATTAACAGGCCTGTTTTCGATTTCTTGATTCCCTATTTACCAGCTTTGCTTAACTTGGAGGCAAGTTACTTGGTTTATAAAATACTTTGAACATAAAGAGGGTCAGGTATAAGAACATTCTAGTGATACCATCAAATGTTCTGTATATTTATTAAAGCATATATACAAACATGCTGCCTGGTGAGCATGGCTCAGTGGTTGAGCGTCGACCTATGGACCAGGAGGTCATGGTTTGATTCCTGGTCAGGGCACATGCCCGAGTTGTGGGCTCCATCCCCAGTGTGGGACATGCAGGAGACAGCTGATCAATGATTTTCTCTCATCATTGATGTTTCTCTCTCTCTCCCTCTCCCTTGCTCTCTGAAATCAATAGAAATATATTTTAAAAAAATACAAACATGTTATATTGTAAATTCTGTTGGGATTCTGAATTCAAAAATGGCTGTATTTGATCATAACATTTTTTCTAGAATAAATCACTCTTTTGGTATAGAATTAGAACTCTGATACACAGATGTCTGTGGCAGGATGAATATTTTATATTGCAGTGTGCAGCAGCAATGTCACCTTTAAGCCCTGTAACTGGACACAATGTTTATTTCTTTTTAACTTTATAATGGAAGGCAGCTGTTCAACACAAAGTGTCTGAACAGGAGAGAGAATGTCATATACTTTTTAAAATTTACAGTCCAATATAGTATTGCAGTGCTTTTCAACCTTTTATATGTCAAGGCATACAGAAAATAATAGTTGTATGTAAACTGGACAAACATATGCCCCAAAGGCCAGGACATCCATATGCTATTTCGACATACTTGTAACCTGCCTGCTGCAGCCTCACCGCACACGGGCAGCTCTGCTCCGACGCATTGTGCTGCAGTTCAGTCCCTTTTGTCTTAGTGCTGTGTTTATGCACCATCAGGACTAGTTGAGAGAGATGAACTGAATAAAGCCTTCTGATTTTCATACCATTCGAAATTCAAGATTTTTTTTTTTTTTTTAGGGAATCTACTTCTAAACTTATATAATATCGAGAAAGTAGTTTACGCCATCACTTTTATTTCTGGAAACTGAGTTCAGTAGGAAAATTGGCATGATTATTTCTCACCAAATGATACTTCCAAAGAAACCGTTTTGAACTAGAATGAGCCAATCAAATTACACATTTATGAGGCACTTGTGAATGCCCTGCCAAGAAAATGTTGAAAGCATTCACATAGGTTATAACGTCCACCTAAAAGTGCAGGCTTCTGTCCAGCCTTTGCTGGTGAGCTCGGGTGGATATCTTCTCCTGGATGAAATAAACAGTGCAATTTCTCTCAACTCTTCAAAAAAAAGAAAAAGAAAAACTCTTCAGCATCGTGCCATGCTCAAGTCACTCATCCCCCCTTTTAACCCCTAGGGCAGCAAAATAGACTGCCATGTTGTGCATGTGCCTCATCAAGCTTTGCACCCCCTGTGGTCCTAGCCAAGGGAGCATGTTCAAGTGATGGTGTTCGTTACTGTGCCCATGACTTGTTCCATTTTTTTTTTTTTTTTTTTTTTTAGCACAAAGTGATTCCTGTTGGGTGAGCCAATGAAAGGGATCAAGGTTCACATTTTTACAAATTGGTGTTCTCTTTGGCTCACTCATTGTTGCAAATAGTATTGATCATCACAGAAATAGGAAATATAGCCAAATGCATTATCACTTTTTACCAGTTTGCATTACTATGAGCCTTTCCCTCAAAGTCCCCAAAAGAAGTCATTTTCTAATGGCAGGCCCGATGTCTGTGCCGTGGTCACATGGAAATCTCATCAACACTGCGTGGTGTTCAACATTGTACTTTCATTTTCTTTGAGTTGTATTTTATTTTATTTTTTACACTTGTGCTTTTAACAGATGCTTTACATGTATCAACAATATATTACCTTTTTAATTTAACCTTTTTCTCCTGAATTTCTCAAGTGTGTTTTCAGCATACTAGAGAGAAATGGGTGTATCTATTCAGATTTACTTTGCAAATGCTTATTTGAGAGCAGAACCCATGATTTATACTGCATTCCTGTATAGATAGTTTTTATGCCAAGGTAATGTTTTCCCCACTTAATAACATAACTACATTTAACAGGGGCATCGTGTATTTTTTTTAATGTTCAAAAACAAACCCTGTTGGCTCTGTCTGATGTGGCTCAGTTGATTGGGTGTTGTCCCATGCATGAGGTTGCTGGTTTGATTCCCTGTCAGGGCACATACCCAAGTTGCGGGCTCAGTCCCCATAAGGGGTGTGCAGGAGGCAGCCAATGGACTTTCGCTCTCCCATTGACGTTTCTGTCTCTCCTGCTCCCTTCCTCACTCTCTAAAAATCAATTGGAAAAAAATCTGAAGAAAAAAAAAAACTTTTGAAATTGAGGTCATCCCTTCAGTTCATTAAATTTATTTTGTGTTGTTTTTTTCCCCCTATAGTCCATTTGTATTTCCTAATACCATTGTTTCATAATGGTGCCTACATTTTTTGACATATATATTTTGCATATTAATCATATACAAATATATTTTTTACTTTCACAAGAAATAGGCTCTCTTTTACTTTTCTTAAAAATATAGTCTTCTTGCCCTAGCTGGTTTGGCTCAGTGGATAGACTGTTGGCCTGCGGACTAAAGGGTTCCAGGTTCAATTTCAGTATCAAGGGCACATGCCCAGGTTGTAGGCTTGATCCCCAGTAGGGGCGTACAGGAGGCAGCCAATCAATGATTCTCTCTCATCATTGATGCTTCTATCTCTCCCTCTCTCTTCTTCTCTGAAATCAATAAAAATACATTTTTTAAAAATGTAGTCTTCTCAATAAGTCTCTTGTCTTCCACATTTTGCGTGATACATGTACAGAAATATATTTTTCTGCTATTCGAAAAACAGTGTAAACCTTATGAATGGCCACTGATATTCTGTCTCATCCCAAAGCTCTGCCATTCAGCTTAAGCTGGTTTTTCCTTGGGAGGACGTAGGTCCAGTGTGGGCAGATATCCTGACTTGTCAGGGAGGCAAAGTGTTCTGTTTTGTTTTAAGATTCTTTAGGACAAGAAACATATGCTTATAGATCTAGCATTTTTTTGAACTCTGATTTAGGTTGTTGTGTGTATTAAATAGAGAAATAAATATTAAGCACTACCACGGCATCTATTCACCTAGGAAGCACTGAATTTATGGTGATATATCATCTCATTTTTTACTTAAGTGAAACATTTCTGAGACTTTTTTATATATTCCAAAATTGATTTCTGTAGAAATAGCCTAGGGTGAGGGTTAACAGAAAAACACACAAAACAAACACACACAAAAAGTGAAAAAAAATTAACCCTAAATTGCATTTAGAAAGAAACTTTTTCTTTTTTTTCTTTTTTATTATTATTATTATTATCCCTAGACAGGTAGTTTCTTTAAATTTGTGAGAAAGGAGATCTGTTTTTTTCTTTTAATTTTTATGTTTGTCATCAGATTTTTATGCCAAGATTATTTGTATTTGTCATTTGAGGAGCCTTAATAAAAAAAAAAAACACTAAAATTTTTATATTTTCCTAAGGTGTTTCAGTAGTTTTATAAAAAGTAATCTATGCTCTTGGTACTATAAAGAATTCAAGTTATTTCTATGATGTTACACTCATTCATGTATAAATATTTATTGAGTGCAAATATGTATTGGGCTCTTTCTGAGCACCAGAGTTACAGTGATAAATCACACTAAATTCTTATTGGGCTTTTATTCAGTGATGTAAATAAAGATTTGAAATTCATTTTTACGCTAATAGTAATAGTGAAATATTTATTGACTGTGAGCAAGTGTGCTAGATAACATACTTGAACTGGGGTACAATGATGAATAAGGTAAATCTATCCAATAAAAGATACATCCTATGTTCTAGGAATTAACTCAGGTCACCTCTTATACTGCATTTTGCAAAATGCGATGTTTGGACAGCAGTCAGTATCATGACTTTCCTTTTAGCCTTCTTCATCCTTACTTTCTGGTCCCATACACACAAGCTTGTGGATCACACACACCACTTGATCACACACACACACACACACACACACACACACACACCACACACACCACAATTTAAGATTTATATTGCTTATCAGATTTTCCAGGTTGTATTGTTTGCCTTGAATCGCGCTTCTCATGTCTTTACATTATAGGTGAAGTCAAAGAATTCATTAAGTTTTTGAACTGTTTTTTTTTTAAACTACATAAATAAATGTAATGATTGTGTCATTTAAATGTTTTCCTTCTCCCCTCTCCTTTTTTTCTTGGTGGTAGGCCATTCCTGGTGTGCATAACAAGGCCAACAAAATTGCTAATAACCAGAACCAAGGCACCCAAGAAAAAAAAGAAAAGGTAAGTTGAACCTCTCAAGCTTTTAAAAGATGTTTTTTATTTCTTTTTGCCTGTATGAGCTACAATTAATCAGAATGTTATTTTGATGAGTATCTGGGTAGCAGTACTATATTTAGAATATTTCCTTTCTGTGAACATAACTGGCCAGGATGAAGGCCAGACACCTAGTGGAGCATAGGTGTAAAGTGTTATAAAGCACCCCTCAGCCATTGTCATCTTCTCTCTTTTCTACTCAGCTGGGCGAGTTGTCTGTTTATTCCCAGAAAACACCTTGCACACCTGAGAGTTTGTGAGACTTTGACCTTGGTGTTCTCTCAGCCTGGAAGTCCATTTCCCACTTCGGTCTTCCTTTTTATCCTCCAAGGAGCAGGTCAAAGGTCCTCTGTACAGAGAAAACATTCATTACCATCCAGCAGAATTAGTCATCCATTCCTGTTTTCCCACCTCTATTCTAGTAGAATGAGTTATTCTAAAATTTATTTTAGGATATAATGTCAAGGAGCAATGGATTTTCTTTTTTTCCATAAGGATAACTGATTATCCCATTCTTTAAAAATAGGCCCTCCTTCATTCATGGATATACAAGACAACTTCTGTCCTATCAGGTTATCAGGGGCAGTCTGTTTCTGAGCTTTCTCCTTGTCTCTCCAAGCACAAATGCTGCACTACCTACATAGTAAGCCTAATAATAAATCTTGTCTTCTAAGAGAACGATTTTCTTCACACATTTTTTCTTCTTCAGAAGTGTTTTATCTATTCATGTCCTTTTTCTTTTCCAGACAAATTTTAGAATTGGCTTGTTAAATACCACCAAAATAGCTCTTGGGTGATTTTTGTTGGAATTGTGTCAAACCTATAGGTTAATCTGGAAAGATACCTCCTTATAATATTGAGCCTTCTTAACCATTAACATGGTATATCTTTTATATACCATTTTAGAACTTATTAAATTTTTCTTTTATTCCTTTCAATTTTTATAATTTTCTTTAGCAAGGTATTGTAATTTTTTATTTATTCCTAGACATCCTTATATATTTCTAAATTGTATTTTCTGTTTGTTACTAGTGTGTAGACATAAAATTGATTTTTATATATTTATTTGACATCTTGTAACATTATTCTCTTATTCTTTTATAATATAAAATCTAGTGTAGAACATTGCAAAAACCAAAATGCTAAAAAAAAAAAAAAAAAAAAGATTAACATCTTTCATAAACCCACTACCTAATGATAAACTTATTAAATATTTCATGTAGAGCCTTCTGGTGTCTTTAGGTGTGTGCTCTATATGTATGTATGAGGTATTTTTATTAAGAATCTCAAATTTTAAAGAATTTTAAAAAAAGAATCTCAAATTTTAATACTATGTCTATAGATTTTTATTTCTGGATTTTTGATATAGCTAATAATAACTGCTTTGATAAAGGCAGTTTTATTTTTTCTAGATGAATCTTTCTTTTTCTTGTTTTATTATATCTGCTAAGATCTCTAAAATGTTTAATATAAGTACTGATAGCTAACATTCTTATCATTTTCCTCCTGATATTTAAGAAAATGCTTTTAATGCTTCATCATTGAATATGATATGTGCTGTAAATTTTTGTAGCTAACCTTTAAGGTTAAGGGTATATTCTCTTTTATTCTTATTTTGCCAAGAATTTTTATAATGCATGGCATTGGCATTGAATTTTTTTAAATTATTGTATTCACTGAAATAATTGTGTGTATAAATTTTTTTTCTCCTGAATTCCTTAATGTGGTAAATAATGCACGTTAATAGATTTTTGTTCTGTTGAACTAATCTTGAATTCTTCTCTTAAACCTAATTTCATCATGATCCTTTTTGCTCATTCCTAATATTTCTTTTATAGTTTTACATCAGTGGTCATGAATGAGATCAGCCTAGAATTTTCCCCTTATGTACTATTCTATCTGGTGTTGGTTATATGAGCCTATTAAAATAAATAATGAACAGTCAGAATATTTCTCTTTTTGTCTTTTTCTTTGTTTTAATTCTCTGAAAGTTTATATAAAATGGTAATTATCTATTCCTTAAATGTTTGGTCAAACTAGCCTACAAAGCCATTGAGGTCCTGTGTTTTCTATGTGGAAAAATCTAAAATATGGATTCAGTTCTTTAATAATTATTGAACTATTCAGATTTTCTATTTTATTTTTTATTGATTTCAGAGAGGAAGGGAGAAAGAGAGAGAGAGAGAGAGAGAGAGAGAGAGAGAGAGACATCAATGATGAGAGAGAATCATTGATTGGCTGCCTCCTGCATGCCCACAAGAGGTATTGAGCCCGGAAACTGGGCATGTTCCCCTACCGGGAATTGAACCGTGACCTCCTGGTTCATAGGTTGATGCTCAACCACTGAGCCACACAGTTTAGGCTCTATTTCTTTTAGAGTCAGTTTTGGTTACTGGCTCTTTTCTAGGAATGTAATATCACCTTTTTACATTTGTTGGCATAAAGTTGTTCCGGCAGTTTTTTCATTTGTATTATCTATACTCTCTCCATAGTAGTTGGTTTTTCTTTCTGAGTATAGTTTATTATTTTACATTTCTTTCTTAATTAGTCATGAAGTATTTTCTATTTAATTCCTCTTTTTGAAGTATTAACTGTTGAACCATGTTAGTCTTCTCTGTTGTATCTTTATTCTGCTTAATTAATTTTGTTTTCATCTTTATATTGCCTTATTTCTTTGTTAGCATTTGTTTTCCTCTTTTCCTGCTAATAATCTTTAGCTAGCTATAGAGTTTGTTAATTTTTAGCCATTCTTTTTTAAAATAATAATTTATTTTCCTTCTAAGTACCTCTTTACCTGCATCCCAAAATTTTAGGTTGAATTTCTCTTGTTCAGTACTAAATTATTTTGTTTGTTTTTAGCTCCCAACATTTCTTTATTACCTGATTATTTATAAATGTATGTTTGAATTTCTATTGGATATATATAATTTCAGGAAAAAAACCCCGTATAAAATTATGCAAAATGTACAGGTTCTAGGTATTGACTTAACTCATTAATGAGGGAACTAAACAGGATGATTAGCCTTGTTCAGAGAGAAATGGAAGAGGGAAGTATTTATAGTTGCTGAAAGAGAATGCTTACATAAGACTCAAATTTAGATACAATGCTGGTTAATGTCTTACAGGGCAATAAAACTGTAACCTTTGGAATTATACTTTCTACAGGACTAAAATAATTTGCCTCTCTACCAGGCAAAATTAATATGCAATGCTATTGGACATGAACCAGAAAAATGCAACTTTTTCTATAAAAGTTAATATTGTCAGGGAACCTAAACAGATTGAGTGACAACCAGTTATTTACTCAGATTTTTAAAAAGCCTACTTTGTACCAGGAGCTATTCTCAGAGCTGAGGATGCCACACTCTGTTGCCCTCATGGAGATTATATTCATGTGGCCTCCTTGTATATACCCAGCTCCAGCCTTCATTGCTAAGGGGAGAGCCAGTCCTGCCTACACCTTTCTCTCATGTGCAGTAGAAAGATGCCCCAGGTATCTGGAACCCACATTCAAACTAGAGGATATCCAAGACATGCATATCCTATATTCTTCTCCAGAGTGCTGGTAGAGTTAATTAAATAATCAGTTGTGTAAACAATTCCCTCTTAAATATAAAAAAAGTGCTATTAAAGATTTATATCTTTTAATATTTTAAAAGCTGGCTGTCCTTGTTATGACTATTGTCTTTGACCTAGAATGATCTGGTTCTGAGGAAAAGGTTTTACGGAAAAAAATCATTTGCTATTTTTACTGTTCGCTTAACTCTTAATTTTTTTCAGCAAAAATTAAAGAGACACTGTGATCAATTTATGTATATATATATATTTTAATCCTCACCCGAGGATACTTTTTCCATTGATTTTTAGCGAGAGAGTGGAAGGGAAGGAGAAGGGGAGTGGAGGGGAGGGGAGGGGAGAGAGAGGAGAGAGAGAGAGAGAGAGAGAGAGAGAGAGAGAAAGGAGAGAGAGAAGAGAAGAGAGACATCGATGTGAGAGAGATGCATCAACTAGTTGACTCCCACATGTGCCCTGACTGGGGTTAGGGATCAAACCTGCAACCGATGCATGTGTCTTTGACCAGGAATCAAACCTGAGATTCTTTGGTCCACGGGTTCATGCTCTAACCACTGAACAAAACAAGCCGGGTCAAATTTGTGTATTCTTTTGCTACTTAATAAGTATTTTGTATTTGGCATCTACCTTCATCATTCTTGAATTTTATCAATTTTTGGATTTTCTACATATATATGCAGTATTGCTTTTGTTAGACACTATTTAAATAAAGTCAGGTATGTGTTTTCCTTTATGGATCCCAAATAGTGTTCTCTGTTTTGGAGGAACTTATTACATGCCTGCTTTCTGTAATGGCCAGTTCATTGTCCATTTACTGAAGTATATCCTGCCATTAGTGGTTTTATCATATAAATCATAATTGAATGTACTTTGTTGAAATCCTGTAGCAAAACAAATCTTAATCCAATTGTTTTGGAATCTGTGGAGTGTTCGGATCTCTCTGCTCCTATTCTTTAGCAGCTTGGCTCTCTCTATAAAGTTTGGCATGTTTTATTTTTCCCAGCGTTCCAGAAAATGTCTACGTTCTCTGAAGGTAATCTGACCACAGAGTTTTCTTTTGCTTTAATTTGAACAAAATATTGATGTGTTGTATCATTCAGCAAGTAAATTTCAAAAATACTTAGACATACAAAATGTATTCATCATAAAGATTTCTTTCTTTTTTTAAACTTTGAAATGTGTTGACTATCTACAAATTATAAATGAATAACTTTTCAGTTAGCAAATCTTGGTATTTCAAGTATGTTTTTAAGAATGAAATCTATCTTTTACAGTGGAATGAAAAGTGTAAATAATTGTAGAAATAATGTAGTGAATATTTTTTTACATTTAATTTTGAAATGTCTTTCATTTGAATTACTTGGTTTAATAACAAAGACGATTAAGCTTTATAGCATAAAGAAAAGACATGTAATTGGCTTTCTTACTGGGAAAAGGTATACATTCTTCTGGGCAGGTCTACAGTCTTAAAAGCTGTGCTTTTGACTTCCTGTTCTCTTTATTGGTGTGTTTACATCACAGAGTCACTTTTACATAATAGCATAAGTAGGAGAAAATAAATTACATTTGTTTTATAATCTTACTGATATCACTGAAGTTGGCTACATATTATCTTTTTATCCGATTTGCCATTGAAGAAGAGGATTGTGCAAAGGCCATTTACCCTTCTCTCAAATTTTGCATCTTCAGAGGCAAGGAACTGCTCCGCCTCCGATGAAACTGCCGCCTCCTTATAGAGCTCCGTCTGAGGACAGTGATGACAATGAGGAAGAGTGTGCATTTACCAACAGTGAGTTCCTTTCCGTTATTCGAAGTGGGTGCAGAACTTGTTAAATTGTGCTTTACTGACTGCTGTACATTATCAAATGCAGTGCTGTCGGTACTCAGAAAATGTGCATGAATATATCATACTAAACTTAACTTTTTGTGACTTTTCCTAAGCTTTCCTCTTTGACAGTAATATAATATTAGAGTGACTATCACACTGTTTTACCTACATTTCATCCTGCGCTTACTATTTGGTTGTGAATACAATAATGCTAATTAGTCCTTGAAATTGCATTTGACCCACAATAACAGGAATTGGATGTCAGTTCTTGATTACTTACCCTACTCAGTGGATGGTGATGTTGCTAATACAAAATCCCAAAGGCCTACCAAGTCATATTTTCTCCTTTAGAGTTCCTTTCATGATTTTCTGTTGCATTAGCTGTATCATATATATATTCATATATATATATATATGTGTGTGTGTGTGTGTGTGTGTGTGTGTGTGTGTATATATGGCTTTATTTAAAAGAATTTGCATTTCTTTTATGCATGTAAAGTATATGTAGTTAGATCTGATTGCTGTTTTATAAGGAATATCTTTTGGGGGTGATGAAAAGAAATATGTATATCTTTCTTGTGAATTCATGGACAAGTTACTTAACCTTTTCCTGGATCATACTTTCTTATCCATAAGGGGAGGAAGGGGTATCTTATTATAACTTGTCTTATAGGATTTTTGTGAGAATTAGAGGGGGAAAAACATTTAAAGAGCTTAGGATAGGGATTGTGATAACTAGTAAACACTCAGGTTTCCATGTGCCAAACCTTCACATATATTAATAGGTCAGTTAACATAATAACTTTGTGAGGTCTCTAATTACACAAATAAAGAAACAAGCTCAGAGAATTAAGGAGTATGTCCAAACTTAACAAGCTAGTAAATGGAGTGTACACCCAGGTACTCAGACTCCGGAACCTGTCCTATCATCTACATTTCCCATTACTTAAAACCCATTAGTATGGCAGAAATAGGTACAAAGTGATTAGAGGTTATCTAGTCAGTAGTACTTTGATGCCATAAAATAGGCAGAGCACAGTACTCACCTGAAGGTCAAAGATCATGGGTACATCTGTATTCGCATATATGCACACATTCATGACATTAGTGGGGTTCAGGAAGGACATCAGTTTTCACTCATCACAGATCCACCATCTCTCCCAACTCCCAGCAGCCCCGCCGTGCTGAGCTCAGGATGCCAACAGAATCCGGGACAGACTGAGTTGTACGGGGACCATTTTTTCCTCATATACACAACCCGTGCAGAGCTCTCCCTTCACATGGACAAACTTGGTCTGTTTGGGCAAGATAAACTCCCTGAGACCCAGCCCCACCACAAAGGCCTGTGGACACCAGGGGGGCAGGGGGTGGGGGGTAGCAGCTAGGCTTGGCAAACCCCAGGACTTTTGCTGAGTGGCCTCAGACCCAGCACTGGCACCAGGTTTGAACCTGTATCAGTCTGGCGAACACCACTTGCCCTTGGTGACTCACTGAGAACCTACCTCATACAACTCCAGTACTGCCAGAGGCTCCTTCAGTGACTGAGCCTAGAAGCAGCCTGCAGGTGGAGGCAGATCTCGGGCGCCTTGGGCCTTTGGCTGATCTGCCCGCAGACTCAGTGCTGGTGGAAGCCAGCCTTGATGTGCAGCTTGGTTGTTTCCACACACACTCAGACCCAGCGGAGGCAGCCGCAAACTGCATCACTCTGTAGCTCCAAACAGGTTGCTCAGGACCACAGTCAGAGTCTGACACTGACCTGCACCAGAGTTGCTCCCAAGAGGCCCTAGAGGCCCCCGAACTAACACCCAGTTGTCCAGACAACATCAGAGCAGTGTCCAATTAGCTTCACAAGAGGCATATTCAAAGGGTCTTCTCAGCAGGCAACAGACCCTCTTGAAGTGAACTCCACTTCGTGTGGTCAGCACCTACATTGCAGCTTGTGCACTATGGTTGAGGCCAATCCTGAGGGTCAACTCCACGCACAAATGGACCAATAGCAATCAAGACTCAGTTACAACAGGGGGGAACCCATAACCCACACAAGGGACATTCCTACAGCACCCAGCTCAGGTGATCAAGGAGACTGTGCCACTGAGTCCCACAGGACACCTACTGCATACGGCCACTTTACCAAAACTGGGAGATATAGCAGATCTACCTAATATATAAAAACAAACAAAAAAAGACAGCCAAAATGGGGAGACAAAGAAACATGCCCCAAATGAAAGAACAGGATAAATCTCCAGAAAAAGAGCTAATGAAATAGAGGCAAGCAATTTACCAGGTATAGAGTTCAAAAAAATGGTTATAAGAATGCTCGAGGATTTAGTGAGAACTACATGAAGAGAACATAAAAAAGAACCAGTCAGAAATGAAGAATACAATATCTGAACTGAGGAATACACTTGAAGGAATAAACAGTGGGTTGGATGAAACAGAGGACTGAATCAATGACTTGGAAGACAAGGGAGCAGACCACACCCAATCAGACCAGCAAAACGAAAAAAGAATTTATTTTATTTAATTTTTAGTTACAGTTTGCATTTAATATTATTTCAGGTGTACAGCACAGCAGTTAGACAATTATATACTTGACAAAATGCAACTCTTTCTTGATCAGCCAGTGGGTTGCAACTTGCAGTATGAAAACACACTAATTGCTGGTTCCCACTCCATTTCTGATTCCTTACATCTGGAAGGACCTAATAATTCACAAATGGTACAGTTGTCAGTCTCAAAAATTTTTAACCTTTGTCAATAATAAGTAAGGCTATATGTGAATTGCACATATGAAAAAAATTTCTGGTCAGTATTATCTACTTAAGAAATATGATAACAATTTCCTAATAGCAATAAGAAAAACTAGAAAATATCTAGGAATAATACAATTAGAAATGTAAAGCTCATGGCAGTGATCCATAATTATGTTAGTCATTCACTCTTTGACAATGTGATGAAAGCTATAAATCCACTCCCAGAAAAATGTCTGCAGGTATATGGAAACATTGTCACCCATGTGCATGCACACACACACACACACACACACACCATTTTAAATAGAAATAGGCATCATTTTGCCTATTTAGTGGTAATCTTGAAGCTCATTTAAGAATTCATGGGCTGCCGAAACCGGTTTGGCTCAGTGGATAGAGCGTCGGCTTGCGGACTGAAAGGTCCCAGGTTCGATTCCGGTTAAGGGCATGTACCTGGGTTGCGGGCACATCCCCAGTAGGAGATGTGCAGGAGGCAGCTGATCGATGTTTCTCTCTCATCGATGTTTCTGACTCTCTATCTCTCTCCCTTCCTCTCTGTAAAAAAATCAATAAAATATATTTAAAAAAAAAAAAAAAAAAAAAGAATTCATGGGCTGCAGGTTAACAATCCCTGTAGTTAACTATGGAACTTTATTAAAGAAGATTAGAGGGTGGGGGAGGAGGGAGTAGAGATATATTATTTTCCTGTTTGGAATACTCAGTATATTTTAAATTTTAATTATTTCTAAATTAGTCTGTAAGTTTAAGGTAATTTGAATCCAAATCTGAAGTGTGTATAGGCCTTTAAAAATATATGACAATTTCATTGAAAATTGATTTGGAAATGAAATGCTAGACAGCTTTGGAAAGTGTCCCCTAGTATCTGAATACATTCTAGAGTGGTGGTTTTCAGACTCAGAGCTTTTAGAAATGACTTGGAAGTGTTTCGGATTGTCTAAATCAGCTTTTCTGTGGCACTGTTGCCATTTTTACCAGTTAATTCTTTGACAGGGGGTGGGAAGGAGCTTGTCCTTTACATGGAAGGATGTTTAACAGCATCCAAGGTCTCTACCCACTGGGTACCACTACTACTCTCTTTCCCACCCCAGTGGTGACAGCCAAGAATGTTTCTACATATTGCCAGGTGTCCCCCAGTCTAAATGGATGGGGGGTTCTACTGTCATTTATTAGTTGGGGTGCCTACTGCACTGTATTGTATAGGATAGTTTCATATAATGAAGACTTATCCTGCCCAGAGTACCAGTAACCCTCGTGATTAGAAACATTGTTTAAAACTGCGGTAATTAAATCAATTCGTTTTTGCATTAAAAATTGTCTAGAAATAGACTGGGGTGTCTATTTAGAATTTAGAACATTAAAAAAATGTTCTTTTTTAAAATAGTAGATAGTGTTTAGATTAATCAGTAAATGATGGGATATGTAATTATTTGAGAAAAAATGTAGAGATCTTCACTTCTCACCAAAATTACATATTAATTCTAAAAGAATCATGTGCTATAAGATTATTAAAACATAATTTTGGTACAGGGAAAGGCCTTTCATATTATTATGAAAGTAAATAATCATAAGTTTTTTATATAAACATCAAAAATATTGTGTATATATGTATACATAAATATAACTATAGTCAGAAGAAAACAACATGTATAACAATAGAAAAACAAGCAAAGATCAGACTGTGCATAACCAAAGAAACAGATATGGGTAACAAGTACAATAAGTCTGTTCAGCCTCACTAATAAGAGAAATGTAAAGTAATTAAAAAATCAGATTATATGGCTATCAGATTAAGATTTTAACAATTAATATTTCTCATTGTTGGAAAGGTTGTAGAAAAATAAGAGCTCTTATATACTGTTGGTAGGAATATGAATTCGGGGACCTCTTTCTAGAGACCCATTTGGGAGTATATACAAAAAACTTAAAAGTGCATATTCTTTGACTAATTCAACTTCCAGTGATATAGCCTAAGGAATTCATTGTCCATGTGTATGTATATATATATATATATATATATCTACAAAGATGTTTACTGAAGCATTTTTCACTAATAGCAATTATAGTGATATATACTATATGTATTTAGTACATAATATAGTCTTGATTAAGTCACTGAATTTCTAAGCAATTCTAGCCATTTGGCCTGAGACAAGTTGCATCCCTTTTCCTTTAATTTCCTCATTTGTAAGATGGGGGTAATAATAGTGCTCATTTCACTGGGTGGTTATGAGAGACTAGAAAAGATAAAATGCTTATATACAAAGTGACATATAGAAAGTACTATTGAAACGTTAGCTGCTACTCTTTATTATTTTTAATGAGGGGCCCAGTGCACGAATTCATGCACCTTGAAAGGAACTGTGTGCAGCGATACTACGGTGGGCACAGGGGCAGGTCTCGGCCCATCCTCTGCGCCCTCTCCTGGCCCCTCCTGCTGTGGCCCCCAGTCCCATCTCCCAGCAGCCCCACTCCCACTGCCACCACTCCCACACGCTGATGGCTCCGTCCCCACTCACACCCGCTGATGGTGCGGAGAGATTGGGGCCAGCGCTGGCAGTGGATGGGAGCGGTGGCTGCTTCCCTGATCACCCCTCAGAAGCAGGGGGAGATGGAGAAGCCCTGAGGGGTGATTGGGGCCGGCGCCGGTTGTCGGCAGTGGATGCAAGCGGCAGCTCCAGCCCCGGCCGCAGGGGTGAGCGGGGCCAGTGCCAGCAGCACGTGCAAGTGCCAGGTAGGACCGTGGTGAGCGGGAGCAAAGAATTTTCAGCAACCACCAGAGGCTTGCCCCAATGACAGCGACCGGCACCCCCGCTCACCTGCTCCACCATCCCACCATGGCCAATGCCCACCATGTTCAGCACACCCCCTGGTGGTCAGTGCACGTCATAGCTACCAGTTGTTTGGTTGTTCTGCTCTTTGGTCTATTTGCATATTAGCCTTTTATTATATAGGATAGTAATAAAAATATCTTCAGCTCACCAAATACTGCCATTACCGAATGAAATTCTGGTATAAGTATGTTTTAAATTTTTATGTAAAAACTAGAGGCCCAGTGCATGAAATTCGTGTATGGTTAGGGTCTCTAGGCCTGGCCGATGATCAGGGCCGATTGGGGTCTTCTGGCTGCCGGCTGGGACCTCCTTTCCCCAGCTGTTGGTTGCCAGCCAGGGTCTCCCTTCCCCAGCTGCTGGCCCGGGCATTCCTTTGTTCCGCACCACCCCCTGGTGGTCAGCACACATCATAGCAAGCGATAGAACTCCTGGTCTCCCAGTCGAACTCCTGCAGGGACACTTTGCATATTAGCCTTTTATATATATAGATTATTATAATTTAATATTTAAAACTTTAGCAATCAGTTTGGTTTTTTAAAAAAGTTTTTTAAAATTGATTTTTAGAGAGAGAGAAGAAGGAAGAGGAGAGAGAGAGAAACATTGATGTGAGAGCGGAACATCAATTGGCTGCCTCCTGCATGCCCCTTACCAGAAGTCGAACCTGACCAGGAATTGAACCCACAAACTTTCAGGGCACAGGACGACACCCAACCAACTGAGCCACACTGACCAGGGCAGCAATCAGTTTTTTGGCAGCAATCAGTTTTTTGAAGTTTAATATTATTGTGTAGTAAAAATACATTATTAACACTGTTACTATTGGACTGCTCATCATTGCATATGGCAATACTCTTACACTTTCACTTTGAATTGTGATTACTAGAAGAGAAAGAAATTTTGGAGTATTTCATTTTTATGTAATTTTTCTCTTTCTATTCTTTATTTTCTCTGGACCAAAGGTAGAATTATCATAGAAGTATTTATATATGATTTTGTAATTTCTCCTTCCCATGGAATTTCAGTGTTGCAGTGTTGACAATTGTGTCCTCCTCCTCCCCCCATTTCTCCCAATGTAAGAAGAATACACAGGAGAAATTATTGAGGAAAATTCACGGCTTAAATATATAGTCTTTAAAGGTTACTTTGTTGTGTGTTAATTTGCCAAACAGTCCTACAAAGTTTATGACATGACTTAATTGCTGTTATTATGCCTCTTAATATTTAAATATTTATGAACATTTGTTAATTGACAAAGGATAATGTAGAGTTAATTCTCTTACAATTCACATTAACTGTCAATTTATTTTCCTATGCCCATAAAAAACAAATTTATAGAGATAGAAAACTGGTCATTAATTGCCTAGAGTTGGGGTTGCATTTGGGATTGATGGAAATTGTTAAGTAGTAAAAATATTTTAAAACTGGATTGTGGTAATGGTTGCACACCTATAAATTTACTAAAAAGTATTGAATTGTGTGTTTTCAATAAGTGAATTTCATGTGTAAAATTATTAAAATTATTTCAGAGTTGATTATTTTAAATTAAAGAACCAAATTTGTAAAGGGTAATTAAAACATTATGAAAAGGTCTATGTTAAAGGAGGAGGGCAATCAAATAGCAAATAATGTTAAAGAAAGGAATAAAAGTATTTTAATCAATGTCTTCCTTCATGGTGATGGGATTTAAGAACCTTAGAGTTCATCTAATCTAATTTTATAGTCAAGAGTCCTAAAACCAGGAGCAATTAATTTGCCCAAAGTCACAAAACTAGTTACTGTTCAGGTCAGGATTGCAATCTAGGTCTCATTTGGTGTCAGGCCACATCGAGGCTCTTCCTTTCAGCGCTTTCTTTGTGCCCCGTGACAGTTTTTAACATGAAGTAGACCTCATGCCAGCTGAAGATTTATTGAGCAACTAGTAGTATTTTGGGTTTAAAATTTTGTGTTTTTCATTGTAGACTGTAGTTGATCTCTACCTTGCCAATAGATGTCACTACAACCAACAGCAATTATTACTGAAATTTAAAGAATGTTAAGAATGTCCACCTCAAATAAGCATTCATTGGTGGCTTCTAGCAACATTTCCATGTTTAATTTACTAAACATATGAATTTATTTGCTCTCTCCTTTTGTTGTTTCTGACAATGCAAAATACGAGGGGAACTGTTAAGAAGTAAAGACTAATGTTTAAGTTTTAAATCTCATGTAAATTCTTTTTCCCATTTGTTATAATTATCTTTTTTCATCTTTATAATTAAGTAAAATATGTAGAATTGTTTTTGTAGCCCTATAATTGGAAATAGGCGATCATTTTATTGTAGTGGGTTTTTTTATTATGAAAACTTTCAAAGCTTCAGTCCTTGATGTAATTGAAATATATGTTTATTGCAACTATGAACAAAATTTGTATTAAGATCTTTTTAACAGCTTTTAAATTATGTTCAGTTGTTCTTGACATTTTTATATATGATCAGTGATCAGGTAGAGGACTAATCTACATATTACAAAGAAAGGTCAGAAGATACTGAGGTAATTGATAGAAAGATAATGCTGAAGTAATTGCAGTTGGTTATATAAATATATTCAGGTGTGCTGGTGTGGGACAGGGTAGGAGAGGCAACGTAGCATTTTAAGTGAAGTTGAAACCTCAACTATTCCTCTAGTGCAGTGGTTCTCAACCTTCCTAATGCCGCAACCCTTTAATACAGTTCCTCATGTTGTGATGACCCCCAATTTCATTGTTACAAATTGAACATAATTAAAGCATAGTGTTTAATCACAAAAACAATATGTAATTATATATGTGTTTTCCGATGGTCTTAGGCGACCCCTGTGAAAGGGTCATTCGACCCCCAAAGGGGTCTCGACCCACAGGTTGAGAACTGCTGCTCTAATGATTTCTCAGAAGCTTCTGGGGATTCATAATCCTCACACCCCCCACAAAAAAGAAAGCTAACTTGAAGACTTGACAGCCAGCTTAAATAGAATCTGTCCTGCACGTTTAGAATGTTAGTGAGACACAAATGAATCTCGCTAGGGGATGCCGCATGTTCAATGTGGCTCACCAGTTTCTTTGTTATAAAAATGATTGAATGCTGTGAGCAATAAGGAGAGAGTAAGTTGACGACGGTTCCACTCACTCCGGACAGGCTACAGTTTCCTTTTCATCTGCATTAGAAAGATGCAACTAATGTGATGAACTATTTCTCAGCAGGAAAACTGGGTCATTACAATGATATTAGTCGAAGCTGGCCACAAAATAAATCGCTGTGTTTATCTTGCCTCCTGCTCTGGAATAGAGCTGTCATCCTGATGCTAGCAGGGTAACTGAGTGCTACCGTCGGCAGCGGAAGCCTCTGAGGGTCAGATGTGGGAAACCAGGGATTTTGCTGCTCCCGGCATACTTTCCCAGGCAGCTTTTACCTACTGACAGATGTGACTGTTAGCTTGGGAGGTAGCTGTAAATGAGCTTAATTGATTGCTCCTCACGATAGAAATAGACTGACAACTTGCCCTTACCGAGAATAAAATCTGAGGGGCGGGGGAAATAGGCCCAAGGTCGACAGAAGAGAGAGGACAGAGTCTGGTGAGGATCTGAGCTGCTTCCAGCATTGAGTGTTTCACGGGAATGCAGACACCCTGAAGGGAACGCTGGTACAGCAATGGTCCAAGGGGGTTTCCCAGGTAAGATCTCTGTGATCTGTGGTTCTTTCTGAATGCAATCGTAAGCTGTTTCAGTGTTGGTGCAGAATGTGATTGTAAAGGTTGGAACAATAATAAGCTAATGCGTTTATCTTAAGTGAGAGAGTGAGGGCACATAATGCATGTGCAAGGCGATTGTATGTTAGAAACAAACCTTTAAAATTTTCCGCTCATCTGTATTACAGCTGGCATCGTCTGTATCGTGTTTTTGAAAAGTAGAGTAGTTTATCAGGCTGTCAAGAATATATTAGTAGGTTCCGTGCCAGAATTCTTAGCACTGTGTTCATGCTGGGTCCTCTCCTTTCAGAACGGTGACTGAGAAGTCGCTGTCCTGGACATTTATTATTATTGTTATTTGTGCGTTGCCTGTAATCAAAAGGGATGCTGATTTACATTAGAACAAGGTTATGCTGATTCATTTAAAAATATTGACCATTCAGCATTTTGTGGTAGATGAAAAGAGAATAGCATTAAGGAGCCATAGTAGTAAACCGAAGGCTGCTTTTCCTAAATTGTAAAATAGCACCTTAAATTTTATTTGCTAATTGTGGTTGAGGTCCCATTCATCTAAACCCACACGTTCAAATTCATTAGGGGTGGGGGCTCAGCCCTTACAAGTATCATCGGGAACTTTGTTGCTAACATACGGTTCTTGAAATCATTCCTAGATTGGTAATATAATCTAGGAATAAATTACTTGCTTTAGTATATGTTTTTGTCTGACTTTTAAAAAATTAATTTATTAACATCAGAGCTTTTTTAAAAAATTTAAGTAAGATACAAAATATTTAGACCTAATAGGGGTCTGCTTGCCTAAGAATGATTGCTTAAGGGAGGCAATTGTAATCTCAAAGAGTTAGACATCACACTATAGCCGTTCTTTTTATTTTCAGCAGTGCACATGCAAATTAGGTTATATCTACTGCAACAACAGAATATAAGCTGCATTCCCGATTTAAGCCAGCAAACCTTTTTCCTCGCTATGCTGCCAAAATAATTGAGCCAGAACTTTTCTTTTGCCTAAAATATAATTTCTGAGGATCTTAGTGTTGGGATCCTGAGCTATATAGTACCAGTTTTGTGATTGTGATGTAGAGGAAATGTTAAAGCTCTTAAATGGTTGCGTCACAGATTCCCTGTAGCGACAACTGTCCATGTCGTGTTTCCTTCTGTTCTGTAGTCGGATTGTGTTTTCAATTTTCTGTCATCTTTTCAGGGCTACTCAAACTTGTATTGACAAGGCAACTATAGGGATGATCCTGAATATTTGTGGACCCTACCTGCTTTTTTTGTCAGACTCCTTGGAGCAGTTTGTTCATTTTCCTTTTATTTTAAGAAGTTTCTTGATTTTAAAATCAATTTTCAGATTAAAAATACAGGTGTGCTTCACTCATCTCGGTATAACCTGCCATCCCTGATAATTTCCTTAATCTCTGTCTCACCATCTTGAAGTTGCCAGTGGCCAGGCTTCATAAACCCCGTAGAACCCTCAGCCATCTCTGTAGTGGGTTTTCCAGAAATGGAAGAGTATATCTAGTCCATAGGAATTTCTGTCTCTTTTGCATTTTATTCAAATAATATGTGAAGTCCGTTTTTCAAAAAAATTATTAGCTATAAATGTGTCTCATAAGTGAACATGTATTTATGTGTTATATGTAGATTAGTTTTTCAGTGTTCCTGGTCAGGATTATTTGTTCATGATTTTCATAATGAATATACACAGCATTTATTAAAGGTTTCTATTTATATATGCATATTTAACTCCAAAGAATTTTATTTTATTTTATTTTTTTAATTAAATCTTTATTGTTCAGATTACATTTGTTCCTCTTTTTCCCCCCCATAACTCCCCTCCTCCCAGTTCCTGCCCCACACTCCGCCCTCACTCCCCACCACTGTCCTCATCCATAGGTGCACGATTTTTGTCCAGTCTCTTTCCGCATCTCCCACTCCCCTTCCCCCCAAGAATAGTCAGTCCATTCCCTTTCTATGTCCCTGATTCATTATAATCACCAGTTCATCCTGTACATCAGAATATTTATTCACTTGATTCTTAGATTCACTTGTTGATAGATGCATGTTTGTTGTTCACAATTTGTATCTTTACCTTTTTCTTCTTCCTCTTCTTAAAGGATACCTTTCAGCATTTCATATAATACTGGTGTAGTGGTGATGAACTCCTTTAGCTTTTCCTTATCTGTGAAGCTCTTTATCTGACCTTCACTTCTGAATGATAGCTTTGCTGGATAAAGTAATCTTGGTTGTAGGTTCTTGGTATTCATCACTTTGAATATTTCTTGCCATTCCCTTCTGGCCTGCAAAGTTTCTGTTGAGAAATCAGCTGACAGTCGTATGGGTGTTCCCTTGTAGGTAATTGAGTCTCTTTCTCTTGCTGCTTTTAAGATTCTCTCTTTGTCTTTTGCTCTTGGCATTTTAATGATGATGTGTCTTGGTGTGGTCCTCTTTGAATTCCTTTTGTTTGGGGTTCTCTGTGCTTCCTGGGCCTGTAAGTCCATTTCTTTCACCAGGTGGGGGAAGTTTTCTGCCATTATTTCTTCAAATAGGTTTTCAATATCTTGCTGTCTCTCATCTTCTGGTACCCCTATGATTCTGATGTTGGTGCGTTTGAAGCTGTCCCAGAAGCTCCTTACACTATCTTCGTATTTTCGGATTCTTTTTTCATTTTGCTTTTCCGGTTAGGTGTTTTTTGCTTCTTCGCATTTCAAATCTTTGACTTGATTCTTGCGCTCCTCTGGTCTGCTATTGGGTGTCTGTATAATATTCTTTATTTCAGTCAGTGTATGCTTAATTTCTAGTTGGTTCTTTATCACAACATCGAGGGTCTCATTAGATTTCGAGAGGGTCTCATCAAGTTTATTGGCAGCTTGTAGCACATTATTGCAAGCCCTCAAAATTGCGTTTTTTAGCTCTACATCCTCCATTTCTGTCATGTTTTTTTTTGTCTCCGCATTTTTTATGCTTTCTTGGTGCACCCCCTTGTGGTCTTTGTGCACAGTCTTGTTCTAGTTAAGCCTTGATTGTTGTAGTTAATACTAGAGGGATTTGACCACCAGGCCGACTGGCTGTGAGAATCAGGTGTATCTGCAGTGGGAAAACTTCTGTCCTCTGGAGAGGTGCTAATCTAGCCTTTGCCTGAGGCGATCCGGCAAATGGCTCTGCGCAGGGCTTGGGCGGGTTGGGTCCCACGGGATCTACAGGTCGGGCGGAGGGAGCAGTTATGGCTGCTCTCAGTCCCGTTCCCAGAGGCTCTGCTTCTCAGAACCCCAGCAACGGCTGCAAACCTCGGAGAGAAAGCTGCCCTCATGTTCCAACTGATGCCAGACAGTCCCACTTCTCCCGTTTGAGTCTGAGTCCCTAGAGACTCGCCCGGATCTGGAGCTCAGAGTCTGAGACTCTCTCCTGATTGAAAACGACAACCGCGCCCTCAGCCACCAGCCCGCTTTGCACACGCACCTCGGTACCTTTGTATTTTCCACACTGCGCCTCCTCTGAGCCTCAGCACGCTGTTCTCTTTCCTTCTAGTTGAAGAGTCTCTCCTCAGCCAGCCTTCCTGTGGTTCTGGGTGATGTCCGTTCCGTCTTTTAGTTGTATTTTTGAAGTGGTTGTTTGCGGCAGCAATCTCCGGTATTTACCTATGCCGCCATCTTGGTCTCCCCAACTCCAAAGAATTTTAATGCTTTGCAACAGTCTTTATATTATGGTCACTGCTCTGCATTCAGTTACTTTTAAGAGCATCTTTCTAGTCCATGTCTCCGTTTGGCATATATACTTTTTTTCGCATTAAAGCAGTTTATTTGAAGATTGCTCAAAAAATTAAACTTTAATGAATACATTTGACAAAAGCTTAGTTTTTGCTAAGAGTCACATCTGCATGAAATAATGTAAAAATTATGTTTAGGTTAGAACTCTTATTGGCATATTTTACAAAAAGTTATACATAGAATGATAAATATAAAAGGAGGCCTTAGTCTGCAGAGAACTTATTTTTTCTTTTGTACTAGTTAGAAAACTTATTTTCAGTGGCTTTATGCTGCTTTGATACCAGTGGTATTATGCCACTTTAAAATATTTCAAGTTTGTCTATATGAATATAGGTTAAACACTCATTTTAATTTATCTAATACTGAACAAAGAGATTATTGCAATTTGAATTAGGGAGGGATTGTATCAAAACTTAAGTAGCATTTAAAGTTATTTTCTTCTAAAAACTCTCTTTTTTGGTGAATACACTGGGGAGGTAAGGTAATAAATATTACTCTTATGTTTCTGTTATATTTTCTTAGGTAGTTCTGTATTAAACAGAACTTAGGCTTTTTGTTACATTTCTAATAAGCCAAGACTCTCAGATACTTGCAGAGTATAAAGAATTCATATTTATGTTATGAATATATCTATCCCAGGTCAGTTAGTTTAATTTCTATTTTAAAGATGGTAAAACTCTTTTTATAAAAAGCTTAAAATGGTTCATACCTGGGTTGGTAGAAGTATGACATAACCTCAGTTACCATAGTGACATAACATTAAAAATTTTTGAAGTTTAACACAGTCCTAAGCTTAAGGGGAGAAATACATTAATGTGATCTCTGCCCTCAAGAAGTTCCTAACCCTCCTAAGACAAGAAAATGTGTATAGGTGCAAATGTTCTGGAAGGCCGTCTAGAAAAGATTGAGCTGGGGAAGCTGGCAGAACTGGCAGGAGTATGGCAGCTCCGGACTTGGGAGTCCACTCAAAGGCAAAGAAATGTTACAAGCTGGGAGGGTGGGAGGGAAAGGACAGACCATCTGTACCAGGAGGGATACATGGAAGATACTAGCAGCAAAGCAAATACACAAAGGAGGATCAGATTTTAGAGATGCAAGAATTCTAACACGAAAACCTCAGAATTTGCTATTTTCTGAAGTGGAGAGCTTATGGTAACTAACCCATAGAGACTACATTTCCAAACATTGAAATCAAATGTATAGTTTCATTTCTTTACTTTTCTGGAGTACTTCTGTTCTAGGCACTGTGCTCAATGCTTTATTACATTATTTTTTTCAATGCATATAATTTTATAAGTTTTTTTAAGTCACATTATTTTATAGATGAAGTCTAGATGACTCCAAAGCCTGCACTTTTAACTAGTTTTAACTTTGCATATTTTCAAGGATCTTCTCAAATGATTCTTCCCATTGACAAAGGCAAACTGATTACTATCCTCCTTTTCAGTAGTTGGCCAAATAGACATGGAATTAGAATTGAAAAAGAGGGGGAGTGCCAAATACAGTAAAATGCTCATTATATTTTTCAGCAAACCACATTTTAATATTGAAAGTTCAAATTTTTTCCCCAAAAGTCCCAAACCTAATGAAGCTGAATTGGGGAAAAATGCAGTAATGGAGGCGTGCCATTAGTCTGCAGGGTACACCTCACCGTGTATCACACACAGCTCAGCATGAATCAGGCTTCTTGGAATAAACAAATTTCTCTTCCATTACTGAAAAATTTCTGTATTTGGAGAAGAAATAGCAAGTCCCTTGATGTTAACCAGAAGGGAATGGGTAAGCATCTAAGGTGAAGTAGATGTTTAGCTGGAATTTTAAAATTTAATTATATTTTGAATCACTCAATATTGTCATGTTTATCCTAGGTGAAATGGAAATGTATTAGCATTTTGGTAAATGTTCTGAATCGAGTTTGGGTTTTGACTCAATATTGCCTATACCTGCTTCAGGTTTTTAGTATCTGCTCTTGAGTATTTCAGAAGCTAAAAGAGCATGCTGGGAATTAGAAGGTAGCACCTTTTAGCTTCATAAAGCAAAAGATCATGAGGTATAAAAGGTTAAAAAGATTTTATATCTAATGGGCAGTTTTCTAGCTTCCCTCTAAGTGTTTGCTTGAACACATCAGATGTTTCTTGAATATGTTTTGATTATACCTGCATGGATAAAATGTGTTCATAGTGATAGTCTAATAACAAACAAAATTATATTGGTTAATGCTTCTCATCTGTGCCATGTAGAAATCTCTGAAAACATCTCCTAGATCCTGTGCAAAATTAAATTAAAATGCTCTGGTTCCTCAAATGACAGACAATGAATTTAATTGATTGCCAAGGCACATGTATGGAGTATAATAATTTTCAAGTTGTGTAGGCTTTGTTTTGATTGTTCTTCAAGTAGAATCATTTTGGCATATAGATCATCTGTGTTTTCACAGATTGTACAAACATAGTTTCCCATTACTCAGCCCCTATGAAGTCTATAACTTTGATCCTATATCTATGCTCTTCTTTTTTTCCCCCTTTTTAAAATATAGTTTTATTGGTTTCAGAGAGGGAGGGAAAGGGAGAGAGGGATAAAAACATCAATGATGAGAGAGAATCATTGATCAGCTGCCTCCTGCATGCCCCGCACTGGGGATTGAGCCTGCAACCCGGGCATGTGCCCTGACTGGGAATTGAACTGTGACCTCTTGGTTCATAGGTTGATTGTCAACCGCTGAGCCACGCCGGGTGGCTATGCTCTTCTTTCTTTCAGTTTGTGCTTCAGCAATCACTCCTCCATGTGATTACGGTATTGAGATTAGGTGTTCAGGTATTAGTCTCCCCTGTCTCCACAGCTTAGATCATTGTAGATGCTCAATAAATGTTCTTTGAACGGATGTAGAAAAAGCCACTTAAGCATGTAACCTAATGAATATTTATGAGGGAATGGCCAAATCTATGCAGTTTATAAAGTGGGTATTCTCCTTGAACAGTGGCTTACAAAAGACAAAATCATTCTACCATCTACATGTATTACTCAGGAAGTTCTTTTTGTGGGCTTCATAGTACAATGATGGTATATAAGGGACGAACATAATCTCCTGTTGGGGTCCAACCCCAGCGGGTCCAGGGATCCCCAAAGGTGTGGACGGAGTCGGCGAAGAATGAATGACATGGAAACTGGGTTCAGTTCATCAGCATAGCGAGGTTCTCCCTCCAGGATCTCCAGCGAAGTTCTGGCTAGGATCTCCAGCGAAGTTCTGGTCAGAATCTCCAGCGAAGTTCTGGTGCCATGTTCTCCAGGTTCTCCAGCCAGGTTCAGTCACCAGGTTCTTTAGCCAGGTTCTATCCAGGTTCTTTTGACATGTTCTGTCTAGGTTCTCCAGTGAAGTTCTGTAGCCAGGTTCTGTCCAGGATCTTTTGCCATGTTCTCTGGCTAGGTTCTGGTTAGGATCTGATGATGATGTGATGAGGATCTGATGATGATCTGATGTGGATCTGATGTTTATTGTCTTGTTACATCCGTATTTATACCAGCCGATTTTAATCCTGTCAATTTCTATTACAAAGGTTAGGGCGTTTCTTATCTCCATTCCAGGGAGTAAAGATTATGTAGCTTAACTACCCGCCTGGCACTTAATTAAGGGGTTGTATCCCCTCCCTAACCTCAGGGAAAGATCCCCACCTGGGGAAACAACCTTTCTCGGAGAGGTGACCTTGGTTAAAACACATGGCGCTAAAGAGAGCAAACATATTAAGAACAATATGCTATATATGCCAGGTCCCTTGAAACATATGCTGTGCAGATGTTTCTTTCCTGCAGCGACTGTGTCAAGCAGCAAGGATGGACCGGCTCCCGGCAATCTCCCATTGGAACACTGGGATTTGGGGGGAGGGGTGATTTCAATAATCATAAAGGAGTTCTTATGAAGAATTTACATAATTGGGGGAGGTAGGCAGTAGAATAATGGGCAAACTTGTTTATTTTACTGCTCTCGGTCTTTTTTTTTTAATTGAGCAATTCATTGTAAACAAATCTGGAATATGATTTATGCATCTAACATGTTCAATTCACAAAATAGTTTATTGGTCAAGTAGGAGAAAGTAGCAGCATTTCATTTTATAACCAGCAGACCTTTGGTGCAGGGTGAACTTATTTAAAATTAATCAATTATTGAAAGATTCAGCAAACTATAGTCTGGGGCCAGATTTGGCCTTCTGCATGTTTCTGTAAATAAAGTTTTATTGGAATATAGCCACACTCATTCATTTACATATTGTCTCTAGTGCTTTTGATCTACAAAAAACACACAGCACAGTTGATTGGTTGCAATAGAGACCGTGTGGCCCACAAAGCCTAAAATATGTACTGTCTAGTTCTTTCCAGAAAGTTTGCCAACCCCTGAGTAATACCATAGAAATCAAAACTTTGAATCACATGTGGGTTCAAATCCTGTCATACAGCTTGCTCTCTGTGTAGCCTCAAGCAAATTACTTATTACAAAATTGTCTTATTTTTTATTTCTTTCCCTCAAAATGGGGATAGTACTACCTACCACATAAGTTTTTCCAGGTGATTAAGTGGCATAAAATATATAAAGTATTTAATATGTTGATTTTTAAATAGTAAACACTCTGAAAAGGTTAACTCTATGCAAAAAAATATTTATTAGTTGGTGTATTATTTTTCCTTTGTTCAAGATGGAAAGTTTTAACATTATTTTGATACACTCCTATGAAATTATTTGTTTGCATGATTATTCTTTTATATTTATTGTACATATACAATTCCTGACTTTCTGTACTTGGATGGCACAAAACTTTGTCAACCAGCTTAGTTACTTAGGTTTTTCCCATGCCATAAAAAAGTCAGCTGTAAAAATCCTTAACTTAATTTGCAGTTAAACCATGGCCCTAATTCTCTGGCAAGTGGTGATATCAAATATTGAATCAATTTAGTCATTTTCTTACTGCTCAGAATACTTTAATATACAATATTGTCGTGACATAATACAAAAAATATAGATTGGTCTCTGCCTGCCAATTTCTGGCACAGATCTCCTAAAACACTTGTAATTTCCTAAGTGATAAGAGCACTAGGAGCATCTCTTATTCTAATATTTGCCTTTGACTATGACCCTGACACAGGATTCCTAAAACCTTATAAATTCCTAAGTTATAAGAGAACTAGTAGCATCTTTTGTTCTAATGAGGCAACTCTGGGTGGGGTCCTGGGTGGGGCTGATCACCAGAAAAATCGAGCTATAATTAGAAGCTTGGAATTTCCTCTCTTCTAGCCCTTCTCTACTCCAGAAACTGAATTAATAATTGATCTTTACTTTTAAGGAAGCCTCCATGTTGTTACTCATATAGGGTTATTCATTATGTTTATAATGTCATGAGAATAGTATTCTTGATTATTTTTAATTCAGCACATCTTGTTAATGTCTTGTACAAAGGACACACTCAATAAATATTAAATGAATGAGTGAATGGATGAACACTGGAATATGTAAAAATATGCAGAAGGCATACGAATGGGAGGGGTTTGGGCATTGACTGTGTTCTTCCGTGTTTTGAATTTTTTCCTTCTTCTTGAAATACTATATATTTCAAATACCCTGTATGTAGTTCAGTTTTGAATTACTTGTACAAAGCAGTTTTTAGCTGACAAGCAGATATGAGGCAAATTGAGCTAGAAATGTAGAATAATTAGATAAGGCTTGTGGTGTTATGCTGTGGGGTTTTGAATGAGGAGAGACTTATTACAGTAATCAGTAGAGGACTGTTACAACGATTAAGGAAGAGGAATAATCTTCCGCCTGTAATCTAACTTGTTGATAGAGTACCAGGGAATGATGTAGGGAACGACTTGGAAGACATTATCAGTTAGGATTAAGTTCCCCTGTGAGCGAAGAAGCCCTAAAGTAATAGTTATTCTAAAGGGCAAAGACTTATTTTCTCACTGGTATGAGGCTAGAAGTGGGCACTGCACGGTGTCTGAGACCCACACTCCTTTCCAACTGTTGCTGTTCAGTGCTTCACCTCCATTCCCTACATCAGCGTCTAGAGGACGCTAACTCCAGGCATCGGGGCTGCATTCCAGCTGCCAGGAAGGAAAAAAGAGAAGAGAAGGGCAACCTTGCTCCTTTTAAGGCTATTGTTGGAAAGTTGCACATAACTCTTTAATTTATATTCGACTTCCAGAGTTTAGTTACAGTTAGCTACAAAGGAGTCTGGGAAACATTTTTCTTGTAAGCAGACGCATGCCCAACTAAAAGTGTTTGTTTCGTCACTCAGGAAGAAAGGTAGGACGGCTATCAAAGAACAAATGAACAGGCTTTCCAATGCTGGGTTTTTAATATTCTAGGAAATTTGGAGAGAAGTCTATAAGCTAATATTAGTGGAACTCGTCTTATACTTATAGTACTGCAAGTACTTTAAGTAGGATAGAATAAAAAGCAGCATACATCATTCCCCCCCCCCTTTTTTTTTCTTGATTAATTGCTTGCTCATACTTATCTATCCAAACCAGAAGAGAGGGAAAATTTTGGGCTGTAGAGTATTTTGATTCTTTTGGAGTTATTTTTAAAGTTGTATGATTTTAGTTGGCTGTTATTTATTCTAATATGATTTCCAGAAGGTAATATATATTTTTTATTATTTATTATAGTTTATATTAAGGTATATAGAAAAACAATATAATTTCTGACATATTCTTGACTATTCTTAAAACAGCCAGTTATGTAAAAATGCGATTGGCAGATGAAAATTTTCAGGGGATATTTCCTTGGCATATAGAAAAGGTATTTAAATTCTGTATAACTTGTAATTGGAAAAGAAAATAAGGCAGCATTTACTCTCAATGGAGTTTGTAAGTTAACTCTAAAAGCAAATCATGTATAAGTACCATACTTACATAATATAGTACATGATCATTTGATTATGTGTGCTTGGAATAGTGTATTAGATATTAGAAATAGTGTTTTCTAATATCCTTTTTCATTTTAATATTATAATTCAAAAAATTTTAAAGCCCCTAATCTGTGGATGCATATATAAATAGGATTTTTTATTTTTATGCCTGAAGTATTAAAATGTGCTGTTGGTGATCTTTCTTTTGTCTGCTACAAAATCCACATTTACCTGATTTTTTGGAAGTTAACATTGTAGTAGTTTTAAATTTAAATTTATATATGTTTTTAAAGAAAGTTCTAGCTTGCACTTACAACATGATCATTCATTTGGATATCTTTGTAGATAAGTCATTCATTCTATTTTGTTGACAATCTGGGCCAATTCAATGGTCTCCCATTACAATGATCTAAAGGTTCTCATGATATGGCCCCAGGATCTCTTTTCCCTTTCCTCCAATGTTTTCTGTGCCCCTCGCCTTCTGTGTTCTGTCTGTACAGGCAGTTCCTCCAGTATATCATCCTATGCCTTATCTCAGAGCCTTTGCATATGCTTCCCCCTGCCTAATATTACTCTCTTAACTCTACCCTCTTCTTGATGTCCAGTTCAAGTACAGACACTTTTTGTATGCACTTGCTGTGGTGCCTTTCTTTATACCTTCCATCTGAGTTCATTTTGTGATTATTAGATTAATTCTCTCTCTCACTAGATGGTAAGTTCCAGGACCAGATCTCCATTGCCCATCAGCATCTAGAAACACGCTTGCCATGTGATAAGTATCACTAAAAACCTTTTTAAGTGAATGAGTAGGCATAATTTCAAGCCTTTATATTCATACCGGAGAGCTAAGCAAAGTTCACTTTCACATTACAGATCCTGATCAAGAAAAATATATAAATTTAACTCATTCTTGTCTTTGGCATAAAAAAAATAAAACCTACCTTATATAGTGTAGTCAGAAGAGCCTTTGTGTGTAGCGTCAGAAGATCTGTATTCAGATTTCACTCGGTCACTTTCTGGTTGTGCAATCTCAATCAAGCTACTTAAAGTTCTGAGCTAATGGTTACCTCGAATGTTAGTTTCAGTATTAAGTGAAATAAAAGATTTATGAAGAGCTTGGTGCAGTGCCTAATGTAAAACTTATTCTCAGTAGATGTTATTTGCATTTGAATATAATTATTGTCTTTAATATCATCTGCATTCATTTCATAACTGTTTTTTTATTTCTCCAAGCTAAAAGTGACATCATTATTTAGTGAACACAGTGATTCTCAAAGTTCACTTCTCACCTCCCACCCCCCTGCATGTCAGTCAAAGGAACATGTTTTATTTCTTTTCTTTTTTTTTTTAACATGTTTTATTTCTGTTCTTGTATCTCATGGGGTAGTAATAACCAGGGGGTTAAGTAGTTCAGTTGACCAGGACAGAGTAAACCAGTGACAAGGGCAGAAGGTTGTGAGGTAATTATTATGTAGAAAAATTACAGATGTGGGGAGCTGTGGGATTCTGCAAAGTTAAGAAAGTAGAGTACGAGTGGGAAGTAGGACCAGGTGTTGTGTTATGCTTCACATGAGTTACCTGACATATTCCCCCAAACAATTCAAACATATAGTTACTGTTATTATTTTCACTTTACACATAGGTAACCAAGGAAAGAAGGAGGTTCATCAATCCAAGGTTCTCCAAATGAAAGTGGCAGAAGTAGGATTTGAACCCCCACAGTCTGACTCCAGAGCCTCCACACTTCATCACGAGGTTCTGTTGCCCAATTTAACTGAGGAGGCATTGCTTTGGACAGTCCGAGTACAGGGGATTTGTACCAGGAGAGGGAGACAGGAAGACCCAGGCTCCCTAGGGGCACTGGCCTGGGAAATCACCTAGCAACCTGTTATATAGGAATTAAAATGGATTTTGTACCAGGTAGCTTCAGTTTTCTCTTGCTAGTGCCCCCTCATCTTTTTTTTTTTTAATGGTAATCTGTTGGGATCACAGAATGTCATCAAATTTAAGCAAAGGGAATTGTCAGAGAAGGCAAACCTGAAAATATAGTTGGTCTCTCATCCTTAACTTCTTGAGGACGGGAATCAAATATTATTTAACTAAATGCTTGCTATGTTCCAGATACCATGATAAGTGTTGGGGCTACAAAATAGGTAAGACCCACATCTGGTTCTCAAGGAGCCCAGTCCATTGAGGAAGATAGATGAGTCAGTCAGCTTTCGCAGTGGAGGATGAGCTTTGATAGAGGAAGGCTCCCGAGGTACTTTGGAGTAAGAGAAAGGACTCTGAATCCTGCCTGAGCAATCATGGAACTCTGAGCATTTTACAGAGTCATTAAGGCATGGAAAAGCAGAGGAACTGTGATATTATAATATGGCTAGAGTGCATTATGCAGGAGAGCCTGACAGAAAATGGAGCTACAATAGAAACATTTACTGACCACTTTTGTATGTCTTGTATGAAGTATTTATTTATATGATTAACAAAAATATAAGGGGTCACTGTATTTTTATTTAGCTGTACCAAATGGAGAGCTCTCCTTTTATTCCAAAAATCTTGATTTTTTTTCTAAACATTTTTGTTTTGCTAATTTTACCTTAAATTATATCTTAAAAGTTGAAATTTCTAGTCAAGGAAAGATACCTTAACAAGCATTCAGTACTGCTCTTAATAGGATTGACTTGACTACATATTAGAAAAAGGTAGTGTGCTAAATACAGCTTCGTATTGCCCTTTAAAGACACGTGTGCATCCGAGAGATGCAAATCAAAACAACAATGAGGTACCATCTCACACCTGTCAGACTGGCTATCATCAACAAATCAACAAACGACAAGTGCTGGAGAGGATGTGGAGAAAAAGGAATACTCGTACACTGCTGGTGGGAATGCAGACTGGTGCAGCCACTATGGAAGACAGTATGGAGTTTCCTCAAAAAACTAAAAATGGAACTCCCATTTGACCCTGTGATCCCACTTCTAGGAATATATCCCAAGAAACCAGAAGCACCAATCAGAAAGGATATATGCACCCCTATGTTCATAGCAGCACAATTCACCATAGCTAAGATCTAGAAACAGCCTAAGTGCCCATCAGTAGATGAATGGATTAGAAAACTGTGGTACATCTACACGATGGAATACTATGCTGCTGTAAAAAAGAAGGAACTCTTACCATTTGCAATGGCATGAATGGAACTGGAGAGCATTATGCTAAGTGAAACAAGCCAGTCAATGAAGGAAAAATACCACATGATCTCACTCGTTCATGGATAATAGAGACCATTATAAACTTTTGAACAATAATAGATACAGAGGCAGAGCTGCCTCAAACAGATTGTCAAACTGCAGCGGGAAGGCCGGGGAGGGTTGGGGGGTAGGAGGGAGGGGGGTAAGAGATCAACCAAAGGACTTGTATGCATGCATATAAGCATAACCAATGGACATAAGACACTGGGGGCTAGGGGAGGCCAGGGGATTGTCAAGGGCCGGGGGGGAAAAAGGACAGATATGTAATACCCTTTGTAATACTTTAAGCAATAAAAAAAAAAAAAAGAAAGAAAAGAAAAAAAAAGACACGTGTGGTTTATAATTAATGAAAGAGGCAGTGATTTATGTCAAAATATCCACTCTGCCCTTCACTAGCTCATTTCTTGGCAGTTCACTTAATGCCTCCAAGCCTCAGTATTTCTTATTTCTAGAAAGGACTATGGAAGTGTTCAGTGAAATCACTTATTTGAAGGTAACTGTCACTTTAAAGGCCGCATCTGTTATTGGTATAAATTTGATTGAGTTCAGAAGTGCCCATGAGAGATTTTAGACTAGTCTTCCACAGATGTTTCTTTGCTTGCTTTCCTCCTCTGCTGTTACTTTTGCCTTTCTCTTTTGCTTGTTTATTCCAGCTTCCTCCCCTCTCATTTATTTTCTCTTTTATCTTGTGAGAGCAGTTGCTCACCCATGTGCAAGATTCTATGCAGGTTCTGACTGTCAGCTGCGTCCACAGTGTGATTGATCTAAAGACAAGACAAAAGTGAGAAAGGACTGGCTACAGTGCCTGAAGTAATCCCTTTATTATTGCAACTGCCTAAGAAAAGGCTAAAAGGATATGAAAGCCCAAGGGGTAAAGTATTAAACGGTGCAAAAATACCAACACCAGAGAGAGAACAAGTATCTCTTCCTCTGTGGGAAGAAGATGAGTGATGAGTCTTGTCAGTGTATTTTAACGGTCTTTGGTATCTAATCATCTTAGCTACCAGTCTTTTAGAGTTAAACCTTTTTTGTTGACTTCTTGAGCTGTGTGGGATAGATGCTTCCTTTCTGCAGCAGCTTTTCCACAGAACATATATGTGACTTTCTTCATAACTCATTTTGGCAAATGCATATCTGGATCACAACGTAACCTTAAGTAAAATTTCAAGGGTAAACATTTTTTTAATAGACTCTTCTTCCTTTTTTCACTGTGATAGAAAACTTGTGAAAGTATGACTGTGAACATGGGTGTGCAACTGTCTCCTCAAGACCCCACTTTCAATTCTTTTGCATATATCCCCAGAGGAGAAAGTGACGAATCATATGACAGTTCTATATTTCATTTTGTGAGAAGTCATCATACTGTTTTCCATACGAGCTGCATAATGTTACATTGCTACCGATAAGGGACAAATGTTCCAGTTCCTCCATAACCTCACTCACACTTGTTATTTTCTGGGTTTTGTAGCCATCCTAATGGGTACACCGTGGTATCTCATTGTGGTTTTGATTTTTATTTCTCTGATGATTAGTAAGGTTGAAATCTTTTCATTTGTTTACTGGCCATTTGTATATCCCCTTTGGAGAACTATCTTTTCAAGTCCTTGGCTTATTTTGTAATCAAGTTGTTTGTTTTGTTATTGTTGAGTTGTAGGAATTCTTTAATATTCTGGATATTACTGCTATGTCATTAAAACTGCTTTATGTGTTATTTTAAGCTCTCCAACTGTGATAGGTAAGAAAGAGAAGTTTGGGCTGGTTAAGGAATAAATTTCAAGTACATAAAACTACTGTGAGCTAGGCATTCAGCTAAGTTTATATTCTTCAATTCCATATTTTGAAATTCCTAGGACAAAAAGGGTTATTGTTCTTATTTTAAACATGGGAATGTGGCATCAATTGAATTTGAACAGTAGTTCTTTTTTACTTCATTATTTGCATTTTAGTGAAGAGCTTCTGACTCTAAACCTCTTATACTTTTCTTCTGATTGAGTCTCATTTAACATACCTAAATGGTAGTGTTTCTAATAACGATGAAATATCTGAATTGCTCAGAACAAATGTTCTTTTCAGTTGGAGTCTTCTAATAAAATTTAATTCTAGGGGAAATAAAACTCTATTCCTTAGAAATTTTGTCTAACTTAACCTGTTCCTTGAGCAATTCAGATAATGAAGAATTTGTAAGTTTGTGTTTGTATAATTTATTCATATATTTATGCTGCATCTACTCTGGGCCCGAACCTCTGCCTACACAAAACAGAGGTAGTTTCTCCTCTCATGATAGTGGGGAACATGAACATGAAGCAACTGAAGACGACTCCGCGAAAACAATCAAATGTCAGCTAGAATTCTACTTCTTCCCTGGACCTTGCTGTGTTGGTTATCGGAACTAATAAACACGTGCAGAGCCCTAGGCAAACAGGGCCAGATGGTTTCTGAAGCAGGTATGCAGAGGGAAGTTTGCTTCCAAAGTATCAGTCACTAGAGGACCAGATGAACTTGGCAAATACCATGATATATTCCTTTTCTTACAGACTACTACAGTTCTCTTTAATTATTGGAAACTGCCATTTTCCCTCCCTCCAGAAGACATAATTAAACACCTTCGCGCTGTCGGCGCCACTGTTGGACTCCACGGTCTGTCGCCAGTGTGGAGCTTTGGTTGAGCGTTATTGCATAACTGGGGAATGACCAGAAAGCAAAGTCAGCCCAACTCTAACACATTTCTGCTACGCTGTCACCATAATGAGGGTTATGCAACTCCATGCTTTTGTAGTGATTAAAGAACCATATTCTTTATTCTCCTAGTATTGAAAATGTACAAGTGATTATAAAGAGTGTTTTGAAATTACATTTGGCCTCCTCAGTGCTGTTCGTCAAAATCAGAATGTTTTCACAGCTCTCTCTCTTAAGACAGTAAAAATGTAAGGTCAAGAATAATCAAACCCTGTCTTATACCTTGTTTTCAGACATATCCAAGGGCCATTAAGGCGTTTTGCTCTTGGATAGGTACTTTTGTAGGTTTTTCAACAGAATTCTTTTTTTTTCTTTTATTGACTTTTGAGAGAGAGAGAGGGAGAGAGAGAGAAACATCCATGTGAGAGAAACATCGAGTGGTTGCCTCCCATATGCAGCCCATCCAGGAATCGAATCCACAATCTATGTATGTGCCCTGACTGAGAATCGAACCTGCAACCCTTTGGTATACCGGATGACACTCTAATCAACTGAGCCACCTGGCCAGGGCTCAACCATATTCTTTAATGTGGATAAGAATTGTGTAGAAATCTCTATTGTTGTTTTTAAAACATGATGACTCCTTGGCTACATTCCAAGATTTAGATTTTGTAGATATGACTTGGAGCCCAGACAACTGTATTTTATACATAACTACCTCTGGTGATCTGTGGACCACACTTTGGGTATAACAGTGCTCTTACAGAAAGGCCTCACTGGACATATCCATCGAGGTTGGACATATGAGGCCCTGGCCAGGTAGCTTAGTTATTGAGAGCATCGTTCTGATACACCAAGGTTGCAGGTTCGATCCCCAGTCAAGTTACATTCATGAAGCAACCAATGAATGCATAAATAAGTGGACAAATCAATGTTGCTCTCTCTTTCCCCCCTCCTCTCTCTCTAAAACCAATACATAATTTTTTTAAAAAAAAGGACTGAATGTATTTGAAATGGGTATAGATGTGTCTGTCTTCATTAATTAGGGTGGATAAACTTTCCTCTGTATTAAACTAATTTAAGTTTATGTTTTCAGCCTATAGGTGGTAAATGAACTTGTACTTTGTAAATAGATCATTTGCCAACTGCATCTCCCCCACTGAATGTTTGCCTTCTCCCACATCCCTCAGAATCAGAGGTCTTGGCATGAAATGAAGGAATTGGGGTCAGATTTGTGAAAAGGAGAGATGAAGACGGCCCACTTCTAACTTCAGTTTAGCCCGGGCCTCATTGCCTCCACATCTGAGACCTAGAATAGTGAAACTGCCTAATTAATGAGAACTTTTGGATTCTGTTCCTGGTTTTGCCATTTGTTTGCACTATCCTCTGTGGTCCTTGGTGTCCTTGATTGTTGAAAGCTCCGGACTGATTTTATTCCCTCTCCAGACTGAAGTGATTCTTAAGCATTTAGGTACTTATTACAGATGTGCATCTTTCTTAGTCTGCTGATATGTGGCTGAAAGAAAGATCCCAATCATATTTAGAATTTCTTATGCTTTTGCTATTACCTATTTCAGCCCATTCCGCCCCCCCCCCCCCCCCCCCCCCGCTTTTAATTCACCCTAATATCCTTAGCAAATAGTATAATGCCTTGGCCCAGGTAATGAATAAACGGATAAAGTTAGCTATTACTCTTTTTTCTGAATCCTTGAGTTTCTTTTTCCATTTCAATTAATCCCTTAGCCCATATTTCTTATTAGTCTTAGCCGTTCTTTCCAGCTGAGTGCTAATTCATTGTCAAACACTGGTCAAGTGTTCTCCATCTCTGCCTTATCTAGCAGCAGTTCAGGACATGTTTTCTCCTTCATTTTGAGCTCCAGGTCAAATTCATCAGCCACCTGTTATTGATACCACAAACCAGCTCATTGAAACTAAATAGTCACCTCCTTGTTCTTCACTTCTTGTCTCTAAGGATCAGACCTCAGTTTCCCTGTTATCCTTCCCCTTCCTTTACCTCCAGTTTTCAAGCCTTATTGATTTTATCTGTCAAATTATTTCTACCACCACATCCTCGCTTTGCCTCTAGTTATTTGCCCATCATTGTATTTTTATAGTCGTCCTGTTTCTCCTAGTCCCCTCTTTAAGTCATAGTGTGAACTGCTGCCAAATGAAACTTCCAGAGCCTCAGCTCTCAGGATTGCCTAGGTGTGCTCCATGTCTCTTCCTTAAATTATAAATTCCCAAAGGACTGAGGCAGGCTACAGACTTCCCTTCTGCCATTTTGATATTACCATAGTGATATGGGTAGGAGATGTGAATACAACACACTTTTTTTCATCTTCCTTGTGTGGTGGGAAAGCATATGGGATTTGGGGTGAGACAGCCGAATGTGAACCCCAGGTCTACCAATTACTAAATGCAAGTTTGGGCAAATTCCATTACTTCCATGAGCCCCCGTTTCATCATCTGTAAGATCATGTGATTAACTCTCATGGAATCACTAGGAGGGTTTTGTTTTTTTTCTTTGTGAAAATTTTCAAACACTGTAAATATGAAAAGAACAGTCAGTGAATTCCCATATATTATTCTCTCAGAATCAGCTACCAAGGTTTTACTGTACTTGCTTCACCTTATCCCTTATTTTTCTTTACAAAATATTATTAAACCATTTCCAGACATCATGTAATTTCATCCATACATGTGCAGGGGGTGGAGGGAGTCAAGGGGTGGGGGGGGGGGGGGGGTGGAAAGGGGACATCTGTAATACTTTCAGCAATGAAGATAAGTTTAAAAAGAATTATAATCTCCCTCTTGAAAAAAATAAAGAAATAAAGTCTATGACTGAAAGTATATTCATTTTCAAAAAAATAAAAAATACATAATAATGTAACCATAATACCAATAATGTACTTAACACTGTAATTCTTTGGTTTTGTCTAATATCCATAATTAGTGTATTTCTTACAATTGGTTTCTTCAAATCAGATTTCAAGCAAGGTTCTCACATTGCATTATTTTATTCTCTTTAAAATATAATTTTATTTAATATTTTAAAATAAAATATTTTATTCTCTTTTTAAAATATAAATGTATTGAAGCATATACAAACAGAAAACTGTACTACAGTTTGATGACTTTTCACCCACCATCCGGAACACAAAATAGAATATCACCAACACTCAGAAAACGTCATGTTTTCTGATTCGACCTTTCTTCCCTCTTCCCCAAAGGTCAGTTCTCTCTTGACATTTAAACTATAGCATAGCTTTGCCTGTTTTTTGAACTTGATAAAAATTGAATCATGTGGTGTATATGCTTTTCTGTCTTGTTTTCTTTCAGTCAACTGTACATTTCTAATATTCAAACATGTTGCCTATAGGTGTGGTTGGTTTTCATTATTGAATAAAGTTCCATTTTATGAACATGCCATAATTACTTACCCATTCTTCTGTAAATGGGCATCTTGAGGATTGTATTTCATAACTCCGAATATGCAAAGGGATCAGCATAGTGTCAGGGAAAGTTCAGTCAATATTAATACAGTGCCTTGTTTAAAATGTACTCATTGTACATTGACTCATTTGAATTTTGATTCATCTAATGGGAACATTTTAGGTTTTTATTATTAGTTGAAGCTTTTATTTTCTTACTCTATGGTCTCTTACGGAAATAATCTTAATGATTTTTGCTCTCATTAACTGCCTGAATTTTGTCACTTTAAATTTATGGTTAAGTTTCTTTTCTATTCTTATATCTAATATAAATTGAATTATTGTGATTGAAATGAAGGAAATTACTCAATTTCTCTGTTGTTTTTTTCCCCCAAGTCCTATATTAATACATTTTTGTTTAATTCTGGCCCTGACTTTCACCTAAGATCATGGACACCATAGCCAAACTTTATGGTTTCAAATCCCAGCTTTACTATTCACTTGCTTGTTACCGCACAAGCTATCTACCCTCTCTGTCCCTTAGTTTCTTCACCTCTAAAAGGGGATAATAATATCTACCAAATCGATTTTTTTATTCTTACCTGAGGATATTTTTCCATTGATTTTTAGAGAGAGTGGAAGAGAAAGGGAAAAACAGAGAGAAATATCTATGTGAGAAAAACACATGGATTGGTTGCCTCCTGACGAGCCCTGTGGCCTGAGCTAGGGAGGAGCCTGCAACCATGGTATGTGCACTTGCCCAGAATTGAACCTGTGACGCTTTGGTCTGCAGGCCTACACTCTATGCACTGAGCCAAACCGGCTAGGGCCCGAATCAATTTTTATAAAGATTAAATGAATCCTATCTAATAATAGAGAAACATGGTAATTAGCCGTACCTCAGCTACCCTTCCCATTGGCTAATCAGGGTGATATGCAAATTAACTGCCAACCAAGATGGCAGCCGGCAGCCAGGCAGCTTGAAGCGAACAGGAGGCTTGCTTGCTTCAGTGACGGAGGAAGCCAACGTTCCCCACCTGCTGCTGCCAGCCTCTGAGCTTGCAGTTTAAGAAACATTGTTACAAATATAGAAGCTAAACAAAACCCCAGAAACCTGCTTTCAGCGAGCCGGGCCTCAGAGCTGAAGTTGAAACAGTGTTTCGATTATAGAACCCAAACAAACCAGATACCTGCTTTCAGCAGGTCTCAGAGCTAGAGCTGGAGCCAAGCCTCAGAGAGAAAGCTGGCTCTCAGTTCCAGTGACAGCCATAGAAGGTAAATAAATCCAAGAATAAAAAAAAAAAAAGAAAAAAAGGAGAGGTTTGGAGCTTCAGTCGCCCACCAGCCTGAAAACGGCCCTCAGCCCCTCACCCAGACTGGCCAGGCACCCCAGTGGGGACCCCCACCCTGAAGGGGGTGTGATCAGCTGGAAACAGCCATCATCCCCTCACCTAGGCTGGCCAGGCACCCAAGTGGGACCCCCCACCCTAATCCAGGACACCCTTCAGGGCAAACCAGCCGTCCCCCACCCGTGCACCAGGCCTCTATCCTATATAGTAAAAGGGTAATATGCCTCCCAGCACCAGAATCAGCAGAGCCGCAAGGCCTCCCGAACCTGGGATCAGCGGAGCCATGAGGCCTCATGCCCCGAGATCAGCAGAGCCACGAGGCCTCCCGGCACCGGGATCAGTGGAGCAGCATGACAGGGGGCAGAGCCCAAACCCCCTGATCACCCTGCAGCTCTGTGTGTGACAGGGGGCGGGGCCACAGCCTCCCTATCCGCCCTGCTCTGTTCATGACAGGGGAAGGCGTCCCAACCCCCTGATCGACCCTGCTCTGTGCCTGATAGGGAGGAGCTCCCCAACCCCCTGATCAGCCCTGCTCTGTGCCTGATAGGGGGGGAGCTCCCCAACCCCCTGATCAGCCCTGCTCTGTGTGTGACAGGGTGCAGCGCCCCAACCCCCCCATGGGCCCTGCTCTGTGTGTGACAGGGTGGAGCCGCAACCTCCCCATCGGCCCTTCCCTGAGTGTGACGGGGAGGGGGGGTGCCCCCACCCCCTGATCGGCCCTGCTCTATGGGTGACAGGGGACGACACCCCAACCCCCTGATCCTCCCTACTCTGTGTGTGACAGGGGGCGGTGCCCCAACTCCTCTATCGGCCCTACTCTATGCGTGTCAGGGGGGAGCTCGCCAAGCCCCTGATTAGCCCTGCTCTGTGCGTGACAGGAGGTGGTGCGGCAACCTCCCCATCTACCCTGCCTTGAGTGTGACAGGGGGCGGTGCCCCAACCCCCTAATTGGCCCTGCTCTGAGCCCGACCAGGGGCTGCACCTAGGGATTGGGCCTGCCCTCTGCCACCTGGGAGCGGGCCTAAGCCAGCAGGTCGTTATCTCCCGAGGGGTCCCAGACTGTGAGAGGGCACAAGTGAGGCTGAGGGACACCCCCCTCCCACCAGTGCACAAATTTTTGTGCACCGGGCCTCTAGTTAAATTATAAAGTGCTTAGAACAATATCTAGCTGTTATTATTATACTGGTACTTATCTGTAGTTCTCGTGTTTCTAAGTTAATTTCTACTATAATATCAAATTTGTAACTTGCAAAAATTTCTACTACATGTAAGAGGAAAGTTTGTTTATTTGTTGTCATACCAAATGTAGTTTATGTGAACATGTTTTCCTTATTTTCTCTATTTGTGGGCTTTCACTTGACATTTGCTCCTTACTACTGGAGTTCATATGCTGGTTTTGTGTGTGTGTGTGTGTGTGTGTGTGTGTGTGTGTGTTTATCAGTTATGGTTTTCTTTCATGTTTTTACTTCTCAAATCTGTAGGTACTGATTAACTCTCAGTGAATGAAAAGTGATTACTGCATAAGAAAATTAGATTGAGATGCATATCATAACCTGATTATTTAAAAGTGGGATTGTTGTATTTAATATATAGAAAAATATACTTAAATATTTTTCTCTGTAATTTTATTCTTTATTATTTGGAAACAGACCAGGTAACAAAATGCTTCTGAAGTTGTATTGGATCATTATTCCAGTGTGTTGAACATTTTCTATTAAAAAACTGGGCAGTGACTTGAATTAAATTTCTTTCTTGGGAGAAAGGTTCTGTTATTTAGCAACACCTAATATCCTGTGATGGTGGGAAAACATCCTGAGGCCATACTGGAAAAATCTTATTGGCTTTTTTGGACAGGAAAAGGCATCGATGCTTTGATACAGAATTATGAGCATTTTGGGATTCCTTTCTTCAGATAATATTGTCATGGGGCTAGAAAATCCATGTTTAAAACAAGAGTGACTGTTCAGCTGAGTCAAAAGACTTCCCTCTCTCCTTTATTCTAGGCTGCTGTTCATTCCAGGGATTGAAGTAAAGCCTAATGAGTTCTACTCGTATTTAGAAAATTGAAGGGCATCTAGATTATTTGGGAATAGGGACTACCTTCACTTAATTACACATTGTGAAAGTCAATGAAGATCAATATAAAGATGGGCTGTTTATTACAAATATTTCTTGGCAATACCAGTAATGGGTATAGTAAGATCCTGGATGATTATAACACTTTTAATGTTTTCTTGCTAAAAATTGAGTAGTTATATAAGGGGTGTGTGTGTGTGTGTGTGTGTGTGTGTGTGTGTGTGTTCGCGCACGCGCGCACGCAGAAAACAAAGTATGGCTTCTTTGGATTTTATTTTTCTTAATTTTAGAGGAGAACTTCAGTGGCTTCAAATAAAATAATATTCTTTATCCGACCCCTTTAATGCATTTTTAGTTAAATTAAAATGTTTTAAGAAAACTGCTTTCCTTATACATTTTCTTTCCATGTATCCCCTTCCCCACCCACTGGTTGCCATGAAAACGACTCCCCCAAAACCTAAGAGCAAATGCCAGGCAGTGTGGGGTTCCCTGTGCTGGAGCCACATGTCTAATGCTGCAGAACGCTTTGTGCTGACTCAGCTGTGCACTGAAGGGGCTACTGTGGCTTCTTTCTTTTCTTTTCTTTTTAAAATCTTTATTGTTGAAAGTATTATAGATCCTCCTTTCCCCCCAGTGTGGTTTCTTTCTTAAATCCTGAGTTGTTAAACTGGCATGCAGTGTCTTGATTTTCCAAAGATGAAAGCTCAGTACTGCTTTCTCCCACACACTAACTCTTGTTTTCCTTCTCAAACCCTTTTGAAGCTCTAGTTCACCTTTAATTATACCTACAGAGTAGAAGTAATTGGTAATGGGAATTACAGGGAACTGCGATTTGAGAAGGCAGGAGGCAGCTATGTGGGAGGGTAGGAGATAGAGGGGAAAAGATTGAGATTGAGTTTCTAAAGCAATCTACTGTACAGTCAAAACAAATTTCATATTTAATCCTGAGCACAATTATGGAGCCAGAGATAGTCTCCATATTAGATTAGTTCTTGTGAAAAGCATATTTCAAGCCTGCCTTAAATTTTGGTTGTCTGTGAACATTATGGTTGACTGTCATGATAGCTCTAGAAAAAATTTTTTGTGTTGCATGGGAGAGTAAGCTGTTATTTACAGGTATAGCTGCCCATGAAAATCAACTCAGGGCCTGTTACAAAGAGAACTTGACCTTATTCCCAAACCTTATCCCAAACTTACTGGCTCAGAATCTCAGCTGGTGGAGCCTTGTTATGATCCTATTTTACAGGCTCTCGGGGTGATTTTAGGTAGCCTGCCTACCAGATGATCTAAGCAGACTAGGACTGGAAACCATTGTTTCAGCTCCCTTAAGGGAGCCTCTTATTAAACATTCTACCAGTCTAAGTGTTAGCTGTGATGTGATGAAGAGAGCACGGCACTTGGACCCAAACGCTGGCCAAACCACCTCACCTCTCTAAGTATCAGTCCACTCATCTGCATATAGAAATGTTTGCAAAGGTGTGGGAGGATTCAATGACATGATGAACTTTGGAAGGTTTCTTTTATGTACAGAGGTATTATGATAATATGATGACTCTAAATATAGCTTCTTCAACTAAGGGAGAAATTTGAAGTATTTGTATTTTTTTTAATGTTATTGGAGAGATTTAACATGATTTGGTAGAGAAGGAATTAAACTACGTATTAGAAGAAGACTTTCATTTCTAGCTATAAATTAGCTTCATAACCTTATACAGGATCTTCTTTTTACAGTCTAATTTTGTTCTTTATGAAATGGAGTCCAAGGTAGGGGGTGCTTTAAGAGAAGGTAGCTCTAGATGATTTCTTGGTTTATTTTGCCTGCATTAAAAGTCTCTGATTCTGTGATATAGTGAAAACATAGCATTTAATTTGTATAGGAGTTGGACTGCTCATCTCTTTTTTTAATATATTTTTATTGATTTCAGAGAAGAAGCGGGAGGGAAAGACATAGAAACATCAATGTTGAGAGAGAATCATTGATCGGCTACCTCCTGCACACCCTTGAATGGAATCAAACCTGAGACCTTTCAGTCCGCAGGCAGATGATCTATCCACGGAGCCAAATCGGCTAGGGCTGGACCACTCATCTTTTAAGCCCCTTCTAAGTTATGAGTCTAAATAAAAACTGTAGGATAATTCAAATTCTGAGGCCTGAAAATCTTAACAATAAAAATTTAACTGAAGATTAACAAGCATGTGTGTTACAAAGCGTTTGACACTCTTCCTGTTTTATGATGCATTGAAAAAATGATAAAGTATAAATCCTTTTGCTTTTCAAGTTTCTTCCATTTAATAGTCTATTTTAAAAGATAAGGCATACCTTGTTATTTTTTTCCTAATAGTCCTAATGGATTTTTTTTACTTTTGAATGCAAATCTAAAGAAGAAACCAGTCTACTTCTTTTAACTGAAAGAATGCATTATCTCTGAAAAACTTTTGTGTCCTGCTGTTAGGACTCCACCATGTTTTTGTCACATTGTTCGGGGCATCGATTTAATAATATGGCACAGCATTGGAAGAAAACCTTAGGAACCATTCTTTTATGATTTCAACTGGCATATATTTCTCATATTAACAACTTAATATATGCCAGGCACTATATTAGGTACAGAGGACAGCAGTGAAATGCATGTACAAGGAACCTCACAAAGTTTATATTCTAGAATAGGGAAGTATAAAGTAACAAAAATTAAAAAAAAAAAAACTTTCAGATTGTACTGTGAAGACAGATAAAACTGGGTTTGCATCCTTATTATATCAACTAGAGGCCCGGTGCATGAATTTGTGCGTGGCTGGGGTCCCTAGAGTGGCCTGAGGAGATAAGGGCCCCAGCTCGCACCCCCACCTCGCAGCCCCGCCTGGCACCCTGCCTTGGCCTGGCACCGCCCCCTCACCTGCTCCACCATCCCGCCTGCAGGGTGCTGTGATTCCTTCACATGCACAGAAGTTGTCTGGGGGACTCCTCAATGTGTGAAACTCAGAGAAGAGAGCCTGGGAGAATGGTGCTACCCTTCCTCTAAGGATTCCCTTGGAGGACTGTGTGCCTGCTTCCCTCATGCCTACATGGGAAAACCACTGCTTCCTTCACAAGTCAATTTTCCTCAAGATACAGTTAAAGAAGAAAAGAGTCAAGTTGTCACCAACTTAAGACTAACTTTTTTTTTTTTTAATATATTTTATTGATATTTTACAGAGAGGAAGGGCGAGGGATAGAGAGTTAGAAACATCGATCAGCTGCCTCCTGCACACCTCCTACTGGGGATGTGCCCGCAACCAAGATACATGCCCTTGACCAGAATCGAACCTGGGACCTTTCAGTCCGCAGGCCGACGCTCTATCCACTGAGCCAAACCGGCTAGGGCAACTTAAGACTAACTTAAAACCACAACATAACTAAGCCATGGAAACAAAACCATGGTTGTATTTTCCCCCTAATATTATTTAGACCTGATGTCTTAGGCATTTTTAGGTAACATCTTTTTTTTTTTTTTAATCCTTATCCTAGGCCATTTTTTCCATTGATTTCCAGAGAGAGTGGAAGAAAGAGCGGAGGGGGAGAAAGAGAAAAACATCAACGTGAGAGAGACACAGCGATTGGTTGCCTCACACATGCGCCCCAACTCGGGTGGGGAACCTGTAACCGAGATACATGCCCCTCACTGGAATCAAACCCTTGACCTTTGGTCTGTGGGCCAATGCTCTAACCATGAGCCAAACCAGCCAGGGCATAAACATGTATTTTTAAAATAACAACCTCATTTTACAAATAAAAAATCTGTAGTTTGTGGAGGTTCACTGACTGGTCCAAGGAAGTAGTGGTGTGAAATGCCTTGGCTAGGGATTAGAACTGAATTCTGACTCTTTTGCCCTTGCTCTTTCTACTTTTTTCACCCACTATAATTAATCATTCTAATGTGTTAAATACTTGTGTCTTTGTATATTTGCTTCCAAAATATATCTTGTGTGTTTTTGTGCATTGACCTTAATTTGCATTCTGTCTTTTCTCCTTTTCATTCAGCACTGTTTTTATTTTTAATTTTTAAATAATTCTTTATTGTTGAAAGTATTACATGTGTCCCCTTTTTTTGCTCATTGACCCCCTCCAGCCTGCCCCTGCCACCACTATCCCTCCCCATCCCCCCCAGCCCAGGCCCTCACCACCCCATTGTCTGTGGCCATGGGCCGTGCATATATGCATATAAGGTTCTTGGTTGATTACTTCCCACCCACCCACACTCCCCCGCCTTCCCTCCAAGATTCTGCACTCTGTTCCATGCTTCCTTGTCTCTGGATCCAATCTGCGTTTATCAGTTATTTTGTTACTTAGATTCCACATATGAGTGAGATCATGGGATACTTGTCTTTCTCTGACTGACTTATTTCAGTTAGCATGACACTCTCCAGGTCCCTCAATGCTGTCTCAAAGGGTAAGAGATTCTTCTTTTTTACTGCTGCATAGTATTCCATGGTATAAATGTACCACAGCTTTTTTATCCACTCATCTACTGATGGACACTTGGACTGTTTCCAGATCTTAGCTACTGTAAATTGATTTCAGCACTAGTTTTAAATTTCTCTATATTACTGCTTACAATGAATTGCTTCTATCTGCTGACAGTACACGCTGGTGTCCACCACATTTCATCTATCCTCTCCCCCAGTGACAGACACCCAGATTACTCCCAACTCCCTGTTATCTCAAATAACATTGTAATGAATATTAGCCAGTTGTCTTGTTTGAGACCTGTGTAAGAATTCACTAGGATATGTATACCCAAGAGTGGAATTGCAGGTTTATAGAGTATGTGTTTGTATAGGCTTAATTTGATTAAGTAGTGCCAGACTGCTCTCCAGAATAGCTACACCACTCAACACTCCTAACCACAGTGTGTGAGGGTTCCTCTATCCTCATATCTCCACTAAGGCTTAATGACCCAGTTTTTGGATGTTAGCCAGTCTAATAGTGTAAACTGATATCTCATTTTAATTAGCATTTCCATAACTACTAATGAATTTGAGTGTCTCTTCACATGTTTGTAAGCCATTTGAATTTTATATCATTTGATCAGATTCCTATTGTTATTTTTCTGCTTGATTTATAGAAGTTCTCTGTATATTGATTCCCTGTTGGTTTAAAATACTTACAAATGCCGTTTTTATTATACTTTTATTTGTATATTTAAATTCAGAAAGTACTTTCTGTTCCAATTCATTGACAGTTTGGGGTTTTTGAAAAATCTTAAGTAGATGTTGTACTTTCTCAGAATGCTTTTCTTCATCTACTATTCTTATCTTTCAGTTTTTCTAGTTTAATTTATGAATGTGATTTTCCTTGAAAAATTTCCTGATGATTAACTATCCTTGCATTCCTGGCCTATACCCTTCTTCATAATTTATTGTTAGATTGAATCGTATGAAAATGCTTTTCTTATGTCAGAAAATGGTCAATATTTGGCTATATCATAGACATCAAATTAAATATTTTAGTACACTCTTGAATTAAATTATTGTTTTTAAATAAAAAATTTTATGTTCATGATTATAAATAAGACTATAATTTTCTTTTCTTATTCTTTTTTTAATCCTCATCCAAGGATATTTTTTCCATTGCTTTTTAGAGAGAGTGAAGGGGGTTTGGGGGGGGGGGGGGGGAGAAACATTGATGTGAGAAAGACACATTAACTGGTTGCCTCCTACATAAGCCCTGGCCAGGACCAGAGATCAAACCTGCAACTCAGGTTTTAAACTGGGAATTAAACCTGTGACCCTTCGATGCCACACCAGCCAGGGAAATTTTCTTTTCTTGATTTTGGAATCAGAATTAGAATTATACAGCCTCAAAAATGGGGTGGATAACTTTTTGTACATTTTCCATATTTTGGAATAGCTTATATAGGATAAAATTTATTATAACTTGAAATCTGATAGAATTCAAATGTAAAAATATCTAGGACTAGAAAGTATTTTTGAAAGGTAATATTCTTGACGATCATTTCAGTTTATTTAATAATTACTAGTCTATTGTAGTTTTACATTTAGTCTTGTACTAAGTATGTTATTTTAAATTTTTGAGCAATTTATCTGTTATCTATATTTTAAAATGTGTCAACATTTAGTTCATTGATATACTATTCATAATAATATTATTTTAAAATCTGTCTGTAGTTATTTTCCCTTTCTTGTCCTATAATTTATTTGTATCTTCTAAACCATAAAGTAGAGATAGCAAAGTGAGACAGAGACCGGATAAAATAATTATAAAATACCTGTAAGCCATGAACCATTGAGTTTGGTTTTTTTAAATATATTTTATTGATTTTTTATAGAGAGGAAGGGAGAGGGATAGAGATTTAGAAACATCAATGAGAGAGAAACATCAATCAGGTGCCTCCTGCACACTCCCTACTGGGTATGTGCCTGCAACCAAGGTACATGCCCTTGACTGGAATCGAACCTGGGACCCTTGAGTCTGCAGGCCGACCCTCTATCCACTGAGCCAAACAAGTTAGGGCAACCATTGAGTTTTTTAACATGTATTTTAGTTCATTTTTCCAGCATCCAAGCAAGTAGGTAATCTAATGCCCATTTCATAGATGAATTCCATAGAGATAAAATAATATATTAAATATTGGGTATTGAGTAAATGATAGATTCACAGATCGAATTCAGGGCTGATAGCTAAATCAACATTCTTAATTCTCCTTGTTTTTACTCACATAGCACTCAATATTATTATTTTATAACCTTTGTATACTTTAAAGAAATGTAATTATTTAAAAATAATTGTTTATTTTCTTTCCTACTGGACTGCAAATCCACGACAACAGGAACATGTCTGCTTTGTTCAAAATAATATCTCAAGGACCAATCACTTTGCTTGGCATATAGCTGGTGCTCCGTAAATATTCTTTGTCTCCGCCCCGCCCTCCCCCCCCCCCTTTTTTTTTGGAGAGGGTGCAGGGAGGCCAGGATTTTCACCACATTGTTTTGACCATCTTATGTGAGAAAATAACCCATGGAAAGCCTAGGCCAGTGTGAAACTGGACGATCAGGAAAGGTTTTATGGGTGAACTACCTTCTTAGATAGATGTAAAGATTTCTTAACTGTAACTTATACATAAGGCTATGAATGACCTCAAGCACTTCATTTTCCAAAAGGACCATTCATTGTAGAGGAATCACAATATGGTTAGGGGAATGCTGACATCTCTGTAATATAAATTTAACTGCTCTCTTTAATTTTCTCTTTATCTTTATTTTAATAGAAAAAATCAGGCAAAGATATGCAGATCTGCCAGGAGAATTACACATTATTGAACTTGAAAAGGATAAGAATGGACTTGGACTCAGCCTTGCGGGCAATAAGGACAGGTCACGCATGAGCATCTTTGTGGTGGGAATTAACCCAGAAGGACCCGCGGCCACAGACGGACGGATGCGTATTGGAGATGAACTATTAGAGGTAAGGGGCATATATTTTTTTACTTCTCTTCTGGTGAAGTGAAGGGGTACAGGAGATAGTGTACAATACAATGAGGTGAAGGAGAAGAGTGTTGACAAATTATATTTTCTTCAACTATTTAAAATCATTTTTCAAAGCAAAAATAAAAACCATATTGTCACGTGCAAATGTTATTTGCTGCTTGAGTAAAAACAAATCTCTCAAAATAATTTAGAAGCCTTTAAGTAAAATCTCATGGACACATATTAAAAGAATAAGTCTTGTTTTTAATATTAATTTTTAAAAGTTCAAAACTAATTTGATTATGTGTTAATATAATATTATTAGCATTTATCAAAATGCTCTGGGTTTTGAATTAACCATAAGTATGACAATTATATGTATTTTTGTGTTTTGTTTTGATTTTACTATTTTACATAGTAACTTTTTGTTTTTAATTTTTTTTTTTTAGCATATCATGCTTTTATTATATAGGATTACACTGGAGAAAAAGTATGCTATTTTTGTTTTTATTGACATTTGTTTTTGCTGTTGTAATTTAATTTTTTTGGAAAAGTGCCAGAGCCAATGAAACCTTGTGATCTGATTGTCAAGGAATGGTTAATATCGATGAAGCTGATGATGTGGGTTAAAGCCACATAAGAACAGGATAGAAATAAAAGAAGATAATTACTCTCTAGATGTTTTCATCAATAAACAGGAGCACTGGTATTTTATTTCTCTGTCTGGGATCTTATTAGATACCAGTAACAAACGAGTGTGGCTGCAGAGTCATGAGACCGCTTCACAGGCCATACACAAAAGTCAACACTGTGTACAGGGCATTGGAACTGGACTTCGAAGACCTGCTTTAACTCCTATCAGTTCTTTCCGTTATTAGTTGCATTTTAGAAGGAGTTTAACAGGGTACCTGGTGCACAGTTGACTGTTATGTGGATTATATTTCCTCCCTTGCAGACAGAAACTTCAATACCTGTTTTCTAGACTAGAGGCTGAAAGAGCTCTCCGGGGTGAAAAAAAAATTAACAAATTGCCATATTGGATACCTCCTATTCCTTCCTTTGACTTTCTGAATTTGATCCTTTTGTTGCTATTTAGCAACTTTAATCTTCATTCAGAGATGAAAAGGGAAAGAAGATTAAACATGGCAATAATTTAATCCCACTCCGCTCCTCTCAATTTCTCTTGTTAAAAAATAAATATTAAAATATGTTGGAACACATTCTAGCATCACATATTTTAGCTGTTTATCTTCTCTAATCCTCGGTTACCTTTTTTATCAAATGGAAATTATTTATTTATTCAGCAAGTATCTTTTTTTAAAATATTGTTATTGATTTCAGAGAGGAAAGGAGTGGGAGAGAGATAGAAACATCAATGATGAGGGAGAATCATTGATTGGCTGCCTCCTGCACATCCCCTGCTGGGGATCGAGCCTGAAACCTGGGCATGTGACCAGAATTGAACCTGGGACCCTTCAATCTGCAGAGGACCAACGCTCTGTCCACTGAGCCAGATCAGCCTAGCGATTGCGTGGCAGCAACCTCAGAGGGTGTAATGATAATTAAGGAGAGAAGATAAAGTCAGGTTTTGTTGCAATGTCTGGCACATGGTAGTAATACCTTCAAACTTTTCAGATGCTATTGGTAAAATAATATTTTGCATGGACTTTTGTATTTCAGTTCTTTTGGGTTTGTTTATATTCATGCATTTGCCTCTGAAGGGGTCTCCCAGAGGGAAGCCATCTTCTACTCCTCACCAGCTCCACGCAGCGTCTTGAGAAGCTGAGAGAATGGAAAAATGCACATATTGGATTCGTAATCAGTTATAACCCATCTTCTCACGTGACTTTTGGCTCTAGGTCAGGAGTGACAGGGGGAAAATATTCCTTTGGAAAATAGTTTCCTGGTGTCTTTTTATAGCTGAGAAAAAATTTCAATCATTTCTCTATGATATGTGAGGAATTTGTATATAGCATGATATTCAATCCAGTGTGCTTTCGAACTGAGAATAAGACATTGATTTCATGACGAGTGCCAGGGAAGGTGAAGCCAGGAGTTACCACAGTAGTCCTTTGCCCATTGCGATGTGTTAAATGATGGCATTATGATATCATGGCATGCGCAATGCATTATGATAGAGGCATGTACAGTGGTTTTTAGATTATGCTGACTAGATTTCCAGGTTAGGGCACATCTGTGTATTTGCTTATCCACCCACGCTCCATTTATTTTTGTGGCTTCTCTCCTCAATTGAGGTCACGTTATCCCTGCCTTGATTATTTTTACAGTCTCGCCATTTGCTCATATCACGTCTCATTATTGCTTTTTGTTATTGTTATGTTGTTACTTTACTCCAGCCTCCTTTTATTTATAGTTGATCTGAGTTGTTTAAGCCCTAACCGGAGGCTAATTTAGAGGAGGTAGGAAAGGGGCGGGTGGGACATACATGGTGGCTTCTTCGAAGTCAGAGATTCTGCTTCTCTCCTGGAGCCTGTGGGTGGCTGATTTTTGGCAGGACGTCCGCCGGCAGTTTTGTTGCTGAGCGACTGCCTCGCTCCCGTGGAAGAGCAGTCAGCGAGTTCTGCCGATCGATGGCCCAGTTCATGTACAAAAGAAATCTTACGTGAAGCCCCCAGAAGACAATGTGATTAAGTCTCAGCTTCTCTGCCCTTTACTGCGATGCTAGCGGGGTGGGGGTAAGGGGCTCTGAATTAATTTCAAAATGCATTAACATATAATTACCATGTAGACTGGAATGAGACTTGCTCTAGAGTATTGGCTTTCCCTAAGCAATTAGTCCCAGAAAATACACGAGCCTGCTCATGGTGCTGTCACAGGAATATAGGATTTATTTATAATCTTCCCTACAGTGCCCGTGTGGGAAGAGAGAGCCGATAGTGCTGTGCCGGGAATTGGAGTGATTTGTCAGGTCACCGAAGCAGCCAGAGGAACCTGTGTGGGTGGCACAGGAAATGCACAATTGATTGGGGGGCATGGAGGGCTGTGTCTCGTCTGGCTCACACATCCTTCAAGATGGAGGAAGTACATTCCCTTTGTAACATTTGCCTGCAGGATCACCACAACTAAATCTTGTTATTTTGCATTTGTATATGTTTATTTAAGAACCATCAAAAATAAAAAGCATGAATATGTCCCTTATTTGCCAGGGATAAAGACATACAACTACAGGTAAATTCAGTTATGATTGTCTAGTAGTATTTATTTGATAAAAGAAAAGAACCGGAACCATAAAGGTTAAATGACCGACCCATGTACCTGCCCACACACCAGTCTCAGCAGTCGATCCTTCACTCTCTGCTCATTGACACTGAATTATTTTTGAAGTCTTTTGGAAAACTTAGGTGCAATATAGGAGCATAGTACAATAGTAAATAGATTAAAAGCTTTTGTGCATCCATAGATAAGATTCTAATTTATAGCCAAAAGCTTCTGTCATCTTAGATTGGCTCTTTTAGATTAATATCATACATGGATTTATAAATTGTACTTTTTAATGCAATAATTATGCCCTAAGAGACTTCATGTAATAAAATATCCCATTTCAGAAACACTAGTTTACAAAGCAGAAAGTAAAGGATTTAAAATTGAAAAACAATTTCTTTTTCCTACAGTTTTATTAACATAGATAGGTTTACAATAGCTAAACATGCAAAAAGAAATTGATTGGCCAATTTTTTTATTATGGCAATGGTTTCATGAGTGTTCAGACATATCAAATTTTACATTTTAAGCATGTGATTTATTGTATATCCATTATATCTCAGTAAAGCAGTTTAAAAAATCAGTTGATCACCTAACCGGTTTGGCTCAGTGGATAAAGTGTCGGCCTGTGGACTGAAGGGTCCCAGGTTCGATTCCAGTCAAGGGCATGTACCTTGGTTGCGGGCACAGCCCCCAGTGGGGGCTGTGCAGGAGGCAGCTGATCGATGTTTCTCTCTCATCGATGTTTCTAACTCTCTATCCCTCTCCCTTCAATGAAATATATGTTTTAAAAAATTTTTTTAAAAAGGGAAAGTGGAAAAAAAAGAAGAAAAAATCAGTTGATCAAACCTGACTAAAATAAATACTGTAAGCAAGTCCTGAATATGATCTTCCCATGCAGAGCTATAGTCACCCCATTGTGTGACTCTTAAAAATAGTCTACAGCCTAATTAACAAATTGGAAAGCCAGCAGAAGAATAGGGTCAGCCTCACACACAAAACAGTGGAGGACCTCTCCTGTGTGTGCAGCGTTTTTCCTTTCTTCAAAGTGCAATATCGTCCACTCTCCTCCGCAGCCCACCCCCAGCCCTGCCATTATAGCACTGTAGTCAGTAGCTGTGTCTTGCTAAATCATTTTCCCTCAGTAATCTATTGTGTTCTACCTCATTTGAGTTATATAAAGATGTACTCATTAAGAGACCGATTGGGAGATATGGAAATGGGAGAGCTGTGTTGGGAACTGAGCTAACATCGAATACTTATTATTTATGAGGCAGTGCTAAATTTTTTAAATGCATTCCCGCTCTCAACTTTTACAAGGGCCCAGTGAAAGTTGGTGCCGTTTTAACCCCTGTATTACAAAAAAGGAAACTGAGGCACCCAAGGGCAGAATAAACATGTGAACACTAGCTTTCCTGACTCTAAGGGCTTTGCTTTTAAGTTATTTAGTTCTTGGATTAATAGAGATTCTAGGAGGTAATCAGTGGATTTCTCCTCATTTTGTAGTTTGGGTAGCTCTAGATTAATGCAGTTACAATATCTGAAGTAGTTTCTCACAATGCAATACCCTGTTACTGTTTTTATTTTCTAAAAATTTAATGCCACTTTGAATCCATTAAAAGAAGAATGCAGTCAGTGAAATTATACCTGTCTCCCTAGAACCAAAAAAAGGAAAATAATATTTTTGAGGTTGTTCTTGTCCAATGTGAGAGCTCCTCTGAGCTCCATCATTAAGAGCTTCCCCCCTCAGGGCCACTACAGAGCCAAGGTTTTCTCTTCAGGCTGCAGGAAATACTATGTAAAACCTCACGCTTATATCGAGTGGCCTCATTCTTTTCCGGGTTTCCTGCAATGAAGTCTTTATCTTCTACTCCTGCCATTTTTGTTTCTGTCTCTGGCCCGTTGGGGAAGGAGTTTTGAATTATTTAGTCACACTTCAGGGTCTTTATGCTGCTGAATTATTTAGGCTAAAGACCTGTATTCCTTCTGATCTTTTGGAGGGGTGCGATCATTTCATTTTCACCATAGCAGGCCTCATTACTGCTCCACCAGAGCTTTATGGGAGGTTTCTACAGGGAGCCATGTGATCTTAACGTCATGGAGAGACAGTGCAGTGAAAGCAGAAAGTAAAAGTGAGAATAACTGAGGAAACGTAGATCACTGGGGAAAGAGTATAAGCAATGGGGTTGGGAATGTGTGCTGGGAAGACCCTGGCCATTGGGAGGGATAACTGGGTTTCAGGGAGCCTCTGGAGGCTCTCCTCTCTTTTCTGCAGTTTCTCCTCGGGTTTCGCATGACACCGGGATAGTTCTCCAGGCCTCCGCTCCCTCCTTTCCCAGTCCCCAACCCCTCACACACACCACCCCCACCCCCACCACACCCTCACCTCCGCTTCCTCCCAGGCCTGCTCCTGGCTATGCAGTGACCATACCTGAAATGCACTCTGGAAAGATATGCTCTTAGATTATTGAGAAGCGTTTCCTTATAACAGCCAGCCTCAATATAGAATTTATTTCTGTATTTTGCTTTATTTGCAGAATTAGAAATTTAGAGTCACTTCTAATCGCAATGCAATCTTAAGGCACAAAGCTTAAAATAAAAGTTTTTTAAAATATATTTTTATTGATTTCAGAGAGGAGGAGAGGGAGATAGAAACATTAATGATGAGAAAGAACCATTGATCGGCTGCCTCCTATGCACCCCCAGCTAAGGATCGAGCCCACAACCCGGGCATGTGCCCTTGACCAGAATCAAACCCGGGACCCTTCAGTCTGCAAGAAGGGTCCACTGAAACAAACTGGCTAGGGCTAAAGTAAAAGTTTTAATAAGATTCTTATTCCAAGTTTGACTTACTAACAATATCAAACAACTGCTCAAATTTATCAAAAATGTGATTGTGTATTTTAATTATAGTTTTTAAGATATAAGCCTAAAATCAGCATTCCAACCTGAAAATCAGATGTTCCACCCAAAACAGTAACCCTGAGTCTATTTCTCATTATTTTAAGTCAGAAAAAATTACACATTACATGTTAACCCCACCCCAATTTCCTAAAATATAACTGAAATACAATAAAAATAATCATATAGAGGTAGCACATACTCCTGTTCCGATGTAAAATGCCAAATATCACTTCAGAACTACCAAGTAATGTGGTTACTGACACAGTTGCTTTGTATGCAATGGTTTCTGTTAGCTCTACCAGCATCCAAGCTACACATCTTCCAAGTGTGTGGTTCAGAATGTCTCTCTGTGATTCTCTACTTGAACTACAGCTCGGGACTTTCCCCTCCCAACATTATGTTTAAAATGTTTTATTTTGGCCCTGGACAGTTGCTCAGTGGTTAGAGCGTCAGTCGGAGGATCGAAGGGTCACGGGTTTTCATAATATTTACATATTATAATTTAAAATTGTTTTGACTCTCTGAATTTTATTGCCCATCCTTATTTATGTTTCTGGCTATAATTTGGAAGTATTCAGTTAGCAAATAGGTTTTAATTCTAATTGATTCCCTAACATACTGAGTTGTCATAAGGTATTGTTTGTCACTGCTGTTTTTCTCTTTTTTAATTTATAGGTTATACTTTTCACATGTTTTTAAAGTAACATGTGATCATAACAAAATTATTGTTTTCTCTTTTACCTTTGTAATACTACTCCTCCAGAAATAACCACTGTTAACATTTTTCCTATTTGTCTCATGCCGAGTCATATACATCTGTGCAAACATAGATTTTTATGGTTAATATAAAAAACAGAATCATATTGCACTGACCTTTTTATTGAGTGGCATAATACTATAACATACTGGTGTATATGTCTTTGTGCAGTTATCATGCTGTCATGCAGAGTAGTGTGGCACTGCCAGACTCTATATGAGATGTTTTTTGAAAAGTTAACACATATATGTGATGTAATCCTGCCTTTCTAGGATTGATTCGCTGACAAAGTTAAAGTTAAAAAAGAAAATACACACAAACACACACACACAGGTGGATTGGTTTGTGGCTATGTCTATCTACAGAAGCAGCAAGGAAAATATTTTTATTTTATTGATGAGAGAGAGAGAAGGAAAATATGTTGAAAGCAAGAGCAAAAACTTCCAGAAATAGAGGAAATTAGAGTAGAGCTCTAATATGATTGTTAGTATGAAATAAGCAAACATTAAACTGGGCATTACCAGTTTGAGGAATGTCTTAACTCATAGCATGTGCTGATGTTCTTGGAAGAAGGAATTCTAGGTCAGGTCACCTGACTTCTATTTATTTATGTGACTAACAATGCCATTAATAGAATTGGGCTGTAATGCCTCAGCCTCCTAGGAAAACCTGATTCCCCTGCAATATTAATGAGCTGTTAAGAGGTAGATATTTCTGCCTTCCGTTACTTATTCCTTCCTATGCCCTGAAGGTAATAGGAAATTATCTACAGGCACCTATTTAATTTGGTCAGTGAACCAACCTATAGCAATTGGACCAACTTCCATGGAAACACTGAAAATCAGAGCAGCACAAACATATTTCTCTGCTCACTTCCTTAAAGTCAATATTTTTCAAAATTGTCAGCATTTAGGAGTCAAAAGAATATCTTACTATTTTCCCAATATATCAAATTTAGAATGATGTGAACTACATATTACTATTACTTTGCCTTTAGAAGGTATTTCAATTTAATTAGTTTTGCTTGAGAGAAAATAAATCTTTCATGCTTAAGCTTTTTAAATGAATGTGTTCCTTTGAGAACATTGTACTGCACAAGAAATAGATTAAATTGAAGCTGCATCTATTAAACTTAGTCCTCAAAACCTGCTCCTTTGCCCAAAGTATTAAGATATTGGAGCTTATTATTTAGTTTGTCTTTTGGAGAAAAATTTAATATGATATTCTTCGTTCTAGTGAAATTATGTTTTCATGTAAGTTTTAGTCATCTTCTCTGTTTTATCCCTGGCTTTGGTGTCCATTACTTCCCTTCAGTTCTCCCATCTGTAAAACTGAAGCAGGAAGTTGGCCAGCCACGGGAGGTTGGCTGTGGCAGCACACTGGCCACCAGGAGGCAGCTCCTGCGTTGAGCATCTGCCCCCTGGTGGTCAGTGCACATCATAGCAACTGGTCATTCGGTCATTTGGCCACTTAGGCTTTTATATATATATACTAGAGGCCTGGTGCACAAAAATTTGTGCACTCGGGGGGGGAGGGGGGGGTCCCTCAGCCCGGCCTGTGCCCTCTCGAAGTCTGGGACCCCTCGGGAGATAACGACCTGCTGGCTTAGGCCTGCTCCCGGGTGGCAGAGGGCAGGCCCAATCCCTAGGTGCAGCCCCTGGTCGGGCTCAGAGCAGGGCTGATTGGGGAGTTGGGGCGCCGCCCCCTGTCATGCACAGAGCAGGGCGGATTGGGAGGTTGCGATGCCACCCTCAGTCACGCTCAGGGTAGGGCTGATTGGGCGGTTGGGGCACCGCCCCCTGTCACACTTAAGGCAGGGTCGATGGGGAGGTTGTGGTGCCACCCCCTGTCACGCACAGAGCAGGGCCAATCAGGAGGTTGGGGCGCTGCCCCCTGTCACTCACAGAGCAGGGCCAATCAGGGGGTTGGGGCACTGCCCCCCCCTCGCCCCCCCCGTCACGCACAGAGCAGGGCCCATCAGGGGGTTGGGGAACTCCCCCCTGTCACGCACAGAGCAGGGCCCATCAGGGGGTTGGGGAGCTCCTCCCTGTCACACACAGAGTAGGGCCAATAGGGGAGTTGGGGCACCGCCCCCTGTCACGCACAGAGCAGGGCGGATCAGGGGGTTGGGGCACCGCCCTCTATCACACACAGAGCAGGGCGGATCAGGGGGTTTGGGCGCCACCACTGTCACACTCAGGGCAGGGCCGATGGGGAGGTTATGGCTCTACCCTGTCACACACAGAGCAGGGCCCGTGGAGCGGGGGGGGGGGGGGGGGGGGGGGTTTGGGCGCCGCACCCTGTCACACACAGAGCAGGGCCGATCAGGAGGTTGGGGCTCCACCCCCTGTCACACACAGAGCCGCAGGGTGATCAGGGGGTTTGGGCGCTGGCCCCTGTCACGCTGATCTGGTGCCAGGAGGCCTCACTGCTCCGCTGATCCCGGTGCTGGGAGGCATATTACCCTTTTACTATATAGGATAGAGGCCTGGGGGCCGGCTGGTTTGCCCTGAAGCGTGTCCTGGATCAGGGTGGGGGTCCCCACTGGGGTGCCTGGCCAGCCTGGGTGAGGGGCTGAGGGCTGTTTGCATCTGGTCACACACCCTTCAGTGTGGGGGTCCCCATTGGGGTGCCTGGCCAGTCTGGGTGAGGGGCTGAGGGCTGCTTTCAGGCTGGCGGTTTTGACTGCTTTCAGGCTGGTGGGAAGCTCCCAACCACTCCTTTTTTTCTTTTTTTTTTTCTTCTGGGCCAGCTTTAGCTCTGGCTCTAGCTCTGAGGCTTCCACTGCTGGTTTGTTTGCCATTCTATAATCGAAACAATGTATAACTTCAGCTCTGAGATCCCAGCCGGCTATATTTGTTAGAATGTTTCAAACTGCCAGCTCAGAGGCCTGCAAGTCAGGCGGGGAACGTTGCAGTCTGCAGTCACTGGAGCAAGGAAGCCTCCCTGCTCGCTTCAGTGCATGGCTGCCGGCCGCCATCTTGGCTGACAGTTAATTTGCATAAGGATACGCTGATTAGCCAATCAGAAGGGTAGCGGTCGTACGCCAATTACCATGTTTCTCTTTTATTAGTGTAGATAGGTTTCTTGGTCTGGGGATCCTATTTTGAGAAGATTTGTTAATTGGATTTAAAATTCCATAGGATTAAAATGTGCTGTCCTATGGCTTTTCTCCCCACCCCAGATAAATACCCTTAGAAATGTTTCTTATTATTAACAGGAAAGGCTTTTGGATTCTAACAGATTTGGCTATAAATATTGGCTTTAGATATGTTATATTGATCAAATGCCTTAAACTCACTAAGCCTCAATTTCTCTATCTGTATAATGAGGTAGTAATGCATTCCTCTACTGATATGTGTGAGACTTAAGTGACATAATGTATTTAAGATGTGCATATGTGTGTGTATAGTGCATGTGTCTTGTATGCCCTAAGCATTTATTAAATGGTATTATTATAGCAAAGTAGTTATAAAATATCAATATAGAAAAACAAGTTGGAAATCACTTTAAATCCCACCAGAGATACCATTATTGTTGACATTTAGTAGAGATACTCACAGAGCTTTCTTTAGACTCAGACAGAAACTTTTATATAAATGAAAATAATGTGAAGTATGGATTACATAATATTTGTCACTTTTCACTCAATAATGTTATCTTCTTACAACAGTGGATCTAGTTCTTTATCATCCTCCTTCATCTCCTCTTAATGGCGCAGTTTTCCATTTATTGTGTGATGGAGAATGTAATAAATCTTTTTTTATGACCTATAGTTTTCCATTTTTTATCTATTATAAGAACTATAGCCACGATAGACATTTTGCCCCTGGATTTAAAAAAAATTAGTATAAATTCTTAGAAGTGGAATTGCTAGATTAAAAATTACCCAGCCAGCATGGCTCAGTGGTTGAGCATCGACCTATGAATCAGGAGGTCACGGTTCGATTCCCAGTCAGAGCACACACCTGGGTTGTGGGCTCTATCCCTAGTAGGAGGCAGGCAGGAGACAGTTGATCAATGATTCTTTCTCTCCCTCTCCCTTCCTCTCTGAAATTAATTTTAAAAACAAATAAAAATTACCCTATGAAAGCATTCATTGAGTTATAAACAATTACTATTTGTTCATTTTTTTTCTGCCTGTGTGATACTCAAAGAGTTTATTATATAAAAATAAGACATTAGAATCTCTTGAAATGTAAATTTTAAAATATATTTGAAAGTGAACCAGGGAGAAGGACTCTCAGATTTAAAGTCAGCAATTCCGGTTAACTGAATTCCAACTCATTTGTCACTGTTCATAACAAATCTCTCTACTTTAATAAAAGCATGGGCAGAGAGGATGTTGTTGAACATAATATAGTATAACATGATATCCAAACCTCAGGCAAATCTGTTGCTTAAAGTAACTTTTAATTTATGTATAATTAATATTTTCAATCTGAGCTTAACTTAATTAATATTTACATCCAATTTGGTAAGTTTTTTAAAAGATTTATTGAGCTGCTCTCCAGAATAAATTTATATGCATGTTCAGTTGAACTATGGAAAACTAAGAGTAGTTCAAAACCTATCTCTTCATGATATTTTTGAATAATTAACTTTATTGAAACAAATCTCATGAAAAAACCTCCAAAGTGAAAGTTTATATAGTATAACAAAAGGATTTACATCCATTTACTTTTATTGACTCCTTACCAGATTAATTCTACTTCTTCTGGAAAATATAGCAATTAAGTATCCCATCTCTTATACCTAAATAATATAGAGGGTTTACCTCAAATCAGTGTGGCTTTGTTATTGTTTTTGTTTTTGATGTCTTGTTTTACTTCTGTGACAAAAACCAACCCATGAGGGGGAAATGTCTCACCCATTAGACTATGACCTATGTTTTACAGGTAAGGTGTTTCTCATGTGGGGCTATTGTCTTCAGTATCTATAGGTGATATAATTTGCTCCTGAATGACATTTCAGAGAGAGTCTTGATTGCCCCACTCAATATTCAGCCTGGAGGGTCCTGACAATGCATACTTGTGTGGCCCACCGTTATGGATGGTATTTGTGATAGGAAGGTTTGAAGGACCATCCCTTGTAAAGAGAAGTGATCGTGTGCTGGCCAAGATCTCCTGTCTGGTCTGATTTTCTCATTGAGTGCAATGAATCACATAAAATACACTTTCCATCATCATGGTTTAATGAATGTGAGAGGGAGTTATAATTTATCATCTAAACTAGTGTTACCAAACTAAAGGGGGTTTGTTCACCTGTGCACATCAAAGACCAATCAAATGCTAACAGGAGTTTGCTGCCAATAAAGTAGAGGTTTAATGTTAAGGGGATGGCACCAGACCTGGAGTCACAGGTGAGCTCGTGTTCAAAGACCGAGCTCCCCAATGGCTTCTAGGGGATGGGCTATATAGGGGGAATCGTTAGTTATGGTGACTAATGGAGTTAGGGTCACAGCTAGGGTCGGTGCTAGGGTAGGGGGTCATTGATCAGTGCATTTGATCCTGATGTCAGCCAGGGTGTCACTGTCTGGTTTCCCAAGGGTGTGGTCAGTGGGGCCTTGTGCTTTTCTAGGCCTGGAGCTTAAACACCATGAGGCCTAGATGTTATCTCTAGTTTGACTGAAACTCTATCTCTGGGGTCAATAGACACGAGGCTTTGTTCTTAAGGTGTTTGATGCTGATCAGAACCTCATTGTCCTGAGGGCTTAATGACTGAGGGAGGGGATGTGCAAGGGAGAGGGAGATAGTGCATCAGGGCGCTGGGTGAGGCCAGTTTGAATGAAAAGGAAAGAAAGGAGAAAAGGTTGTATTGAAGAAATGAAGTTTCTGTGCCGTTACACTAGGTTGCTTTTGAGAGGGAGTGCTATTAATAATTGGAACAACATGTATAAACTGGACTATTCCAGAAAAATTAGGATATATGTTCACCCTTGAATGAAAGAGTTCTTGATTTCAGATTTTAAGAAAATAGATTATTTGGGTAGAAAGGGAATGCCAAATCAGAACTAAGGATAGTTTTTCTCACCATTATGAGATAATATTAAAGATAAGGCCATCTCTGAATAATCCTATCTAATAATAGAGAAACATGGTAATTAACCGTAACTTCGCTACCCTTCCCATTGGCTAATCAGCAGGCTATGCAAATTAACTGCCAACCAAGATGGCGGCCGGCAGCCAGGCAGCTGAAGCGAACATGAGTCTTGCTTGCTCCAGTGACGGAGGAAGCCAAGGTTCCCCGCCTGCCGCAGCCCAGCTCTGAGCTCCAGATGCAACAATGTTGCAATTATAGAACCTAAACAAACCCAGAAACCTGCTTCCAGCCACCAGCAGGCTCAGAGCTTAGAGCAGCCAGTGATGGCAACAGAGTTTCAATTATAGAAGCTAAACAAATCCAGATACCTGCTTTCAGCCAGCCACAGCCTCAGAGCTGGAGCTGGCTCTCAGCTCCAGTGACAGCTATAGAAGGTAAATAAATCCCAGAATAAAAAAAAAAAGAAAGAAAGAAAAAACAGGCTGGGAGCTTCAGTCGCCCGCCAGCCTGAAAATGGCCCTCAGCCCCTCACCCAGACTGGCCAGGCACCCCAGTGGGGACCCCCACCCTGAAGGGGGTGTGACCAGCTGCAAACAGCCATCAGCCCGTCATCCAGGCTGGCCAGGCACCCAAGCGGGACCCCCACCCTGATCCGGATCACCCTTCAGGGCAAACCAGCCAGCCCCCACCCGTGCACCAGGCCTCTATCCTATATAGTAAAAGGGTAATATGCAAACTGACCCTAACAGCAGAAAGACTGGGAATGACTGGTCACTATGACACACACTGACCACCAGGGGCAGACGCTCAATGCAGGAGCTGCCCTCTGGTGGTCAATGTGCTCTCACAGTGGGGAGCTCTGCTCAGCCACAAGCCAGGCTGATGGCTGCCAGTACAGCAGTAGTGGTGGGAGCCTCTCCTGCCTCCTCAGCAGTGCTAAGGATGTCCAACTGCAGTTTAGGCCTGCTCCCCACTGGCAAGTGGACATCCCCCGAGGGCTGCCGGGCTGCCAGAGGGATGTCTGATTGCCATCTTAGGCCCAATCCCCCGGGGAGCGGGCCTAAGCCAGCAGGTGGTCATCCCCTGAGGGGTCCCAGACTGCGAGAGGGCACAGGCCGGGCTGAGGGACTCCCTAACCCCGAGTGCACAAATTTTTGTGCACCGAGCCTCTAGTTTATTATCATTTCCATATATCATGGAGTCACCTTTGAAAGGAGAGACTTTGGGAAAGGCACCTAGTTTTTCTACTTCTCAGATTACTGAAATAAATAGAAAATAATGTTATTCCAACTTCTAGTTAATATGATCACTCATATTCTTAAAGGATGGGAGCAGTATTTACCCCCAAATGAAATATGATCATATTAAGTGTATTAAGTATATTAAAAGTGTATTAAGTATATATCCTTGTTCAGGGTGCAGTTCATTTGCAAAAGAGAAAGGTGCTGTCTTATTGGGACTCCATAGTGCATTTGGAACTTTAAAAGCCTCACAGTCAACAGTCAGGCATTTCCCCTCTGCATGGTGGTGAAGTACTTGATTCTGAACTCTGTGTCTTAAAACTTTCAGTTCTACGATGCTCGATGACTGAGCGTCCTCCTGTTCCTGCTCAGAGATTATTTAGGAGACATCTTTATAAAGATGACCTCTCCAAATCATCTGATTGTTATGGGTACCATACACACGATGGGACATCTAAGCATGCCTGAGGATTACAGGCTTTTAAACTAGTAGCAAAATCACCTTGGGCAAATTCCTCAAGCTCTTGGAGTTCCAGTTTCCTCATCTGGTGAAAGTACATAGCATCCCAGTTCTTGTGAGCTCTAAATGAGATGTTGTGCATGAAGAGTGTAGCATAGTGTTTGGCACAGAGTAAGCTCAGTAAATAGTAGCCATTATTAGTTGGAATTAACCTGAAAGACTTCTGAGGGGTGTGGAATGCTCTTTTTTTTTTTTTTTTTTTTTTTTTGCCTGTGCTAAACTTAGAAGATGACCTACATCTGTTGTTTAAAGAATAATGCCCCCAGAGAACAGCCGCTTCTCAGAAACGGAGTGACAGTCTCGAGTTAATTATGCACAGAATGCATCATCTGGAGTGTGTTTCCTTGAGTGATGAAGGAATATAAAAACTGCTTTTGTAGTTGGAAGCTATATGCTTTTTATTTAAACAGCAAAATTGTTTTATATTGAATAAGATCTAAGGAAACATGAGATCTTCCTCTCAGAGCTGCTAAGTGTCATTTCTGAGGCCAGAAAAGGGGTTTTGTCTTAGATTTTTTTAATCCAGAGATATGCTTTTTTTTTCCATTTAGTTCCATTAAATCAGGTTTCACTCTGCCCCGAGTTTCTTGTTCTGTTCCCAGTCTTCCACTGAAGAGCCTTTGAGCCTTGGCAGGAAGCAGCTGCCTTAGCAGTAAGCACGGCAGTCATTGGCCCTGGAAGAAAACACCAACAGCAAGCAAGCTGCTTTCCCCTCCCCCTGCCACAGCATCTGCACATTCAGAAACTGTACCCAGAATTAAAATTAATGACCTGCTCTCTTCATTTGGGCTGTAATGCCGTCCTTTTAAAATAATACTACTGTGTATCCTCGTCTATCAAAATGGAGGACCACAGCTAAAAAGCAGGCATATCCATAAATGTGAAACAGCTCAAGTCTTTATATACTTTACTAGAGGCCCGGTGCATGAAATTTGTGCATTGGGTGGCGGGGGGGGGGGGGGGGGGGCGGGTTCCCCTCAACCCAACCTGTACCCTCTCCAATCCAAGACTCCTTGGGGGATGTCGGACATCCTTCTCATAATCCAGGACTGCTGGCTCCTAACTGCTCACCTGCCTGCCAGCCTGATTGCCCCCTACCTGCCTCTGCCTGCCGGCCTGATTGCCCCTAACTGCCCCCCAGCCAGCCTGGTTGCCCCCAACTGTCCCCCCTGCTGGCCTTGTCACCCCACGCAGCCTGCTGTTCAGTTGTTTGGTCGTCCCTCACTAACCCCCTGCCGGCCTGGTCGTCCCATGCAGCTTGCTGTTCGGTCCTCCGTCCAGTTGTTTCGGTTGTGACGGCTCCTGGCTTTTTATATATTAGGATACTTTATATACTTTATAAGCTTTAGCTCAGTCACTTTGAAGGCTAGAGGCCACCTCAGAGAAAGTGTACTAGCAGTTGATTAGTGGAAGTGCACTTCCATTCATGGCTATGTGAGTCACCACGTCTTCATTGAGCACCACTGTATGCAAGCTATGCATGACAAGCTGGGGAACACCAAGAAGAGGACACTGGTTCCTGCCCTCAAGGGGTTTAGCTCAGTTCAATAAAATGTTGTGTGCCTGACTAATGCTTACCACCCAACAAGGATTGACTTTACCAGGTCAGGTAGGGTGTAAGTGCAATAAGAAAAATTATTATAAACCTGGTGCCATAAAACTCATAGCCTGGAGGGTTTGATAGGTCAAGGTTTGGGAAAGACTTTCTGAAAGCAGAGGCCAGGCACAGTGGAGAAGACATTTGCAAATGATTACCTGAATGCCAGTCATCGAATCAAGCAGATTCCACGCATCATCTCATTTTAAAATTGTGATGTAAAGATCTTTATTTGTAGTAAAGATATTGAAAAATATGGTTAGCAAAACAAAAGTGATCATGGTAGACATTCTATATTATAACTAGGTTTTGCCCCTTAATACATTTTGGATATTTCCTATGTCACTATGTTTTTTCACCTTATTCTTAATAACTACCTGATTTATTTAACCATTTCCCTTATAACTAAGCTAGGTAAGATGTAAATACAAGAAAAAAATTTAAAAAGGAAACAATTAAGACCATGAAGAAAATATGTAATCTACAGGGTGGGCACTTTTTTAAAAGAGATTTTGTTTTTTTAGAGAAGCAAAATTGAGAGGAAGTTACAGAGATTGTCCGTATACCTCTATCTCCACACATTCACAGCCTCTCCCATTATCAACATCCCCCTCCAGAGTAGTACATTTATTACAACTGATGAGCCTACATTGACATATCATTTCATGTCATTATCACCCAAAGTCCATAGTTCACATTAGGGTTCATTCTTAGTCTTGTACATTCTGTAGGTTTGGACAAATGTATAATGGCGCATATCAATATAGTATCATACGGAGGGTGGGCACATTTCTTAATGAAGTATATTAAAAGGGCAGAAACTTTAACAGGAAAAAATAAGTAGTTTTGAATACATAAAAATTTAAAAATCTTTTGAGTAATCAAGATTATGCAACCTCAGAGGGAAGGCAGGGGAGAGAGGGGTGAGAGATCAACCAAAGGACTTGTATGTATGCATATAAACAGAACCATGGACACAGTAGGGGGGTGAGAGCACGTGCTGGGGGGTGGGGTAGGAATGACTGGGGAGAGGTCAATGGGGGAAAAAGGAGACATATTGTTCTTTCAACAATAAAGAATTAAATTTAAAAACAAGATTACTATAAAATTAAAGGCATTATCTCATCAAATTATCACAACAGTTTTATGAAGTAGGTGCTTAGATTTCTTTTAAAGAAGAGGAAACTAAGGTGCAGAAAAATGACACTGCAGATCAGTGGACTTCTGGGATATTGATTATCTTGGTGAAGAATAAACGTTGGTAGAATAAGAGACATACTGAAGAAGTAGTTCAAGTTTAATCTTTGCAGCAGCCTTTGATATGAATCCCAGCTACTACGTCAAGGTGATGTTGATCTTCATTTCAACAGTTAAAAATATTATCTTTTGCCTGGATGGTGTGGCTCAAGGGTTGAGCGACAACCTATGAACCAGGAGGTCACAGTTGGATTCCCGATTAGGGCACATGCCCGGGTCGTGGGCTCGATCCCGAGTGTCAGGTGTGCAGGAGGCAGCTGATCCATGATCCTCTCTCATCACTGATGTTTCTCTCTCTCTCCCCCTTCCTCTCTGAAATCAATAAAAATATATTTTATATATATATATATTTCCATTCCATCCTTTGAACTGTTCACTTCCATACCTTCCATACACTTTCTCATTATAGCTGTTGTGACAAAAATGATACCTTTTTCAGGTGTGTTCATATGCAAAATTTCAGAGCTATCAAGAACAGACAAATTAGATGCTAATTACAAAAAAGCATAAAATGCATAAAATCCCTTTTTTCTATCCCTTATATAATAGACTATATATGCATCCCTTTAGTAGTAGAAATTATCTAGACTCAGATAAACAGGGACAGTATAGTATGGATCATTAATTACTTGTTAAAAACAGGAGGAGAAAAGCCAAAACTGGCCCAACCGGTGTGGCTCAGTTGGTTGATCATGGTCCCGAGCAACAAGAGGTCGAAGGTTTGATTCCCAGTTGGGGCACACGCCTAGGTTGTGGGCTCTACCCCCAGTTGGGGGCAAGCAGGAGGCAGCCGATTAATTTTGTTGCTTCTGTCGATCCCTTTCCTTTTCTCTCTCTCTAAAAAAAAATCAATAAAAACATACTAAAAAAGAAAAAGAAAAGCCTAAACTGAACTATTAGCAATGGATGAAATAAAAAATTGATTTTTGGCTATCATCATAGTTTATCAGTGGGAAAATCTGGAATGAAAAAATTTAGAATATAAATGTTTTTAGATCATATTTAGGTGAATTCCATCTAGTTAAAAATTCCATCACATCCTGGATAAAAGCAGCTGGCTTACTGATTGTTTACAATAAAATGTTTCTGTGCAATTGATCTAAAATTTGATTGAAAATGTAGATATAATATTTTCCTCCTCTGGAGTAACAAAATTTATGCTATGTAATAACCTTGACATGTTTATGGCATCGTATTTAATGGGCCCTCCAGAGTGCTGGTGAATACCACAGTTTGGTCTGTTTTCTACATTTTTTAAGAATCTGGAAAAGCTTTAGATAATGAAATATGCATCATAAACTTTTTGCATCTAGCTCAACTACTGCTGTCTTGATGCTTAGCAAAAGGGTCAAGGACTGTGTGTTCTATTAACTTCGTTCATAACTGAATTTAAGAGATTTTAATAGCTGTTTAGAATTAGTGTTTGAATCTATACTACAAAGAACATTAAGATTTTTGGCACCAAACAATCCTACATGTAGCCACTTAAAAAATGAATGGATTTAATTAGTATTGTTTAATTCCATGTATATAGATATATTCTTATATAACATATAACTGTATACATATATTTTTATACAAACATACATATTGCATGTTTTACAAGTACACTTTATATTTTGTCCCAAACAGATAAACAATCAGATTCTATACGGAAGAAGTCACCAGAATGCATCTGCCATTATTAAGACTGCCCCATCCAAGATCAAACTGGTTTTCATCAGGTAAGATAGATATATCATAAAATCTGAGCTCTCTTCAGGAAATGTTATTATTTATGTACGACTGTTGTATCTTTGGTTTAACAAAATCACTGTATTCTAAAAATACATTTTCCTTTTGTAATTGTCACTGTAAGAAAAGTCTAGTTTGTTTTGAGTATGAGGCTTATTATTTGTTTCACATGATAGTATTGGTAGTTGAAACCAGTATTTGTATTTCATTTTTTTAAAATCTTCCCTTCCTGGATATGATTCCCTCTCTACAAATATAATAGCATCTTCTAGCTTCTCCTCCTTCTGTCACGATCATTTGGTATAGGAGCTGACTCATTAATGTCTACATCAATGAATAGGCAGGAAAACTGAACCCAGGGAACTATAGAAGCTTCATATTAGGAGTGCTGGTGAGAAACCCAGAGGGGAGGTGATGTGAGCTCTGCTGTCTAGAGTTACATGCTGTGTTTGGAGTTCCATATGTACCTACACCTTGCCTGCTAGCTGACTGAGCCTTTTTGGCAGAAGTGAATCAGATTTGGGGAGTCCTCATTGGTGGTAGCCACCATTGCCTCATCGGCAGTGGAATGAGCTTTGATTCTGTTATTGGTCTAAAATGACAGGTAAATCTGAATTATTTTTAGATGACATAACTAACCCTGTATGTTAACTGTTGCTCTGTTTCTCTTCCTTCTGAGCCTCAGTTATTTGTAAAATGGAAATAATAAAGCATCTGCCTCATTATGATATTTCAAAAATTTGAAATGTTCAGTAGAGTGTCTAGCATAGAGCAAAGGATGAGAATGTTAACTGGTATTTTATGATAGTGATTATTCTTCTTCCTCTTCTCTTACCTGTCAGTAAGACCTATCCAATCCCAGGGGACTGCTGAGATTAAGGGGTAATTTTATTCCCAGATATGGGCACTACTGTAGGTGAATAAAATATTCCTTCCCACACCATCACTTCAGCCTCAGGGGGTGTTATTGCTTTGCTCCTAAAGAAATCCTACATTGGCAACTTTTTCTCCCACTCACTAGTATTTTCTGGCCTTCCAGTTTTTTACTCTTCTTTCCAGAGGGAAAACCTTTCTTCTGCTTGTATGTCTTTGTGTTAAGGTGACCTTCTCTGGCTTACTTACCTTGACCTACTCTGTTAGTCACAGATCTTCTCTTTGAGTTTCTTTGCCCTTCCTATTGCCAGAGGTTACAAAATTAAACTTAGATGATGAAAAGATGAACAGACTTGAGGAATGGTCAGCCACTCAGGAGTTTAGGATCATGGGACGACTTTGTGAAGTGTATGATTGGCTGGCCATGGTGCTGTACACCTGAGACCAGTATAAATTAATGTTAAAAGTGAACTGTAATTGAAAAAAATATATTAATTTAGAAAAAAGAGTTTAGGTCCTCGCCGGTGTGGCTCAGTTGGTTGGAGCTTCGTCCCATACACCAAAAAGTGTAGGGTCAGGGAACATGCCTGGATTTTGGGTTCCATCCCAAATTGGGGTGTGTGCCCATTTGGGGCACGTGCAGGAGGCAGCTGATTGATGTTTCTCTCTCACATGGATGTTTTACTCTTTCTTTCCCTCTTCCTCTCTCTAAAAATCAATAAAAAAAACAACAAAGTTTAGGATGTCTATTGAGAGAAGTCCATACAAATAAAGAATTCAAACCACTTGGCCTTAAAAACTTTGCGTAGAGTTGTGTGAGGATAACATGAGAAGACTTAAATAGCACTCAATGGTGACTGCACTGAAGTGCTCAACACATGGTGGAAACTGCTACGGTGCTATTGTTAATGTTCCTGTTACCTCTTTAGCATTTGTGCCTTTGTTACCTACCCATCCTGGGCCATCCCATTTTAAAGAGAGCAAAAAGAAAATTGACTAGGATCCAAAGGAAATCATTTGATGCAATTAAGTAGTTGGGAAATAGAACCCTCCACCTTCAAGAAAGAAAGATGAAATGATTTGAAGTTGTTTGGAATGCAGAAGAGAAAGGTGAACAGAATATTAGTAATAGTAATAAAGCCCCATTAATTTAGTATCTGATGATTTCAATTTTGATTATTCAGAATGGATCAGTATCAAGGAAAGAATTTGTTCAGTAAATTAATAGTAAAGCATAATTGAGGATGCTACTGAATATTTACCAACTGCAAGTGATTTTAAGCAATTTAGAAGTATCAATGTATATTCAAAATACATAATCTAATTATGGATGTTCCTTGCATGATCATTAAATTATAATTCCTAGCACATAATGGGCATTCAGGAAGCTCTATATCTATTTTTATAGGGAGAAAAAAGATGTAGTCATAATTCTGAACAATCTAGCCACTTTTAGACTGTAAAGGAAAATGAGCTTAAGTTTAATCAAGAGTTATGTATGCACTGCTGACAACTTTTTGTGTGATTCCGTAAATACCTCTGGTAATTTGTGTGCCAACATTTTATTAATTAATACTTCAGTTTTCATAAAAGAAGAAACTATTCATTTGACTGAGAACTCTTAATTAAAGTGATGAATTCTTTTCTAAAGCAAGATTGAACTATAAGCCTTTATAAGTAATTAAAAAACAACTCCTATATTCACCTAGCTTGGATTGAAACTGGGTTTAATGCTTGGGCTGTGTGAGCCTGGTCAGTTTCCTGATCTGTAAAATCTATAGCAATCTCATGAATTGTCTAATATATTAATATATATGAATTGCTTGGCAATATGGGCTCAACGATGTTCACTGCCAGAGCTGTGGTGATGATGATGATGATGACGATGATGATGGTGATGATGATGATGGTGATGATGGCAGAAAACCATGAGAAGTGTGGAGGAAGGAGGTAAAAGAAAAGAGGCCTTGGAGAAGGAAAGAAGAGGGGAAAAAAATAATCTCTCCTTCATATGTACTTAATCTACTTCCAGAATCTTGACTATTTTTTAAAGTTCAGCACATTCGCAGTTTAAGAATGTTTTCATTAACATGATAGTGTTTAAACACTGAAAGAGATAGCTACGGACATTATATCAAACCATTCCTGGTAAATGTTAGAATAAGAGACATGAGCCAAACCTGCCTAAAACATCTTCTAGTTCTCTATCAGCTGCTGCTGCTCCTCCTCCTCCTTCTCCTCTTCCTCCTCTATCTTCTTTTTCTTTTAATGAGGGCCCGATATTCTAACAAGGAGAGAACACTGTTTTGTTTTTTAGTAGCGCGCTGTTTGAGTAATGTATAAAGAGGAATCTAATTAGCATGACTTAATCTTCATGTCAATAAAATATATTAGATTCTAATATCAACTAGTGTCAAAACTTAAAGCACTCAAAGGGAATCAAGAAAATATTATATTGCTCATCAGCTCTGTACATCAGCGATGGAGGCATAATGGCAGATGGGTGCCCTATTCTTGTGTGGTAACCTGTGCATCTCAGGTGCTATCCAACATACATGTCATCCTGTCTCCTTCAGGCTGATTGCCCAGTTCATTAATCATGTAGATACACCTTTCAACTTCTGCCTATGTATTACCGCTTTCACTCTATTGTTACAAGAACCCCAATTTTGCCTTTTGGAAACTATCAAATTGGAGCAGTTAAATATTGACTTGTTATCAAGTTTCAGGAAGTAAAACTTAAATCATCTTGGCACAACTGATACAATTATACTTATGAATTGCATAACATGTATTGTGTTTTATATATATATTTATATTTATATATATATTATTACTTTAAAAACTGATTTTTATAAGTTGTATTTCTTTAAAGTTAGTGCTGCTATTTGCCAATATTTTCTTCCCTAGTTGAAATTATTGATTCTCTATGCATTTCCAATAAATAGAAATTTTTGGCTTTTATATCTTGGCAATTTTAAAAAATTTATTGACAATTGTGATAAAATTGGGAACTGGCCACAAATTTAAGAGTTTAATTAAGAGTAAAGTAATCACAGAAAGCTGTTAAAATATGCTGCAAGCAACATATTGATTAACTAGGGCCTTTAATCTATAGTAATGTACATTTGTGCAATCATGTCCTTGTCATACTCTTTTAACACTCGTATTTATTCAGATACTAATTGATCTATAGTTCACAAAGGGTCTGTGAGTTATTAATGAAAATTAGTAAGTTGCTGCTATGTATATATGATTTACATAATCACTCACACATGTCCCTCTTTGTCCCCTACATCATTAGATTTTGGACAATCCAGTAAGCATGTAATTGTGCCCTAAACCACATAGGGACCTTGATATACTAAATTTTTCTACTCTGCATCATCCAGAGGTGATATTACAATCTGGGTTCTTACTATGCACCTCACATTTATTTCTGTGAGTTTTCCTACTCAGCATATCCTCTCTACACAAGCACACCGATTTAAGTACAGGAGGAGAGCTCTATTAGTACAATGAAGAAGGAATTTCTGTGTTTGGCAGTGTAGGGATCCAAGGAGATTAATGATCCTGCCTGCAGCTCTTGTCATACGCGCCCCACTATCGAAAATTAAGTGTCATGTATAACAACTCACTCTCCATTACTTAATTACATGTGGAAAACATGTACTGTATAAAAAACTCCTGGGGCTTAAGGAGGCCAAATAAAACTGAAACCCTTGGATTTAGTGCTAGCTATCAAGTCCTCTTGAGTAAAAGTGGATTCACCATGGGATCCGCTTTACTGTATCAATTAAACATATGTCTTGGTTTTGTAATTAAAAATAGAGTGTGCCCCATCATTCTCTGGCCATATCCCTAAAAGATGACATTGACTAGAAATTAATGTGACTGTCAGAGTCCTATCTGGGAGAAGTCTATCTAAATAAGCAAAGGGAATGCCTGCTTTTAAAATTCTCTTGATTCTTTATATCTAGTTTTGATAAATAGGAGAAAAGATGGTGGGCACAATCATGAGTTTTACTTTCATAAAGACATATTCATGTATTTATGCAATAAGTATTTGTTGAGTGCCTACTTGTGCTGGTGCTGTAGAGTCAGCAACACAATCTCTGCCCTAAAGAAGGAGGCAGAGAGTAAACAGTCTGGTACCTTAATCAGTGATATAAGTGGGACATATAGGAGATGAACTTAACCTAGTTTGGGACCCTAAGGGAAGGTGTCGCAGAGAAAGACACTTAGAAAGTATGTATTAAAACCCACAGGTTTTTAGAATTGGATGTCATACCCAGTATACTTGAATATTTACTTGTAGGAGAAAAGCAATCCATCTTTAAGAAAGCACCATTAGACGACTACAGCTGTGTATGTCATTTGAATACTGTAAGAAACCATCTTTCTGACTCTCATGAACCATTAAAGAATGCAATGCCCCTTTTCACATGCACAATAAAATATAATTCATGGGATAGATGACTTGAAGTTTTGAGGTAGAGGCCTGCCATTAGCACTAAACTTTATTAGGAGTTGCAGGGAGAAAGGAAGTACAGATACATGCCTGCAATTTCAAGGCTCTTCAGTATCTCTGTTGGACCATCTGGTAGACCCATATGAGTCTCTCAAGTGCTCTGAAATCTTGACTCTTGCTTAATTTCTTCAGTACTTGTTCCCTATGCTATTCATATTAAATTGCAATTGTGATTATTTGTTTTATAAAAAATAATTTATAAGCCTTTCAGTGAAAGAACAAGGTGTAGTTGAAGTGTTTTGTGTTTTGCTCTTTTGTCAGACACTGCAAGTTATTTATTTAATTTATTTTTGACAGAGAGGAAGGGCAGGGGAGGGAGAGAGAGAAACATTGATCGATGTGAAAGAGGAACATCGATTGGTTGCCTCTGGTATCCATGCTGACCCACCACCTTTTGGTGTACAAGACAATACTCCAACCAACTGAGCCATACCGTCTACATGAATGAATTTAATTCAAACATTTATTGAGTACCTACTGTTTGTCAGATGCTTTATAAAGCCATAGAGTTAAGTTTTCCAAAAACTTTCAAGATGTGCAAATAAATAACTATACATCAGGCGAAACAAGCACCAATAGAGAGAACTCTATGATGTTAGGGTTACTGAGATTGTATTTTAAGGCTTGGTTGCTAGGAGTGCAATCAAGTGCTTCACAGTTAAGAAGGGAATGATTTAGATGTATTGAGGCCAAGAGAAAGCAGAAAAAGGAGACAGGTAAGTAGGAACATTGTTGTCATAGTCCAGGCAATGTTAAAAGTACATGAATTAGGATGGGGACCATAGAAGAAAAGACATGAAAGGATGAAGTCTTTAGAATGTAATCATTAGACTACGAGATGTCTTTGGATCTAAGGGTTGATGGCTGAATGTATTAAGAGTAACTGAGTACTTAGCACCTGGAAATTTCAGCATCTGAGATTGAACATCATAGAACCATGACATATTAAATGTTAACTATTGTGCCTTAGTTCTCTGACATTTACATTATCTTACAACAATTCTAGTAGAAGGCATTATTCCAATTTTATAGATTAAGAAACCAAGATTTTTAAAAGTTGTTTAGTATCTTGCTTACATTACATCTTACTGATAGAACCTAAATAGGTAGAACTGTATTTTTGCCTAGGTTGTCTTAAGTGTAAATATCTTTTCAGAATAGCTCATAGTTGCCTCACACTATATATAATCATTTCCATTGGTGTTATCCAGATACTACCCTCCTGATCTCTGTGTCGGGTTCTAAATTTTGAGTTTCTGGGAGAAACAATCTATTGTGACAAACTGAGGCAGGTAGTCCGCCCCCTACATCCACTGAGGGTGAGACAGGGTGTCAGTGTTACACAGTGTAGACATTGCGACTGTAGCCCATCCAGAAAATCACTGTGAGCTGGGCAAACACCCCAGAGAAATGTCCATTCATGTGGTTAATACTGACAACTGGGTGACTGCAGGCAACACACTGTCATTTACTCATTGCAGAGCTTGGAAAGCACAGAGGATAGTTTTAGGAGTTCTGCTTTTTATCTTTTCCCTGCCTTGTTATGACCACTTCCATTCAACAGACCTTTACAGTACACCTGCTCTCTGTTAGTGACAAGCTGGGGATACAGAGAAATCAGGTCCCATCTCTTTGTTTAGCAAGGGAGGAAGAACAGCACAAGTAATGTTCATAGAGCACAGCAAGTACAATGATAAGGACATACACTTACAGACTTCCTTACCCTGAAAAATTGTTCTCACTGTTATCCCTGATAGAACTCCATTCTCTCTCTCCCAGCAGCTATCAAAGACAATAATAAAAACACCAACAAACAAGTACAATTCCCGATTGTGTCCTGTATGGGGCACTGAGGCCTACGAAACTTGTTGATTATGTTGCAAAGAAAAGTTAATTATAAAGCAAACAGATTTCATTCCTTATGAGAACATAGAAGATGAGGTGTCAGGGGGTCCCCAGAATTCATTCAGGTTCACTGATTATGTGTGTTTTTAAATATGTTTTTATGATTTTTGAAAGAGAGGAAAAGAAAGGTAGCGGGAGAGAGAAAAACAAACATCCAATGGCTGCCTCCTACAGGACACCTGCTGGGGTTCAAGCCTGCAGCCCAGGCATGTGCCCTGACGGGGAACAGAACTTGAGACCTCTCGGTGAATGGGACAGTGCTCCACCAAATGAACCCCCACACAGGGCAGGGCTGGGTTAACTGCTTGTTTCAAGTGTGGTCCCCCTCCTCCTACTTCTTTCTCTTTAAAATTGCTGCCATCTCAGGTCTTTACTTGCTTGATCCTGAGGTGTGTGGATGAATACTCACTAGTAAGTGGATTATAAAAGATTATGGTCTGTAACTTCTGATAGCAGCTTTCTTCTCTCCATTGAGAGTAATTGTAGGTTTTCTCTTCTGTGAGGCTTAAAAAAATTAATAGTGACTTCAAAGGCTATTCAAGTCATACTAATTTGGAGGAAACGATTAAATTGCAAAAGGATAATTTGGCTGATTTGAGCTAACTAGGTCTAGTTAATCATGATTTCTCAATAAGAATTTATGTACAGCCCAGCCATTGTGGCTCAGCGGTTGAGCATTGACCTATATCAGGGTTCGATTCCTGATCAGGGCACATGCCTGGGTTGCAGGCTCCATCCCCAGTGTGGGGCATGCAGGAGGAGGCCTATCAATGATTCTCTCTGATCATTGATGTTTCTGTCTCTCTCCCTCTCCCTTCTTCTCAGAAAGCAATTTTGAAAATAATAAAAAATAAAAGAATCTATGTGCAGTCATATTTTTAATGCTGTTAACCTTTGAAAGAGATAGAGAGCCATCTGCTTACTTACTGCCAAATATACTCTGCCCCTGGGGCTCTGGATTCTGAGTAGACATGTTCTGTCAGCTTTAGACTCTAAGCTAGAGCTAAGCTTTCTTGTGTTCGTCAATGGGGGAAACTGGGTAGGAAAGGCAGTTACCACTGGGGAAAATGCTATCCGTACCCAGGGGTGACTGACTACGTGTGGGTATGAGCACACTGCTGAGAAATGTATTGAACTCCCTGGGGGGAAAAAAAGCCATCTCTCAACATAGTAATGCATGCTGAAGGCATCTGTAATGCTGTCAGAAAAAGAGAGATACAGTATATTCTTCACACTCTGTATCGATTTATAGTCCGCCCCCCCCCCCCCCCCCCACCTTTTGCTTTGATTTGGCTGGTGTGCTAGATAGTCCAAGAATCTGAGAAGGTGAGAGCAGGAAATGGCACCTAGACTTCATCTCTTTATTTATAGTCGGCCTCCTTCCCCAGAATTTATATCAGTTCAGGATTCGTACAGTTCAATCTACTGAAGAGATCAGGAAACTGATTTGCTTAGAAGTTTCCCCCGCAAAATCCTATAGCTAGTTAGTGGCAGTGCTAAAATTGAAACTCCTACCTCTGTCTCCTTATTGAAGTGATTGATTGTTACATTTATTTAAAAAAAAAAAAAAAAAAGCCATGTTAAATACAAACTATTTGCCAGGCACTGCATTTGCCCTAGATGATGTAATACTAGTAGAGATTAGGAAGGACATGAATCTTGTCTTTGGAGTGCTTACCTTCCCCGGGCGGGGCGGGCTGGTCGCATATTTGAAGCAAACATTCATACAAATCGGTTACGTAAATTATGAAAGAGACAGTCCTATGATCATTGTATAGGGTGCTATAAACATATAATGGAGACCCTAGAAGGCTTGTTCCAGGAAATGACATTTCTGGGGAGCTGTGAAGGAGAAATAGGAATAAATCAGACGAAGGGTCTGGGCAAGAGGAATGTGTGCAGAGCAGAAGAGACGAGAATGAGTGAAGGCCCTGTGGTGGGAGGAGCTTGGCTCAGCTGAGAAATGGAGGGGAAGCCAGCATAGCTGGAGTGGAGCAAAGCGAGCAAGGAGACAAGAGGAGGCCAGAGATGGGACTGGGCTCAGACTGCCCAACTCCTTATGGCCTCCACAATTCTGGGCTTAGGATCCTAAGTGCAATAAGAAGTCACAGAAAGATTTTAAACAGGGCATAGAAATATCAGATTTTTGTTTTTAAACCATAACTTGGCTGGGGGCAGAATAGCTTGGAGAGAGGATGAAGAGTACAAGTAGGGAGACCCCATAGGATGCTCTTACATTAATACCGGTGAGAAATGATGATGGCTTGTACTAGGATAGGATGGAAAGAAGTGCAAAGATTCAAGATACGTTTTGAAGGTAGAATCAACAAGATTTCTTTTTTTTCACAAGTCAGGGTTTTTTATTTAATACATCCTAATCAAATAGTAACAGCGGTAAATAAACACTTTGAAAAACAGGCAGGTATCCCCCTCTCTCTGGAAGAAAATTAAGTCAACATTTTCTACATGGTAGAAGGGAGGCAACTGCTGGTGTCCGTGGTTAGACAATTCAAGAATCACTTAGAAATTTCTACAGCCATTTGCCCCCCAAAATCCATGGCAGCCAGTTGGGACACAGCTACTTCAAAGGGTAAAATGTCCTATTTCTATGTGGTTTTATTAACAGGGACTGGGTTGCACTCGTATAGCATGGATTGGATATATAATTGAGGTGTGAGAGGTCTCAAGAATGACGCTCGGGTTCTTGGCTGAAAAACTGGGCAGATACTGTTGACATTTACACAGCTGGAAAGGAAATTGACTGTGGAACCCTCTGGGGACTGAGTGGGATAAAGAGCTCTGTTTTATTTAAGATGCTTGTAAGACATACAGTAGGGTGTGCAGATCATAAGCCCAGAAAAACATCTGGGCTAACTATGTGAATTTAGAAGACCTCGATATATAGACAGTCTTTGAACTTAAGGAAATAATTTGCCTAGTTGAGGTTATTGACCTCGCACTGGAGGAGAAGGATGGGTGGAGTATAAATTTAATAGAGACATTTCAGGTAAAGGCTGTCATGTGATTAAAGCCCCAAAACAGAAACAGAGAGGGCCAATTGATCTTTTTCTAGTTGGTGAGAAGTGAAAATATGGGGTGGGATTGTGAGTGCCCTCCTCAGTCAGGTAGTGGCTATCCTGTCTACACTGGTCATCTTGAGAGATCTGTGAACAGTCTTAAATCCTTACACAGCAGTAAGAAGCATTTTTTGTGCTTCTTTAGTTTATGTTGTGAAACCTTAAAGTTGGACTTAACATAAATCTTGAGATAATGGTATTGGTCGTGCATCATGAAGACTGAAGGGTAAATCTCCCACAGAACCACCGCCTACCATTTGTTAGTAACATCGTGGAAATAAGCCCAAATAATCGGACCTGGTATTGTAGGAGTTGTACTGTGCCTGTCACCCCGGTGATGAAGTTTCAGCTCCCACCTCCTCTGCTCCTATGAAGATGATGAGGAGTAGGATTACCCTAACCCACAGAGCCCTGCATGTCTGGATCTCTGCTCTCCCCATCCATCACTCCTCTCACAGAGTCCACCCATGTGGGGACTGTCCTGTACATCCCATCATCCTTCACTTGGCAGAACAAAGTAAGAAGCCAAGAGAGGGGACTGGGAACCTTTCCAGTTCAAAGAACAAAATGCTCTAACCATTAGTGGGGCCTAGAGGTTACACACACCCTTTTGAAAAATTTATACTCCTCAGTGCTGAAAAGGTTGATGGCTTTCCAAAAATGAGCCTCTGCAGCACCTGCCTTACTAAGCAGGATTTGGCCAGCTCCTAGCATCATCATTCTTTGTCAGTAATAATTGTATCTTAGCATCCCTTGAGTAATATATTTCTTTTTGTGTCCAATAGTTTTGTATGTTATGTGTATATTTTTAATTCTGTAGTGCTGTTCATGCATTTTCAAACTGAGAACTGAGGGAATGATGATAACTTGAGCCAGGCACTTGGCATGCACTGTGTACTGATTATGCCTATGTTAACATCCGCAGAAATGAAGATGCGGTCAATCAGATGGCCGTTGCTCCCGTTCCATTACCATCAAGTTCCCCATCTTTTATTGAGGTAAGATGGCTCCTAATTAGCTTATAGTGAATATATTAGATGGGTTTGTCATAATCCTTTTTTTCCAAATCTAGCTTTTTTGACTTTCAGTATCTTGTATTCCAAATTCATGAAATTTATTATCTAGGGAATATACCTGTCAAATAGAAAGTATTTGAAGTACTAGTACGATTATAAAGTAATCTAAAACAATGTTAAACAAACACTTTCGAAGTTAACCATATGAGTATTGCCTTCCTCAAAGTTTCTTAAAGTTTTTTTCTAGACATAGAATGTGTCATTTCTTAGAAAACTCTCTTTTTTAATAACTGAATAGTAGTACCCCTTTCTTTATGGTTTCAAAACACTTTAAACCTATGATTGTAGGTGTCTTTAAATAATTACTTTCATCTACTGATAGGGAAAGTGATAACACAACAAGATTGCTATCATAATGATCTGCTGAGAGAGAGCGAGAGAGAGAGAGAGAGAGAGAGAGAGAGAGAGATGATTACCAGTGTGCCTTCCCAGCTGAGGGAATATTACATTCTCTTTATGTTTTTTAGTTATTGAATTATTTTTTAATTTCAAAAAGAAATACATAATTATTATAACTAATCAAATGCAGATTTATTAGAAGAAAAGGTTGTTTTTTCTTTCCCCACCTCCTCAAGGAAGTTAATATTTACCATTTAGTATCTCGCCATACTTTTTCCTTTGCTTCTACAACAAAAATAAAGTTGATTTCCCCCACACATCCTGGCCTCTCCACGCCTTTGTCTTTGTTTCTATTGTTTCTTCTACCCGGATGCCTTCCCACTTTCTCCTTATTAATTCTCAACCACTAATTCCTTAAAGAATTACCTTTTTGGAAGCCCCTTCCACATGTTCTATGACTCAAAATGAATAAAATACTAGTAATTAATAGAGAAGGTGTAAGTCCTCAACTGAGAGAGGCTGTTCTTCTGACCAGCTTCATCCCACACAATTCCCTTCAGTAATCTTCACTCCCTTCACAGTTAAATAATACTCATGATTCCTTGGAAAGGTAAAAATTATCCTTTGTTCTTTGTGTGATGTCACCTGGGCCTTATAGAAAAAGACAGACCCATTTCTAGATGGGTTTATCAAGGATTCTGTTCCTTGTAATTCCCTCATTATCTTAATGTTTTAATACTGTCAACATTAAAATCAAATTTAAAAAAGAAAAGAAAAGAGGATTGGCCCTGGCCGGTGTGGCTCAGCTGGTTGGGTGTCATCCCATATACTGCAAGGTTGCTGGTTCGATTCCCAGTCAGGGCACGTGCCCAGGTTGTGGCCCTGATCCCCAGTAGGGAGCATGCAGAAGGCAGCTGACTGATATTTGACCCTCACATCGATGTTTCTTCCTCTCCCTCTCCCTTTCTCTCTCTCGAAAAATCAATTTTTAAATCTTTTTTTAAAAGTAGGATTGTAAGCATCACTCTAAACTGTATGCTTTTGAAGGATTAAGCTTTTTGTCTTCTTGATCATTTAGTCCTCAGTGCCTAGCACCTAGTACCTGCTTAATAAATATTTATAGGGTAATTGAACTGCAGGAACCATATTTTGGCTTTTCTACTGTATCCTTGATGCTTTATTTCAGTGTTGAGTACTTCTTATTAATTCAATTCATTCTGCTGCTATTTACCAACTATCTACTTTGTACAGCATACAAAGATTAATTGCATATAGTCTCTACCCTCAAAGAACTTAGAGCAGTGGTTCTCAACCTTGGCTGCACATTAGAACCACCTGGGAATCTTTTTAAAATCCTGATTTCTGGGCCTCATCCTCTGGAAATTCTGTTTCTTTGTTACTAATGTTGTGGCCCCACCACATAACAAAGAAACAGAATTTCCAGAGGATGGGGCCCAGAAATCAGGATTTTAAAAAGATTCCCAGGTGATTCTAATGTGCAGCCAAGGTTGAGAACCACTGACTTAGAGTCTTATAGTAAAACATGTGTATTACTAAAACAAGATGCCCTCAGAGATAAAGCTGTAGGAGGAGTTCACAGAAAATGAATGGCGTTTCCTGATAGGAGAAAAGCTATTTCTGATCAATAGATTATATTTTAAAATATGAATATGAATAGGGTTGGATAAGAATGTGGGAATAGCACAAATAAAAACACAGAACTTAAAAAAAAAAAAAAAAAATAAGGGTGTAAAAATGGGAGAAAGTATAAGGGCCCATGAAAGGGAGTAAAAGAAATTGGGGTTGGAAAAATAAATTGAGGTCAAATGAGAGAGGCTTGATCTTAAATCTCAGAAGGTTTGAATTTTATGCAATAGGCACTTGGAACTGTTGTAGGCATGTTGAACAATGAACTGGTCTGATCAGGACTCTACTTCAGGTAAAGGAGTCTAATAGCAACGTCAAAGATGTCTTGAAGAGAGAAACCCAAATAGGAAGCCACTGCTGTGGTGTCTCTAAGAGGCACTGAAGACAAAGTATGCGCGGGTTGCACGATATTTATTCTGTTCTTTGGTGAGGCAGGCTTCTATATCTTTATAGAAGCAAAAACTTTTTACTTTCCCTTCTTCTCAGAAAGTTGTGCTTTTTTTGAGTACTAAGTGAGATGGAGCAGGCCTGATAAAGAATGGAGAGGCTGGTTACCTAGCAAGTGTCATTAGCATAATTTCCATTATATCTTAATTGCACACTGCCTTTCTGGAATTCTGAGCAGCCTAGAAGGAATGCTCCTGATTGGGGGTAGAAGAAAGAAATTCAAACTGTCACATCTAGTAAACATGACTTTGCAGAAAGAAATATTTGTGAATTTAGGCTGGCAGTGAGACAAATAAATCATTTTGTGGTTTTTTGAAGAGAACATTGGATTTAGGAAATATGGAGATGAGAACATTTAAACCAACATTTGTTTTATTTTTTTAAAAAAGAACTTTGAATTATATTAGGGGTGTATAGTTGCGGGGTTTTTTTGCTTTTGCTTTTGCTTAGCAAAATCTTAAATTAAAAGGAAAACAGTTGTATGTACTAATATACTCTTTTGTTGTGTTAAATGAGAGAAGATGGTAGGGAACCACACTATGGAACATTTATCTGATCAGAGGTGTTTTCCCAGTCTATGATAACATCTTTACCTAATTTAACTTTTATTAATAGCCTACTCTCAAATTTAACATAAATTGCTGCTGTCAGCGTTCTCATTGTCTAGTTGGAGAAAAGTATAGTCAAATAGATGGCATGAAAAAATGAATTAGTATTAAAAATAAAAATTTATCGTCACCCCTCCAAAAAATGGAGATTTTTTTGAAGGAGCCCAAGGGAGGAAGTTTAGAACGACCCTGAATATTTGCAAGAGACTTCTCAGTGGGGATTGAATAGAATTTCTCATCAGTCTTTTTGTTTTATTTATTTGGGGAGAGAGGGTAAAGGCTGTGTTAAATGTGTAATCATGAGCCGTACCTTTTCTTTTCATTCATCTATAAAGCATAATGCATCGTGGAATCTAATGACCATGGCCTTCTTGTGGAAAGATCATTCTCCTTGAGCAGCCTTGGCTGAACGGCCAGTGTTGGACAGGTGGTTTGAAGATCACAAGAGAGGAAAGAATACACAGCCATGAGGATTAGCTGAATCATCTTAGGTGTCAATGGGCTGCCATCCATCAGCCAGATGGCCTTCTCACCACCGTGATCCAATCATGTTTTGGAAATCACGCTAGCTGACCTATTTTCCCCTTCCCATCTCTGACTGATTCCTGTTTTCTAAGCTCCTGGTCAGCGGGGTATTTTGAAGGCTCCTTAATGCATATGAGCGATTCTGTTCTCAGAGCAGAACCCATGTTGTTTTGCTCTGTGCCTCATTAAAGCATGAAACCCTTTTATAAACTTTAGCTCTCCTGAAAAACTAAATGCTCTACTGCAAACCTCTCTCAGTTGGAACTTCCTTTTTACCTGACTCTCCTCTCCATCTGTAGTTTGACTTTAAACCCCTCTATGGAGCCATTTCGAACTAAACTGGTAAAGCTTTAGAAAGGGCTCGTGTTACAGTTAAAAAGAACATTGAATCAAAAAAAAAGAACATTGACTTTGAAATGCGATAGACCTAAGGTGAATTTTAAAATGCATCAAACAAAGGAAATGAATGAGGCACAGATTTTGAATTCAGAATCTTTCAGTCTCATTGGGGAGTTCAATTCTGTACACACATAATTAAGTTACAAATGAGACAATGTCACATGTCTTAAGTTCAGGTAAAATATTAGATGAGTTAGAGGAAGAAGCGATGTTTTCAGCTAAGAAGGAAAGGATTTATTGAGTAAGTAGCATTTGAGACAGAGCTTTGTAAGATGTAAAGGGTATTCTCTTTTGTTTTTATTCAAATCATAAAGAATACATAGGCTTCGCTGGCCAGTGTGGCTCAGTTGGTTAAGCATCGCCCTATATCCCAAAGGGTCATGGGTTCAATCCCAGGTTGTGGGCTTAATCCTCAGTGGGGGTGTGCAGAAGGCAACCATTAATGTTTCTCTTTCTCTCTCTGGCTCTATCTCTAAAATCAATAAAAAACATTTTTTAAAAAGATACTGCATTCAAAAAAATAATAATAATTCATAGACCATTTGCAACCTAGACTGCTTTGCCCATGTTTTCTTAAATTTTCTAAGTTGAAGCATTAAGCGACTGTTTTCTCCCCCATTATAGTGTTCATTTTCTAAAACCAAGAAAATATATTACTGAGAAGTATAAAATTAAAGATTCCTTTCATTTTTTAAATGCTTTCTTTCCTATACTCATATAAGGCAACAGGGCATGGATTAAGAACCTGTCTCAATAAAAGCTAGAAAAAAAGATCAACTATACCGGGTGCTGTGCTAATAGAACTTTTACATGTTTATCCATTAAACGTCAAGGCAACCTAACAGGGTAGTATTTTTAATTTGGTATTTTTATCTGTACCTTAAAAACAAGTACTCAGATTTGAAAGTAATGCAGCAAATCATATAATTCTAAGTAGCAAAGTTAAAATTTGAATCCAGATCTCACCAATTCTAATGTCTGTGCTACTTTCTTTCTTGGACTTTTCTTTTTTTCTTCTTTTCTTTTTCTTTTAGCTCATTTCTCATAACTCTCCTTTATTTTTTTAAAGACATGTAATAAAACACACTAATTCTTCTATAATCAAACTGTACAGAAATAACTAATGCAACATTTCCTAATCCCTAATCCTACCCCTCAGAATTAGCAATTTTTAAAAATGTGTTTTATATGCTTACAGATATTTTCCCTTCTACAATATATTTGTTACATATGAAAAGAATGCCCTAATTTATAGTCTTTCAATGGTGTGTAAAAATTCCTGTTTCTGCATTATCAATACTGAATGTTTTCTTTCTGTTCTCTTGTCCATTTGATAGATGAAAGAATGCTATATCTGCTCTAATTTGCATTTCTTAAGTTATAAGTGAGGTAGACTGTCCCCAGATCAAAACTATTTTCTCTAAAAACAATCCCATTAGAATTTGTAGTAATCCCAGAATGGTGATATTTTAAAATAAAAATCTAGATAAACACAAGCAGATACTCCATTTATTATCCTTATGTGCCCTTAAAAAGTAAAGAAACTTCTAGTTAATTAACTATAACACTTAATGTCATAATTCAAATGAGGAGATCCCTAATGTAATTTGGAATTTTAATGAATCTTATTATTACCAGATGTCTCATTTTTGTTAAATAAGTATTTTCAGTAGTCTGCAGAAAAAATCATCAAGAAAACAAGTACTCAATTCATCCATTGTTTCAACCAGTATTTGTCAAATGTTTCCCTGTGCCAGGCAGGGTGCTTAGGTACTTGAGTTGCAGAAATAAGATAAATACAGTCTTTTATCTCAAACAGTTTAGTCTTGTGCAGAAAATAAACATCTCAGAAAGCTTAGGCTGGAGGGAACAAATAGCCAACTCTAAGAGGGTAAAACAAGAAGTAAACTTACTAGCTCTTATTAGAAGACAGCTGAGGATAAGGCCGGGCTTCAGGTTTGCTCGATCTAGTGGCCCAGTTCTTTCCATCAGGGAACCAGTTCTTTTCATCTCTGTCTTTGTTGTCATTCACAATGCCAGCTTCATCCCAAGACTGGTTCCCTCTTGCTTGTGGGATGGCTGACCATGACACTTTGAGCTTCCTGCTTTCTTGTCTATTTGGGATGCACTGGGACTTCGGTTCTTTTAAGATCAGGAAGGACTTTTCCAGAAATCTCCAGCAGACCTCTGTTTGTGTCTCATTGACTAGAACTAGAACATATACCTATTCCTCACAAAATCATTGGCAAATGAATGGGATTAACCTTAAGGCAGTCAGGCCTCTTGGAACAGAACATAGGGATCAGCTTTTCCTAAGGCGTATCTGTGAGCAATAAAGATAGATATGTAGCTGAAACCGGTTTGGCTCAGTGGATAGAGCGTCGGCCTGCGGACTGAAGGGTCCCAGGTTCGATTCCGGTCAAGGGCATGTACCTGGATTGCGGGCACATCCCCAGTAGGAGATGTGCAGGAGGCAGCTGATCGATGTTTCTCTCTCATCGATGTTTCTAACTCTCTATCTCTCTCCCTTCCTCTCTGTAAAAAATCAATAAAATATATTTAAAAAAATAAATAAAAAATAGATATGTACCTGGCGGTGGGAGGGTGCAGCGGGGAGGGGTTGGGGCGGGGGCCGCGGGATGCTTTTCTACTGGAAAGAAAGAAAATAGGAATGCCTTGGAGAGAAAACAGTACCCACTGCGATAATAAATCAAGCAACTATGATTGAGCATCTGTACAGTTCAGGTCACTGTGAGTAAAGAATGACATCGGTGCCATTTTTCTTTTCAATGTCCTCTAGGATCAGAGCAGCCCCGAACCTGTCAGTAGTGAGGAAGACGGCAGTCTCGGAGTTGGTACTAAACAATTGCCTGAAAGTGAAAGCTCCAAACTGGTGAGAATCCTCGGCGGTTTTCATGCAATGTTCTCTTTAACGATGTATTATTTATGTTTGTGCCACTTCGGAGAGGACCAACTGTTAACGTGTGCTTCTCTAGGAATCTTCATCTGAGCCATTCCATATAGTGAGCGATTCATTCACTCCAAAGACTAACATACATATTCTCCCACCTTCTTCACACTTGAACTATGCTGTCTGGAACTAAAGAAGCAATCTCTCTTATAAGGTTTTTTTTTTTATATGGGGTATCTTTAAGCATAAGTCTGTGCTGAATTAATCCTATAAGCATAGAAAGAGAAGTTGATTTTATTCCATTGATTCATAGGAAAATATACTCGGACTCACCCAGGGACTAGAGTATTAGGAGAGAGGCAGTTTTAGAGAACTCCTTCTCTTTCTGTGCCCTAATGTTCAGTATTTTATTTAGTGTTATTGAACTTCTGGGTACTAGGCATTTCCTGATCCTCAAAATGTAGATAAAGAAAACTTTCTTTTACACATGAGCAAACCGAGGGTTGATGGTAACTAACTTGCCAGAGGATGTTGTAGATCTGGAGATGGGTCCCGTTTGGCCGGACTCCCATGCCTTTGCTCATAACCCACCTTTGTGTTTGGCAGCCTAGCACTTGCAGGGTTACACTTCAAGTTCTAAAAAGAAATATGGGCTTCTTTTTCTCTGAGTTCCAAAATGTTGAATAAATGGCCTAAATAATCATTCAGTGATGCTTGGATCCAGGCTGGGGGGTTGCACTTTCATTAACTCTGCACTACTGCCTCTCGGAGAGGCAGTCTTCAAAGATATACAAATGGCCAATAAATACATGAATAGATACTCAACCTCATCAACTATTCGAGAAATGCACATCCTAGGATGGCTATAATAAAAAAGACAGATAATAACAAGTGCTATCAAGGATGTGGAGAAATTGGAGCTCTCATATCTTGCTGGTAGGAAAGTGGTACAGCCAGTTTGGAAAACAGTTTGCAGTATTATTTAATAGCTAATCATTATGGACCTATCACTATAGTAGGCACTTTAAAATATTACCTCATTTACCTGACAAAAAATAATATGCCATGTGATGTCTGATACAGGTCCAGTTTATCATTTTGACTGCTTAAAAATTATTCCTAAATGTTTTTAAAATGCTGGTTTCCAGGTTTGGAAAAATAATTTAAAATGCATTTTTGATGATCATAGGCTTCTTATTAGGCCTTCCAGGCTGGAATTCTCGGGTGTATATCCTGCTTGTTTTTAAAACAAGGCCCTGAACTGTGTGCTCAGAATCCATTATTACCTCCCATGGGCACTCCATCAAGAGCTTCAGGATTCTTGCAAGCAGACATCACTGTGTGATACTTATTTTCTGTTCCAGATCCAGTAGGAAAACTGCATTTATAGCAAGAGTGTAGGAAGTTCCCGTAAGGAGCAGGAGAGAATGTGTCTGAGTCAGCATTGGCCTCTCCTTTGCGACAGTATGCAAATTGCCAGTGGCTGAGTTCAAGTCCATTCAGATATGCCGCATTTTTCACAGCTCATTGTACTTCATATCTTGTATTTCTGAAAATCACTTGAGATTTGCCTACATGATAAATTTCTTTTTCCTGGTCATAAAAAAGATAGTAGATTTACTAGTACAGTCAAGTCTACTTCCTTTACGAAAAGTCATGAGAGAAAAGCTTTTGACTTTTTCTTCCATTATCTTCCCCTCTACATTCTAAATGAAGATAACATAGAGCCCAGCCCCTGTCCTCAGTGGTTGAGCATCTCATCATTGATGTTTCTATCTCTCTCTCCCTCTCCCTTCCTCTCTGAAATCAATACAAATATATATACTTTTAAAAGATAACATAGAGCATCCATATAACCATAACTAATGGACATAAGACACTGGGGGGTAAGGGAGGGCAGGGGCTTGTCAAGGGTGGGGGGGGGAAAAAGGACACATATGTAATACCCTTTGTAATGCTTTAAGCAATAAAAAAAAAAAAGATACCTCAAAAAAAAAAAAAAAAAGATAACATAGAGAGCAAGGGGAGCAGGTAAGGTAATCTCATGAACTGAAACACAGCAGAACGATAGGGGCATATTTTAAACATAGATTCACACCTTTGATGTTCCCTACCTTACTTTCACTCCCAGCCACTCTGGAGACTTGTTATTCAACTGGAAATTCAACTTGCCGAGAAGGAAACTATTGCTTATCAGATTTTTCTAAATTGAGAAAGCCACCTTACTGTCCTAATTAATTAGCACCAAGGGCCCAGAGGAGGAAAATGCCAGCTCAGAGCCCAGAACTCAGCCTTTCTTACCTGCCTCCAGTGCCCTGTCCCCTGGATCCAGAGCTTCTTAGAAATAGTGGTGCCCAGGCACTGCTCTTTGAGCTTGTAAGGTTTTCACTTCCCTGGGGAAGCCTTATTTGCTGACATAATTTTAAGATCCTCTCATCTAAACCCTATGTTGATTATTTTATCTTTCAAAGGGAGCAGAACTTAGGCAAGTGTGTATTGAAGGCCTGTTGTGTCCCGGGCACTGTGCTGGCCACGGGTCAAATCCCAGTGAGCAACACACACAGGTCTTACCTTGAGGGACCTTTCAGAACTGCCGGGGATAATGGCAGCTGATGCTTTGGTAGCATTTACTCCAAAAGGCATCCATCTAAAAGTATTAATTCATATGTAGATGACTGTCTCTAACCCTACTTTATAGGTAGGAAACTGAGGCACGGAGACACTCAAGTAATGCAGGTCACTGCGGGATTTGAATCCAACTCTAGATAAGTCATCGTGCTGATGATGCTATTGGAGGGGAAGTTATGGTGCTGTGGGAGCTTTTGCTAATGGACTTCCACCTAATCTGGGTGGTTAGATGAATACTTAGAAATTAAGCTGGGACTGACACAGGCAAAGGTTGTTGTCTTCTTTCTAGTGTATTCAGAGGCTACAAAGTAGAAGTCCAAGGACCTAAATCAACAGGAGACCATTTGTGTTTGTTCATCTGATAAGCAAGTTTTTTTTTAAATTGTTAAATTTGAATATGTTGAGGCTGAGCACTCTGTCTAGTTTGCTGTCTTATACTCAGTGCACTTCATTCATCTACATTTAGCTCCCTTAGGCCTGGTCCCTGCGAGTTTCTTCTCCTGATGGATCTTTCCTGGGGTCCATTTCATTTTCATCAGCAGTCTCTTGGTTACAAGAAATAAACTCACAACTTGACCTTTTAGACAAAAGAGGAAATTTACTGGTAGGCTACAGGTTCTTTTTACTTGACCGCAGCAAGGGCAGGGTTGACAGCCTCAGGGGCGGTGGGAACCAGAGGCCCGGTGCTGCCAGAGAAGTCTCTGCGTGTCTGCTTGAGTCTGTTCTGCTGCAGACCTGCGTCCTCAGCATGGTGTGAACGTGGCTGCCACCGCTCCTCAGCCCATCTGCCAGAAAGGGGCTGACTCGCTTCCCCAGGGTCCACTTTGGAAAAACCACAGGATGTTCTTGTGTGGCTCAGCTTGGACCAATTACTGTGGCCAGATAGACAGGGTGTTTTGATTACTAGCTTTGGGACAGAAGTCAGAGAGCTTCAGTGGTGATGATTATGCTCCCATTATTATGTAATTATGTAGACTATTCCCAGTGTTGCCTTTTATGTCCACCCATCTGAAGCTGCTTCTCTTGATCAGAGTAATTTGCCTGGCCCACAAAGCATTTTCTTTCAGGAGCTCACCGTACTGTGCTGAGGGTTATCACATAATGCACACAGAACGGGCCGATCCGTTTGTTTCGCGATGGGATGATCTCTCCACACTGCTTCCTCAGTTGTCTTACTTAGGGGTCCCTTGTGCAAAGCCAAAAACACCTCAGCATGTCCCAGGACCTCAGCTTTGAAGGTGCCAAGAGCTCCCTTGATGCAGTAGTTGGGAGATCAGCAAGTTCTAAATTTATGTTTAAACACAAAGAAAGTGACTCACCTAAGGTCACTGCAGTGGCTAGTGCCATTTGTGTCTGTTCCTGCACAGGCGCAAAATAAGCAGCATGACTTGTTCTGACCTAATGTCAAATCGAAAATGGAATCACTGTGTGGAGGCTGAGTCCTAAAACACTTGTGTGCTTGGGCGGAGGTGAGCAGCACTTTCCATTTCTCACGTGGATTTACCCCTTGGTTTAGGGCAGGAGCTCTGGAGCAGGATGTGTCTGGGTTAAGCTCTGGCTCAGCAAATACCTTAGCCTTTCTGTGCTTCGATTACGTCAACTCTAAAGAAAGGATGATAATAGTCCCTAACAGGCTTGAGGTAGACATCCACATCTGAAATGCGTAGCCTTCGAGCTCAGCGGCCACAGTCAGGGCTCAATAAGTCTTAACTGTCATGGTTATTATCATTGCTATCGTGTACCAGCTCCATCCTTTGGCCCAGAGGTTCAAGTGTAATCAGTAGGAGCAATGGGACAGTGTGTTGGACCAGATGCTTTTCAGAGCTCTGACTTTCACATCTCATCAGCATTCCCCAAAGGAGAAAGTGTTCTGTCTGAGTAATTGTTTGCAGCAACCCTATAGTAGAGTTAGGAACATGGATTTATCATAGGTTGATTCCATTTATTATCATCATTAGCATCTTTATTAAATATTTGTTAATTGCCAAATGCCATGCTAAATGTTTTTCTTGTATTGCTCCATTTAATCCTTTTAGCATCCAATTTTTCCCCATTTTTTCAATGAGGAAGCTGAGGCTCTCAAAGGTCAGATATAATCTGCTCACGGTTGCAAAACTCTTAAGTTGGGGAACTAGGGTCACAGACTCCTATCTTCCCACCTAGAAGTTATGCTTCTCATCTTCAGATCACTTGCCTGCCTGCCATCTAGGTTTCTCTTAGATATTTGCCAAGTGCCAGAATAAACCCATCCTCTCTCCTATCCAGATCAGTCTCTCTTCGTGTTCCCTGCCCTGTCCAGACCAAGTGCAGGGCTCCATGCCTTAGAGTAAACTATCAGATGAACATTTCCCCCGTAAACTTGCCTGTAAAAAAGGATGGGACATTGTGGGAGGCAGACATAAACAGCCTTGTCAATTTATCACTGTCTTCATTTATTTCAATTAATTTCCCTTGAGCTATGCATCGGTTTCCCATCTATACTAATAAAAGGGTAATATGCTAATCAGACTGAGTCAACCGGCCATCTTCCGGACGTCTGACTTCCTTCTGGACAAGCCATGGTGGTGGGGGCTGAGGCAGAGGCAGTTAGGGGTGATCAGGCTGGCAGGGGAGGGCAGTTGGGGGTGAGATCAGGCTGGCAGGGGAGGGCAGTTAGGAGTGACGAGGCAGGCAGAGGCAGTTAGGGGCAATCAGGCCAGCAGGGGAGGGCAGTTAGGGGTGAGATCAGGCCAGCAGGGGAGGGCAGTTGGGGGCAACCAGGCTGGCAGGGGAAGGCACTTGGGGGCGAGATCAGGTTGGCAGGGGAGGGCATTTGGGGGTGAGATCAGACGGGCAGGGGAGGGCAGTTAGGGGTGATCAGGCAGGCAGGCAGGTGAGCAGTTAGAAGCCAGCAGTCCCAGATTGCGAGAGGGATGTCCGATTGGAGAGGGTGCAGGCTGGGCTCAGGGCCCCCCCCCCACCCCCTGCTCGCCCCCCACCCCCTGCTCGCCCCCCACAAATTTTGTGCACCGGGCCACTAGTAAGTTATGATAGTTTGCTTCTCTCCTAAGTCTGTACTCTGCACTCTTCCATGGGGTTCAGGACTAACTTATCTTTGTATCTCCCAGTGTCTTTAGTGAATTTTTTTTTTTTTTGCCTCTAATCAAATACCTTAGGGGGTGGGGTTCTAATATCAAGATTTGAACTCTGAAAGGGTTTAATATTGAGTATAAATACAAATATATGGATTACTGGTGTGATAGAATAAGAAAAAAACTGGTTGACATAACCACCAAGGATATCTGATAGGCTTACTGCCTGACAGATGTGAAAGGGTGAATGCATTTGGAAATGACAAGCTTGTGTTTATTTCCAAGACTTAGTCCAGATGGATGAATAGAACTTTTATGCACGGTGTGTTGGTCATTTTTGTAGGAGAACAAAGCCCTGTTAAATCGTACTTGACACCCGAAATTAGAAAGAACACTTGAGCCCTACAGTGCTGTTAACTGCTTGTATCTTTCACTTTCAGGAAGATGTGGTGGCAGATCCACAGAAGGCAATGGAGTGCTCAACCGACAACGTAAGTAACTTTCACTTAGATTTTGCTCTACCGGGATGGTGTGCATTATAAACAGGTTCCAGAAGAAAAGGAGGTGATTGCAATGAAATCCCACCCTTTCTTACTGGACAGGAAGTTATATACTAGTATAATATGGCTTACAACCTAGAAGTCAACCCACAACTGTGTCACCGATTCCGTGCAAGGTGTGTGGAAATATCCTCTGTACATCTCCCGGTACCAACATGCCAAGCAGGTGTTTAAAAGTGGGGCGTGCCCGAAAACACACTTCCACCATGTCTTACACGATGTCATAAACAAAAATGTGAAATGAGAGAACTTGTCATTTTATAACCTTTAGTATTCCTTGTATTTTGAGTTTCACTTCTCTTAAAAACTATAAACTTCTGTCAAATTTGTGTCCTTTGTTGCTATTGAGTATTTTCTTGTTTAAGTCCTGATTCTCATGTCTGTGTGTGCTTTTATACTTTTGTGCTACTAAAATTTACATTATTGCTATGTTAATTACTTTTATGTTTAAGAAACTTGGGATTACTAGAGCTTACAGAAAATATGCGATATGTCAAATCTTGCCAAAGAAAATGCCTTTGAAAAGTCCTCCAAAATCATATGCTAAAAACCTAAGTAAAAACAAATAGGTATATGGAAAAAAAACTTACAAATAACCAAATTCAGTTTAACTGAAAACCTGCAAGCAATTATTTTTTAAAGTATAGAATCACATTTTTTTACTTTATGTATTTGCAAATACTACTTATATGTTAAGACTTTTTACTGCCACCTAGCTCAAGGCACAGATCAAACATCTCTCAAATTTACAGCCTGCCTTTCTTCTTCCTGCTGAACAATGAGCACTTTTAAGGCATTATCCTTTGGGGAAGTGATTACAAGCCTTTTCTGTAGCTGCAGAAGAGAACCGGCCCAGAGATCAGTGGGCAACATCTGCAGCGAGTCCATCAGCTCATTACAAAGAACTTCCCAAACAGCCGAGCTATGCCAAGCCGGAATGAGCTTCCCTGTGGAAGTGGAATTTTCCATCCCTGAAGGTTTTCCATCAGAAGCTGGCTGATGGTTTATTAATATATTATCAAAGGACATAAAAGAAATTCATAGCTATTATTAACTGAATTCCTAAGTTGTGCCTGGCACAGTGTTAGACTTATTTATGTAGTTTTCTCTTTAATCTTCAAAAGAACCAGGCAAAGCATGGAAGTATCGCCACCAATTCACAGATGAGGCAGTTTGGGGGTAAGGAGATCAGGTGACTTGCCTGTGGCCACCAACAAACGTAGCAATTCAGATATTCTTTCGAGTAATAAATTTTTTCTCTATTATGATGACCTAATGAAGTGTAGACCCTTTCCCCAGAAAAACACCGATAAGTATAATTTTGATAAATTACAGTTGGTTTTATAGTCTCTAGAATTCCTTCTTAGAAACCCATTTATTCTGGGTTAAAAATCCATGGTTTAACTTTAAGAAATAAGTCTCTCAACTTAAAAAACACACATACACACACACAAAAACTGTGGTTGGGCTCCACACCCCTAGGCACCACATCACTTGGGGATCCCAGTATTCATAAATTTTAAAAGCTCCCTAGCAGTTCCTATTATGAAGTACTGGTTTAGTTAGGTTGGATGACTTTTAAATCCATTCCTACTCTCATATTTGAATATAGTAACATTCAACAGCAAATCCAATCTTTTTGACCTTTCATCCTTAGTAGTTTGGTTTTGTGTCAGTAGGTGGGTCACGGGAGCATATGGTTCATCCGTTACCACACCTACCAACAAGAGGTCTGCTTCTAAATATACTTGTTTGGATGTTTTCCTTGGTTTCTATGGACTGTTTCCTGTGGGTTTTTTTTTAAATTGAATTCAATTCTACCAATATGTATTGGAAACCTATTATGCACAACGAGAGGGGATGATACATGGAACTGGGATAGAAAGGTGAGAAACATATATTCCCTGCTATTTATAAAAGTCATGCTGTAGTGCTTGCTGTCTCTTGTGCTTTCCTGTTTTAAAATTCACATGATTTTTTTTTTTATAAAAGAACTCTGCACCTTACATTCACCTTTGTTATCAATGTTTTTTCATGAGATGATACAAATAGAAAGTTAGATGTAAATACCATATGAGTTAAGATTAGGCTCATTCACAGCAAGAAGTTCCTCTTTTCCATAACAGTTGGGATGTGATCAATTTCAGGTGATAAGGTGTCTCCATGGTGACATGCATCCAAGCACCTCTCATATGATTACTATACCATTCTTATTTGACTATATCGGAATCCACAAAACATGGCATCCAATTATGGGTCTAAGGTGGCCACTCCAGGTCATTTCATCCACTTTTCAACTAGGGAGAAGGGGAAAGTAAGATCCTTCTCCTTAGGAGAACGATCTGAAAATTATGTAGTTCATGTCTGTTTAATTGCATTGACCAGGACGTCCTCTGTGGACACATCTAACGTCAAGGAGGCTGGGAAAGGTGGTTTTTAGAGTAATCAGACATCTAGTTGGTTCTATTGTTCAGTGTTCTGGTAGAAACCCCTTGTATGTCATTCTTCCACTTCTCTCCCTTTATTTTTTTAAATATGTGTTTGTTGATTTCAGAGAGGAAGGGAGAGGGAAAGAGAGATAGAAACATCACTGATGAGTGAGAATCATTGATCGGCTGTCTCCTGCACGCTCCACACTGGGGATTGAGCCTGCAACCCGGTCATGTGCCCTGACCAGGAATTAAACCGTGATCTCCTGGTTCATAGTTTGATGCTCACCCACTGAGCCACGCCAGCCGAACCCTCTTTTTAAAAGTACTGAAAATATGCAATCGAATAAGTCTTTTTATAAGTATATGGCTATTATTAAATGATGGTGATAGAAAAACTACAGGAGAAATATGAACATCTGTTCAGTTTTTGCCTAGCAGCTGTTTGATACACTTGTAACATTCTTCACTACCGACTTTAAGTCCTACCTCTTCCTCTAATTAGCTGTGTGATTTTAATATGTCACTTGACATTTGTGTCTTGTTTTCTTTCTCTGGAAAAGAGAATAATATCATCTAACTCTCAAGGTTGTTCTCCTGATTAAATGAATTCGTGGATGTAAAAGTGTTTTTGAAAACTGGAAAGCACAATACAGATGTACAGTGGGTGATATTGTTGCACACTGCACAAGGCCTTGTAGTGAGGCACTGCCTTCCACTGACAAATCTTGAGGTGTTATCATTCTGGAGCAGTTACCTTGATCCTATTTCTAGAATCCAGGGACAGCCTGGTGCTTCACTGCCTCCACCAGAATCTTCCAGCTGGGGATGGGTTCCCTGGCTAACTACAGATCCAGAAGGCAGGTCAGGTCACTACCTATATTTCTTAACTGCCTGTTAAGCGAGCATGGAGTCCTTTTGGTTTTTCTTAGTTTTCCAATACTAATATTCATTGGTAGTATCATCAATAATAATCTAGAATCACAAGTTAATTTTCTAAAGCTCACGTGTACCTTCATTGAATTACTGTACCTTCATTGAATTACTCATTCATTTTCTACTCTGAGTTTCCATGTCTTCAATTTTGCTCTTCTATATGCATTTATCCGCTTACTTTTCATTCATTCATCAAACATGTATGGAGGCCCTACTATTTCAAGCACTGGGGACCAAAGGCAAATAAAGTACAGTTCTTCGAGTGACTTAAATGTATTTGGTGTACCTGGCATTGAGTAGGCCTTCAGTAGATGTTTGTTGTCCCTTCCTCCTCCCATGTTGCTCAGTTAACCTACCTGGTGCATCACTGACTATTGTGAATGTGTCCAGAAGAGACGGATGGTGCTGTATGCTCAGACATCTGCAGCATAGATTCTTTTTCATTGGGCACAGCACGGATTTAGGGACTTCACATTGATTTCATCAGAATAAGGAGAAATTATTAAAATTTTGGTTTTGCTTCCCAGCCCCAGCTTCATGTACAGACCACAATGATAGAGTATCTTCCACTTTAATCCTTCTCCCCTTCCTTGATCCATTCCTCACCAAAGCATTTTAGACATAAAGTTCAGTAGGGAAGCATGGGGAGTGGGATAGAAATCATTCTAACTTCCTCTTGCCCCTTCTCCTACTCTAAATTCTCAAAAGACATTATTGGAATGCACTATTGTTTTGGTAACAATACACCAATTTTAAAGTCTCTCCTCTTTGACATTAGTCAAATTTTTCTTCCTTTTGTAGGCTGTCAGCCAGATGAAACAGCAAAAATATTCGACAAAAGTCTCCTTCAGTTCACAAGAGATACCTTTAGCACCAGCTCCATCATACCATTCAACAGATGCAGTCACCACGGGCTGTGGTAAGTTCTCTCTCTGAGCAGAATGGAATTGACTCATACTTTTAAAAAGGAAGGGATTGTCCTAGCCAGTTGCTCAGTGGTTAGAGCACTGGCCATTGAAGGGTCTCAGGTCTGATTCCGATCAAGGGTACATATTTAGGTGGTAGGCTTGATCCCCCAGTGGTTGGGACAAGTGTGGGAGGCAACTAAATAATTGATGTGTCTCTTTCACATCAATGTCTCTCTCTCTGTCTGTCTCTCCCTCTCCCTCCCACTCTCTCTAAAAATCAATGGAAAAAATATCCTCAGGTGAGGATTAACAAACAAAACAAAAAAAGACCCAAAAAAAGGAAGGCATGGTGAAGTCCTGAAAAGAGCACTAGACTAGGAGTCAGAAAGCTGGGCTTTGCACCCCTCCTCCACTTCCTTAGCTTTGAGCTTGGCCAAGTCACTTAACTTCCTATACCATTTTCCTCATCCCTACCATTGGGATTGCCTATTGCATATTGAATATAAAAGTACTAGCAGGGGAAAGGCCCTCAGTAAATGCTGTTTGAATCTGAAGCTTACAAATTATTCTCTAATCTCTCCAAAAGATTGTGTTTACTTCATGAGTAATGTCTCTTAAAAATCATTTGAGTCAAATTGTTAGCCTTGCATATGTTGATGTAAGCTATTTGAAGACTGATAATTTTCAGTGCTTAGAGAAATTGGTATTCACTCTCTCTCTCTTTGAATTCCTGGCTTGAATTATGATGACTGGAGGTTGAAAATAGAACTTCAAAATGAATAATGAGTATTTCCATTTTGCTTTTATGCAATATAAGTCAGTAAAAGGGGGGGGGGGGGGGAGGACTATTTACAACACCAAGCTCACCAATGGCAAAGCATAAATCTACATGAATTTTTAGCACGACTAACACCTTATGGTATTTATCCTTTACATATTTTTCATAAATATTAGCTCATAAAAAGTTTAACATGCAGATACTATTCTGAAGAACTGGATTTTTACTAAAATACCTGAAGAATGTGGTCAGCAAATGACCCCTGGGTCAAATTTGGCTTGCCCTCTGTTTTCATATGGTCTGCAAGCTACAAATGTTTTTTATATTTTTTCAGAGTTGAAAAAAAAATCAAAGGAATATTTAATGACAGTGATGTGAAATTCACATTTCAGTGTCCATAAATAAAATTTTATTGAACACTCATTTGTTTACATCTTGTCTCAGGCTGTTTTCACACTCTAAGGATAAAGTTGAGTGGTTGCAACAGAGACCATATGCCCTATAAAGCCCAACGTATTTACTACCTGGCCTTTTACTGGAAGAGTTTGCTGACTGCAATGGAGACCAATTGAGTTTTGATCATATATATCACATATTTATGCCTCAATAACAGAAATTAATCATCCTACAATTTAATCCGTGGAAATGTATTCAGTCAGTCACCTACTTCTCCAGCCTTTATTGGGGATTTGGTATGCATGAGGCTCTGGGCTGGATCCCATGAGAGAAATAAATAGCGAGACTGAGTCAGGACTGGCTGAGGTGAGGCAAAAGTGGCAGAGGGAAGGAGGTGCCATCGCCAGCATCTCTGACTATGTGTTCACTCTCTTCTCACTCGAGACTAAACTAGTCATTTACAAAGGAGTATAAACTTTTTAAAGCACCCATGAAATGGATGGACATTGTCTTTATTGTCAGTAAAGGGGATATGAAGTATGAAATACACATGCTGCAAAAACATCAAGAGACAAATCAGGTTTATAACATTCTACTTCTAATATAGCTTTTTTTTTTTATTGTTACTGAGGTTGTGTCCCTAAATTTCTCACTCTTCACCAAGAGACCATTAGATTAATAAATTCCATATGGCCAGGAACAGCAGATATATGAATGCTACAATCTGCCAGACCCTGGGCAGGGTGCCTCACACACATTTCATTCCTCTAACAGCCTATTAGGTGGTGGTTCCATCATTTCTCTGACGAGGAGTGAGTGTCAGTTGCACCCACCTGCTAGTTTTTCTCTTGGGAGCTCACATTCAAACTTGTGCCCTCTTGTCACAAAGACCATGATTATTGCTTAGTCAGAGCAGAACCCCCACAGTCTTCCCTAGAGCCTGTTCCCTTTTGTTTTATACCAGGGATTAGCCAACTTTTTCTGTAAAGAGCCAGATAGTAAATTTTGAAGGCTTGCGGGCCATCTGGTCTCTGTTGCAGCTACTCCACTGTGCCATTGTAGTGTGATAGCAGCCGCAGACTAGATGTAAATGAAGGAGCAGGGCTTTGTTCCAGTGCAGCTTTATTTGTGGATGTTGAAATTTGAATTTTATATAATTTTCAGGTGTCTTGAAATATTATTTTTCTTTTTTTTTTTTTTCAACTTTCTAAAAATGTAAAAGTCATTCTTGGCCCTCAGGCCATATGTAGTCAGTCCGCACGCCCTAGCTTCCACATAATTTAATGAGCTTTGTGGGTCTCAGCGTGGCCCCAGTGCATTAGCTGCAGGTGACCAGCAGATGGGGCCCTCTATTATCAGCCCCTTACTAAATTACATCACATGTAAGAATCAATACTCATGATGACCAACCTTAGTTATAAAAAAAAAAGAGAGACATCTCTGAAGACTATTATTTGTATAAGACTCTTGAAAATAACATTTTGACTGTTTTGATTTTTCAATGGGTTAGCTTTAGTCATCTGGAAAATGCAGATATGTAGAATTTACGCTACACAAATGGGTATTAAAAATCTTTTCTGCCTGGCTGGTGTGGTTCAGTGGTTGAGCATCAACCTATGAACCAGGAGATCATGGTTCAATTCCTGGTCAGGGCACATGCCTGGGTGGCAGGTTCGATCCCCACTATAGGGCTTATAGGAGGCAGACAATTAATGATTCTCTCTCATTATTGATGTTTCTGTCTCTCTCTCCCTCTCCCTTCCTCTCTGAAATCAATAAAAATATGTATTGAAAATCTTTTCTCAGCCAATAAATTTTTCTCTCCTAGTTTTTAGAAAAACCCAGTCTAAAACAATAGTTCCAAAAAGTAAATCTTTATAAAAGAGCAATAATACATACTTTTAACAAGCTTTTCATTTATGGAGCCAGCAACTAATTCTTGAGTTGTGTTTATATAACACTTTTTTTTTTTTACTATGTATACATTTGGGATCATTTTTAGGTAATTGATTTTGCTTGTTTTTTTTCAGTTACATCATAATTTATGGTGTATTTTAAGATTGAAAATTTTCAAGCTAATATGGATGATTTGGGAAGGGGGTTAGTTATTGCTTTAATCTCAAAAGTGTCATGGGAATGTCATGTTTCATCTCTGGGTGAATGGGCAGGAATGACCCAGCCTTTTCCTCCGCGGTGCTTGGCAGAAAAAGAGTGAAATGATAAGCACATGCAGAGCGTGTACTCTACAAATGTGCGAGCGGAGCTTCGTCTCCTGCTGCCAGTCACTCCGTGTTCACTCCTTCTCCAGGTGGTTTCCAGGCGCCTCTGTCAGTGGATCCTGCCACGTGTCCCATTGTCCCCGGCCAGGAGATGATCATAGAAATATCCAAGGGACATTCGGGGCTTGGCCTCAGCATTGTGGGAGGAAGAGACACACCCTTGGTAAGTTTCTACATGTGAAAAGTAGCCACTGTCACAAAGTTACTCTTGAGCCTCCTCGTGGCCATGTGTCACTTTATGGAAGAGTTTGTTTTTTATGGTATGGGAAAAATATATAATTGTAAATGGATATGTATCCACATTCTGGGCAGCTTTCAAATGTTTCTCGGTGTTTAACAGGCAGGATTTTCTGCAGCTAGGATGCTGAATATTTTTTTTAAGTGCTGATTAGATCAACTACATCATAGCAGCATTTGGAACTATTATAACAATGTTTAGGATGGTGCCTGGATATACAAACTGTAAATATAGGTATGAACTGTTGCTGTTATCATCATCATTATTATTTAATGGAATGCTAAATAAAAGTATACATCAGTTCTAGCCCAGCAATTTAGCTTTGCTTTACTCTCACCATGGTCTCATCCAATCATAATTTTTTTAAAATTGGTCTAGAATGTTAGTTTCTGCTTGGATGATAGATATTTGATTATGTAGTACCTTTTGATTGTCACTAATCACTAGTGCCATTAAAATGTAAAACATCATGGGTTTTTATTTCCTCAAGATGTGATTAATCAATGCATGTATATTTGAATAAGTAATGTATTGACAAAGTTAAATTGACACAAAAGGATATGAAGTGAAAAATAAATATCCCTCTTGTTCTTTTGCCCTAGGCTTGCCCTCTACCCCATCCCCAGCTCCAACCAGGGCCTCTCCTTAGAGACAATCACTCTTATTAATGTATATGTTTTTTTTAAATGAATATTGTGATATTTCTTTTGCCTATTTTATTTAGTAAGGAATAAATTGTATATGCCAGGTTTACAGATAAAAATAACTATAATATTAATAAAATGATTTTTCCCATTTTTGGCAGGAATATAATGTTTCTGTGTTAGTAGTATCAAGGGGTGAGAAGGTCCTATTCTGTTTTTCTGTAACAGCTATTAGCCCCCTAAAGCACTAGACAACCCAAACACAGTATATGCTACAGAAACCTGGGTCTTAATGCCTTTCCCATGTTTCCTGGTCATGGTCCTTCTCTCTCCTGCTATCAGGCCCAACCTAGAGAATCCCGATGTTCTGTTGCATCCTACTAGTGAAGCACCTGAGCCTGATGTGCTCAGAGGCCAGTGTTTGTTTATTAAAACACTAGAGGCCCGGTGCACGAAATCCATGCACTGGGTAGGGTCCCTAGGCCTGGTCAGCAACCAGGGCCGATCTATGGGGCGATCAGGGGGCCCCCACTGGCACCCGCCTTGGCTGGCCTGGGGCCTGCGGGCTGGGGGAAGCTCCTGCATTGAGTATCTGCCCCCTGGTGGTCAGTGCACGTCATAGTGATCGGTTGTTCCGCTATTCAGTCGATTTGCATATTAGGGTTTTATTATATAGGATTTCATCTTCTTCCGTTTGATGAAAGCTTGCTAAAAGCTTTACTCCAGAGTTGAGGATAACTTATTTCCTGAATGATCTCCATTTGCCTCTGCAGGCAGGAACTGCTGCGTGTGGCTTCCTGTATACACTACATTTTTCCATCAGCATGGATGGAAGTAGAAACAGCTAATTTAACTAGCTCAACAGCCAGTTTTAGCTCCCAGCCTTTTCATGGATCTTTGCCTTCTTAAGGCTGCCGAACTTTTCTACATTTCTCATTGTTTGGCTTGGTATGCTCTCTGTTATTGAGGAAAGGGGTAAACTCTTCCTTAAGTTTCCCTTTGAGTGACTTGATCTGGGCTATATTTTTTCATTGTATTTTAAATAAGGCCTCCTAATGATATGGGATCTGGTCTTTGAGCTGTTCATAGAAACGCTTTGGCCCACCCTCCAGCCAGCTCCTAATATGGACAGAAAGTAACACACCACCAACATAGCACCAGAGCAGACCCCGTTCCCCAGACCTGCATATGCAATCCAGCCTCTCAGACCTGCTCCCCTCCCCTCAAATTGCTCTCTTTCTGCCCTCTTCCCTCCCCACTACCCTCACCAAGATTCTTTACCTTCTATAGGATGTCTTGCCCAGCTTCTTCAGCTTCTATGGCCTCTCCTCTGCTGATCTCCGAGCTGATGGTTGACTGTTCATTTCTCTGTTAGCTCTCAGTCATATTTCCTCTCGACCATTTATCAGCTGGGACGGGTTCCTTAACCTCTCAGAGTTCATTTCCTGACCCATGATCTATTAGTGGGGAATCTGTAATCTCTTACAGAGTAGCTACGAGGATCGATGAGATGACCAGTATATGGTGCTTAGCCAGGGTGCCTAGCTCATAGTAAGCAATTGCACTTGACATGTACCTTCTCCAAGCCTCAGTTTCCACGCTTAATAATCCTCACCCACTGGGTTGTGGTGAGGATCAGAGACTTTATAAACAGTAGGGAAGTATGTGTATGTATTACTAAGGCCATTGGGGTGGTATTCAGAAACTACTGGTTGGCCCTGAACATTGGGTGTACCTTCCTTCCAGGGCCTGTTTTCTCATTTTCCTAAAGAGATGTTTCTGAATGTGTAATCATTTCATTTGTATCAATAAAGCTACATTTGAAATGAATCAAGTGTAGAAAAGTGTGTAGTGAATTCTTTCATAAGCAAAAAGGAACCTTATATTTCTTGCAAATATAAATCTCTTTACACTGCTTAAAATAAGGCAGAACTGGGTTTCCCATTGGAATCAGAAGACTTGAGTCAGCATGTCTGGCCTAGATGAATGAGTTTGTTAGCTGATATATATATATATTTGCTTTTGTTGTTATTAATTCTACTTTGCCTCGTGTGGGCTGGTTAGAAAACCTAAATAAGATGTGCCCACGCTGTTCGTGGGTCTTTAATATTGCATACGTTTGTGCTACTGGCTGCCAGGCTGTGGGCTTCTGCTGCTCCCATCCCCTCCTGCATCCTGGGTGTGAGGCTGCTTGTTAAATACGATGTTCCGCTTCTCTTGCCACCGTGAGGCTGCCAAAAATTGCCTTAAGAGCATCTTGAGGTCCATAATATGTAACCCTGCCTTTTGAGAACGTAAATCCCATTGTCCTTGGAAGGCTAAGCACCACTTAAAAATGAGAAATGGGATACAGCTTTTATTCCCTAACCTCGGGTACCTCATCAAATCTGTAAGTTAGACTCACTGTGATATCTAGGCATGTCGTTTTGGTGAGGCTGAACAGCACGGGGTAGAAGGTGCACTAACAAATAAAACCATTGTTTATCACCATGAAGATCTTTCTTTATCCCCCTCCAAATTTTAGCATGGAACATGCAGCTTAATCAACCCTCCAAGTCACATGATCCAGTCAGATCCTGGGAGGGCATCCAGCCAGCAGGAAGTTAGCAGAACAAGACGAGACCATAGGAAAGGAAACTGTGGACAATGTTGACACTCACTCTCAAAAGTGCCTTTGCACTTGCCCTTGCGCATTTGATTATGTGGCGCATCCTTGCTTCAGCTCCGGTGCCGGGAAAGAGCATGTTTTTCGTGCCCGCGACCCTTCCCAAGCATCTGCTCCAACCTTCCCAATTAGGGTTTCTGTTCCCTCTTTGTTGTTTGTCCAACAGATATTTTTGCTGTCTTGAATGGAATTAAGCCTCTGGGACTTGATCTTGACACCACATCAGTCCTATCTGCTATAAATAGTGTCTCTGGAGCAGAGACAGATGGTTTCCGAGATCACAGAGGGAGATTTCATTTAGCATCCCAATGCATTTGCAGAAGGTCATCTAAATAGACCTTTTAAAATACCAAGATAATGATGAGGGTGAGCCTCCAGGAGGGTTTATGAGCACACCTGGACCCAATCCTCCACGACAAACCCTGCCTCTGTTGTTTTAATCTTCTGATGTGCTCCCAGGTCTGCTTTCGGTGAATATGGCTCTTCTGTGATAGGTTGCATATGTTTGCTCAAAGGCTGCCCTTTGCTTAGTGCTAAGAATACAAAATTGAGTGAAAAACCCTGTCTTCAAAGAGCTCACACGTTCATTCAAGTTGATTCTACTGCTTTAATGTTTATGGTGTAATATAGGGAATCAACCAATGAAAAATCATAACAGGGGCTATTAAAACAGGGACTTCCTCTGGAAAGTAGAAAAAAGTAGAGCTTAGTACGCACTTTATAGATTTCATTAATGTAGGCTAGGTTTTATATGTGTCTCGCAAGCCAGTGTCTTAGTCCATTTGGGCCGCTATAACAAAATACCACAGACTGGGTGGCTTATAAACAACAGAAATTTATTTCTTACAGATCTGGAGGCTGAAGTCCAAGATCAGGGTGCCAGCATGGTTGATTGGGGGTCTCTGGGTTACATGCTTCTCGTTATCCTCTCCTGATGAAAGGATCAAGGGAGCGCTGTGGGGCCTCTTTTTTTAAGGCACAGATCCCACTCATGAGGGCTTTGCCCTCGTGACCTAATCACTTTCCAAAGGCCCTTCCTCCTAATATCACATGGGATTTCAACTTGTGAATTTGAGGGGGAGACACAGCCAGGAAACCAGATCGACATGTTGCATAAAAGAGATAGTATATTAATTCATATTTTTTATTTCCTTCCACCCAACTATCCATCCATCCTTTCACCTGTCTTCCCCTCCCTCCCTCTCTTTGGTCTTGGAACGGTAATTTGCATGAAATCTTGCAGCTCAGAGGACTTGGCCTATTCTGCCAAAGGAAAGACCAAGAACTCTTACGTCTTACAATGATTACACCATATTCCTCAAACTTCTCCCTGAAGTCCTCAATGCCTTCTTCTCAGACACGTTTGCTTGCTGATTAGAAGGTGTTTTTTCTCCATTGTCCTCTGCCTGGGGAATTCTAGAGAAGAGAAGAAAAAACTTAAAAAATTAATCTTTTAACTTAGAGTTTTAGCAGATGTGAACTGTTCTTGGGACTGAACAGTAAGTTGGAGAAAGAACAAAGTAAGTTTCTTCGGGATCCTCACTCTGTCCGTTTCCTTTCTCTGGGTGTCATTTCCAAAGGTCCCAAACTGTAGACAATGTGTTCTGTCAACCCTCTCAGGCAGCACAGCAGAGAAATGATGCTAGCTCTGTGGCCTCAGAATGCCAGATCTTTAACTGGGGGCCCTTGGACAAGCAATTTAACTCTTCTAAGTCTACTTCTTCCTTCATAAAATAGTGATGGTGACAAAATATACCTCTTGAGGTTGGTATGTGGATTAATTAAAATAAAGAATATAAAGAAAAAAAAGAATAAAAAGGACTTTTCCCAGTGCTTGCCTATACAGAGTTATTAGTTGTTATTATTAGTAGTAGTAGTTAACAGCCATATTAAAGTAGATTCTTAGCTCCCTTCATCTGTGTGTCTTTGGTACGTTTCTTGTACTGTGAGAAATGCGATTTTGTTTCTGACAATTAGATATTTGTGTTTTTTTAGCATGAAAGTTTTATAAAGTGATTCAGGAACTATTATTAATATGTATCATCTCATTTTATTCTCACAGCAACCCAATAAGAAAGGTTTATCACTATGGGAAAGCAATGTTCCCATTTTACAGATGAGGAAACTGAGGCACAAATTTAGTTAGGTAATTTCTCTGATGACATAATACTAGCATTGGGTCCAGTTGGGGTTTACTCAGACAGTCTGATTCCAAAGCCACACTATTTGTGTCCCTTTTCTAGCGCTATACTATGTGTCATCAGTCTTCTGTAAAAGGGAGTTATCCATCTCCCCCACCAGACCCTGAGCCTTGAGAACAGGCCTGTTTTATTTTATTTTGCATCTTCAGTAACCCCATATAGTGCCTGATACACTTAAAAACATGACTCTCTTGCCAAAACCGGTTTGGCTCAGTGGATAGAGCGTCAGCCTGCGGACTGAAAGGTCCCAGGTTCGATTCCGGTCAAGGGCATGTACCTGGGTTGCGGGCACATCCCCAGTGGGAGATGTGCAGGAGGCAGCTGATCGATGTCTCTCTCCCATCGATGTTTCTAACTATCTATCTCTCTTCCTTCCTCTCTGTAAAAAATCAATAAAATATTTAAAAAATAAAAAATAAATAAATAAATAAATAAAAACATGACTCTCTGACCAGCCTCATTGCACCACTCTGAATCCCAGCCATGCTGGCCTTATTCAGTTCCTTCTATGGGTCTTGCTCCCACCTAATGCCAGGCTTTTGCATATGCTATTAGATCTGTACGGAATGCTTCTCTGATTGATTTTTTTTTTTTTTTATTGCTTAACGCATTACAAAGGGTATTACATATGTGTCCTTTTTTTTCCCCGCCCTTGACAATACCCCGGCTTCCCTTACCCCCCAGTGTCTTATGTCCATTGCTTATGCTCATATGCATGCATACAAGTCCTTCAGTTGATCTCTTACCCCCCCCAACCCTCCCCGGCCTTCCCGCTGCAGTTTGACAATCTGTGTGAGGCAGCTCTGCCTCTGTATCTCTGATTGATTTTAACTGTAGCTAGAGTACCCTACTCATTCCTGGGCGTGATTCTGCGGTTAACAAGAACGTTGTTGAAATCACAGCATTTGAGAAAGAATAGAACAGACTGGAAGAAGGAAGACCAAAGGGACAATGCACACCAAGCCTACCTTGATCAATTCGGGTGCTCCCAAGGGGGCTCATTGAAAAACAAATCTCACATGACTATAAGGAAGGACTTTCTGATGGTTAGCTGACCAAAGGTGCCTGGGACAGTGTGTGCCCCATCTTGAGAAATATTTTGACAAAGGCAGGTAGCCACTCTGCAAGGATATTATTATTGTTAGGTTTTGTCTTTTAATCAGGAAGGAACATTTATAACTTTTTTTCAAAACGATAGTATAAGAAAATTCATTCTCTCTCTCTTTTATTCCCGTCTCACAAATTCCTTTAAACTGCAAAGCCTTGCTTTATTTTTTACTAGAGAATAAGGCATAATCATTGTTTTTGTTTTGTTTCGTTTTATGGATGCTAGTAATTGTTAGTACTTTTAGAAAGGTGGGTTTAAAAATATAAGCCCTAGCCCTAGCTGGTTTGGCTCAGTGGATAGAGCGTTGGCCTGCTGACTGAAGGGACCTGGGTTGGTTTCTGGTCAAGGGAACATGCCCGGGTTGCGGGCTCGATCCCCAGTAGGGGGCATGCAGAAGGCAACTGATCAATGATTCTCGCTCATCATTGATGCATTTACTTCTCTCTCTCCCTCTCCCTTCCTCTCTGAAATCAATAAAAAAATATATTTTTTAAATAATCCCTAGTTGCTATACTTTTATTGTTCTTATGGGTCTTGTCTCTTTGCAAGAGGAAAACAATTAGATTAGGATATTTGTATTCTTTTTATAGTCTTGGTACCATCCCATTATAAATTAGGCCAGTGGATTCCCAGGATAAATCTTAACATTTCGATATTCTTAATATCAAAAAGGCCTGGGATGTCAGATGAAACATATTGTCATTTCTCTCCAAGTTTCAAACCTGTATTTTTTTCACCACCTGATTTAGTACTATTGTAACTTGTTCTTATTAAACAGAAGTTCTGTAGGGCAGGTACATTAGCAGGAGGCATCCACGTAGATGGACTCCCATTTCGATGCTATTTGTCAACGTTCATCCACCTAGAAATTGAAGTGAAGAATACATTATCTGTCCTTTAGCCACCCCCATATGTCAGGTTCTCATTTAACCCTTCACTGTATTACTGCTCCTAACCATGTAAATGTAGGGCTGCAGCAATTGAAACCACTAGATAGTTGTTTAAAGTAAGCAGAATAGAAAGCTATTTCACATTTGATTAAGTGTTTTATTTTGCTATTCCCCTTCAAATGAACTTTGCACAGTCTATTTCATAAGGAGTGTAGTTTGCTTTGGCTTGTAATCTCCCAAAGCCAGGCTCCTTTTATCGTTATTGCTTAAGTCATATATTTTTACACAAAACATCTTATTACCTTAGTTTTATTTTAAAATCAAAGTGAAGTTTGCAAAACGTCTATGAATCACACTGAAAGAATGTTAACGAATAATACCTCTGAATTTCCAGATTTGGACATTTCTGATCTTAAAGAATATAACTGTAAGCAAAAATATTATGCAAGCTGAGTAAAATTTAGATAAATAAGGACCAGATGGAACTATAGGGACTTATAAACTGTAAGGCAAATATTGTTCCATTTCCTTAAAATAAATCTATATTTCAGTATGAAAAATTATATTCATATTGATGAGTCTCAATTTTTTGTTAAATCAGACTTGGCAAGGGAACTCCATTTTAAGTAAATATAAAACAGGTTTTTGTAAGCTTGACTGAGGAAGCTTTTCAGAGTCTGAAAATGGGTAACGTTCTTTATATATTCGCAACAATTCTTTTTTTTTAACAATTCTTTTATTAGCTGTTTTATTGCTGTGATTTTCATTTCACATTTTAGTTATCTGTAAATAGTGTGTAAGAGTTTGCAGTCTTGCGTTTGAGTTTCAGGATAGCTTACACAGTCCATTGCTTTAAAACAAAACACACACACACACACACACAGAATGGTGTCATTGCTTCTTGTGTAACTGATCATTTAATTCTTATTTTTTTGTCAAACAAGCCACTATATCTATTGCTGACTTAATGCTTATTTATGTTGTCTATAGTTTATTTCCTGAGGATATTTCAGTATTGCAAAATAGTAGGTACTGAGCATTGTAATCCATTTTCTTTTTCTTTGAAGGTTTGGTAGGTGCATATCTTCATACCTCCAAGCATATATAGGACAGATGAATAAATTGAGATTAGGATATAAAGACTATCTCTTTGTTCCTTTTGTGACATAGTTTTATGGAATTAAGTGAAGTCTTGACTATGTTCTGAGATTCATAGAGCATTTGTGTGGTAAACCCTAATTTATAAGAGTCTGATAGATAAATTTATTTGACTCTTGCTAACTTCCATTGTATAGCTACAGCCCCTTCGGGTTTCTGTTGTTTGTTCTTATTTTTTTGCTAATCCTCACCCAAGAATATTTTTCCACTGACTTTTTTAGAAAGAGTGGAAAGGAGGGGGAGAGACAGAAAGATACATCAATGTAAGAGAGACACATTGATTGGTTACCTCCCACACTAGCCTCGACCAGGGCCCGGAGATAGAGCCTGCAACCGAGGTATGTGCCCTCGACCAGAATCGAACCCGGGAGCAGGCCCCTTTTCCAGTGAATATGGGGACTGCCTCAGGGCTCTTCCTTCCAAAAAGCAGCAGCAAGCTTCCCCAAGGGTGGAGCAGGTGAGAGACTGAGGCACAGCAGCACCTGCATGGCACCATGGCTGTGGCCTGTGGCCCTACCCAACCTGATGTGCCCACAGGGTCCCGCCCTGATCTGCCTCGTGCCTTTCTGTGCTTCTGCACCCAGAGCTCATCCTGAGCTCGGCTCAGATTTTCCTGGCTTTGGGAGCAGGCAGACCAGAGCCACCAGCCATTTGGAAAACTTTTGCTTATGAAGACCCATAAAACCAACCAACACAAAAGTGTGCTTGACTTTTTCACAAATAGAGATGTTCAGGCATTTGAATAATGGTGCTTGATGTGAAATATGTTTTCTTATTAAAATATGAGATGAAATTTTAAAAGTAAAACAACTGTCTTCACTTTTTAAAAAAAACGCTTAAATAATTGGCAAAGCCTATTTCATTAGAACAATTTACGTGCAAAATTACTGATGGCAGAACTAGCAAAAGGGACTCATGTTGTCTAGACCAGTGATGGCGAACCTATGACACGCGTGTCAGAGGTGACACGCGAACTCATTTTTTTGGTTGATTTTTCTTTGTTAAATGGCATTTAAATATATAAAATAAATATCAAAAATATAAATCTTTGTTTTACTATGGTTGCAAAGATCAAAAAATTTCTATATGTGACACGGCACCAGAGTTAAGTTAGGGTTTTTCAAAATGCTGACACGCTGAGCTCAAAAGGTTCGCCATCACTGGTCTAGACAAATATAAACTTGGAATGGCTCAGATTTGGAATAAGTGGAGTCCTTTTGTTAGCAGCGGGAAAAGGGCACCAGGTGTTAGTCTCAGTTCAGCAACCTCAGTTCTTGAGTTCTGACTGAGAGAAGAATTCAGAACCAAGACGCATATTATAAGAGAAAGTTTATTTAGAAGCCACAGAGGTGGGAGAAGTGAGCCGCAGAAGAACTGGCTCAGAACACAAGTTCCAGCAAAGGAAGGGTCCTTGGGGCTTAAGAGAGAAAGAGTTAGAGAAAAACTGTTGTGTAAGTTGGGCTTGGAAAGGGAGCTAGGAGGCCAGTATTATAATTGTGGAGTGTTCCAAGTTTGTCTGTGCTCTTCTCTGTGTCGCATTTAGTAACTCAATCTCTCTCTCCCCGTCTCTCCCTTCCTTTCCCTCCCTCCTTCTGCCTTCCTCTTTCCATCACCACCTCTCTTCCCACTTCTCCCCCTTGGAATTATTTTCATCTTTGTAATGTTAGACACCTTGGCTCTGATGTTTAAAGCTTCTTGTCCATAAAAAAAAACAAACAAACAAAAACAACTAATTCTCATCCTTGGGTTAATAACCCACTGCCTACTGTGGCGGGGAACGGGGAACTACCCTTGTTGACATGAGTCCTGCCGTCTCTATTATCGATAGCATTTGTCTGCATTTCTACCTTTATCCCCTTGCATATTAGGCCCCTAAGTTTTGTTGTTCTGCAGTATCACCAAAGAAAAGCACCAGTAGGAAGTACAGCCAATTCTTAGTATTCACCGCAATTGTATTCTATTAAATTGCAGCAAACACTGAATTGGTGAATACTCACCCACTGCTTCTAAGGAAATACAGAATTAGATTCCTCTGAGCCTCTGGTCACAACATTTTCATTTGTATTATGGGTGTTTCTGTTTAAAGATGCCTCACTCAATATATATTGTTGATCACTGCCATTGAGCTCATGGCCAAAGGAGGTCAACTAACACATGTATTTTCTCCTTAAAGCACATCACAGCCTTCTTGCCCTTAGGAACATCGGACAGCACTTTAGCCCTGTCGTTGGGGCCATTTTAAACAATTAAATCACAAACAAAAATGCAAAGCAACTGGCACTAGAAAGACCACAGAAGGATGCGTACAGTATGAGAACTGAAACAAGAAGCCGAATGTCACCTTGTTCTTAGCTGGGAACGAGTGAATCTAGCTACTCAAAATTGTCACCACTCTGTGACATGTCCACGAATGACCGCAAAAGTACCAAGAGCATTCATGTAAGAGTGTAGGTGAATTTACAAATACAGAAACCACGAACAATGAAGATTGTACTTAACTTAAATCAGAAAAAAATATATTCAGAAACAGGGCTCTTGTAGTCTGGCTTAGATTTTGGAGCATTCAAATGGTCCCGTGGGCCCTGACTGGTTTGGCTTAGTGGATGGAGCATTGGTCTGCGGACTGAAAGGTCCCAGGTTCGATTCCGGTCAGGGGCATGTACCTTGGTTGTAGGCACATCCCCAGGAGGAGGTGTCCAGGAGGCAGCTGATCAATGTTTCTCCCTCATCGATGTTGAACTCATGTTGAACTCTTTATCCCTCTCCCTTCCTCTCTGTAAAAAATCAATAAAATATATTTTTTTTAAAAATGGTCCCTTGGACTTAGCCCTGAACAGTCATGACTTGAGAAAGAATAACCTAAAATATCCTTGTTGCATAATCTCTCTTGAAAAAGAAGCAACTAGTTATATTCTGGGCTCACCATGATAACAGGAAAATTCAAAATTAAAATATGGACCATGGCTGGTATCATTCTTCTTTAGAATCATGAATTTTGATCACTCTGACACATATGTATTCTTTTATGTACTAAATATGCCCCTTAAACCTTAGATATATTGGTATTTGGGCCCCTCATTAGCAATTATTCAACATCTTTTGCCTGACACTTTGCTTGACATTATATACGTAATCTCATTTCATCCTCAAACCCTGCAAGATAGGATTTATTTGTTCCACTTTACAGAGAAAGGAACATTGGTTTGGAAAAGTTAAATAACTTAATAGAAGTATCACAAAGCTGTAAGTGGCAGAGCTAAAGTGTGAACATGGGTTTATTGGCTATAACCAGGACTCTTCCCATCAGACATTGCTGCCTTCCATTGTTTACAGGCTGGAAAATTCATCTAGCTGACCTGATAGAGTCTGTAGAAGATTAAAATGGACCACAAATTCTATGATGCTCTTTCCTGATTCATTGAAATTGATCTGGTGTATTGACTTGCTTTGGCAAGTCAAATTACATTCTAATCCAGTAGTAGTGAAAGTGGCATTGTGTGACTTTCACGCCTTGGCCTGGAGCTTAGCTCTTGTCCTGAAATACTGCCACCTTGCAAACAAGCTTGGACTGGCCTCCTGGAGGATGACACACCATAGAGAAAGAGCACATGGAGGAAAAGGGGCCCAGCCAACCTGACTCACTCTCATGTGAGAGCCCAAATGACACAACATGGAGCAGAAAAACTGCCCAGCTGAGCCCAGCCCAAATTTTCAACCGACAGAATTATGTACAGCCCTAGCCAGTTTGGCTCAGTTGATAGAGTGTCAACCTGTCGACTGAAAGATCCCAGGTTCAATTCTGGTCAAGGCATGTACCTCAGTTGCAGGCTCTCCCCGGCCTAAGCCCTGCCTATGGGGCATGTGCAGGAGGCAACCAATCGATGTGTTTCTCTCACATTGATATTTCTCTCTGTCTTTCCCTCTCCCACTCTCTCTAAAAATCAATGGAAAAATATCCTTGGGTGAGGATTAAAAAGAAAAAGAAGAATTAAGAACAAACAAATGGTTAGTTTTTTTTATTTAAGCCAGTGAGTTTTGCAGCAAAAGATAACTAATACAAAGTCTGACTCAACCCCATATCTTACTGAACTCTCTTAGCCTATGAGAATTGGGATTCTTCTGGTTTACCATTTAGAAGGAAGTCTTATTCCTAAGCAGGGCCTAAATATCAATGGCTTTCTCTACTTCACTTTGCACAAGGTATGAGTCCATAGTGGTCTAAAATTTTAGAGCTGGATGACTTCGGAAGTCACATAATTCGACTCTGTGTTTTAATGATTATATTAAGCATCATCAACAAAGTGATTCATGCAGAACCACTTGCAAAGTTGGTTACATGCAGAGCTGTCAGAAAATTTAACTCCTCACATCCCCAGTCCTTGGATCCTGCTTCCACACTTTACTGCCCTTTTTCTTTCTTTTTCTCAAATTACATTCTAATCCTATATAATAAAACCCGAATATGCAAATCGACCGAACGGTGGAACAACCAGTCGCTATGATGCACACTGACCACCAAGGGGCAGACACTCAACACAGGAGCTGCCCCCTGGTGGTCAGTGTGCTCCCACGGGGAGTGCTGCTCAGCCAGAAGCCGGGCTCAAGGCTGACAAGTGCAATGGTAGTGGAGGGAGCCTCTCCTGCCTCTGCGGCAGCACTAAGGACCCCTAAGGGGATGTCTGCCTGCTGGCTTAAGGAGTAGGCCTAAGCCGGCAGGTGGACATCCCCCAAGGGGTCCCAGACTGCGAGAGGGCGCAGGCCAGGCTGCGGGACACCCCCCCACCCCAGTGCACAAATGTTGTGCACTGGGCCTCTAGTTGAAATATAATAAGGACGTTTGGTTTTTAAAGAATTTGTTCACATGGATTTGGGACAGAAAATAATAATGTTCTAAGACTCTCATCCTTTATTTATATAAATACAGTTTGGAGCCTATCAACTTTGCTCAAAGTGAGATATACTTTAAGAGTTTTAACTCAACACTTTTTAAAAAAAACTCTCTACTACAGTAGCCATCACAAATCAGTAACTTAAAATAGCTACACAAATTTTTTCAGCATCAAGTTGAATATAATTTTGGTTTGTACAGCATTGGACTAAAATTTTACTACCCCACTATTTATCACCCCTCATCAGCTTAGCCTTGCTGCTAAGAAGGTAGTCAACTGTGTATAACACGTGTCTGTACTATTTCTGAACACTGATAGCCATAGAGGGGAACTCCATTAAATGATATTTAAAAGTAGCATTATTGCCTGGCCCGTGAGGTTGAGAGTTGACCCATGAACCAGGAAGTCACAGTTCAATTCCTGGTTAGGGCACATGCCCAGGTTGTGGGCTTGATCCTCAGTAGTGGGTGTGTAGCAGGCAGCCAGTCAGTGATTCTCTCTCATTATTGATGTTTCTGTATCTCTCTTCCTCTCTCTAGAATCAATAAAATTATATTTTAAAAATAATTAATTAATTAATTAAAGTTGCATTATTCCTCTAAAGCTACAGATGTGAACTATGATTTCTTCCAGAGGAAAAAAGAATACCCAATTTATTTATATTTTAATACTTCTTTTGGCCCTCATGAGTCTTTCTTGTTGGGAGAGCTTTTTCCTGTAAAACAGGAAAATAAGACATATCACTCTTTTTTGGATCATGGGTAAATATGTTCTCCACCTAAATGTGAAATTTAATGTGAAACCTTTCCGTAGTTAAAATGTCCCCTAGGATTATTTTGTGGGGCGTGAGGGCAGGAGCTTTTATGAATATGGCAAAGATTGGTCAATTCAGAGTAATCCAAATTAAGTAAAACAGGCCTACAAGCAGTAAAATTAAGCCACATATATATAGTCCTTAATAATACTATCTACCATATAGTTCTTTCTCAAAATTTTCTCCTAAGATGCTTGTTAAAACAATCCACTGAATATCTAGAAGTGTAAACTATAAAATCTCATTCTGTGGAAATAGTTCACCTACACAGGATGCTCACTGATACCCTCCAGCCCACAGGAGACCCTTATTTAATTTTTCTAACACATGGCTTCTTTAAATGTTATGGGCCTATTGTGACAACAATAAAATTGCCTTTTGCTGCGTGCTTGATGTGTTTATGAGTTACTTTATCTACTTGTTGGCAGCTTGAACAATAAAGAAAATGGTGATTGATAGGCCGAAGTGTCTGATGACTTTGACTCTGCCTAAGGATACATTACTGCATGTTGTGAAATTCTTTTCTAGCAAGTCAGAGTTTAAACCCCCCTGGAGGAGTTTACCATTTTTGTGGGGCTCAGTGATAATTAAGTCCCTCATAGTTGGCTCCTTTAAATTGCACTGTGAGCTACAGTAAATCCTCTGGAAATTCAGGTGGCTTTAATATCCATGTGTGATGGGTGCGCTTGTTGTATATTACCATCAGAAGCTCGGTTGGGTTAGATTAAGATTATGACATCCTGGCTGGTGCTGCTCAGTGGTTGAGCATCGACCCATGCTCCAAGAGGTTGCTGGTTCAATTCCCTGCCAGGGTACATGCCCAGGTTGCAGGATTGATCACCAGTAGGGGGCATGCAGGAGGCAGCCGATGGCTGTTTCTCTCTCATCGATGTTTCTATCTCTCTCTATAACAACCAATAAAAAAGTATTTTAAAAAAAGATTATGACATACCAACCCTCCTCTTTCTGGGTCATTTTGATACCTTCTTCATTCTCCAAACAAATTTTTGATAATCATTTAGCAAACATTTATTGAGCGCCTACTCTGGGCTTGGCATGGGCTGCAAAGAGGAGTCAGTTGGAAGCAGCGCCTGTTCAGAAGGGTTCCACTGAGGATGGGATGTGATACAGAACCTAGATCCATGAACAAGCCATTGTGATATTGTGATAGGTTCGATAATACTAGGAGATACAGCAGTGATCCACGGGAAGGGTTGATCAACTTCACTGGGAGAGAGTCAGAAACAAGTCTTGTAGAATAGATAGATGTTACTTGGCTGGCTCAAACCAAGGAGACGGCAGATAAAAAAGGAGTGTGATCCTCAAGCATTTGGTGCTCTTTGTACTTTCCACATTTAGATATATAGAATGTCTCTGTAAAAATATAAAAGGAACTTTTAATAGGTTTGTTTCTAGTTAGGGAAATTGGGTGGCTGAGGGATGGATGCTGGAGAGAAACTTTTCAGTGTATACTATTTTGAATCTAGTACCATGTACATGTATTATCTACTATATTTAAAAATAAATAAGACGTTACTCTTTTAGGAATGGATACATTAAAACAGCAATTCCTTAAACAATATGATGAATTTGCTTTCCAGCTTCTTCCTGGGTGTCTTTTTCTTTAATGGTATCCATAATGGTGGGAAAAAAAATTAATTTTTCTCAGTTAAACCTGTTTTAGACTCAGCTGATGAGGGAGAAGTTTGTAAGCAGACAACTTTTTCTACATCTCTAAAATCCTTCCTGATCCTTCGATTAGGGAAAACCCAATATTTGAAAGATTCTCTAGCTCACTGATCAAATTCTTCCCTGTGTCTAGAGTTGGCAAGTCAAATGAGTAATGTAGAGTGCCCAGAGGGAAATTGTTAGTGTTGTCTCAGGCAGTAAGTGAACAGATCATCTCACTTACATTTCTGTTGGCCCAAAGTCACGTAACGACCAGAGGAAATTAGTTTGGGGTACAGTTGGCCATCTACAAATGAGTCTCAAATCTATATACCATTAATTAGCAGAAATATGTTTTCTTGGACTGGACAACTTTTTATTTTAAACACTAGAGGCCCAGTGCATGGGATTAGTGCACTGGTGGGGGGCATGACCTGCAGGGATCGGTCCGCTGTGGGAGTGCTGGTGAGCCAAGTGGCTGTGGACCTGCACCTCCAAGCAGCACTCCCACTGTGGGAGTGCACTGACCACCAGGGGGCAGCTCCTGCATTGAGCGTCTGCCCCCTGGTGGTCAGTGCACATCATAGCGACTGATCAAACAGTCGTTCTGGTCATTCTGCCATTCAGTCACTGGGCGTTTATTATGTAGGATATTTTTTATCACTTGTATTTAATGTTTTATAACCGCTCATGTAGAAAAAAAATCATTCAATGAATACTATGGGTGCACAGATTGAAAAGATGGACAGGAGGAAAGAAGGAAGGAAGGGAAGAAGGAAAGAAGGGAGAGGGAGGGAAGGAAGGGAGGGAGGGAGGGAGGGAGGGAGGGAGGGAGGGAGGAAGGAAGGAAGGAAGGAAGGAAGGAAGGAAGGAAGGAAGGAAGGAAGGGAAGGAAAAGAAAAGACGATGGAATGAAGAGAGAGATTCTGTGTTGGGGTGGGGAGAGGGCCTACCCTTGTGCTTTGTGTCAAACCCTGGTCATGTACCAACACTGGCAAGAGAGATCCACAGATCATCACCCCACCTCATTAAGCCAAAGGCTTCAATTTTCACTTCCACAAGTCGTCTTTCTGTTCACTCTCTATAAAATGATCAGCTCATGCCCTCGAGGCTTTTGCTATTGAGTTGAGGAGACAATATTTCAACAGAATTGATGCCATATGGAAAACCCCAAGTCAGCTTTTATACAAGTGCAAAATGAAATATTCAAAACAGATGAGAATCTTGCTATAGTGGTAGGAACACAGGCTTTGGCATTAAACAGTCCCAAGTTCAATTTAATCTCTCCTACTTGGAAGCTGTAAAGACTTGGTCAAGTCTAAACCCTTGGGAGCCTCTTTTTCCCCAAGTGTAAATGAGACTAACAATACTGAGGTTGCTTGGTTGTTAAGTGGAGTAAATGGCTACAAATGGGAAGTGTGTAGTATCTTTGGTACCTATTGTTAAATAAATGAGATGTTACTGCTTCCTGGCAATGTGCTGGCACTGTGTGTAGGTAGTATTGTTAAAACCATATGAAAATGAGGATGCTAAGGCCTGGAGAGGTCTTTCCAAGGCCCATAGCCAGAAGTAGCAAGGCCAGGATTTGAGAAGTCTGACTCAAGAGGCCTACCTCTAATCATTTGTCTCTAAAGCCACAAGCCAGCAACCCACCCCCAGGAAAATGATTATTAGACTGCTACTAGAATGGATGAGTTTTAGAAGTCATTGGTGTGGGTAGACAGAGCCACTGAAGTTTTCTAGGGTGGAGGAATGTTATTTAAATGCACAGAGATAGGAAGGGAGGAGAGTGGGAGAAAGGGCACTCAGAGTTGTACCAACAAGCAGTTTTGTGTGAAAGCTTCAGAGCATTAAAATTTAGGAAGAAATGTGAGGAGATAAGAAGATGTGTATCATCAATTCCAAATTTTTTATTTAAAACAATGAAAGTCAGTCTTTCACTAATGACCCATTATTTCACCTAATCACAATTTTTCAAAAGCAAAAAGTGAAATTTCTTAGATACTTTCAATTACCATTTATATTCAGTGGGCCCTGATATTATGCTAAGTGAAGTAAGTCAGTCAGAGAAAGACAAATACCATCTGATTTCATTTATATGTAAAATCTAAAGAACAACATAAACAAACGAACAAAACAGAAACAGACTCACAGGAACAGAAACAGCTGATCATTGCCAGAGGGGAGTGGGGTTGGGGGACTGGGTAAAAGAGGTGAAGGGATTGAGAAATACAGATTGGTAGTTACAGAATAGTCACAGGGATATAAAATACAGCAGAGGGAATATAGTCAATGATATTGTAATAACTGTGTATGGTGCCAGATGTACCATTTTAATGTAGCCTTGTCAAATAGATGCTTTATATATCCCAATCTAGTATCTTTTTTACTCTTCCGTCCTACCCTATAAACTATAGAACTTTTGAAGAATAAATCAAATCTGTTTTTCTTTTCAATTCACCACCCCCTTTCCAATTTAACCATTAGTCCCCTCTTCCCTCTGTCACCCCCAATTAATGCAACTGTCCAGAACCACACAAGGGTACGTGGTAAGAAATGCAGACTTTTTCTATCAATAGTCATAGTGTCTCGTGTTCTCTTGTATTTTCCCTGATAACTTTAAGAGAAATCAGAGAGCAGTCAAACAAAAGGAAAGAAAGAAAGGGGAGTTTTTCATACAGAAAGACTTATGGCCCCAAAACAGATCATTGGCAGTGAGGTCAGCATTTATTTGAGACTATTAACAGTATATTTATTTTATGTATAATAGTTCATTGAGCACCCAGAAAGTATATAAGAATTCAGGCTAACTTTTATGGAATAAAAACTTTATGGGGTCTTTTCCTTCCTTCTGAGTATGAATGAAGGGAAATTTCCTATTTGACTTTTCTAATGTTCCAAGATCAAAGGGGTGTATGCTGAAAATTAAGCTCTGTAAAAGCCATGAGTAGTATGAGTTCAGTGTGATTCTCCCCATCCAGTGACGATGGGCGTTTGACCACCAAACTGAAAACTGGGGTAACATAGGGCATTACCGGGAGCTTGCGTGAGTTTCTCCCCACATTGCCTTCATAAAATGTCTCTTGGTGTCATCTTAGCAGTGTTATTGGGATCACCTCAAGCCACTGACCCAGCAAGTTTCTTCAAAACCATTTCCCTGGAACAGTTCAGAGGAACAAATTCTTGGCAGTGTAAATGCTCCCTGGGCCTGGAAATTTCATAAGTCATTTACAACAAAGAATGGTCTAAATCCATTACGGCCCAGAGTCTGAAATGTAAATTGTCTGGATCAAGGAAACGTTCCTGGCTTTTGGGGGCTGCTTCTCTCCTTGCTATCATAAAGAATGTTTTCAGAACTGTGTGGTGATAAAATGAAATTATTTAATATTGTGAAGATATTTGGAATCCAGATGGGTCATATGGTTATAGACCTCTTATTTTCTTTTGTTGCTTCTCTATTCAAGAATTTATGTAGGCCTGGCCAGTTTTGCTTAGTGGTTAGATCCGAAGGGTCTCGGGTTCGATTCCCAGTCAAGGGCATGTACCTCTGTTGCAGTTCCCCAGTCCCAGTGGGGGCATGTGTGGGAGGCAACCAGTTGATGTGTCTCTCTCAAGTCAATGTTTTTCTCTCTCTCTCCTGCTCCTCCCTCCCTTCTGCTCTCTTTCTCTATAAATCAATGGAAAAAATATCCTTGAGTGAAGATTAAAAAAAAAAATTATGTAGGAACCTTCTTTTTTTAAGGAGTAGATTGGTTGGATTTATTTTCCTGTCTTATTTATTATATTTTTGCAAGAAATATTTCATTTCTTTATTTACTTAATGTCAATGTAATTCTAATTCTGAGGCTCCATACTTCTGGACTAAAGCATAATTCAATCCAGTCATTTTGGCAGCTCATGAACTCTCAGGGTTCCTGTTTCTCCAAAAGCTCCCAGACTTGGATAGGCCCCTGCGGACACTGTCATCAGTCCACCCTGGTAATCATCAAGCCCATAGGTGCCCAAGCCTACATGATCTCTTCAAGACTAGAAGTACCAGAAGTCTTGCAGCTTCTAAGCCCCCGACCTTGGGACATAGGACTTCTTTCAAGATGGATCATTATACCTCAAGCCTGACTCCCCTTGACCATTGCCTGCGGGTTCTTGAACCTTGTGTGTGTTCTGGGGGACTGGGAAGCAGAGAATGGGAGGGCACCAGGCAGTGCAAGGATTCAATCCTCACTTCTTTTTTTTTTTTTTTTTTTAATATATTTTATTGATTTTTTACAGAGAGGAAGGGAGAGGGATAGAGAGTTAGAAACATCAATGAGAGAGACACATCGATCAGCTGCCTCCTGCACACTCCCTACTGGGGATGTGCCTGCAACCAAGGTACATGCCCTTGACTGGAATTGAACCTGGGACCTTTCAGTCCACAGGCCGATGCTCTATCCACTGAGCCAAACCGGTTAGGGCCAATCCTCACTTCTCATGGAACCCACAGATCTCTGTTTCTTGTCTCCTTTCAAAAGCTCTTTTCTTCTCCCAGCGGCCTTCTAAGACACATAGCATAGTCCATTCAACAACATCTGTTCAGTCAGTTTTATAAACAACAGAAAGAACCAATGACTTCTGGTTGCTTCCATTTTCAGCTCCACAAAAATACCCAAGACAAGAAATTTCAAAGCTTACCTACTTGCTCGATATGAAGGAGAAAAATTGTGTGGATAGACTCCACTGAATATTTTTAAACTAGTCTCCCCAAAACATAAATTTGGGGTGTGTACTAATAGATGTAAATTGGCTGGAGGGATCCTGATGAAACCGTTGATGGTGGTTGTCTCTAGGGAGTGTCACCGAGGGCCTGGTGTGGGAGGCATTCTTCATCAGTGTTTGTTTTTTTTTGTTTTGTTTTTTTGTTTTGTTTTGTTTTGTCCTTCAGTGTTTACTGTGATATTTCTTGAGTCCTTTATGGCACATGTTATTTTTATGGTGATAAAAAATTTAAGATGATTAATTTGAAAATATACAAATTATTTTTTAAATTCATTAACTATGAAACCCTTTCCTCAACCAGAGCTTACCTCCTTAGGTACTGTCCTCATTTTATGACTCAGAATTCCTGACTCAGAGTTCAGGGGTTAATTTGCCCAAAATTCCAGTGGCAGAGTCAGGATTCGAACCTATAGGTGTTATACACTTAAGAGCATGAATGCTCTTTCCCTTACTCCATGCTCTGTCCAGGGCCAGTTCATTCCACTAAGTTCTTTTCTTTAATTGCCCAAGTAATGAGGCCTGACAACCCCCATTCATCAGGCCACACATCTATGCCAAATCCTTGAATACCAATAAATACCTGAAACCATGTTTCAAAATATACCATAAAATATAAATAAGAATGACACATAGTTCACCTCAAGTTCATACACAGCAGCAATGTTCAGAGTTTACAGTAAAACACATGGGGGAAGTTTAACTTGAAATATTAGGCAAAGCCAGGCCTAAAGGAATGAAATAATAAGCTTAGGAAAAATTAATTATACCTCTGCATATGTCATAACTGTGTATTTTGTTTATCTTTAGGTCAAATAAAATATCACATTATTAGCAAATAGCAAGTTATGGATTGCTGCCTATGAGTTGGTGGTTTGTTTAAGGAAGCATTTGTGGTTGTTGAAAATTAATAAGAATTTATTTTTTATAGGATGCTATAGTTATACATGAAGTCTATGAGGAAGGAGCAGCGGCCAGAGATGGAAGACTTTGGGCTGGTGACCAGATATTAGAGGTATATGATTATGAATTTTATTTTGTACCAACACTATGGTTTTTTTACTAACCTTAACCTACAAAATCCAATTTATATATTTGCTATCTTCTACTCCACTATATCCTCAATTATTTCTCTCCCATTTAAGAAAACATGTACTTATTTTTTCCTGTTTTTCATGCACACTGAATAAGTATCATTAGAATCATGACAGATTATAAATCTAAATCTGTCTGTGAAAACATTTTTTTAATTCAAGGGAAAAGTACTATTTATGGTTCCCTAATCTTAATGTCAAATGAGACTACGTAGTATTACAATTAGATTTTTTTTTTTTTGCCTTCTCTATTATACCTTCCTAAATTCCCTCCTAAAAGTGCATATACATAAACATGCACACCTGACATTTTAAAGACTTTGCTGTAGCTGTAAGTAATATTTTCTTATTCCTAATAAATCTTGAAGTCAAATGGAGGCCCATGCCTTGCCACGTTTGTTTTCTAGTTGGTGGAAATGTAGAACCTTTTCCCGTTAGGTGGCATCTGGTACTTATTAAGAACTGAAATGCTTAACTTGCCTCTTTCAAATGGACTCGCATTTAGCAAAGGGTTAAAGCCTGTTAAAAAGTGCCAAGGCAGGCAGTGTCTGAGAAGGGGAACGGATGAATGGAAGTCAATGCCCGGCGTCCTGGTAGGTGGAACTAAAGAGCTTTTTCAATGGTGTGAAACCTGTAGGCAACATTTATTTCTTCCATTGGATGAATTTAATTGAATAGTTAACATTTTATGGCGGGCATGAGCATTTTTGCTTTGCAACTTTAATATTTACGACATTATGAATGACATCAGAGCATTTTATTTTTCCCTTTGGTGGTTCAAGTCTGCCTCCCAAGATGAAACCAGAGATATAATTAAGGGCAGAAAATATAGGCAAGAAAGAGTTAAAAGAGGCCAGGCTGACTACAAATTAAATTCAGGGCAAGTTATAGGATTTCTCTGCAGGCCTTTACTGTGCTTTATCATTGGATTAGGACGTATTCCCAGTACATTCATTTAAGGTACAAGTGTATGAGGTTAGAAAAATAAGTGAGGCCTCTTTGGGAATTGGCTTAACTGTGTTAGCGTACAACACCATTTTGTAATGGTCAGGAGTTTGGGGGTGGATTTTCTAATTAACAGGTTGTACCATAATTAGTTTTATAATTGAATAAATCAAATATTCAGAAGAGTACAGATGCCTACATGCCTTGATACCTATATGATTGTAAGCCCACAGATTATTCTATAATGGCTTATATGTGCATTATCCTAATTATGGCAATGGTTGCATAGGTATAAAATCATATAAATTCAGACTATAAATTGTACACTTTAAATATGTATTATTTATTTTACAACAGTTATACCTCAATAAAAAAATTTTAACCATATCTATTTGTATTGAATAGACCCTCAGCTATAGCTGCTCTCTTCTATAAAGTGTATAGAAGAACATTCAAGACAGGTTGGCATGAAAAAAGCAAATTTAAGTAGAAGGAGAATTTATAAGGTCAAATAAACCATTTCCTGGCATCTAGCCAAATTATTGTAACCAATATGAATGAGTGGTCTACACTTTTCATTAAAGATGGACAGGATAGGATCTAGTCCACAATAGCACATATATATTTAGTTAAGAAAGATAGCTCTTGTCCAGCCAGCATGGCTCAATGGTTGAGCATAGACCTATGAACCATGAGGTCACGGTTCGATTTTTGGTCCAGGCACATGCCCAGGTTTCAGGCTTGATCCCCAGTTGGGAGTGTGCAGGAGATGGCTGATCAATGATTCTCATCATTGATGTTTCTGTCTTTCTCTTCCTCTCCCTTCCTCTATGAAATCAATAAAATTCTATTTAAAAAAAAAAAAGGAAAGAAAGCTATCTCTCAGTTTGGTCAAGTAACATGTTTCCTTTCTAAACAGCTGTAGACCCACTTTTGAATTTGTTCTGATTGTGGTTGCTGTGTGCAGATGCACAGTAATGCATAATCAGGTTGGGCTGCAGGTTGCCGGGAGAAGACAGGCAGCTTTGGTGTGCTATATTTCGAGACGATAAAGCAAGGCAACTCTACGTTGGTGCTTTTTCCCAACGATGGCCTTTCTGTTCATGAGGGTCCTCTGCATTGTGCGCGCTGGCCTACCATGGTTTTCATACTATCCTCATGTTAAACATAGGACATGCCAGATTTTGCTTACAAAGATATAGTCAAATAATTTTTTTGCATGGCAAGATTTATGATTCTATGATTAGCATGGACTGTCTTCTTTCTGGCTGTCATTTTAGGGTCATTTCTTCTTTCTACTTTACCTCTTCTTGCACTATTCTCTGCTATTTGTGCAGGTGAGAGCAGAAAGAGTAGAGAGCTAATGCCTGGTTTTCCCTGTGGAATAAAATAATGAGGATTATTCTTCCCTTCTAAAGCAATGGTTCACCCACCTTCCCACCTGCCCATCCTACCCACGGGATGTGATACATTCATTGACAACTGGGGCTTCTGATGGCCCTTCCACTCAAATAAGGAGCCCTGCTATTACCACCGCTATCCCTCTGCAAGCAAGGCTCTGAATAATGCATATAGTGCTTCTGTAAGGCACTTAAGGTCATACATCACTCCACAACGCTCTAGCCACATAGCAATGTTTCTCTTATGAGTGGTGTGCATTTAGCGGTGTCTCTTGATAAGCAGAGGAGGAAATGAAAACTGAACTTGGAGCAGATCACTTTGATTTGAGCAGACATCTCAAAGCTGGAACTTAGTATAAATTGCTTTTGTAGTGGTAGAGTTTAATGACAATGCTTTTAATTAAAAGTTTAATTGCTAGGGTCCTTCGAAAGGTATTTTAGAGGGCTTAAGGAATTCTCCTTCGATCCATGGAGGTAATTTTTTTTTTTTTTTTTTTTAACTGAGTAGCAGAAGTGGTCTTGTGTGCCATCTATTGGAATACACGGAAATAATCAGCTCAGCCCACACTTTCTAGAGACATTGCTTTCCCCTTTGTTCTTTGGGTTTACTTCAACAATTCATGGGCCTACAGTAACAGGGAAGGCGGGTGCTGAGAGGAAGCAGCTCTGACTGCCCTTACCTCAGTTTCTTGTACAATGTCAGCTTCTACCATATTGAGCTTATCCAGCCCTGTGCAAATGCATTGCAGGATTTGTTCCATTGAATCCTCACAACATTGAGCAAATATCAGTATCATTATCATCTCCAATTCATAGATGACACTGGTGAAGCTTAGCTTGAGTAATTTACATAAGGTTCCACATAATAAGTTGGAATCAGCCAAAACCGGTTTGGCTCAGTGGATAGAGCATCTGCCTGCGGACTGAAAGGTCCCAGGTTTGATTCCGGTCAAGGGCATGTACCTGGGTTGCGGGCACATCCCCAGTAGGAGATGTGTAGGAGGCAGCTGATCGATGTCTCTCTCTCATCGATGTTTCTAACTCTCTGTCTCTCTCCCTTCCTCTCTGTAAAAAATCAATAAAATATATTTTTTAAAAAAAAGAGACTAACAGTGGTGAGCTGTTTTTAAAAAAAAAAATAAAAATAAATAAATAAATAAGTTGGAATCAGCAAACTGAAGTCTAGCTATATCCAAAACCCATGTGTAGCCACTATCATTCTGGGTATAGTTCCTCTGAGTACCAGATATACCAGAAAAGAAACAGTAGCTTAAAACTTAGGCTTTGAAACATTTTCTTGGCTGACAGAATCAGCTTTAAGTAACAGCTCAAAACTCACCTTCTCTGAGAGGGGCTCATTCCTCTTTTCTCCCTTTTTTGTCACCATTCTTTATGAGAAGAGTCCTTAGTCTTTGGAATGTTAGAATTGGAAAAAGCCTCAGATCAGCCCCTCACTGTACAAATGAAGGAATAGAGGTCAACAGGTAGACATGACCTGCCCAGGACACACAGGGATGGACCAGATTACAGTAGTTGCCAACTGGTGGTCCATGGACCACTGGTGCTCCATGAGGTCTGAAAGGTTGGTGACCGCTGGACCAGAACACAGTGGAACCAACATCGTGAGGGAACTCTTCCATTATGGCATCCTCCTGGCCATGTATGGCCTGGGCCCATCCTTCCCTGTGTTTTGCTCTTCCTAGCTGTGACCTTGAGGGAGTGGCCATGACTCCCTTCCTTTGAATCCCGGGCTATTCTGCTTCTCAATTCCTCCTTTGTGTCAAATTTCACTAACTAGTATCAGTCCTTGGCTTTCTTTGTGGCAAGGTGCTCCAGTAACCCATTCTAAGAGTAAATTTTGAGGCAGCATTGGTATAGAAACTAGAAAGAGTCAGTTTCTGATTTTGGCTCCTCCACCTGCTCACTCTGCAACCTTGATCAAGTCACTTAACCTCTTCATGCCTCAGTTTCCTTATCTGTAATAAGGTAATAATGTTTATTTCAGAAAGTTAGTATAAGCATTAAAAAGAGTAAATATTCATAAAGGGCTAATACACAAATTTTTTAAGTAAAAAATAAGTTAGCTGTGATCTCCATTTAGCAGACAAGGAAACAGAGGTTCCATGACTTTTGCCAGAAGTAGAGCCAGAAATAGGCTTACTCAGCACTATTTTCAGGAAAGTTTGCTATCCCCGTGTGGTCCTATCTGTGCTCACTCAGATCCAGATTCAAATGAATGGACTTCAGCAGGTCTTAGACGCTGTTGAAAATACTGGTCCCTCGTTTCCTCCAGCCTGTTCTGAAGTACATGTGACTCAGCAGTTAAAAGTGAGGATGTCAAATTCAGTAAGGAAACTGAGTCTAAAAGCGCTGACCTCTCTGGCTGGTGTGGCTCAGTTGGTTAAGTATCAGTCCATGCACTGAAAGGCACTGAATGATCGCTAGGTTTGATTCCCAGTTGGGGCACATACCCTCCTTTCCTCTCTCTCTAAAAAAAACACACACACAATAAAAACATACTTTTTTAAAAAAATGCTGACCAAATACTAATATTTATTTTCCCTTTGACCTTAGTTAAATGAACCAGTTCATCCCTCCTCTCTCTCTCCCTCTCTCTCTCTCTCTCTCTCTCTTCCATGGTAAAGTTCACAGCTATGCAAAATTGCATGATCATGTATACTAACCCACCCTCCATGCTTATTTGGGGTGGGGGAGTATAAGGGTCACCTCCTTTTTAATGGATAGAAATTTCTAGAGGTTTTTCACTAGTTGGATCAAGGCGCTCCAGCAGACAGAGCAGGGTGAGAGGCCTCTGCTGTCACCAGCTCATCTTGGATGCCTGTTGTTCCAGGTTAATGGGGTTGATCTGAGGAACGCCAGCCACGAAGAAGCCATCACAGCCCTGAGGCACACCCCCCAGAAGGTGCGACTGGTGGTCTATAGAGATGAGACACACTACAGGGACGAGGAGAACTTGGAGTTTTTCCCTGTAGATCTGCAGAAGAAGGCTGGCAGAGGACTGGGCCTGAGCATCGTTGGGAAACGGTAAAAAAAAAAAAAAAAAGTGCTATGCAGATCAGGATTGATTGGCTCTTTCCTTCAGAGTTCTAGGGACTAATGCCTATAAACACTGAAAGATAGCCCTAGCCAGTTTGGCTCAGTGGATAGAGCATTGGCCTGTAGACTCAAGGATCCCAGGTTCGATTCCAATCAAGGGCACATGTGCGGACTCGATCCCCAGTGAAGGGTGTGCAGGAGGCAGCAATGATTCTCTCTCAGTATTGATGTTTCTATCTCTCTCTTCCTCTCCCTTCTTCTCTGAAATAAAAAAAAAAAAAACACTGAAAGATGAAACCTAGTATAAACTGATGATTTCTAAAATTAACATATTTATGAACACTTGAACAACATAGGTCATATTTCTGAGCAAGATCTTACCGCCAAAAAATGTCATAGCAAGAGAAAACTCTAACCTCAATCAACCAGACTGTCAGGCTTATGCCCTTATCAAGTATGAACAGTTAGCACATTTCTTTCAACTTATAGTCTTTTAGATCTCAAGCTTAAAGGGGTTAATTAAAACAATGATACCCAAGAAGCAGCTAATATCAAGAGAGAGATCTATGCAATCTTGGGTTAAGAATTACTCTGCCATGTTAATTTCATACTATGTTACTAAAACTAGTTGCAGGGTTACTAAAACTAGCTGAGTAGACATACTTGAGGGACACAAATTCTTCGTGACAATAGTTTTCTGTTAAAAAACATGTCCCCAATAGTTTGCACCAAAAATATAGTATATATAATGTCACATGCCCTCATAGACCTTTGATGACTAGCCTAGTGCTTTTTTCAAACAGGCTAAGCTACTATTAAAATAAAAATATTAAATACTAAATGCATTACAAAACAAAAAAGCTGAGATTTGTATATCTAAACAAAATCAATGCACTTGTGGGTGCAGAACAACTAGAATCCATGTTGAAGTTTGCTTTCTTGTTGTGACATGTACATGGACTTGGGAAATTCCACTAAGAGTAATGGTTTTTACGTTATTGTCTCATAGTAGATTGATGAAATAATCGTCATACAACACCAATATTTCAGATTGAGTTTTTAAAGGAACATTCACATTCCTTAGCACAAAAAGTTCCATTGTAAAGGCTCAGATATATAAGCTCTCCAAATTCATAATTCTTTGACTAGCAATTCTACAACTAGGAATTTATCCTAAATATATGCTTGTAGATGTGTTATTTGTTGCACCTTGTTTGCAATAGCTAAAGAATGGAAATGACCTATGTATACATCCATAGTTTACTGATAAGTGAAATTAAGGAACATTCATAGGATAATATGCAGCCATAAAATCCAATGAGGAAACACAAAGTGCCAATAAAGATCAATTGCCAAGGTGTATTCAGTAAAAAAAAACAAAAAACACACACACACAAAAAAAAAACAACAAAAACAAACAAAAAAACAAATTTAAAGAAAAGAAAACTGGAGGTAAAAAAGAATGTATGTGCATGTATATCCATTCACACACACACACACATGTATTATGCCCACATGCACTTGCTTGTGTGTACACAGCAGGTCTCCTGGAGATACCCAAGAAATGGTAACATTGGTTCCCTATAAGAAGGGAACTTGGGGACTAGGGAATAGAGGTGAGAGGGAAACTTTTTAAGGTCAACACTTTTTAACCTCTTGAATTTTGAGACATCTTTTTATTTATTCATCAAATAAATATAAATAAAACCTTGAAATATATTGTCCAGAAAGGGGTGTGTGAGTCTAGAAATAGATCAGATGCTAATAATTGAACTGATCTCTCAAAGGAAATAACATTTTAAGAATACTTAACTCCACTTTTTTAAGTTAATTTCCATTTCATTTCACTAAAATTATCCTCTTGCAGAAATTATGCCCTTGGGCCAATAAAAGTGAACATTACAATAGGCAGCATAAATAGGCATAATCTATTTAAAGGGTGAGCACTCTGAGGTTTATCACTGGAGCAGATGGCTTTGTAGGGCCCTTCTTTGAAGCTTTAGGACTCAGTGAATCAATATAGAATGTTAGTAATCTCAAATTTAATAAAGGAATATTAAGTTGTGCAAATATCCACTGCTTTATGCTATTCACAGAAATGGAAACGGAGTGTTTATTTCTGACATCGTGAAAGGTGGAGCTGCAGACCTTGATGGGAGATTGATTCGTGGAGATCAGATCTTATCTGTGAATGGGGAAGACATGAGAAATGCCTCACAGGAGACAGTGGCCACCGTCCTCAAGGTGAGTCCCTGGCTGCTTCCTGCCCAGCCCCCAGCTGAAGTCCAGCGGAAGCCGGACTAATCTAGTGTGGTTATCAATGGGGTGAATGTTATGGTGACTCTCCTTGTTACTAGAAGTGTAATCTCTGATTATTTTCACCAACCAGGAATAGCTTTAAAAGAAAACTCATGAAAGGAAGAGGAGAGAGAGAGAGAGAGAGAGAGAGAGAGAGAGAGAGAGAGAGAGAGAAAGGAGGGAGGGAGGGAGGGAGGGAGGGAGGAAGGAAGGAAGGAAGGAAGGAAGGAAGGAAGGAAGGAAGGAAGGAAGAAAGAAAGAAAGAAAGAAAGAAAGAAAGAAAGAAAGAAAGAAAGAAAGAAAGAAAGAAAGAAAGAAAGAAAGAAAGAAAGAAAGAAAGAAAGAAAGAAAGAAAAGGAGGAAGGGAAGGAGGGAGGGAGGGAGGGAGGAAGGAAGGAAGGAAGGAAGGAAGGGCAAGTTAGTTATTATATTGACTAGCAGAAGTGAGGAGAACCCTATGTTGGTATTTTTAAGCTATATTTTCATAATTGTGAGAATTCCAAGTATCCACAATTGTCCTCTAAATGAATGCATTTGATGAGATGGGCTCTCCTGGAGTCAGAAAATTCATCCTCCTCCCTAGGGCTATGTCAGGGAGCATATTTACCGTGAATTCATCAAACCCAGCTTTCCTCACTTGAGGAATGTTAAAGATTATCTAGACCAATTCCTCCATTTCACAAGAGGAGTTTGAAAGGTAGAACTGCATGGCCAAGATCACAGTGCTGTGCTTCCGTGGTTTTGCTACCACCCAAGCTGTCTCTCCCTTCACTTCCAAGTATCTCTGCCACATGGACCCTCCTCCTTTAGAAGAAACTGGTTAATAAAAAATCTTACAAATTTCCATTCAACTATAACCAAGTGCATGTTATTCTGTTTTACAAATAGCCACGGAAGAAGCTTTTGCGAAGGCAAATGAATTTTGTTTATTTTTAAATCCTGATTTCCTGATATCCACTCTCCGTTATCACTCAAGAAGATTTGTATTTGTGGATTACCTCCACCTTTGTTTTCTCTGTCTTCCTTTTCACTCCTTTGCTTAGTTATTTCATTGCTCACAGACCCTTTTATTACAAGAGCATGGAGGTGAATTGAAATGTAACCCTTTAAACACATTTAAAGAAGTCATGAAATCCTGAGAGGAATACCATTGAGTTGATAAATTTTTGCTACTTGGTATGATTCTTTTGATTACTGAATTTCCTTTTTTCCTCTTGCCTTCATCACCCATTTACAAGTCTTGGCTGCAGAGATGAGTGGAGGCTGTGATATGGTCATTTAGGACGTAAATGCTACTGTTTTTCACTTCTGTCCTTCTCTTGTGTTCCCAAGTGTGCGCAAGGGCTTGTGCAGCTGGAGATTGGAAGACTCCGAGCTGGTTCCTGGGCCGCCTCAAGGAAGACATCACAGAACAGCCAGGTGGTTGATGGCTTCCCGTCAGACTGGCGCACTCACCTGTCCCTCTGAGAGAAGGTTTCCCATTTCATAAGTGGGGAAATACTGTGTAATATGCAGTATTACAATAATATGTAATATACAGCATATTCACAATACCAAGTTCAGTGTATTTTTATGTGCCTGAAATAAAAAATGAAAGGTGGGATGGAAATTCATTAATCCCTAGATTTTTCTCTCTATTATTGCCTGCAAATGTTTTCTTAGGACTACTTTTCTCCCCCACTATTAGTTCTGTATTGCCTATGCATGCATGTAACACAGCTGTGTTTATTTAAAAAAAAAAAAAGAAGAAGCAACATCTGGTGGCAATTTGACCCTCATTAGCACAACATTGTTCTATTCATTCAATTAAATATTGCTATAAAGTTAACTTGTGAATAGCCACTCACACATGCTGAGGGCAATTAATGGCATATTCCTAGGGGAGTGAAATGTGAGGGTTTCCCCTGTGGGAAGGAGGCCTTAATGGGTGACATTTTGTGGGTTTGAAAACATCTTATGTTTATTTGCCAGGCTGATGTAAGTGCCACTTTTAAAAAAAAACAAAGTATATTTCACTGTGGTTGTTTTTTTTCATTGTAATGGCTGAAAAAAATCAAGATGGCAGACTATTTTTTGGTCCCTTTGGTATATAATAAAACTATAGAAACTTACATGTTACCCCCAAGTCCCCTTTGTGGATTATAGATGGGCCTTTGTTTTGAGGTTACAAGCATGACTTTTGGTCCCCTCCCTGGTTGCTTTAGACCTAAAGCCTGTCCAAGACCTTTGTTCAGAAGACTTGGATTTTGTGATTAGCACACAGGTGCTTCCGGAATGCTGTTAGCTGTCTTCTTTGCCTCACTTGTGTTAGAAAATGGGTGAAGAAAAATACTGTTGTTCAGATAGTATCACAGACTAGCTGGCTTGTCTAAAAGAATCCTCAAAGCAGTCAAACCCAGTAACATCATGTTAAGTTTAGAACTTTTTTCTTTATTTCTGGCCTAGACATTGGGCAGCAAATATCACATGTCCTAAAAGATACAGTGCTGCAGTGGGAGTCCAGGAGTGGAAGGCTGGTGATGGTTCTGGCCTGACTTGTGTCAACAGTGGGAACTTAAGATGCAAAAAAATAGTTGTCTCTGCTCTTCCTTAATGGAAGATTCATTTGTTGAGTGATCTCATTAAAGCCTCATTATACAAGGGGTTAGAATGCAGAATGAACAGTACTGGAGATGAAATGTTTCTTTCTGGGGCGTACATGAGAGCTACAAAGAAGAGGTTCCCTCAGGTCTCACTCCGAAAGGAGTTTCTTAAGATGGAAAGACAAGAAGGCATCCCAGGTAGAGGGAGTAGCATATGCAAAGGTACAAAGGGTACAAGGGATTCCAGAGTTTTAAGAAAAGTTTGGATTGACAGGTGAGGTGATAGGTAGAACTGGGTTTCTGTCCTTGAGGAATGTGTATGAGCGTCCTAGTGATTGATAAAGTTCACACTCAGGTTTAAATACAGAACAAAAAATTTAGAAGCTCTATCATTAAATGGCAACCACCACCCTAACTTGTTTGGCTCAGTGGATAGAGCGTCAGCCTGTGGACTGAAGGGTCCCAGGTTCAATTCCAGTCAAGGGCATGTACCTTGGTTGCGGGCATATCCCCAGTAGGGGGTGTGCAGGAGGCAGCTGATCAATGTTTCTCTCTCATCGATGTTTCTAACTCTCTATCCCTCTCCCTTCCTCTCTGTAAAAAAATCAATAAAATATATATATATATATTTTTTTTAAATGGCAACCACCATTGCCATTTATTTGGTATATAAATGTAAGCTGTCATATTTTGGAAACCTGGAACAAAGTATCAAATACTTCTATCTAACCTTTTTGCACAGAGTTTTTATTTCAAAGGGTAGAAGTTTAATTCAGTCTTAAGAAAAAAACAGTAAATCTAGTTTATCCTTACTTTGTCCTTAAAATTATGGCTGAGATGATGTGAGAGTTTGCACTGGTTTTTGGCTAATTGGAAGAACCTTGACTGTGAAAAGGAAGCATCCTTCATTATAAGTTCAAGACCAGCCCATGACCCAGATGGAGAAAAAGAAGAAGCCATTCCCAAACATTTCCATCTGTAGGCCCAGGGCCCTCTAGGAGCACAGGTTTCTTTCTGGGCATTTATAAGCTATGGTGATAGAGGCCTTGGTTTGAGGGCCAAGGAGAATTTTAACTTGTTAACTTGGCCTAGAGAAAGTAGGATCATTAAGAGAGATCTTCTAGCCTTAGGGCCACGAAGCCACTTTTGAAAAAAGGTCTTTTCCACTCTGGACATGTGGCTCAGTTGGTTGGAACATCATCCCATACACCTGCAAAGGATTGCAGTTTCGAATCCCAGTCAGGGCACATACCTAGGTTGCAGGTTCAACCCCTGGTTGGGGCTCATATGGGAGGCAACTGATGGATTTCTCTCTCCCTTCCTCTCTCTCTCTCTAAATATCAGTAAAAACATATCCTCAGGTGAGGGTTAAAAAATAAGATGAAATAAAATAAACTGTCTTTTCCCACTAACCAGAAAAGAGTATCTACTCTGCAGAAGAAAGTGTGTAATGCAAAAGAGAAATCTTTTCCTCAGATACCTAAGGGAACACTGCCAGGAGAAGTCCATATTTATAAAGGCCTTGGGAAGCACATTTTTTAGGCAAAAGTTACTTATTATACTTACTCAATTCTAAGTATTATCTATTACCATTGATTTAAATCATATCTTTTCAGGGAAATATCAAAATACTCCTTTATATATATTCATTGTGAAGTATGCTTATGTCTATAATTTATTTTGAAATGAACTTTAAAAAAAACCCAAATTGAGTCATGAATAGGTGAATGGATATGGGAAAAGGACAATATATCAAAACTAGAGGCCTGGTACATGGAAATTCATGCACTCGGGGGTCCCTCAACCCAGCCTGTGCCCTCTCACAGTCTGGGACCCCTTGGGGGATGTCCACCTGCCGGCTTAGGCCCACTCCTCCGGTGATCAGGCCTAAGCTGGCAGTGAAGAGTGGGCCTCAGCAGTTAGTCGGACATCCTTAGTGCTGTTGCGAAGGCAGGAGAGGCTCCCACCATTGTCACTGTGCTGGCCAGCCTTGAGCCAGCTTCTGGCTGAGCAGCGCTCCTCCTGTGGAAGTGCACTGACCACCAGGAGGCAGCCAGGTCATTCTGCCGTTAGGGTCAATTTGCATATTACTCTTTTATTATATAGGATATTAATTGTAGAATCTAGGTGTGTGTATGGATGTCTACTTTTAACTTTACTTAGATTTAAAGTTTTTCATATTTAAAGAGTGTTAAAACATTAAACAGCTTTCATCATAGAACTAAGGAAGTGGTTTAAATTATAATTTATCAAGTGATCATTGTAGTCTTAGGTTTAATTTAAAATTTTGAGGCCATTGGGCACAACCTTGATAATTTGGGGGGAAAATTATTTGTTATTGGTGACATTGGGTTCTTCATTGCAAAGGTCCTTCACTGTGTATATAATTTCATTGAGTAGCCACTAGCCATACATGACTGTACATTGTAGACCTCAACTATTTAGTTAGATGGCTATGAGGGCAGTAGTGGAGATATAGCGATTGAGCCAAATTATTCCTGACCCTAGGAAAATCTTTGAGAAAAACGAATTTAACATATTACTTAAAACAACATATTCCTAGGATATTTGCTGCTTTCTCCTACAGTTGAGAATTCCATTTGGTCAAATTTCTATTATTCAAGGTTTTATTATGCTTGTTTTAGCAAAATAGATCATGTCCTTTGGGCGATAAGGGAATCAATGTTGATTCCAGCCCCAACTAACACATAGTGCCATTAACTGATCATATATAAATACTGTGTCACAGCTTAGGAAAATGTTTTTTATTTCACATTGAGGAAGAAAAGCTTAAATTATATTTTCTTCCTTGATGATTGAAACCATATATGAAAGCACATATAATGGGGAAAATGTTCGATGGGGTTGTACTAGAGTGGTAAGAGAGTGAATATGGGTAATTTTTGTTTTCTTTTTAGTCTCTTAAGAATTTTCGATTACATGATTATGGTTCCATAATTGAAACACTAATTAATAAGTTTGAAGTGTTGAGCCCAAGCATGTGTTCCAGCACAGCTGATCTCTGGGTTTCCTTTGCAGGGGAGTCAGCACAGCACTCACAGCTTCCACCCGGCCCTGGCTCCTGTCATCTCCAGCCTGCAAAGCCTGGTTGGCACAAAGAAAGCTTCTGATCCCTCCCGCAGAAATTCAGGTATTCCGTGGACACACGTCCAGCAAGACATCCTGATACCCAATTGTTATTTTAATATTAAATTTTTTAATACATTTTTTTACCTTTAAGATATTTTTAAATCTTTGTACTTGGCCACGTAAGCCCCAAGCTTTCGGAAAGGCCTATTCTAAAGGAAGGAAGGCCTTAGAGACTCATTTCTGGACTATGCCTTTAACTTTATACCAATCACCTGAAAGTGGGAAAGCAGAAACCAAAAGTGTTTCCTAAAGTAAAATCATTTACAAAGAGAAAAAAATTGTAAAGCTCTTTTTTTAAATGTTTTTTTTTAATTGATTTTAGAGAGAGAGAAAAAGAGATAGAAACATTGATGATGAGAAACATTGATTGGTTGCCTCCTGCATGCCCCCTACTGGGGACCAAGCCCACAACCAGGGCATGTGCCCTAATCAGGAATGGAACCAGAGACCTCTTGGTTCATGGGTGGATGCTCAACCACTGAGCCACTGCAGCCGGGCTACAAAAGAGAAAAATTTTTTAAATTATTAGTCACTCAAGAAAGGTGAGAGGTACATATGCCAGTGAGGGCAAGGGTCTTCTTAATCCTTTCCTTGGATAGATGGTTACTTTAAGTCAGAAAAACATACAGTAAAACACAAATGGCTCGTCTTCCAAGCCGTTTAATCACTATATTTCAGGCAGCTACTGCTACAGTCCATCAGCTTTTGTCAGACCAAATGCTTATGGCCACATCTGTCTCAGAGAGAGAGGACTTCTTTAATATAGAAGACAGCCCCTGGTCGATGACTGCTGGTTTGGATTTTGAGAAAGGATATAATGCCTGCTTGTTTCAGTATTTTCTCTTGAAAGGCCTAGAAAATGACACATTTTCAGGAGATAATTTTATATCCTACATATATTATCTCTTAATGTTAAAAGTTAATTGTGCCCTAGCTGGTCTGGCTCAGTGGATAGAGCATCAGCCTGAGGACTAAAGGGTCAGTGTTCAATTCCGGTCAAGGGCGCGTACCTTGGTTGCAGGCTCCTCCCCAACCCCAGGCCCTGGTTGGGGCTTGTGCAGAAGGCAACCAACCGATGTGTTTCTCTCACATTGATGTTTCTGTCTTTCCCTCTCTCTTCCACTCTCCCTAAACATCAATGAAAAAATATCCTCAGGTGAGGATTAACAAAAAAATAAAATTAAAAATAAAGTTTTTTTAAAAAGTTAATTTTGTTGCTTCTTTATTGATAGGCACGGATATGGGACCACGGACCGTTGAAATAATCAGGGTAAGTCTGTTATTTCGCTGTTTTCTTGGTTTGTGTTGGGTTTGCATAAAATGTACATTTTCCCCTTCACACAATTGGTTGGATTATCAGTGTGCTCCTTTAAGTTACTGAATATATATGGGGTCTGTGTAACGTAAACAGACTTAGAAAAATATGGTAAAACACTAGCTGACAACTGAATTTTTTGGTACAGCATATCTACTACATTTTGTGCATGTACTTAAAAGTTTTGCAAAACAAAAAATGGTATCATTTTTGGCAGCTTTTTTTAACTTTAAACCAAGACCTTTTAGCCATGCAATACGTTTTTTGGGATTTTTTTACAGCATTTGCAGTGATTTTCAACCAGTATGTCTAAAGACTTTTTAAAACATGCAATACCTGACTATTTAGTCGAGACACTGACTTCTTTTCCCTTAGGTTGTCAAGGGAAAAAAATGACAACAGTCAACACAATGGTCATCCAGTGTAATTGAATCAAAATTATACTTGCCCTGGCGTCATCCCATGCACAAAACGGTTGCCAGTTCAATTCCCTGTCAGGGCACACACCTGGGTTGCAGGCTCAATCCCTAGTAGGAGGTGTGCAGGAGGCAGCCAAAAGAAGTTTTGCTCCCACATCGATGTTTCTCTCTCTCTCTCCATTCCTCTCTCTAAAAATCAATAAAAAAAAAAAAACATTTTTTAAAAATTTATATCTATTTTAATAAAAAATAAAAGAAAAAGAATTTACACCTATGTTTTTTCAGATCGGCGAAATATATTTTGGTTTGCTGCAGAATTTTAGTAATTAGTTTATGTGTGCCATGAGATGAAAAAGGTTGAAAATTGCTGGCATATAGCATGATTTTTACTGGTTACATAATATTCCATCATATGAATATGCTATAGCTTCCTCTTATAAAACAATTAGCATATTCCTCAACTGTTGCTATCTTTTATAGCAAAATATCTTTGTATTTTCTTCTTGCCCATATCATGGGTATTTGCTCAGGATTAACTACTAGGAATGAAATTGTTGAGTCCAAAGCCACTATTGCTATTAGAGGCTTTTCTACATATCGCTAAATTGCCCTCCTGAGAAGATTGCATAGGATGCATTTCAGTTCATACATTTGTCAGATCCAGAATTTCAAACTCCTGCATGATATCCAGAATATTGGAAAGTGGACTTCTATATTGATCACTTTAACCATTAAATTTGGGGTTCAAAAGTAGTAAAAAAAAAAAAAGTATGACCTTGTAATCATCATAACTGCAGTGAAGTGATATACAACATAACTTAGTTCTCTGGAGTCAATCATAGCTGTGTTTGAAGGCACTCTGCTATGTATTACCTCTGTTATCTTTGGCAAGTGATTTAACCTCAGTTTTCTTATCTGTGGAATGGGGTGATAACACTGTTTGCCAAGTAAACATTGTTGTGTGGATTAAATGAAGTAATGCATTTAGTATATTTAGCGTAGTACTTAGTACATCATCTAATGTCCAGGAAGTGGCATCCATTATTATTGGCTACATCTTTGACTATATCTGCCTTATTTGTTCCCAGTATCTTTCCACCAGAGTGGCAACTCATATGTTCCTGTGATGAGGGAGTTAAATGTACCAACATGTGCATAATTATGGATAAATTAAGGAAACATCATGATGGATTTGAACAAAACCAAATTATTGCATGAATTTCTCCTTATTCCAAGATTTATAAAATGTCATTTTATGTTTTCTTAGTCATTTCAGCTATTTGTTTTTACAAGCTTTTATTAAAAGGCCTGCTCCTACCAATCATATTCTCCCGCACACAGTCCAAGAATAACTTCATAAAGAAAGTCGTCTTGCCGTTTTACACGCAGGGCTTTACTACTGATGCAGTCAGAAAATATCAGCTAGGCACAAATACTCTGGAAAACAAGATATAGGCTGCCTGTTACTGGAGAGGCATTGCCATTTTTCTGTCTTATAGGCCTGACATGGCAGCACTAGTAATATCTATAATAATAAAAGCATAATATGCTAATTAGACCAGACAGCCAAACAACCTTCCGGACAAAGCCGTGGCGGCGGGGGCTGAGGAAGAAGCAGTTAGGGGCTATCAGGCAGGCAGGTGAGCAGTTAGGGGCAAGCAGGCAAGCAGGCGAGTGGTTGGGGCGATCAGGCAGGCAGGTGAGTGGTTAGGGGTGATCAGGCAGGCAGAGGTGGTTAGGGGCGATCAGGCAGGCAGGCAGGCGAGTGGTTAGGAGCCAGTGGTCCCAGATTGCGAAAGATGGGAGTTTCTCTCCGACATCCCCCAAAGGGTCTCAGATTATGAAAGGGTGCAGGCCAGGCTGAGGGGATCCCTCCCCCCAACCCCATGCATGAATTTTGTGCACCAGGCCTCTAGTTAATAATAAAGAATAATTCCTCACACTTATGTGACATGAGGTTGTAAGGTTCTTTATATGGTTTTTGTCGTTATTTTGTTCTTTACCCTTTTTCCAAATTTACTGAGGTCAAATCGAAGCACCCTAAGTTGTGTATGTTTTTAGATGATCAATGAAAACTGTAGAAGCTTTGCGACCATACAGGTCCCTTTACCACAACCTTTCTGCCATAGTTGTCATATGTTTACATTTACATAATCTGAGAACCCCACCAAATAATGTGATAATTTTTGCTTTCAACTTTTCTACATATTTTAATGATTTCAAGAAAAAAATATTGCCCTGGCCGGGTAGCTCAGTTGGTTCGAGTGTCGTCTGGCTACACCAAGGTTGCAGATTCAATCTCTGGTCAGGGCACATAACCAATGAATGCATAAATAACTAGAACAACAAGTCAGTGTTTCTCTCTCGCCCTCTCCCTCCTCTCTCTCAAAAATCAATTTTAAAAAACTTTTACAAAATAACTAAATAAAACCAAAATTTAAAAAGAAAAAAAAAGCCCTGGTGAGGTGGCTGAGTTAGAGTGCCATCCCAATACACCAAGGTTTTGGGCACATATGAGTCAACCAATGAACACATAAATAAGTGGAACAACAGGTTGATGTTTCTCTCTCTTTCTGTCTCCCCTCCCTTCCTCTCTCTCTCTAAAATCAATCCATCATTTTTTTTTAATTGGTCACATTTTCCTGTTTTTTGGCGTGTCAAGTAATTTAGGATTTTACCCTAGACCCCATGGATGTCATGCTGTGTAGACAGGATGCGGTCACCCGGTTAGGTTGAGACTACACGTTGCATCTCCCCTTTTGTGAGTGGTGGTTCCGTTCTGTAGTTTGGGTCTGTTTCACACCTGAGCCTGAGAATTCCACGGGTTCACTCAGAGTTAGAGGATCCCTCCTCTGTTTCCCTTCACTCTCGTTTTCTTCTTTTATTTTCCTGCCACCAGGGGCTCCTTTTCCTGGTTCCTCTGCCCAGAAAGATGGGAGTTTCTCTCCAAACATCAGCCGTGTGTACCACTTCTACAGCTCCTTACCTGGGTCTCCCCCTCAGTACAGCGTCGCCAGGAAAACATTTAGAACCGGGGATCTTCATCCCTGCTGTCATTCCTCCAAGTGTTGGTTTTCCACCACATTTTGAGTTTCTTTACTTTTCAGAAGCCCCGGTAGTTGTGTTTTGTTATTTTGACATGTTCTCCATTTCAATCAGCAGGAGAAGGTGCTATCGTGTATATGCCACCCTGCTGAATCTGGAACTTGTCATTTCTTCCTCTAGTGATTTTTTAAATGCTAACCCTATGATAGAAATATGGGGAAAGCCTGGACTGAAGCCAGGATCTCTTCAGCGGGGTCCGAGTAAACCATATTGCCTTACCTAATATCTTAGGGAGCATTTCCTGTCACATTTAATTCTCTCCCCAAACTCTGTTGTCATTATAGTGAGTGTCCTCTAACATCCTTTGTTTTAACACAGTTGTGCGGCTCTTTTAGAGCCAAGACTGTTTGTTCACACCCCCAAGAGCATGTTATGTGTGGCAGTTTAATTATAAACACCATATGAGAACATACTTGCCAAGTTGCATCAAAATTGGCCACTAAACTGAGCGGTAGCATAGGTTTTGTTTTTTCACAACTACTATTGCCTTTTTTAAAAATAAACTATTTATTTATTTTAATCCTCATCCAAGGATATTTTTTCGATTGATCTTGAAAGAGAAAGAGAGAGAGAGAGAGAGAGTTGGAACCCACAAACAAGATATGTGCCCTTGACCAGGAATCGAACCCGAGAACCTTCAGTTCAAGGGCCAATGCTTCAACCACTGGGCAAACTAGCCAAGGCTACTACTGCCTTTTAAAAAAAAATTTTTATGTGTTTTTTGATTTTTAGATAGAGAGGGAGAGAGATATAGAAATATCCACCGACTGCTTTGTGCACATTCCTTACTGGAGATTGAGCCCAAAACCCGGGCATATTCCCTGGCCGGAAATCAAACTGGGGACCTCTTGGTCCATGTGACAACACTTAGCCACTGAGCCACACCGGCCGGGCTACTCTTGCCTTTTTTTAATTAAAATTTTTATTTGTTGATTTTAGAGAGAGCGAGGAGGGGGAGAGAGCTAGAGAAGCATCAATTTGTTATTCCACTAATTTATGCATTCTTGAATGTGCCCTGACCCGGGATCGAACCTGAACCAACAGCTTGGAGTATCTGGACAACACTCTAACCAACTGACCTACCCAGCCAGGGCCCTTCCTGTTGCCTTTTATTGAGCCTTTTTTCGTGGGCCAGGGCTGCATTATATCGTCTCATTTAATCCTCAAACCAACACTGTCAAGTAGGTGGTATTCTTCCCATTTTATGACTAGAAATGGAAGCTCTAAGAGGTTAAGGAACTTACTGAAGACTCCCCAGCTACAGTGCTAGAGCTGAAACCTGGGTCTTTCTGACTCCAAAGGCCCTGAACTTAAGTCCTGTGTTACCCTGACCTCCTGCAGCCCTGAGTGTTTTGTTCAGCAGCTATCATGGGACAATCTGGCTACGGCTCTTTATTAAATATGTGTTGTGTTTTGCTTCTTTCCTAGGAGCCCAGTGATGCCCTTGGAATCAGTATTGCTGGAGGAAAAGGAAGTCCCTTAGGAGATATCCCAATTTTTATTGCCATGATTCAGGCCAGCGGTGTGGCTGCGCGCACACAGAAGCTTAAAGTAAACAAAGGGGGAATGGTGAAGTGCTAACAGCATGTGGGGGGTGGGAGAGGAAGTGGCAGCCATGGGCACTTTGTTTAAAGTTGGAATTCCAACAGCCTGGAGAGACCCATGCTGAGGGCAGAATGCATTAGAGAAAGTTTATACCTGAAATTCACTGGGTCCGTGGGCATATAAAAATATTATTGTTTGTATCAAAGCTTCTCGATGAAAAATGAAATTGCAGCTCATTTACAAAGCCTTCCATACCATTTTTTTAGCACCTAATTCCACCCAAAGTTCATTTTTACCTGAGAGTGATTTGACCGTAGGATCTTCCTTCAATAAAAAGAACCAACATCGTCATAATTTTTCCCCATTGCCCCTTAATTTTAACTTAGGTAGAAAAATAAAGCAGAAAATATTTGGCTTCCTCATTAGAACTTTATTGAACAGTTCATTTGTACGGCCCACTATTCCTGGCGAATGGATGTATGAAATGCCACCATTACCAAAATACAAAAGTGGCCTGCCATGCCTCTTAATAATCAAAGCTGACCCCCTTCTTGTTTCTCTGATTGGCCTGTGTCTGAGGAGAGCCATAAAAATTCCTCGTGCTGCTGGAACATGCACGCACCGGAGACAGAGGAACCTTCACAATGGCCACAAATGGGGACTATGACTTCCAACCAATTTCAAGCATTCTTCTCAAATTTAATTTTTCTTAATGATAGTGATTTTCTCCCACCATTGTACTTCCAGGTTGGAGATCGGATTGTCAGCATCAACGGGCAGCCTTTGGATGGGCTGTCTCACGCGGACGTGGTTAATCTGCTGAAGAACGCCTATGGGCGCATTATCCTGCAGGTACTGTGATCAAAGGAGCACGCAGCTGCTCAAGGCAGATAAGTGGCGAGCAAAACAGATTGAGCGTCACTGGCAGTCAGCATCACTGCCCAGCGGGGTGCTTGCTGATGTGAATGATGAAGGTTGAAAGCAAGAAATTATTATTTTTATTCAGAAATTCTTGAATGCCACCCACACAGGCAGTGAGCATGATTATATGAAAGCATAACAAGGGGAGAAAAATTACTCTTTGCTTCACATGCTAAATCAGCGAGGCTTTTAGCTTCCAGCGTTCTTTTGTAAAACGGAGTTTGGAAGGAATAGGAAATGATTTCTTTTCTTCTGCCCAAAAACTGTTACTGAACTGCCCAAGTGCTAGTTCTTCCACTCACATTAAAAGAAGGGAGAATTACCATGCTCTCTTTCCAGGACCTTAAGTGACTGCCGACACTGTTAAATTCTCACTGCGTGGTAGTCATCAACTAAGGCAGGCAAGTATTTATCCGCTGTGGTCCTCAAGTGTATTGTCCAGAGGCACAGGGACCTATACCAGGAAGGGAAAATCAGGTGCGCTGTTAATTACCGCTTCTTAGATTCTCAGCGCTTCAAATGTGTCTGAGATCGATATGCGGTGAGTGAGAGGCAGCATAACGGCAGTGAGTTTCGTTAAAGCGTTTCCCCGAAATGTCTGATCCTAATCACCGTACTTCTGCAGAAGTAGTATTCAGTGGTTTACAGGTAAAAAGAATAAAACCCATCATGTTGTACCTGAGAGACAAGGCTAGCCATTTAGGGCTCCGATCATTCTAGCCATAAAATAAGTTTGAATTATTGAAAAACCATTACTTCTGGGAGAACCAATCTGTGGTGCTTAACGCTCAACGATCCAAAGTGCCAAAATAGACATTGGAAAAAGTATTTGGCTTTTAGCCTGGATGAAAAGAATCATAAAAAGTACCATCAGTTTCAAGGGCGTTCACATGATCAACGACCTGTTCATTCAGGGGTTTGGGTCCCCGAGTTCTTGTTGAGCACAAACCGGAACACTATGTGGCCTGGCTGTAGAGTCGGCTTCCCCTCTCCTCCGTGTCCACACTCTCCCATGGGAACTTACACGGTCACCTCCCATTCCTCCCTCTGCCGGTTGTCAGCGCCTCCAAGTCCTTCCCTTTTTGTTCGCCTTCACGTTAGGCTGACCGATCTCTAGAGGCCCCACAAGTGCAACTCTTCAACCTCAGAGCTGTGGACCATTGGTTAGGTACTGAATTTTACGAGGAAGTTATTTCAGATGATAACTATGCCAAGACAAAAAAGGGTTCCCCTCAGCAAAATCTGCTCGTATTGCTATTTTCACTCACTGATATTATGTGCCCAGCTCCACCTTCTTCACAAGGACATGGGGACACAAGGCGCAAGTATAACAGTCGCTATAAAAAGTCCCTTGCATGAAAATGAACTCATGCTCTCCCACGCGGAATGAACGCTTCGTTCAGCCAAGTTGCCACTGTGAACACACTTTTGAAGGAGTTCCTTATTTTTCCTAGGTCTGTATTTTAAGAAGAAAATGATATTCTCTTGCATGAATCACATGAGTTGGTGTTATTTTTTTTTTAACATGTGTTATTAAAAGCTCAAGGGAATCCTTTGGGATTTGACAGTGTAATGTGCACAGTTAGGAGTATGGAGTAGATGTGCTGCCAAAGGCTTTAGACACAAAGCCCAGGAGACTCTCGTGTTCTGCATCAGACACGTTTCCCTTGCATAGAGTATTTGCTTTAATTAAAACAGAGTGCAAGGAGTAGTACCAGCAATCCAATGATCACAGCTCACTTGTCACTCGGTAATTATTTATAGTATCAGATGAGCCAGCCCATTGACAGAACCATAGGGAAAGCCAGATAATTGTGTCTGACGATGTGAAAACGACTATTGCCAGTGTATCTGAGAAGCAGTCAGCAACTACTAATTGCACAGGGAAGATCAAGATCTGGGTCAACTGCAGAGTGGAGAAGGGGGAAAAAGGGGAAGAGACAACCAGCACTTCTGGAAGCTTCTCCTCACAGTTTAAATTGTCATCTCTAGGTGTAATAAGGAGGTAGATATCCATAACCTTCAAGTCTGATGGTTTCTTATTCCCAGTTATAGATTGGTCAGTGAAGATTGATTTGGCTATGAGGGGTCATTTGAAATGTTTCCAATTATATTTGTTTCTGTAGTGTGTTAGTTTTTCAGTTCAGCTCTTTTGTCTATAAAAGTACTATAGAATTGTTTTTGAATAAAATCAGGTAATTCAGGCTCTCTGCTAAAAGAAAAAAAAATTTTTTACTCTTTATTTTTTTTGAACATAGAGGATAAAAAGAGCATATGAGGGATTGTTATCACCAAAGAAAACTGTGAGGCTTGTTCTGGGTTCTATAAGAAATTTTCCAAACATTTTAGCGCATAGGAAAATAGGTGGATTGAGACAGCATTAACTAATCTAGGGAATTCAGGAAGAGTGTGTTGGGAGCGAAGAGAACATTGTAATTTGGCACGTCCAGGTGGAGAGATGTCCAGCAGGCACAAGAAATGTGTTGCCGGTGATGGGGGTGAGAGGACCTCAATGCAGGAAACAGACGGAGTAAACTAAGCCATCCACCCTGCCTGCCACATTAAACTTCATAGATACTGGTTCACTGAATGGCCGCTGGTTTGATTCCCGGTCAGTGCACATGCCCAGGTTTCAGGTTCAGTCCCCAGTTGGGGTACGTGCCAGAGACAGCCAATAGCCAATTGTGTTTCTCTCTCTCTTTCCCTTCCTCTAAATAAAAATCAATAAAACATTTTTTAAAAGATGATAAATTTCAAAAATGGCTTATCAGCATAACAACATTTAGCTTATATCTGTAGAATTAAGAAAAGTTCAGTGTGTCTCTAGGGAGTGAAAGCATTGAATTTCTATTATGTGCTGTATTATTTAATTTTTATCATGTACATACAAAAAGAAATTACCTGGAAAAATAGAAAAGGACCGGGAGTCAAAAAATACAGTTCCTAGACACTAAGGGATAAAAAAATTTCAAGAATAGCACACTTACTAACAAGGCAAAAGTAAATAAAAATATAGAAAAGTCACTACAACTGGCAGATAAATCACTGGCAATCTTTAATACAATTGAGTTCTTTCTTTTAGATTACTCCCTGGCAAGTCAATAGAGAGCCAGGGAGTAATTGGCAGCAAAGGAGATAGAAGAAAAAGTTGGGGTAATGTTACCTCTGGAAAAAAAAATTTTTTTCAGGCGAGTTTGAATCAGATGGATTCTCTTTTAGGGTGGTCATTTTCTAAGAGTGAGTAAAGAAAAGATTTTGGTATTTGAGAGAAGTGCTTCTCAAACTTCAGCAAACTCTAGTCTAGAATCACCTTGAGATGTTCCCACCCCCGGTTCTGATTCCATAGGAGTGGAGTAGGATCCAAGAATTTGCATTTATAACAAGCCCCAGATATTGCTGATGCTGCTCTTTTAGAGAACAGCCCGAGACCCACTGGAGCAGGGATGAGTAAAAGGTTTGCACATATTTTTCTCTATGCCTGGAATACCCATCTCATCACAACCCTCATCCCCTCTTTTTAAATCTGTGAAATCCTTTGTTTAGAAACTCTTCAATCAAGAACAGGAAGTATTCACCCAAAGACCATGAACTTATCCAAAGTGGGGACAGTGTCTGTGCCTTAGCCCAGGGCCCACCCCAGAGCAGATGCCTAGTACATGTTGGTTGCATTGAGCAGGTTGCTGAGCCATGCTGATCAAGTTGAGGATGTGAACTTAGAACAAATCAGCACAGTTACCAATTGGGTCCAGAAAAATTCCAGTAGAGAAGAAAGATGGATTGGGTTGGGAGTATCATTAAGGGACTGGTTTGTGAGTCATTCTTAACCTTGGTTACACAATAAAATCAGATTCCAGCACCTCAGTGATTTATTGGTCTGGGATGTGGCATGGACATTGGGATAGTTTAAAGTTTCCCAGGTGATTCTAATATGTAGCCAGGGGTAAGATCCATGGGATGGAAAACAAAATAAAAAAGAAAACAAAGAAAATAAATAAATAAAAAGAAACAAACAAAAAAGATCCATAGGATGCATGATGGATAAAAAGTAAGTGGTACCAGGAAGGGACTGATAAACTCTAGGAAGAGGACAAAGAGCTAAAGCAGCGGTTCTCAACCTGTGGGTTGCAACCCCTTTGGGGGTCGAATGACCCTTTCACAGGGGTCGCCTAAGGCCATCGGAAAACACATATATAATTACATATTGTTTTTGTGATTAATCACTATGCTTTAATTATGTTCAATTTGTAACAATGAAAATACATCCTGCATATCAGATATTTACATTATGATTCATAGCAGTAGCAAAATTACAGTTATGAAGTAGCAACAAAAATAATTTTAGGGTTGGGGGTCACCACAACATGAGGAACTGTATTAAAGGGTCGCGGCATTAGGAAGGTTGAGAACCACTGAGCTAAAGGCTTGAAAGTTGAAATGGAGATCTAGTGGAAGTTCTGTAGGACAGGCAGGCGATAGAGTCAAAGTCATGCATTTTGAATCCTATGACTTAACTCTTCAGTTTTCTGTAAGTAGTAGTCATAGCTCCTTTCTTCCACTGTTGCTGTGAGGATTAAGTGATTTGTAACGTTTAATAAGAACAGTGGATTGCAAATGGTAAGCATTAATTAAGTGGTGTTTTATTACTTGCATTATAATAATACAGGCTTGAAGTCAGAGGCTGCTAAAATTCCTGTTAAAGTCCTGGGAGTGGAGTGGTTTTCCAGGCGGCAGTTGAGGTGTATGCCACTAGATGGTGATTCGCCCCTTCTTATTTGACTGCAAACATTTGACACTTCAGACCAATATATTTTTAAAACAAACACATGGACATCAATATATTCTGATGTCACTGGAATCATTTTTTAAAATATTTTATTGATTTTTTTACAGAGAGGAAGGGAGAAGGATAGAGAGTTAGAAACATCGATGAGAGAGAAATATCGATCAGCTGCCTCCTGCACACTCCCTACTGGGGATGTGCCCGCAACCAAGGTACATGCCCTTGACTGGAATCGAACCTGGGACCCTTGAGTCCGCAGGCTGACGCTCTATCCACTGAGCCAAACCAGTTAGGGCACTGGAATCATTTTGACTAGGTTCTTTTTGTTGTTAATCCTTATTCAAGGATATTTTTTCCATTGATTTTTTTATATACATACTAGAGGCCCAGTGCACTAAATTCGTGCAAGGATAGGGTCTCTAGCAGCTGCTGGCTGCCAGCTGGGGCCTCCCTTCCCCTGGCCGCCTGCCACCGCCGCCACCACCTAGTTGAACTCCCAGTTGAACTCCCGGTCAAACTGGTCGAGGAGACAATTTGCATATTAAGCTTTTATTATATAGGATATTTTTTCTTTTTTCAGAGAGTGGAAGGGAGAGGGAGAGAGAGATAGAAACATTAGTGATAAAGAAACATCATCAATCGGCTGACTCCTGCACATCCCCTACTGAGGATCGAACCTGCAAGCCAGGCATGTGCCCTGACTGGGAATCGAACCGTGACCTCCTTGTTCATAGGTCGATGCTCAACCACTGAGCCACACTGGCCAGGCTTCATTGATTTTTTTTTTTTTTTTTTTAGAGAGAGAATGGAAGGGGGAGAGACACAGAGAGAGAAACATCAATGAGAGAGAGACATCGACTGGTTGCCTCTTGCACACACCAGGCCCAGGGATCGAGCCTGCAACCTCAACTGGAAGCAAACTTGCAACACTTCATTCCACAGGCCAATGCTCTGCTCTAACCACTGAGAAAACTGTCTAGGGTATGACTAGTTTCTAAATAAAAACTTCAAGCAGATGTGCTTTCTACTTCATTAAGTTACATCAAATGCCAGACATGGGATAAGGCAAGCTTTTTTTTTTTTTAATTGTTGATTGATTGATTTTTTTTAGAGACAGAGGAGAGGATGGGAGAGAGAAAGAGAAACATTGATATGTTGTTCCACCTGTGCATTCATTGGTTGATTCTTGTATGTGCCCACAGGGATCAAACCCACAACCTTGGCATATCGGGCAGCGCTCTAACCAACTAAGCTACCCAACCAGGGCCAGGCAAGCCTTTCTTAATTGTTCTTCTGTGATGCACCCCTATCTTAAGATGCCAGCTTTCTCAGGAAATGAGACAGCCTTCCTATCTTTTTTCAGCATACCTGCACTCTGGATCCATGCTGGGTCTGAGTGCTAACTTTGTATTTTGTACTACAAGATTTGAGTCCTAACAAATCTAAGGGTTAATCGTATTCCTTTATAGGATCAGCAGCTCTGGAAAGTTCTAAGTAAGGATCTCAAACTCTTGTGCATTATAATATTGTAGTTATCTGGAAAATATTTTGACTTCTTGATTCTCCAAAACATAATCCCCCAAACCTATTTTTAAGAAAAGATACTCATCCTGGAATTTGTGCAATAAAGACCTGTGCTTTATTACTCAACTAGAGGCCCAGTGTGTGAAATTCGTGCACGGGGGTGGGGGGTGTCCCTCAGTCCGGCTGGCACCCTTTCCATTCTGGGACCCCTTGGATGATGTCCGACTGCCGGTTTAGGTCCGGATCGGGCCTAAACCGGCAGTCGGACATGCCTCTCACAATCGGGGACTGCTGGCTCCTAATCGCTTGCCTTCCTGCCTGCCTGATTGCCCCTAACCGCTTCTTCCTGCCAGCCTGATCACCCCCTAACCACTCCCCTGCTAGCCTGACTGATGTCTAACTGCTCCCCTGCTGGCCTGATGGCCCCCAACTGCCTCCCCTGCTGGCCTGCTCACCCACATCTGCCCTCCCGTGCTGCAGCCCACCTCCTCTGCCGGGACCCGCCTCCTCCGCGCAAGGTGGTTGAGACGCTGGGACTGGCCTCCTCCGCACTGCACAGAGCCACAGGACCCCCAGGCCTCACTGTGTGGAGCCAGGCCTCACCTCGGCTGTGCATGTGGCCATCTTGTGACAGCCATCTTGTGATGACATGAGGGCGTGACACCACCTAGGCTATTATTAGTATAGATTAGAAGTTTTATTGAACACACATTGTTCTAATATAGAAATACAATTCTGACTGGATTTAGTTTTGCTTATAACCTAAATTATCAAATGCCACAAGGAGCCAAGGCATGAGAGAGAGTATCTGAATAAATACCTCCCCACAGTAAAGCAGTTTAAGGAGGAGACAGAATTTTTTTTTAAATATATTTTATTGATTTTTTACAGAGAAGAAGGGAGAGAGATAGAGAGTTAGAAACATCGATGAGAGAGAAACATCGATCAGCTGCCTCCTGCACACCCCCCACTGGGGATGTGCCTGCAACCAAGGTACATGCCCTTGACCGGAATCGAACCTGGGACCCTTCAGTCCGCAGGCCGACGCTCTATCCACTGAGCCAAACCGGTTCCGGCAGGAGACAGAATTTAAGAAGAAAACCCTCTTGGAGGGGGAAACACAGAGTGAGGGGTGGGTGCAGTTGGAGGGGGAAACACAGAGTGAGGGGTGGGTGCAGTTGGAGGGGGGAAGACAGAGTGAGGGGTGGGTGCAGTTGGAGGGGGGAAGACAGAGTGAGGGGTGGGTGCAGTTGGAGGGGGGAACACAGAGTGAGGGGTGGGTGCAGATGGAGGGGGGAACGCAAAGTAAAGATGAATTACAGTCTGAGGGGGAAACATGCTTATTGGTTCTTCCTCTTCCACTAATTCAAAGGTCTCTGTATGTTCCTCTGGCTCAGCGGATAAGGCTTCTTCCCCATCTTTCATTGTACAAGTCTCCCCCTCCTCTAGTGGGGTGGCTTCCTTCTCTTTCCTTTCACCAGTCACCTTCTCAGGTACAGGGATTGCCTTCTCCTCCTCCTTCAGGTCAGCCGCCTCCCTCTCCTCCTCCTTCAGGTCAGCCGCCTCCCTCTCCTGGAGTGAAGGTATTTCCTCCTCCTCCTTCAGGTCAGCAGCCTCCCTCTCCTCGGGTGAAGGGATTGCCTCCTCCTCCTTCAGGTCAGCAGCCTCAGGTAGACACTTAGTAAAGTTTTGATCATAACAAGTTTGGGGAGGATGTAAGAAAACAAAGTACTTTCGTTAAATGCCTGGTGAAACTTTAAACTGGTAACTTAGGAAGATCTGTTCAATTTAGGGTATGTCACCCAGCAGTTCCATATCTAGTGACCGTCCTTACAGAACCACTTTCAAGATGTCTGTAGTAGCGCTATGTGCAACAATAGGAGGAACTAAAAGACCCAGAGGTTTTGAACCAGTGAATGGTTCTGCAGGTGAATGGGAAGTAAGGCAGATACCTGCCACATCTCCAGGTCCCCAGGGATGAGGGATGAGAGGAACATGGGTTGCTGCTCTGCAAAAAGCCAGACCACAGGCTGCCAATCTTAAGAGTTGGAGCTAGTGCCCTGGCCAGTGTGGCTCAGTTGATTGGTTGTCGTCCCATGCACCAAAAGGTCTCCAGTTGAATTACCAGTCAGGGCACATGCCCGGGTTGCAGGTTGCGGGCTTGATCCCCAGTAGGGGGTATGTAGGAGGCAGCCAATCAGTGTTTTTATCTCTTTCCCTCTCCCTTCTTCTCTCTCTAAAATGTATAAAAACATTTATTTTTTTAAGTTAAAAAAAAATTGGCATGGCCAGGATGGCTCAGTGGTTGAATATCAATCTATGAACCAGGAGGTCAAGGTTTGATTCCCGGTCAGAACACATGCCTGGGTTGCAGGCTCGATCCCCCGTGTGGAGGGTACAGGAGGCAGCTGATCACTGATTCTCTCTCATCATTGATGTTTCTCTCCCTCTCCTTCTCCCTTCCTCTCTGAAATCAATAAAAATATCTTTTTTAAAAACAGAGTTGGAGATGGCCCTTGCTGGGTCCAAGGTCTCCTCCAGACACCACAGCTCTTAAACCACACATTCAAGTTGTGCAGACCTAATACCCATCCTCTAAGGACCTCCGAGCCTCCCTGCCTTACCCGGGATTCCTAGTCTTCCCCGCTCCTCTCTCCACTTTGAACAGCATGTGTTCACATCTGCCCCCCACAGTAGATGGCGTCGATCGCAAGCCTGTTTTTGGAGGACAGGGAACACATTTGTTTTCCCTTGGTTTCCTCTGCTCCCATCTCTGTCCTCTCAACCTACCACAGAAGTTTGTACCCAGGAATTCAAGATATCCTTTTTTTTTTTTTTTCCAAAAAAAATAAGTTTTTCATTAGCCTGTCTGCCTTTCCCTACTTCAAAACACAAATATATCTCCCCTAGCCTTACCTCCATGCTGTTCAGTCCCAGGTGTTGGTGGGGCAAGAGCAAGCACTTCAGGCGACGCAGGGCTGAGCCAATACTCACAGACCACTTCTCCTTGAACTTGTATCCAGCTGAACATATACGCCCTTCCGAGATCAGATTATTCCCTTTCACGAGTTAATCCCTGGGAAGGCAAATCAGAAAGACTTGGAAATGAGATTATCCCCTTTCATGAATTAATCCCTGGGAAGGCAAATCAACTTGGGAGACCAACAATGCCTTGGGGCTACAAAGTCATCTGTGGGTAACAGGTTTGTGCTCTCCTTATCTTCCTACAAAAGACCTAGCTGTTGATGAAAATCCTTCTCGTTGCCCACTAAGCCCCTTGGGTTCCACTCCTACAAAATAGGCATGAACCTGGGTAGCTCCTAGGGTCCTAGGTGGATCTCAGATTTAATATTATAAGTGGTTGGGAAGCCCTTTTTATTTCAGGGCTCTGGGGTGAGCTAGAGGCCTTGATGTTTTGGAGGAATGTGATTTTTTTTCTGCAAGATGACGTTGTACAAGTGTTTTCACATTTTTCTAGTTAGATTTTAAAAAATAAGCAAAAATTTTTTACCCAAATGAACTATCACTTTGGTTTCATAATTTGTATGGCTGATTTCATGAACTTTTGAAGTATCTTTCTCGGTAAAAGTTAAAAGGCTTTCTTCTAGAACATCTGTGGGGTGTCTGTCTCCCACACCCAAGCCCTCTCTATGTGGTATACTATAGGGGAATGGGGTGATGTTTTCCTGCTTGCTGCCAAGCACGGGCCATGATGACTGCCTACTCTGTTTGCTCCTGCTGTTGGACTATCTCTCTGCCCCTCTTCCCCTCCCCTCCCCTCGTTCCATGTCTACACTGTGAAGTCTGTGCCCTCTTAAGAAAAAAAATAAATAAATAATAACAGCAAAAGAGAAGAAATAAAATTTAAAAATAAAGTAAGTGAAGTCTTTCCTCTCACACCAGGTGATTTGCCTCACACTGCACATGACTAAAAGCACTAGATTCTAGAGTAAAATGGCATGGATTTGAATTTAGCCTTCACTCCTTAACTCATGTTGGAAAGTTACTTAACCTCCCTGCTCCAGGTGTTTCTGTCTGTAATATGGGGATAATCATGGCACCCACCAGTAGGGACTCAGAAGCATGCTCAGCATAAAGTAAGTGCTCGGCTTGATAGCGGTGCTGTTATATATAGAATAAGTGAGTAAAGAAACGAACAGCCTGCCATGGAGATCTTCATCAACCCCACAACAGATGGCCTGTTTCTGGGTCAGCTGAAAGTACGTGTCCAGATTCTCACCAAGTTTAGGAGTCCCCTTCACCACACCCCAAACTGATTGGTTTTGTGTCTTTATTTGAGTGCTTGCTTTGTGGGGTGCTTATGTGCCATTCCATTGTGTAACACCTTAATTATTTACTTTTTCCTTCTTAAAAGGACCTAAAACCAATCTCCTTGTAACCTCTATCAGTCTCACTCTGTATTGTGGAAATTCAGAAAATTGAGTGTCATAATCCCTACTCCTTAGGAAGGTTTTAGATTCACTCATTCACTCCACAAATACTCACTAGGTAATTATGTGCCAGGCACATGAACATTGAGAAGCAGCCCTTATCTTCATGAATCCTGTGATTGGATGGTAATGATAGTCACACAAATATACAATTTGTAAGGATTACTTCGAGAGTCCTGTGGAGAGGAAAAGAGAAGAAATTAATGTAAACATGGGTAGCTAGAGAAGGTTCGTGTAAGGGAAGTGACTTCAAAGCTGACGCCAGGCTGGCTGGTCTGCGGGAGAGGAATGTGAGGATGAGGGGGCAGTGGATTCCAGAGAACTGTGGAATTTAGGGTGGAGAGGAAGAAGATAGATGGGATTAGACAGGTAGGCAAGGGGAGGGCCTTTGTGTGTATAATTAGGGAGTGTAAATTTTATTCCAAGTACTAAGAGAGACCACTGAAAGGTGTTACGAAGAGGAGTGGCATTATCTACTTTATATTTAAAGAGATAAATGGCTATTGTGTGGTAGAGAGATTTGAAGGGGATGAGTGGGGATTCCAGTTAAAAGGCAGCTGATGATGAGTTGAATTAAGATGGTCACCATAGAGATGAAAACTAAACAGATTTGATATGTATTTTGGAGATAGACTGCAGAGGACTTGGTGAAGGATTACATGTGGCTGGTGAGAGAGGGAGCTATCAGGCTGGTACTCAGAGAGCAGCACCTCTATGGTTAGCATCCGAGCTTCTTTTCCATTTGGACAGTCACCAGCCAGCAATCAAGTATTTTCAATATTACAACTAGTGCATTTCTAATTAGTCAGCTAGAGGTGCCATCTACTAAAAGGTAGAAAACTAGAGGAAAAATAAATTGAAGGGATTCTGCTGTTGGATCAAGAGTTTGGATTTGGTTGTGTGCATTTTAATATCTGAAGGGCTTATTAATTGTTCATTTTAATAAGCCCTTGAGATATTAAAATGCAGATGTTAAGTTGACAATTGGATATAACAACTAGGCTGGGAATTGTCAGCACATTGTTAACATTTAAAGCTATAGGAATGTGTATGCTGTCACCTAGACCCTGAGTGTGCAAGTGGGAAGTGGGTCCAGGACTGAGCCAGAAGGGGTGAGTAGAGAACAAAGACTTAGAAAAGTGGGCAAAGCCAGAGAGGCGGGCCAAGGACATTTGGCCCAGGTGATGGGGATGGAAGCTGGAATGGAGTGGGTTTATGAAGATGGCGTAGGCTAAGAGCAGGCAAGATTACAGAGGTCACGTGCAAAGGCAATTTCAAAACACTTGCTGTGGTGGTCAGTGGAGGGGCTGTCGTGGGGAGGGAGAATCTGTCATTTCCTCTTTGTCTCTTATTCTAAATACTCCCCCAGTTCATTTAGTCATTCTTTATATGATGGTATTCCAGAAGATCCTGTAACTTGTGCTTAGCAGTGTTTTCCCCCAGAGTAGGATCCTTCACCCAAAATATGTTCCGATCCAGCCGGGGCTGGGGCCGGGGCTGCCCTGTCACTTGCTTTCCTGCTAAAAATTAACAGATACAACCAAGCGTACAGGCAGCCGCGCCCTCTGTTGGTTTATTATGAAACTGCAATCAAATCAAGCTCCTTTGCACTGCTTAGTCCAGTGATGGCGAACCTATGACACGCATGTTAGAGGTGACACGCGAACTCATTTTTTTTGGTTGATTTTTCTTTGTTAAATGGCATTTAAATATATAAAATAAATATCAAAAATATAAGTCTTTGTTTTACTATGGTTGCAAATATCAAAAAATTTCTATCTGTGACACGGCACCAGAGTTAAGTTAGGGTTTTTCAAAATGCTGACACGCCGAGCTCAAAAGGTTCGCCATCGCTGGCTTAGTCCCTTCACTGTCCTTCCTTGTGCACTGAGAATGATAACTTGGAAGAACCGTTGATCAGAAGCAGGGGTAGCCCAGGAGCTCTTGAGAAAGAAGCTCTGATAACTCTGAGGTGAAGACAACTTCAGGCTAAGCAGACAACGCTGGCTTTTATGATTCCCACCTGACAGATGAGGAAGCTGGAACTCGGGCACAGCGTCATTGAAGTGGGAGAAACTGAACAGCAGAACTCCTTTCTGTGTCCTAGCATGGGCTGTCAGAGCTGTACCATATTTCTTCTGAATGCTTTGGAATGTTTTTTGCAGGGTAGAAATACAAGGTGAATGTTTAAATGTTGTTCTATTATACATTTGGGACCATCTAAAAGGCAAATCAGACCCTGGCCAAGTAGCTCAGTTGGGTAGAGCATTGTCCAAGGTTGTGGGTTTGATTTCCCAGTAAGGGCACATACAAGAATCAACCAATGAATGCATAAATAAGTGGAACAAAAAAAAATCAATGTTTCTCTTTCTCTCTTCTCTTTTCCTCTCTCTAAAATCAATCAATAAAAAGATTTTAAAGGCAAGTCATGGAGATATTCATTCTTTCTTTCAGTCACCAAATATGAATCAAACACCTAATATACACTCGATAGTTTTTCATAATAGAGATACAGTTGTAATGGATTACAGGAGTAAGTGGAAGCTGCACTGACTCTCTCAGGACCAAACTGGAAATACAAGTAAAATACAGAGATACAGTAGTAAACCAAGCAGACAGACTTCCTGCCCACACATTCAAATATGAAGTGACAGATGGGCCCTGTGGCGCTCAGAGTTAGAGGTTTGGGAGATAGGACGAAATGGCCAGAAGGTCGAAAGGAAACTTGACTAGTGCAGTGTCATGGAAGCCAAATGAAGAAACTAGTTTGAGAGTCAGTCGCTGTGTCAAATGCTGCAGAGAGGTTGAATAAGATGAGGGATGAGAACTGACCATTGGATATACTATGGTTTCTCTAATTCTCCCCTGACTTATAATGGCTTGTCTTGTTCTACCTTTTCTCCCAGGTTGTAGCAGATACCAATATAAGCGCCATAGCAACTCAGCTTGAAAACTTGTCTACTGGCTACCACCTTGGTTCACCCACTGCTGACCACCACCCGGAAGACACAGAGTAAGTGTTCTAGAGGCAAAGTGCCTATTATGTGTGTGGGCAGTGCTCAGTGAGACCTTTTCCAGCTTAATGTAGAGCAGACTTCCGGGAGAAGAGGAGGGGGAAGTACACACTACTTTTCTAATCTGTAGACAGTCTCCAGGAGAGCACAGGGTCTCCTTATTTCTCACAGAGCTTTGTTCCACTGGATAAGTTCTTAACAGACTGTTGGTGCAGGGCTTCCTGCGTCTGGTCACTTTGACATGTGCCTACGCCTTCTCCCCTAAGCAACCACAGATTCACAGCCCAGGTGCACCCTGCTTCCTTATGCAAGGAATCGGGTTTCTTCAGTTTTCTAAGCAAAATCTTGTAACACTTGCTGGCATCTTTCATTAAAACAAGTCATTACCATGAAAGGTGGTCATTAAGGCAGTGTTTCTCAAACTAGAGTGTGCAGAAAAATAATCTAAAGAGCATATTTTAAAATGCTAATTTCGCTGGCCCCATTCTCAGAGATTCTGAGGGGTGGTCTGCAGTGGGCTACAGAGGCAGAGGACCCACACTTCAAGAAATGCTGCCTAAAGTTAGTCCTCTGAGTACCAGCACTGCCTGGTCACCAGTAAGTGCTCAATAAATGTTTGTTGACTGATCTGAATGGTTTATTGGAAAGATCTGGTGATCACAGCCATTTCAACTTTTTCCTGATATTTTATCAACTTAAATGACACTTTTGGATTTGTTTTTCTTGAGGAAAGAATATTACACTAAGTTCATTTTACTATGTTCTCATTATGAGAGTAATAAATGCATGCTTTTAGAATATGACAAATACATGAAAGTGTAATATTTTCAAGTTAAAAATGGCCCTTTCTTTAAAAAAAAAAAAGAAATCAGGACCCTTGAAGGAAGAGTAGTATACATTTAGCAGTTTTTGATACCCATTTTTAAAAAATTTGTGTTGATTTCAGAAAGGAAGAGAGAGGGAGAAAGAGAAACATCAATGATGAGACTCATTGATTGGCTGCCTCCTGCATTCTCCCTACTGGGCTCAAGCCCCCAAATCAGGCATGTGCCCTGACCAGGAATTGAACCATGACCTCCTGGTTCACAGGTTGACACTCAACCACTGAGCCATACCAGCCAGACAAATTTTTTTTTTTTAAGATTCCACAGCTGCACAGCTCCTGACAAGTTGAGAACCACTAGCTTAAGAGAATTTAAATCACTTATAATCCAACCACTGTTAACATTCAGAGATTTTTTTTACTAGTATTCTAGATGAAAAATTATAACTAATTGAAAATGTGAGATAAATGGAGGCAAAGTCCATCCGATGTTGCCAGTTGAGAAGTGGAACGCATTCCTCCCTCTCCCCCTGAAATAGGTCTCTAACTGGCAATAGAGGGGATTAGGAAGGTCTCTAATGATTTGGTGGCCCCCAGGGGCTAGTTCTAAAACAAGGGCTTTAGACATCTAGGTTGCCATTTCAATATTCTTGGAAATGGGGGCTTGTGTTTGAAAGAGGAAACAAATCAAGTTCATGTCTAGCCAGTGAGTCATTATGAGAGTACTTATGAGGCTCCAAGTGATGAAAGGTAGAGCCTTATTCATGACGTCATTACCATTCAGCCATAGGGGGTTATTCATCATTATTTCATCGGATATTTATTGAGTGCCTTGCTAAGGCTCGACACTGTACAAGTGCTGGGACCCGAGGATTCAAACTTAGAAACATAGGTGAAGGCATTGCCCCAGTCCTCAAGGAACTGCCAGAGAACCATAAATCTGTGGTTATAAAAGAGTTGATAAGTATCGGAGAGCTAAATTCATTGGGAGAGATAAGTAAGCCCAGGGTCCTGTAAACCCATGGAAGAGGAGCACAACTCAATTAGGGAGTGTACTTGGAGGCACTAACGCTAAAGCTAAGTTTTTTATAGTAATTGGAAAAAGCAGGAATTGCATTCAAAACAGTCAACAATGTATATGGCATAGACATTCAGCAATTACTATGGATGCCTGCTATACACAACCAATAAGAACTTCAACAAACAATTGGTATCAGTGTGAACCAGCTGAAAATCAAGCCTAAAATAAGCCCGGCAAAATTGGGAAGGGGGAGCGGGAAGAATATTCTAGTCCGACAGAACAGCATATTCAAGGGTTGCTTGTATCCCAGTTTTGCAAATTTTTCTAACTGTGTGAATGGCTGAGTTTACAACACCTGGCTCTGCCACAAAACAAGTGATGCTGCCAGGATACAGATATGAGCCTCCTTCTGCAAATAGGACGACAGGGTCTGCGATACCAGAGTTCCTTCAGGTGTTTACCCTGTGGACAACCACATTTGGGAATAAGAGGCTGGTATGAGTTAAGCTTAGATGGAACTCCTTGAGCTCACATAGGTAATGTAATGTTTAGCCATGTTGTTTCTGAGAGAGATGACTTCCACACTGGACGAAGCTTTGAAAATCTAAATGACACATTGGAAAAACATTGCCTTTATCCATGTTGCTCTACCTTGGTTTCTCACCCGCCCCCCCCCCCCCCCCCCCCCGCCCCGCTCCCTGGTTTTCAGTTCTCGTTGACACAGTCATGATCCTGAGTTTGTGATAGGCACAGTGCGTGGTGCTAGGAATTCTCAGATGACTGAGACTTCAGGAGTTCATGGTCTGGTAGGGGAGAAAGAGGGTTAAGTAATCACAATACACTATAACAAGGGCCATCATGGAAATCTGGGCCGAGTGCAAAGGGAGCACCAAGAAGGAGTGGCTAACTCTCCCAAGGGAGTCATGGAAGCTCCACGGTGGAGGTGGCTTTTGAAGAATGACTGCCCACCTTAGATGGAAGTGGTGGAGCAGGTGCGTGAGGGTGTTCAGGCAGGAAAAGAACAGCAGTTGAGTTTACTGAGTTATCAGGCCGCCGTCACCTGCTCAGGACACAAGTCCACCTGCAGACTGGCAGTCTACATTAAGCTAAGGTTTTGCCCATGCACATTCTTTAAGGATGTAAAGACAGTTCCGTTCACTTTTCTTAAAAATATCTTTACTGATTTTTATAAAGAGAGGAACGGAGAGGGAGATAGAGAAACATCAATGTGAGAGCAAAATATCAATTGGCTGCCTCCTACAGCCCCCTAACTGGGGTCAAGCCCACAACCCGGGCAAATGTCCTGACCAGAATCAAACTGCAAACTGCAGCCTTTCAGTGCACAGGACAACACCCAACCAACTGAGCCACGCTGGCCAGGGCTCCAATCAGGTTTAAACAGTCAACTTAAGAGTTTAAAACTAAGCATAGAGAAGGATGCTCTGACCATTTCAGGATCATGACTTTATTTGTAAATAAAAAACAGTGGGTTATATGAAAGAGAAGCCCCTAAAACATCAAGACCATTGGTCATTAGTCCAGCATGATATGGGAAATTTTTTTAAATGTTTCTAGATTGCTCTCTCAGATTTTAATTTGATCTTAATAGTTTCGCAGTATGAAAGTCTCTCTCAAATCTGTGTTCTTCCATGAAAATGAAATTCCTTTTCAATATCTATTCTTCAATTAAACAGCATGCATTGTGTTTTCAGAACACCTCCACCTAAGATTATTACTTTGGAGAAAGGCTCTGAAGGATTGGGGTTTAGTATTGTAGGGGGTTATGGAAGTCCCCATGGAGACCTGCCAATTTATGTCAAGACTATATTTGCAAAGGTATTTTTTCCTTTTTTACTGTACTTATTTTTTTTAATCAAACCTAGGTGAGATTTTTTTTAAGTGCTTTGGTTTATTTTGGGCTATACCTGGATATGTACATGTATGTTTATTTCATTTTAATCTCATAGGAAATTCCTGTACCACACTAGTGAAAGAAGAGTTCTTTTATAATAGTGGAGTCTCAGAAATGTAATTTTCTTTGGACTCTATAACAAAAGTAGATGCTGGTAGTTTTTAATGATCGTCTTTTTTCAGCAACACAATATCAGGAGCAGTACCATGATTTTTGGAAGCTGATCTTGGTATTGCTGTGGGCTAGAACAAAGATGTGTTCTCCTTTAAGAAAAGGTAGCAGAAAAGAAAAAAAAAAAAAGAAAAGGTAGCAGACACAAGAGGGACACCTGGCATAAAGCTTTGTACAAGCCTCGGATGTGCAACATTAATGGCTGCCCGTCACCAAAAACCTCAGGACACTTGAGCGTAAGGTGGTTTCTCTCTTACAATGCTCTGCCAGGTACTTACTTGCAGAACCAGCCCAGGAAGTTAGATCCTATTTTTCAGGGATTAGATATTCCAATGCATCCTACTGAATACACAGGTCACGGTGTGCATGCTTCAGACGGCTCTTAGATAAGTTCTTTTTAACTTCATTAGGATTTTTAAAGTCAGAATTTAATTTTATTATAAACTTTGAAGAGCTTTGAAAAGTATTCAGTATTGATATTGCAATTTTCTCATTGATTTTATCACAGTCATTTGTTTACATATTAATTGATCCAATTGTCCCCTTTAGCTTTACTTTCCTAAAGAAATAAAGATCTTAAAAAAAAAAGTTGGTACTTTCCCTTTCTAGAAAGCTATACTATACACTCACTATAGCCCACTTCTCCCTGTGCATAAATTATTCCCTATTAATTGGGCCTATGACCTGACCTAATCCGTAAGTCATTTGGCACTTGCTTTTGAGACCCATTAGGCAGCTACACATGTACTCACCTGTTCCCATCTTGCTAAGGTGCCTATTAAGAAGGCATGTTATTCCTAAACATACATCTGTTGACTTGGTGACAGGCCAAAGGGTAGGGGGAAGGCAAATTAGAAACATTCTAGATAACAGGGCTGCCTTGGTCTGATCCTTCCCAAGGTGGATGAGCCACCTACAGATACCATCTTAGGTAGTTGCAATGATTATTCCTTTGGGGCATTATTATACTTTGCCTTTAAGGGAGTCCGTGATGGAGGTACGGGTAGAGGAAAGGCTGCAAGGTGAGCCCTCGCCTTTTAGCAAGTTGTGCCTGTGCCTCCAAAAGGCCCCTCCAGAATGTTGTCATCACCACTCACTTCGTAACTGTAGGGAGGTCAGCTGCGGTCCAGAGAGAGGACTGCTTACCTTCTAAGGGCTGTTGACCCGAGGCCCAGAGTTCAGCAGACTGCACCAGCCGCCCCTGTCTACACGGGCACATAGACTGGTGGGGCCGGAGCCAGGCAGCTTTTGTCGGGTCACTCACCAGAACATACAGCTGAGAGTGAAATGACCAGGCACGGCTGGTGGGTTTTTGAAAAGAAGCAACCCTCAAATCATAGTGGAACAGAGGAGTGGGAATAATGGATGGACTGTCTTATTTTTTAAGGAGTGGACCTTTTTTGGAAAGTGAGGCACGCCTGAAAGTCAAAAGCTCTGAACTAAAAAAGGAAAGGTTCTAAAGCCCTTCCTAATGGCCTACTTCGTTGAGTCAGCCTCAATAAAAGAATATTCCAATGCAAGTTGTTATGGTTAAGATTGTTCCATAGAGTTTTCTATAAGATTTCATTTGATGACTTTTTCTTTCTTTCTTTTTTTTATGTGTCAAAGTGAGCCAATATATCCAAATTTAAAAGTTTTCTGAAAAGAATCAATAAACCAAAAACTGGCAAAGGAATTTTTCTTTTAAATAGTAAAGTCTTTCTAAAACAAATTCTGACACGAAGCTAAACATTTCCCCATAGAAATTTTTAATACCTAGAAACTATACCTATATGCTTTCTGTGTATTTTAATACCAAACATATATTCTCAAAAATGCTTGTCTTTTTAGGTTTCTGGATCTTAAATGTCCACAGGGTGTGGAGTTTTTTTTTTTATCCTCACCTGAAGATATGGTTTTTTGTGTGTGTTTTTCATTGATTCTAGAGACAGAGAGGAAGGGGTAGGGAGGGAGGGAGAAAGAGGGAGAGAGAGAGAAACACTGATCAGTTGCCTCTTGTACACACCCCATCTGGGGATAGAACCTGAAACTTGGATATGTGGCCTGATAGGGAATCCAGCCCTTGACCCTTCCATACACAGGACAACACTCTAACCATTTAGCACACTGGCCAGGGCTTTTTTTTTTTTTTTTTAATTGAGAGAGAGAAAAATATCATTTGTTGTCCCACTTATTTATTCATTCATTGGTTGCTTCTTGTATGTGCGCTGACCTGGGATCAAACCCGCAACCTTGGTGTGTCAGGGTGATGCTCTAACCAACTGAGCTACCTGGCCAGGGCTTGGGTGTGGATTTTTATGTGACTTTTTTGGTGTCCTAAGCCTCATTTAATATTTCTTACTCAACTAAGAAATTAATTTGGCCCATCAAGATCTCTTTCCACTCTGGAAATATGAAGCATCACAGGCACTTGGGTATATGCAATTTGCAAGACCAAGTGAATCTGATTAAAAGGGTGTCCGGACCTCCCATGTCTTTCAGATGTTCGGTTGGAAACTTCAGAATCAAAGCCAACTTTAGGTCCTAGTCCCTTCAGCAGCCAGATTTTACCATAAGCAAAACAAAAACAAACAAACAAAACAAAACAAAACCATGGACCTAACAGCTTCAACAGCCCTGAAAATTTAGGGGGCAGTTTTTCAGAGCCTGTGAAATATAAGAGGAGTTTGATCATCACGGGAGTGAGTAAATATTGTGTGCCATACGTTTAATCCTTAGAACAGGTGAAAGGTAGCTAGTGGACGCCTGTTTACAGCGCAGGGAAGACTAAGTGAGCAAGCTGGGACACAGCGAGTGGGTAAAAGCCTCATTTCCGAACCAGATGGAGGTCTGTCTGTGAGCCATTTCTTTCTTTCTTCTCTGCTTAGTCCCCAAATGCCACATTGACAGTGTAGGAGAGGAGATGCAGGTCAGTAGGAATTATCACGTAAGCATAGCAATATCTGAAATAGTACAAATCCTAGAAAGCTGAAAAGTCATCCTTTTTTGCCTTTCCGAAAATGAAAACTTGAAGAGCTTAACATGCCTTTTAAAAAAAACGAATTACGCAAATAGCTGAGGTTTACTGAAGCCTTTAAATCTCAGAGTGTAAAATTTAATAAAATCCAGTTAGCCAATAATTCCGATTTGATTCATTAGAGTTACTTGTTTAATCCTGACTTTAGTACAGTTAACACACTTCTGAAAAAAGAAAAAAAATATATTTTAATGAAGTTGCAAGTTATTTAATTTTGGAATCTCCCCCCACACCCGCCCCCAGTAAAAGCCTGGTTTTGAGTATTCTTTATTACAGCTTTATTCAGGAGCTCTACCCTTTTCACAGTTTTAAAATTCTAGAAAATTCACCCACCACCTCAGGACCTCCACCTCCAGTGGACACGGGTCTCTGGAACGTTAGTGCCTCTTCGCTCAGCTTCTGAAAGAGTCAGGCACGTTCTAAGCACCTGTGAGCCTGACTTAACTTCCCCAGTAGGTCAACATCATTTAAGGACCCTTATGGCACTGACTCCTCATAGGATTTTCAGTTACCCCATTAGGTGAGAAAAGCCTAGGTCTTCTCCTTCCTTACCCACCCAAAATGTTTCTGGTACTCTCGTGGCACTTTTGGATCCTCAGCTTTAGAATGGAAAAAAGCCCAAGTTCCACTTGCTTGGTGCCATTTTGAGGAACCACGCACGACTGGGTACATACAGAACGCAGTCGTTTAGAAACCGATGTAGATGATCGAAGATACATGAAGTTGAAGCTTTTTGATTATGATATTGCAAAATTTTAGACATGCTATACTTTTGTGTATGTTTTTATAGAAGAGCTTTGTTGAGATATAATTCATATACCATACAACTCACCCATTTAGAGGCTATGCTTATTTTTGTTTTACCCTTATTTTTGACAGATCACCACAATGCTGATAGGTTAATAACGCAGTAGGAACCCTATACATATAATAAAACTAACGCCAGATTCAGTTTTGCCTTTATTTGTGTGTTACATCTTCATGAAAAGGACATTCAAATTCCATTTAGCACTTAATATTGAAATAAGGTCCTATTTGTATTGAAAGAAATATGAATGTTGTTACATTTCTACTAATGTTATTTAAACAATGCATAGTTAAGGTTACTAATGGAATAACATATCCCACATTTTTCTTACGTTTCTTAATTTAAAAACACTACCTAGAAATGACTTTAATTGGTAATTTTTAAAGTTACTCTTTTAATATGCACACCGTATTATTAATATGATTTGAATTGCTTCGCCCTGGATTAAACTGGAATGTTTCTTATTTGTAGGGAGCAGCTGCAGATGACGGCCGATTGAAGCGAGGTGATCAAATTTTAGCTGTTAATGGCGAGACGCTAGAAGGTGTCACTCATGAGCAAGCTGTGGCCATTCTAAAACGCCAGAGAGGGGCTGTAATCCTAACCGTGCTGTCATGAGCCTCAGGTCCTGATCACAAGCTAGATGTAGAGCACCCACAGGAAGATGAAGCTATGAGAGGATGAGAAGCAACCTCAACTAAAACCCACCTTCACCGATTCTTACTGTCTCATCCTCTCTGCTCAGGAGAGATGGCTGAGCTTCACGTGCATTTCCCACATCAACAGTCATCTCCCTAGTGCTACCCAGCATCTGTCTCCTCTTGGTGAAGTTGAATGAGTCTTATCTGCTTTGCATTTAACATCGATGTTCATCAACTAGTAGTAACTGGTTCTGATTATATTTGCTGAAACTGAAGTTAGCAACCACTCATTCTGTATGCCCTGCTCTCCCCATCCCTACTCAAACAGAGGCTTAACAGTGACCTCAGATCTCATCTGGTGAACAGAAACAAATGTTAAGCAACTGTCATCTCACTCCTGATTTACTTATGCTAATTGTCTCTTCCAGTTTGCCAGAAAACATTAGCCGTGTAATTAATTTACCAGTGATCCCCAGGATGAAATACCAACTTCTCCTATGGGAAATTACTGTGCTCTCTTCTGTACGACTTACAGTCAAATAAGTCTCACATTCATTTCTTGGGATGGATCTTTATACATTAGTCATTGGTGATTATGATGAGTCAGTTTGCAGACTGTAATCTGAAAACTCTGAAAGGCTTTTGAATTATTTTCTTAATTACAAAAATGCTGACCTAGCAAAAGCACCTTATTCTCAACAGGAACAATTAGCATCCACGTTCTGAATTCTAACAATGCTAAATTATGTTCAAGTCTGGGAAGTTCATCTGGAGGTAATGGCATCTCAGTATCATTCCCACCCCTTGGTCTTCAGATGGGGGTGGAAACCCCCAAAACCACACTGCAGAGATCAGCAAGTTTTGCCTCAAGTCAGACGAGATCTAGGTGGCCTTGGCCTTCTGGAACATGGAGTGACAAATCTCAGTATCCTTCCCCTTGGCTCCATACTGGTCAGTCTAGCAGAGCCGTGGGCAAACTATGGCCCACGGGCTGGATCCGGCCCGTTTGAAATGAATAAAACTAAAAAAAAAAAAAAAAAAAAAAAAAAAAAAAAAGACCGTACCCTTTTATGTAATGATGTTTACTTTGAATTTATATTAGTTCACACAAACACTCCATCCATGCTTTTGTTCCGGCCCTCCGGTCCAGTTTAAGAACCCATTGTGGCCCTCGAGTCAAAAAGTTTGCCCACCCCTGGTCTAGCAGCACAGATTGTAGGAACGCAATGTACATAGCCACAAAGTGACGGAGCAAATAAACTGAGCCTAGGAATCAGTGATGGCTCCTTGGCTAATGCCTCCTGTTCTCTAGGGAGCCTCCATTTGCTGTAGTTTTGCATTTTAAGAAAGTAACTACAGCAGGAAATGCAAGCATACCTTTAAGAGTGATTAGGGACATTCTTATTCAGGCATTAGGAAAAAAATGGGGAGATGCTTATCAGTGACTGTTTTAGGTTCTTCTGTTAAAAAAACACAAAAACAAAAAATACACCATGAGGATGAGCACGGGCATCACTAATGGAAGTAGTTGGCATTGTTTAACTAAAACACAATGCTGCAAGTGGTTCACAGTGATTATCAAAATGAAATAGTTACCTTTCTAATTTAAAATGTTATTTAATACAGATAGCTTTTAATTGAGAATATCTTTGAGTAAATATAATCACAAAGTGCATTAACTCTCGGTGGAGTATTCTGTGGCTATTCCAAAGTCTAGAGTGCCTAAATTTTATGTTGAAAATATGTTTCATGATTGGTATTAAATTTTCTGAAATTGCACATGGCTTTTGAAATTTCTAATGTATCCAAGATATGCAATATTGTTAGGATCCTGTCTTTCAATGCATGCAAAGCTATCAACCTCTGGACATTCCACGTTAATTGTATCTGCAAGAACAGCTCAGGCATCCAAGAAGAAATGACGCCCAATAAAACTTGAAAATGCACCTTAAAACAATATATACATATATATATACTTTTGAAATGTGATTCTGCTTGATTTTGATGGAATGGCCATTAAATACACATTTTGAAGTAATACATCGTTGTTGTGTGTCTTTACGCATTACCCTTTAGGTCATGTTACTCAAAATCTGTTGATAAAGGAATTGTGATGCTTGATATTCCTTGCTGCAGGAAACTGACAGAACTAGTGCTTCTCATAACGGGTCCTGTCTCTGCTTGCATGCCTAATCAGTAATTGCCTTGCCAAAAACACTCTTTTTGCATTAGAACATACTGACAAGCAAAGAGGTATGATGAGAAGATGGGAATTTGTGAAAGGAGTTCTCTCATCCACATATATCTTTTTGGCTTCATCATTTGGGCCATTTTTGTATTGTAGTCATATCACTAATTGGAGTTAGCGTGGGAGGGAAGTAAACCAGGAAAAGCAAAACTGCTGAATGTTTGTATGTACATGATGTTAAGATTTTAAATAAATGTAGTTGCTTAAGGAGCAAATGGAGTCTTATTATATGAAAAAAAAGTTTAATTTCTGTATCTGATTTTGGGTTTTTTTGCTTCAGCCATTTTATCCCCTAATAGAAAAGGGGGGGGGGGGGGGGGGGAATCCAACTTTTCACATGGTTTTCCAGTGTCCTATTAAATCTGAGACCCATTCATAGCTGTCACATGTATTAAATGTCAGGTATGTTGTTGGGCATTCGGACAGACGCTTTACAAAGGAGCCAGTCTGGCGATCCAGAGGGTGAGTCTTGGCATCACACTAAGTTTGAATCCTAACTTACTGGGCATGTGGCCTTGTCCAAGTTACGTAAGCACCCCTTGCTTTAGTTTCTTCACTCAGAAAGGATTGGGGGAAGGGGAGTTTCTAAGCACTGTAATGACCAAAATCCAAGTAGAACTCTTAGTATAGTGCCTGGCTCCTGGTAAGTACTACATAAATAAACATTAGCTATAAACCTCTTCTCCTATTTATGCAGGTGGCCTGAAATTAGGCGCTTATGCTGGCGATTTGTGGTTTCAATTAGAAACGACCTTTAAAAATATATTCTTGAAGGTGGCTTACCTCTGAACTGTTACCCCAAATCAGAGAGCAAAGTGTGTCATTGATTACAACGGTGTGGGCTTGACGAACTAGAGGCTGTGCTGTCAAAAGCTACAACTGAGCCGAAACCAGTGCTTCCATCAGCCATGCCACTGGGATAGGGAGTAACACCAACTGGATACACCTGCCTCCCACCTTCAGGATGACGCTCTAACCAACTGAGCAACCGGCCAGGGCAAGTTTTTGACAACTTGATTCAATCTTCAGGTTCTCTATATTTAAAATGAAAAGGGAAACAGTTCACTGTCTGCACAATACCAAGGTAAAAACGAAAATGTGTGTGTGACTGTGTAAGACTTTCACCTCCACCCGTTCTGAGCATTTCTTCCATGTCCAGTCACTTTAAGAAACAAGTAAGCCACTGTGGTCTGGGTCCCTGAGATGCTGCTGTCCAGCAGCAGGGTCCATGCCGGGCAAAGACACACGGGAGCAAAACTTCTCCACTCCTCTCTCTAGAACCAGACTTTAGAAATGGTGGCCGCCTCTCGTTGGAGTCTGTCCTGCCCTCCACGCCACCACTCCCATTTCACAGGTGGGAGACATATGCCAGAGGGAGTGCCTGGTTTGCCTGGTCACCCAGCTAATTTGCAAGTAGAAGAGTCTTTAATAAACCTGTGGGAATTCATCGATTTAGCAAACTATTGTAGAGTACCCATGCATGACTTCTAAATTAGCCTGGATTTTTAAAAGCTTATTTCTGTTCTCCCTGATACAGCTCTATAACACAAGGTTAGAAAACAATGAAAAATAGACATATCTTTTGGATGTTGGGGAAGAAGACTTGGTCTATCAACTTGCCATACCTCTCTACAGTCTGGGAAGAATTCCCAAGGCAGGACACCTGGATGCCGTCATGGTTTAAGCATCTTCTTCTCAAGGGAGCCACAGTTCATGGCAGGTGCAGTGCCAACAGCTCCTCCTGCCTAACGTCTTGACTGGGCATGTGCCCAGCTTTCCTCTCCTGGGAGAACAAAAGAAATGATGATGGAATAAAGAGTGCCAGCCATTCAACTCCAAAGCCACGTTTTATTTTCTGGAACCTCAAAATAACTGTTAGAAAACAGGCTTCAATGGTCCCCACCCCTGAAGGATAAGATTTATCTGTTTTTGCCCTGCCAGCATGGCTCAGTGGTTGAGCATAGACCTATGAATCAGGAGGTCACCATTTGATTCCCAGTCAGGGCACATGCCAGGGTTGTGGGCTTGATCCCTAGTAGGGGGCGTGCAGAAAGCAGCTGATCAAAGATTCTGTCTTATCACTGATGTTTCTATCTCTCTCTCTAAAAAAAAAAAAAAAAAAGATTGGGAGCAGAAATTTCTGGTCTGCCATTGTTCTCCAGAGAAAGAGAACCAATGAGATATGTGTATTTATGTAAAGAGATTTATTATAAAGAACTGACTCATGCAATTACAGAAGCTGGCAAGTCCAAACTCTCTACAGCCTGGCTGACAGGCTCACCACCCAGGGGAGTACCTGGTGCAGATGAAGCCCGAGGCTGTGTGCTGGAGACTTCTCTCTGGTTCAGGGAGGCCAAGCTTTTTGTTCTACTCAGGCCTTCCACTGGCTGGATGAGGCCCACCCACATTATAGAAGGCGCTCTGCTAACTCAAAGTCTGCTGATTTCACTGTCAATTCCATCCCAAGAGACCCTCAGTGTTGACACATAACATTAACTGTCACAGACATCATGGGACCTTGAACCGAAACTCCTCTAGAATGGCCTTGGCTTAGGGCAGCTGTGGGCAAACTACGGCCCACGGGCCGGATCCGGCCCGTTTGAAATGAATAAAACTAAAAAAAAAAAAAAGACCATACCCTTTTATGTAATGATGTTTACTTTGAATTTATATTAGTTCACACAAACACTCCATCCATGCTTTTGTTCCGGCCCTCCGGTCCAGTTTAAGAACCCATTGTGTCCCTCGAGTCAAAAAGTTTGCCCACCCCTGGCTTAGGGTAATCCTTGTTCTCAACCCTTTTCCAGTCTCTTACCCCTTTTGGTGTCCCAGCTGCAGTGCAGTCACCATCAACTCCCCACCTCCCCAGATCCCCCAGGAGCAGACAGCTGAGATTTTGCCTCTGTCACCCCACCACCCAGGCACCCCTCGGCATTTGTGTTCGGTGGCTTTTCATTGCATTTAGGGCAAAGTCCAAACTCAGCATGTTTTTGAGGCACTTCAGGATTTATCTTCTGTCTAAATCTCTGGCAGTTGTATTAATACTGGTGTCACCAAATACTTCCCAGGGTAAGCCAAGCTCTCTGGCTCTTAGGCCTTAGCACACACTATTCATTAGCAATGACAGCGGTGCTGCTCAGGGAATCAGCATAGACCAACTTCCACAGCATCACCTGGGTAAATGCAAGTAGATGCTCTGCCCTGAACCAACTTCTGGGCTGGGGCCCCAAAATCTTGTGTTTGAACAGGCTCTCCGATTGATTCTGATACATACGCAAGTTAGAGAACCACTCGCTAGAGCAGCCTCCTCCTTTTTGTCTGGGTCATTTACAATTGCCAAGTTCTTTCTGGAAAATGCCCGTGGCCTCCAGTGGTTGGATTTGGGCAGGAATGTTACACTGCGAGCAAGTCTGAATGAGTCGGCCACCTGTATAAACATTTGTTTGCAGGCAGCACAACACACAGCCCTCACCTGTCCAGGACGCTCAGCGAGCTGCCCTTTCTGTTCTTTTTTATTTTTTTTAATATATTTTTTATTGAATTTTTACAGAGAGGAAGAGAGAGGGATAGAGAGTTGGAAACATCGATGAGAGAGAAACATTGATTCAGCTGCCTCCTGCACACCCCCCACTGGGGATGTGCCCGCAACCAAGGTACATGCCCTTGACCGGAATTGAACCTGGGAACCTCGAGTCTGCAGGCTGATGCTCTATCCACTGAGCCAAACCGGTTTGGGCCCTTTCTGTTCTTAACCTTGGGTGTACATTAAAATCACCTGGGGACATGTTAAATGCCCAGTGCCTGGGGGATTGCCCAGATCAATTAAAAGGAAGTGGGGGGCCCAGCCACACAGGAGGTCACGACTTGATTCCCGGTCAGGACATATGCCCGGGTTGTGGGCTTGACCCCCCAATGTGGGATATACAGGAGGCAGCTGATCAATGATTCTTTCTCATCATTGATGTTTCTATCTTACTCTCCTTCTCCTTCTCCCTCTCCCTCTCCCTTCCTCTCTGAAATAAAAATATATTTTTTTTTGAAAAAGGGAAGTGGGGGGAGGAAGGGTGAGACATAAGGTTTGTTTGTTTTGGGGTATTTATTTGTGGAGAGGGGGCGGTTAAGTTCCCCAGGGGATGCCAATGTGTGGTCAGAGTTAAGAACAATGGTTTTAGGTCCTCCTACAAACACCTGGCTTGAAGTTTCACTCCTAGGCAACTGCAACAACATGCAGACTTTCTTTCCCATCAGATAACAAACTCTTCCTGAGATGGGTGAAGGTGGGAGGAAGAACGCAGAACTGAGAGTTCCAGACCTAGAAGGCTCCCCTGTTTAATCAAGGGGGAACGGGTACCTTGTCCTTCTTTCTTCTACCAACTACAGGTCACTAATTTTAAAAGTACCCTTAAGTAATTAATGCACCCTTTAGTGTAGCTTTAGATGGTGTTCCAAGCCATCCCCTTTCAATTTCTCTCTCTCTCTCTTTCTCTCTCTCTCTCTCTTTCTCTCTCTCTCTCTCTCTCTCTCTCTCTCCCTCCTTTACTTTTTTATTGAATTTACTAGAGTCCCAAGGCACAAATTCGTGCACCAGTGGGGTCCCTCGGCCTGGCCTGAGGGATTGGGCTGAAAACGGCTCTCCAACATCCCCCGAGGGGTCCTGAATTGTGAGAGGGTGCAGGCCAGGCTAGGGGACCCCATTGGTGCACGATTGGGGCTGGGGAGGGGCTGTGGGAGGGCTCCAGGGCATGTCCAGCTCATCTTGCTCAGTCCTGATTGGCTGGACCCGAGCAGCAAGTTCACCTACCGGTTGGAGCATCTTCCCTCTGGTGGTCAGTGCACCTCACAGAAGTGGTGGAGCGGCCTTAGCATATCATTAGCATATTACACTTTGATTGGTTGAATGGCCAACTGGACACTTAGCGTATTAGGCTTTTATTATATAGGATTGGGGTGATTTCAATTTCAAATGACCCATCTTTGAACAGATTCCTGATTGGGGTACACCTTCAGTATTAACTTACATCCTTGGGGGTATAGATTAAATCTAGTTTACATGCACATCACACTATGTATGTTACAATATTTATAGAGACTATAATAAAGTCTTCTTTTAAATGTCACTTCCTAGGGAAGGCTTCCCTGACCCCATAGACCCAGATAAGTTGCTCTCCTCTGCTTGGGGTCACCCTGAGCTTCCCTAGTCATGGCAGCTAGATGGTGGGAGAGTTGGTATCAGATAACTTGTCTCTTATTTGTGCCAAATTCTGAATACCTTCAGGAGAGAAACAGTGTCTTTCTCACTATTGCATTCCCAGCACAAAATTAACGTTCAAATATTTGTTGAAATATCTGCCTAGCCAATGTGCCGGATACATTTTTTTTAAAATCTCTCTCTCTCTCTGCAATTGACTTTGAAATACATTGTTTAAAAGATGGATTTATGATGGATAGAAGGATGTGTGCATGGATAAGTGTGTGAGAAAAGAAGTTTAGTGAAATGTTAATGACTATCTTGGTGGTAAAAATACTCTAAAATTTTTCAACTTTGCTGTATGTTTGAAATTTTGCATAATAAAATATCGGAGGAACTCAATGAATGACTTCGAAACAATACTTCAGGCTAGGGATTATCGTCCCCCTTGTTCACAGGAGGGGAAATTAAACATCAGAGAAGCTAGAAACCTGCTCAAGATCTCACAGCCGGCAGAAGCCGAGTCCGCACCCTCCCCACCTGCTCTCAGGCCGCCTTCCCTTCCTGGCTGTCATTAGAATGCAGACCCCACCGGCAGACAGCCCAGTTCCTCCAGGATGAAATGGGCATATTTCATTTCCAAGATGGGGAAGAACCACTGCAGAAAACGGGGTGTGGGGGCTCCCCAACGCGACATACCTGTCTCCTTAGGAGGCTAGAGGCACGCACCTCCCCGCTCCCCGATGTCCTGACAACTTCCTTTCCTGAAAACTCTGGAGGCCCCAGCTCAGGCCTCATGAAGCCGGGGCACGTGGTTGCTTGACAAAGGCGCATCCATTAAATGCGGCTTAAGGATCAGAGCTGGGGACCAAGGGTTTGAAACCCCACTGTGACTTCCCGCTGTGACTTCCCTCCCACAGCCTCGGAGTTTTAGGTCCGTAACTGAAACATAATTACTCCCTCTTTCAAACCATTCCTAGCCATGAGTGAGGATTCTAACCAGGGAGGTTTGCCAGGCGTTTGGTTGGCCGCGTGACGGTAAGCACGGGACATGTGCTTCACTGGCGGGTTGATCTGTTTCACCTGCAGAAGCGAGACATGAGATCCGGGCGCTGGGCCACGGGCACCCAAACTTGCATCCTTCCCACGCGGTGCCTCAGCGCCTCCGCCCGCCGCAGCCAGCCCAGCCTGCGAGACCGCAGATGGCCGCGCGGGGGCGCACGAGAGGTGCTTCGAGTTCCCGGCCTCAGCTATGCCCGGCGCGCCAGCAGAGAGAAAAAAAGAAGAAAAAAAGTTCATGAGCTGAGACCTCAGGGAGAACCGGAGGCGGGAAGGGGAGGTGAAGGATGGCGCGGGGAGGCCTGCTGGAGTGAAGGCTGGTATGACCTCCAGTGAGGGTAGAGCTTCCGAATGTTGACGCTCCCACCCGGCCAGGAGGTTAACAGTCCAGGAAGGTGATACAAAAAACAAAAACCCTCAGTGCAGGAACGGAGACCTTCTTCTCACAGCTGTGAGTGGTTTGGTCTTATGACCACGCTCGGCTCCGTGGCCTTGGAATCTCCGCTTTTCCATTAACCAAATGGATCAGTTTGTCCCCTGACAGTGAGATGTGAGGTTTTCAGGGCTTGGGCATGGATTTCAGTACTCAGGTGTTCCCCACTCCCTTCTCCTTCCCCCTTCCAGGACCTGCACTCTGGAGTCTTATTGCTGGAATTTGTGACTTTATTGTGTATTTTAAATAAAATTGCTATTGTAAGATACACTTAGAAAAGTGCAGTCATTCAAATTGATTCTTTAGAAAACGTGAGGTACAATAAGACTTTTTCAGTTACTCATGTGATATTTATTAAGAGCTAGCTATGTACCCTAACCGGTTTAGCTCAGTAGATAGAGCGTCGGCCTGCGGACTGAAAGGTCCTGACTCGATTCCGGTAGATGTTTCTCTCTCTCTCTCCCTTTCTCTCTCTGAAATTAATAAAAATACTTTTTAAAGGAAATAAAATCAATAAAAACATTTTAAAAATAAAATATAGTGTTTTCTCTCGGATTATATGTGGATTTAATTTCCACCTTTAATATTTCTGTACTTCCCCAATTTTTACACTTGAATGAAAACTGTTTTCTTTGGTAACCATAACACAATGTTTAAAACTGATTATTCGCTTTACAGTTTGTCCTCCATCCCATCATTTTTACTGTTTCTCTGAGTGGTCCATGAACAGTTTACATCAGAATCCTGCTGCAAGCAGGTGCACACTTAGGAATCGGAATCTCCATTTTAACCTGGCTTCTCAGGTGAGTCTTCATTGAACACACAGTGAAGTTCACAGAGCCTCGGGGTTAGCAACTAGGAAAGAGAAACCTGTGTTCAATATTAATGAACAATGGGTCTTAAGAAAGCTTACTCCCACTCATGGCCAGAAGATGGCGGAGGTTTACCATTTACCTGACTCATGAGTCGTTAGAGGGAAATCTTGTTCAAAATAAATTGCTTGATCTCATTACATAAGTCCAGAAGATCATCCTCACCCGAAATTGTGATGGGAAATGAAAGACTAGAATATTAAAAAATGAATGGGATTAGGCGTCCTGTGTCCATAGAAACCACTCTTCTCTAGAGAAAGATCATACAGTGATGGCGAACCTTTTGAGCTCAGCCTGTCAGCATTTTGAAAAACCCTAACTTAACTCTGGTCCCGTGTCACATAGAAATTTTTTGATATTTGCAACCATAGTAAAACAAAGATTTATATTTTTGATATTTATCTTATATATTTAAATGCCATTTAACAAAGAAAAATAAACCAAAAAAATGAGTTCGTGTGTCACCTCTGACACGAGTGTCATAGGTTCGCCATCACTGGATTAGGATGTGCCTTCTGGGCTCCAGTGATACTGCACCCAGAAGAAAGCTCTAACCAGCTCCTTGTTTTGTCTGGCTGCACAGTCAGGGCCAGCTGTGAGAGTAGGGTAGGTCTCTGTGGAATTCAGGAATGACAGCGGCGAAGAGGAAAGGGGGAGGCTCTCTAGTCCCAGGACTCCCTAGCCCAGTGGTCGGCAAACCGAGGCTCTCCAGCCACATGCGGCTCTTTGGCCCCTTCAGTGTGGCTCTTCCACAAAATACCACGTGTGGGCGCGCACGTACAGTGCGATTGAAACTTCGTAGCCCATGCGCAGAAGTCGGTTTTCGGAAAGGAGATAGACGAAACAAGTATACAAGACGAGTGTGGATGGGAGAGTTGGAAGGGGTCAACCTCAGCGAACGTACCTCAATCAGCTTGAGGACGTTTATAGCAAAGGCCAGCTTGGGAGTACCCTAATTAAGTTAATAACAATGTACCTACCTATATAGTTTAAGTTTAAAAAATTTGGCTCTCAAAAGAATTTTCAATCGTTGTACTGTTGATATTTGGCTCTGCTGACTAATGAGTTTGCCGACCACTGCCCTAGCCTGTTGATGCCTCCTAGCCAGTTCTCCTCCTTTACGTCTGGTACTGAGGCAGGTTGGCTAGCCAGAACAAGTGGAATAGGGAAACTAAGACTGACAGTGAAATGGCCAAGCAGTTTTCAGCCTCTAGTAAATCACAAAATCCTACCTTCCCTAACCAAAGGACATCAAATGCTTTAAACTTCTCCCCAACCAGAGTGTAAATAGCTTAAATCACCCTACTCAGGGAAGTAGATAACAGAAATCTAATTAGTACCGTTCGTGCCAACCATACCCAAGACCAGATGAAGTCGGGAATCAATCTCGTTTTGGTGTATCCGCATTAAAGTTGATGAATATTCTATTGAGATCCTCCCCCGAGGCCTCCCCTAAAATTCCCGCCTTTAAGAAAACAGATAATCCTCAAACTTGTGGTGGTGAACACACAACACAATATACAATTTTATTAACCAATGTCACCCCACTAATTTCAATTGAAAACAACAGAACAAAAACCCTCAAGACAAAGACCCCTCACGGGCTCTCTCTGCAGCAAGCGCACGGCTTTCTCACCTCTCGAGTTCATCTTTACTTTTCTCCTCTACACTCTTAAGGGCCAGCAAGGTCTGACTTGACAAGAGGATTTTGCCTCTGCCCACTCATTCATTGCTTCAGTCAACATGAGGGCCTATTACATACTAGTCATAATTTCAGGATACATCAGTGGGTTACAGTTGGGGTTACCGGTTGCAGCTTGGTTCTTCTCTTCGACGCAGAAATGATTTTTAAGGTCAACGAAAATGAAAGTAAAGCCGAGTGGGATTTACTGAAGATACACGCAGGCCAAGTGAGGAGCAGGCCAGCTTCCTCTCTTAGGGAAGACAGGATTTACTAGATGGCTGCAAACTGCTGCTTCGAGATGCTTCAGTTTCCCTATTCCGCTTATCCTGGAATTTTCTTAGCTTCTTACTATTCTACAACAAGTGAACAAAGAAAGTAAAATCCTTGCCCTATGGGGTTATCGTTTATATTCTAGTGGAAAAGTGGAAGAGAGACATAATAAGGACACACAGAATTGAATTGAATGGATGAGTTCAGATTCTGATAACTGGGAACCAAATAAAGAAGGCAATGGGGTCCACCCGGTGTGGCTCAGTGGTTGAGAGTCAACCTATGAAACAGGAGGTCATGGTTCAATTCCCAGTCAGGGCACATGCCGGGTTGTGGGCTCGATTCCCAATAAGGAGCATGCAGGAGGCAGCCAATCAATGATTCTCTCTCATTATTGACGTTTTTATCTCTTTCTCCTTCTTCCTTCCTTTCTGAAATCAATAAAAATCTATTTTTAAAAAAATATATTTTATTGATTTTTTACAGAGAGGAAGGGAGAGAGATAGAGAGTCAGAAACATCGATGAGAGAGAAACATTGATCAGCTGCCTCCTGCACATCTCCCACTGGGGATGTGCCTGCAACCCAGGTACATGCCCTTGACCGGAATTGAACCCGGGACCCCTCAGTCCGCAGGCCGACGCTCTATCCACTGAGCCAAACCGGTTTCGGCTAAAAGTCTATTTTTTTAAAAAGAGGGTGATGTGATAAACAGTGTTAAAAAAGAAAGAAAATAGATAAAAATAAAGTCACTTTTGCTAAGCCAAGTCACCAAACCAATACTTACTAACCTAATTTCAGTTTTAGCCTCTCCCAGGAGTAGAAATTTCTACCACTCGGTCTGGAATTTTCTGATTGCTATAGTAATCATTATGGTACTTAATGTTAGGACCTTAGAATGTAAGACTTAAAGCATGTAACCCTGTGTGGACTGTTATAGTAATTATTATAGTACCTAATGTTAGATATAGGAATACTTTGTGAGACCCAAGAATGCACCCTTGTAACCCAACTAGTACTGGTAAAGAACCTATCTGATGGGAACGCCCAAAGCCTGTACACACCCATAGATTAACAGACCCCGGCTAGATCCACACATGGCAGCCGCTGATAACACACACACCAATGAAGACCATGCCTACAGAGGGGTATATAACCAGACAGTCTGATCGACCCAGCAGCGCATAGCTCTCCTGTCGCCAGAGTGTGAGGACCTGTGTGTGCTCACGTCTCGTCCCAGCACGAAACTCTGCCCAATTAACTGTCCATCGACGAAAGAGCCAGCAGCCAACGGCGCCGTCTACCCATTTGTGTGTGTCAGCGAGCATCGCCGGGTGGATCCTTCCCAGCGTCTGAGACCCAACAGGAACTGGTAAATAAACCCCCTGTGTGCTTGCATCTAACCTGTTTGTGTGTAATTTCTCCGGCTCGGCTCAGATCTCGGTGCTGTCTCTGTGGAAGTGTCTGATCAGAAGGTACTGGCACAAGTCTCAAGCGGATGGTCCAGACCACCTGTGCATGTCCGCTTAGGAGCAGCACCTATATGGGAACCCCCCACACCTCGACATAGGTAACGGGCCTTAAATATATAAGAAATAGAAGCTATTTGGGACACTGATCAACATTAGTAAGGTAATCTGTATATGATCCCCTACCTTCCCCTAAGGTTAGGAGTCCATCGCCTGAAATAACCCACTCTTTTAATTTCTTAGTCCCTCTTTCTTTCTTTCTTTCTTTCTTTCTTTCTTTCTTTCTTTCTTTCTTTCTTCCTTTCTTTTTTTCTTTCTTTCTTTCTTTTTTTCTTTCTTTCTTTGCTTATAAAAACTTTCTGTTTTGTACAACTCATCAGAGCCCCCTTTGAATTGCTAGATGGGATGCTATCAATTCATCAATCACTTAAAGTCAATTGAATTTTCAAATTTACTCATTTGAATGTGTTCTTTAACAAGAGTAATGGAATGGTGTGTGTGGCCCCTTTAAAAGCGTGGCCTGCAAGGCTTCCTCGAGGAGTGAACATTTGACCTGACACCTGAGGATGAAAAGCAGTCAGCTGTGAGAGAACTAGGGAAACAGTTGGGGGGGGGGGGGGGCCGCTGGTGCAAAGGCCCTGAGGCAGGAGTCTCATGTCTCTGAAGAGCAGGCAGGAGCTTGTTTTTGTCACAGGGAGTAGTACTTACACCGTGTTGAAGGGAAAGGATGGGAATGGAATGAGGAGTTAGGATTTTTTAATTGAAATGGAAACCACTGAGAGGTATTACCTGGAGGAAAGGACTGCAGAGAGGCCAGAGAAGAGGCGAGGAGACTAGTTGTTGAGTTCAGTGAATCCAGGTGAGAGAATATGGGCTCAGACTAGGCTGGGGCCAGGGAGAGGCAGATAATGGACAAATTCTAGGGCTTGGCAATGATTAAAGGTGGGGATTTCAGGAAACTGAGGAATCAACAAGAACCCCTGGGGTTAAGGCGGAGGAGTGGTGCTTCCTTCATTGAGACCTTAGCCTGGAGTCAGGGGGGATGGGTGGAGCAGGTTCTGCCCCAGGCGGTGTGGAATTGGCGCTGGGAATCCTGGTGGTGGTCGGAGATGGCTTCAGGGCTGGATGCGAGCTCCTGAGGAGGGGCCTAGGGAGGGTAGGTTGGGAGGGGATTGGGCCTAGGGACTTTCTGTCGCTACTTAAGGAAGGGAGGAGCCAGCCACGGGTTGTGAGTCAATCCTCATTGCTCTTCACCGCCTCTGCATCCCCAGGTCGGTTCCTTCTCCAGGTAAGGCTGGCTGCGGTGGGGCCCCGGGGTTGGGGGCCACCTTGGGCCCCAGCTTTACAACAGGCTCTATTCCTCATTGGCAAGTGAGGAAGGCATCTTTCTAACCGTTTCGTGCTGGGAACCGAGACGTGAGCACACACAGGTCCTCACGCTCTGGCGGAAAGTGGGGAGGTTAAAATAGCGGAGCCATGGGGTGAAAATGAGGGCAAGGAAACGAGGAAGTACTTGAGCACTAGCTTTGAAGAAAAAAGAGGGCGAGGAAAGTGGTGTCTTTTGGCAACAATGGGGTAACTAGGCGCTTCGGAGCCAGGCGGACCTGGATTCCCAGCCCATCTCCATCTCCTGGATGCGAGAGGCCTTGAACTTCCATCTCCAAGCTCTATCGAGTATTTTCTTTATCTGACTGGGAAATCGATTTGGAAGCAGTAACTTTTTTCTTTATTTCCTTCATTGTGAGAAAAATTGATCGAATTTATTTTCAAATGACAAAGAAAAAATACATGTTGACTGCCAAAAGGTCTTGGAAAATGGACCCCAATTAGCACAAGGAAACCACCCTCCTCCCTTGTCCCTTCGCTCACCTCTCGTGTCCCTTCCCCGCAGCCCTCCTCACTCCACTCCCCGACTCAGTGGCTAACTCCCTGGGGCATCTTTGCTATGATCACATTAATGCAAACAAACACGTGGCGGGAGAAGTACTTTTTTTTTTTTTTCCTGCATAAAAATGGGGTGAGTTTTCTATGTATCAAGCCTTGGACTTTGCATGATATGCCATGAGCTCTGCTTGAATTTCAGGCCCTGCGAGGCAGCTGTGCAGGAGACCGGCGCTGCTCTGCGGAGGGCTCACCGGCAGGCCGCGGGCCTCGGTGGGTAAGTACCCGAGATGCGGGGCTTGCGGCCTGAAGCGATGGGAGGGACGTAGTGTGTCTGCGCTAATGTCCCGGTTGTGGCCACTGCCTGCTGGTGGTGAGGGCGAATGTCCCTGTGTGTAGGCAATGCGCGCTCAAAGTGTTAGGTAATGAAGACAGAGCAGATCGGCAATTTATGCCCAAATGTTTCAAATCTAAATTTTTTTTGTATTGCATCTGCAACACTTCTAATTTGTGATTACCTCCGATTTTAAAATGACTCTTTAAAAAATGAAGTAGGTGAAGAAGATCACAGTATTTTGTATGTTGTTTTAAATTACCATTGTTTTGTTTTCATGATTTAAATTTTTCCATTGACTTTAGAGAGAGGGAAATACAGAGAAACACATATATTGGTTGCCTCCTGCGCGCGCCCCACCAGGGCCGGGGAGGGGGGGGGGGGGCGGGGAGGAGCCTGCAACGGTGATCCGTGCCCTTGACCGTTGACTGAGCAAACGGCGTGAGCTCATGATTTAAATTTTAACTTTACTATACTATCACTCTAATGTGAGATATATAACATTTTGCAATGATAGATAACATTAAAGTAATTATCTTTCTGGGGGGCGGGAAAAGTGGAGGGTGAGTGGGCCTGTTCGGGCTTGCATAGACTGAGAGTGGACCTTGGCACTTAGGAGGAATGAGTCTTACAGCGGGTAATTTAGGGAGAGGTGTCCTTAACCTTGCACTTAGGCAGTCTGGTAGTTGGCGTTATTAGCAGAAAAGCAAGACTCTGTCACCACTGGAAACCACAGGGATTTTCATTCCATATTACAGTTGTTGCAAGTATCTTGAAGCAGTTTCACACTCTCAGAATTAAAGCAGTTTAGACCCACCACTCAATCTTGTTAAAATAATAGGTTAAGAAGCTCACGTGTTTTATATCTCAAACTTATTATTTTAATAACTGAATTTAAATGCTGAGTTGCAGTCAGAGATAACTAAAAATAAAAGGGTGGTCTCTGTCCCACCCCAAGGTCCTAGATGCCCTGAAATTCTATCTGCTCTGGGTGAGAATCCCTAAAAGAGGTGGAAAGCAAGGTCTAAACTCCTAGGCTGGACAAAGTTGCCAAGTTTCAGGTCAGGCTTGGAAGCCATCAAAGAAGACTTCAGAGGCTTTAATCAATGCAGTGGTGAGCTCTGGTTTGTGTTTGAAGGAAGTTATTCTAACAATATTACAATAGGAGGGCAAACTTTGCAGACCAGAGAGAACTAGAGTGAGAAACATTTAAGAGTTCTAACACCCGAGGCATGGGGGTGGGGTGGGGTAAATTTTCTCTTAATCTCCTGGGTAGTATAAAAGGCAGTTTTTAATTTGCATGTCCTTGGCTTGTGGCTGAGCTGTCTTTTTATATGTTGATCATCTACTTGCATTTCCTTTAGGTGAATTAACTTTAAAATAGGCAGCCGGGAAATAAAATGGGCAGTCTGTTTTTAGTGTATTTTCCCCTCTGAACTTGCTGCCCCGCCCCGCCCCCCCCCCCCCCTTGAGTTTGTGTGGCATCTCTTCACTACATACAGTCGCCCAGGTTTTTTCTGATTTTAGGGGAGAATATAGGAAAATACTAATTTTAACTTCTTTTATCTTGCCCTGGCTCATTTGTCTCAGTGTTAGAACGTCGGCCCATGGACCAAAGGGTTGAGGGTTCAATTCACAGCTAAGGGCATGTACCTCCGTTGCAGGCTCCTTCCTCAGTCCGGTGGGGGCTTGAACGTGGAGGCAACCAATGGATGTGTCTCTCGCATCTATGTTTCTCTCTACCCACCCCTCCTTCCACTCCACTCTCTCTTAAAAAAAAAAAATCAGTGGAGAAAATATCCTGGGGTCAGGGTTAACTTCTTTTACCTTTAATGACATTCTTTTCATATTTTAATTCCCAAAAGGTTCTAACAATTACCAGTGCCCTTTTCAAGGTGGAAGGGTGGATAAAATTTGCCCAAGCACTGGCTGTAATCAATTTTTTTCCAACACTGGAATCTGTTTTGGTTTGTATTTCTATAACTAATAAAATCGAGCATATTTCAAGTTTTTTTTCTTTCATATGCTGAGAACATCCTCGCCAATGTATATGTCTCTGTACACTCATAGCTTTTATGCAGAAGTATTTAATGTAAATTATCTGTTCTATATACAGTTAAATGGAAACTTGTAAACATAGGACCTTTTAAATTGTTAGACATTTTATTGATTTCTCTTTATAATACTGACCTGATGACGTTTTTTTATTTTTTGGAGCAGTTTTATTTTATCTAGCTTTTTTTTTTTTAATTAACATACATTTGCAAACGTGTTTTAATATCCTTGTGCTGGCTCCTTTCTCATGCTTAATTTTACATTGAAATTTTCTTTCTCTGGCTTTTGATTTTATTCTTCATACTTTTAAATTTCTACTTTTTTCTCAGCCTTAGTCTTTTCTTTATCTTATTTTTTATTTAATCACATTGTTTGGTGCACAAAGATATTAGTGGATGATCATAACTGAAATTTTTTCTTTGATTTATCTCATACTTTTTGACCATTGTGCCTTTTTTTTAAATGTTTTTTTCTTAGTCCCTGTTTATTATTGCTGGTGACACATGATACATAGGGGAGATTTGGCAATATTTCAGACATCTCCAGTCAGTCATTTATCATTTCATAAAGATGAGGAGGTATTTCTACATTAACAGCCCCTCTAAAAGGATGTGAGTGGAGAAACATTTCATGTGCTTTATCATTGAAAGTCAAAGGGACACTGACAATGTTAAAAATGTGCTGAGTGGGTTACAGGTTTTGTACATTGTGTCTTTTTAAAAAATGTTTTTTAAATTGATTTTTAGACAGAGGGAGAGGGATAAAACCATTATCTACTGGCTGAATATCTGTTGTAGGACATACAGAGCAGTCTGTGTGTTTCCGTCGGGAGAGCTCAGTGGTTTTCCTTAAAACTTTAAATTTTTTTAAAAATTAGGAGCACTTTCAGGTATGCAAAAGGATAAACTCTCAAACCCACCATCCAGATTCAGGACCAAACATCTCCCCATAAACCTCATCTATTGGGGGTTGTGTGTGTGTGTGTGTATGTGTGTTTTTCTGAAATCTTTTAAAGTAAATCTCATGCGTGTCAATTCACCCTTAATAACTTCAATATCTATCTTAAAAATAAGGACATTTTCTTAAATAATACAATATTAACAGCTAATGAAATTCATATTCCTTGATATAATTTAATACTCGGTTTATATTAAAAATTTTCTACTTTTCCACGATTGATTTATTCAAACCGAGATCCAAATGAGGGGCACACAGTTCTCGTTGTCTCCTACGCAGGAAGGGGCCCCTCCCCCTGTCACTGAAGTACTGAAGCCCTGTAGAAGGTCCTACTTACCTTGTGCACTTTTCTGGGTGTGCCTCCTCATAGTCTCTTGGATTAGCTTCAGGTACAACTCCTGATGCTGAATTTTTTAGTTTATTTCATAAAGAGGAATGAAATGTGTATGTAACTAACATTGATCACTTATTAGTAGTTGTTTTTATCTTTCCTCTTTTGACCTTTTCCTGACGTAAGATCTTTAATGTACATTTTCCTTCACCTCCTGTCACTCATAATTTGAGTTATTTTTATCATAAATAATGCTAACTTTAAGACTTTAAATTCAGTGGTATTACATACATTCACATTGTCGTTCAACCATCATCACCACCAATCTTTAAAACTTTCATCTTTTTAACCTGAAACTTTGTACCCATTAAACACTATCTCCTTATCCCATTCCTCCCTGCCCCCACCCCTGGCAATATCATTCTACTTTCTCTGTAAATTTGACTGTTTAGGCACCTCATAAGTGGACTCATACAATACTTGTCCTTTTGTGACTGGCTTATTTCCACTTAGTGTAATGTCTTCAAGGTTCAAAGATGTTGCAGCATGTGTCAGAATGTCCTTTTCTAAGACTAAAGAATATATATATATATATATATATATATATATATATATATATATTATGTTTATCCATCCATTCATCCTTTGAAGGGTACTTGGGTTGCTTTGACCTTTGGCTACTGACTGTGAATAATGCTGTTAACATCAGTGTACAAATAACTTAGTCCTTGTTTTTAATTCTTTTGGATAAATAGAAATGGAGCTACTAGATCATATGGTAATTCTATTTAAGTTTTTGAGGAACCCCTTAGTTTTCTAGCAACGCTCTCATTCTTGAATAAGCCAACTTAATCTTGGTATATAGCCTTTAAAATACTATTCGTTTATTTTTAAGATTTTTGTTTTTATGTTTTTGAGTTTTGAGGAAAAACTCATTTTCCTCTGATTTGTTATTGGAGTTAATCTGGCCTTGTAGAGTATTAAAATATTCCCTTTGTGCTGATCTCTGGAAGAGTTTGGGTAATATTACAACAAAAGTTGTTTCTCAACTTTTAATTTATTTGGGAAAGTTTAATAATGCTCCTGTTTTTGAACTATACTTTATCTGTACCTGTATCCTTTTTTGTTCATATAGTGTTATTTATTTATACCCTTTCTCAATAGTTCGATCAATTGTCCCAAAGGTTTAGTTTAGTATTTTCACATTTTGGGGTCCATTTTATTATTTTATATGTAGCAATTTAACTCGATTTTTATCCTTTCAACCTTTTAAATATTTTAAGTCCATAAGTCCCTTTCAAAGCACTACTTACACTGTGTATCACAAGTAGTTATTTTTGACATTGTCTTTACAAATTTCTTTTGTTTTGTGATTGGTGAGTTTTATTATTATTAGAGGCTCAGTGCATGAATTCTTGCACCAGTAGGGTCCCTTGGTTTAAAACTTTCAGGCCTGCAGGATAGGGCTGAAACAGGTTCTCCAACATTCCCCGAGGGGTCCTGAATTGTGAGAGGGTGCAGGCCAGGCTGATGGACCCCATTGGTGCACGATCAGGGCTGGGGAGGGACTGCGGGAGGGCTCCAGGGCGTGTCTCACTCAGTCCTGATTGCTCGGACCCCAGCAGTAAGCTCACCTACCCATTGAAGCGTCTGCCCCCTAGCGGTCAGTGCACAACATAGTGAGCTGTTGAGCGGCCTTAGCATATCATTAGCATATTATACTTTGATTGGTTGAATGGATGACCAGACACTTAGCATATTAGGCTTTTGTTATATAGGATTATCCCTTGCCTGGGGATATTTTTTCCATTGATTGGCTTCTTTCATTTAGTATGCATTTTAGGGTCCTCCATATTTTAAGGCTTGATACCTCATTTCTTTCTTTTTTTATTCTATTGTTGAGAGCATTACACATGTCCCCTCCCATTGTCCCCCTCCACCCAGTTCCTGCATCTCCCCAGATCTTCACCATCTTGTCTGTGTTCATAGGTAAGATCTTTGATTAGTCTCTTCCTGCCCCTGCCTTCTCTCTGAGATTCATCAGTCTATTCTATGTTTCCAGGCCTCTGATTCTATGTTATTCACCAGTTAATTTTGATCATTAGATTTCTTGTTCATTTATTTTGATTTTTAGATTCAATTGTTCATAGATATGTATTTGTTGCCATTTTATTGTTCATATTTTTTATATCTTCTTCCTCTTCTAAAGAATACCCTTCAACATTTCACGTACTACTAGTTTGGTGGTGATGAACTCCCTTTAGCTTTTTCTTGTTTGTGAAGCTCTTTATCTGCCCCTCAATACTAAATGAGAGTTATGCTGGGTAGAGCAATCTTGGTTGTAGGTCCTTACTATTCATCACTTTGACTATTTCTTGCCACTCTTCTATTGAGAAATCAGCTGACAGTCATATGATTCTCCCTTATAGGTAATTAATTGCTTTTCACTTGCTGCTTTTAAGATTTTTAAGATTCTCTCTTTGTCTTTAACCCTTGTGTTTTAATTACAGTGTGTCTTGGTGTGGGCCTCCTTGGGTTCCTCTTGTTTGGGACTTTCTGGGCTTCCTGGATTTGTCTTTCTTTCACCAGGTAGGGGAAGTTTTCTGTCATTATTTCTTCAAATAGGTTTTTAGTATCTTGCTCTCTCATCTTTTTCTGGCACCCCATAATGCAAATATTAGTACACTTTAAGTTGTCCCAGAGACTCCTTACACTATTTTCATATTTTGGATTCTTACTACCTTTTGCTCTTTTGATTGGGTGTTTTTTGCTTCCTCGTATTCCAAATCGTTGACTTGATTCTCAGAATCCTTTACTATTGAATCCCTGTAAATTGTTCTTTATTTCAGTTAGTGTATGCTTAATTTCTGACTGGTCCTTTTTTGTCTTTGACATTCTCACTAAGATCCTTGAAAGTCTCATGAAGATCCTTGAGTATAACCATGGTTTTGAACTCTATATTCAATAGTTGGCTTGCTTCCATTTCTTTCACTTGTGATATGTTTCTTTGTGGCTGCTTACCTGTTTGTTTCTATATATTAGGTAGAGTTGCTATGTCTGCTGGACTTGGTAGAGTGGCTTTTGTGTAGTAGATGTCCTGTATGGCCCAGTGGCTCAGCCTCCCTAGTTAATTTTGATCATTAGATTTCTTATTCATTTATTTTGATTTTTAGATTCAATTGTTCATAGATATGTATTTGTTGCCCTGAGATGGGCACTCTAGGTTTGCCTCTTTGTGGGCTGTGTGCACAGTCTTGTTGTAGGTGAGACTTAATTACTGTAGGCCTCACTGAGAGGAATTGACCTCCAGGCCAATTGGCTATAAGGACCAGCTGCAACTACAGTGGGAGACCTGCTGTGCAGGAAACACCCCTCTGAAGCAGAACTTGCTTCAGTGGGGCTTTAGTACTCACTGAGTCTGCCTCTTTAGTGTGTTGCTTGGGAATGGGTAGAGTTGTAATCTGCTATGGCCTGAAGCTGTTCATTGGGTGTACTGGCTGTGGTTCCTACACAGAGGTGCAAAGTCGGCCACTGCCTGGGGCCACCCTGCAGGAGCTACAGAGGGATCTGCAAAGTGATGCTTTTTGTATTGGGTTTAGAGGTGCCCAGGTGAGTCCCAGTTGTGAAGCAAGGCAGGCAGGTGCTAGTGCCAGGTCTTGGGCCTTTTATTGATAGACCCCACTGGTGGCATGCTGTAACCAGCTGTAGCTTGTTTGAGAGATTTTAGCAAAATCTGGAGCCTGAGTCAGGACAGGCCATTTATATGGAAAAGCTGTTGTAAACAGTTTGGGTGGGGCGGGTTCTCCAGGATGGAGGAAACAGTGTGCTTCAGGCTAATGCTCCATCCAGGTCAGATGTGGCTGCCAATCAGCTCTATGACAGGAGGTCCAGCATAGGAACAATGACCCCTGTCTGGGAGAAAGCTGCCCCTGAGTTCCTGCTCCAATACCAGCCAATCCATTACCTCCCTGTATGTGTTGGGGTCCTCCAAAGCCACCTGGTGTTGGGAGTCCAAGTAAATTTGTGTACCAGCCCTTTTAATGGAATACCTTTATCTCTAGCCACCTCCATGTCATGCAGCCACAATCCCCACTGGTTTTTATAGCCTGAGTTGCAGGGACTTCTCTTTTCCAGTTCTGGAACACTGAGCTGGGAGATTGGTGTGGGGCTGGGACCCCTTGCTCCTCACTGATGGCCTCCACAGAGACAGTCTTCCAGTTAAAAAAATGGCACATGTGGGTATTGTGCCAGCCCATTCTGCACCTCCGCCCCTCCTACCAGTTTCAGCTTTTTTTGTTACTTCTCTAGTTGTAGGGCTTCCATTCAACCAGCTTTCAGGTAGTTCTGAATGGTGGTTGTTCTGTATTTTAGTTGTAATATTGTGGTTGTGGGAACCTGCGAGTACCAGCATTTAGCTATGCCGCCATCTTAGTTCTTCCTCAGTCACATCTATATATATAGAAGCTCATCGACCAAATGGCAGAACAACCAGAATGACTGGTTGACCAGTTGCTATGATGTGCACTGACCACCAGGGGGCAGGCACTCAAGGCAGGAGCTTCCCCCTGGTGGTCAGTGCACTCCCACAGTGAGAGCACTGCTCGGCTGACCCACAGCAGGAGCAGCTGCTCAGAGGGCAGTTCCACAGCCACTTGGCTGACTGGGATGCGTGGCACTCCCACAGTGGGCCAATCCTCACAGGCAATGCGCCCCTCCCCCTCCCCCATCAGGGCACGAATCTGTGCACTGGGCCTCTAGTTTTTATAAAACTGGCTTTTTTAAGAATATGTCAGATGACTCAAGTCTGGGAAGTTTGTCTGTAAACATTATGTGCCTTTTAATAACAGCTACAGTTTCTGTTATTTACCCTAGTTTCCTTCCTATATGTCGCTGAATCCTCATAAAGAGGTGTAGTTTTTCTTTTTAAATATGCAAGTTCAAGCATTTTGGGTCTTGACAACTATGATGAATCAGCAGGTGGCATAATTGTTAGTACTTCAGCAGTAAACTCAATTGGTAAAACTTTATTTTCTTTGAGGCTTTGCAGAGGGAGGTTTGGGAACTGGTATCCCAGGTATTGTCCAAAGAGTGCAGTGTGCTTTCCCACTTCTCATCAAGGAATGGGGGTGGTCTCTCTCTCTAACACATTAAGCGCCATATCAGTCACTGGTGACTGACAGGATACTTTTCGTCCAGAAGACAAAACAGGCTGGGTGCTTAACCTGTTAAAGGTTCGGCACTTCTGCAGTATAGTGGAATGATGAAATGCAAAAATGAACTAAGAGCTTCCTCAAGCAAAAATAGGGCCTGTGTTAAGTGGGAGGAGGCATGGGATTTAATTCTACTTCCTTCAGGATATCCTGTATAATAAAAGGATAATATGTAAATCAACCAAATGGCGGATCAACCAGTCACTATGACATGCACTGGCCACCAGGGGGAAGATGCTCAACACAGAAGCTGCCCCCCTGGTGGTCAGTCACTCAGCCAGGATCTGGGCTCACTGCTGGCAAGTGCAGCAGCAGTGGCAGGAGTCTCTCCTGCCTCTGTGGCAGTCGGACATCATCTGAGGGCTCTTTTGCAGTCTGGGGCTGAGCGACCAACCAACACACACACGAATTTCATGCACCCGGCTTCTAGTGTCTAAATATTTGCACCATAGAAAATAATACGAATTGACTTGACAGCTGGTTTTGAAAAAAAAGTGTTAATGTGAATCTCTTCAATCAAAAAGGGGGTTTCATTTATGTAAGATTCCATCCAAATCACCTTAGATTTTCAAAATTTGGTATACTGCACTTTTAAAAAATATGTTCTTGTAATTAATCTATTTAATACTAACAGAAAGTTAATGGTATGGAGAACCAATCAGTTTCTGTTTAGCTACTGTTTGGATGATTTAGTACATTCAGGTCTTAACTTGCATGGAATTTCAATGTTAAAGAATTTTTCAGTAAGTAATTCTTTATTTTTTTTATATTTCAGATGATTTTGTAAAAAGATTTTAGGGGAAATCCAGCAGGTGTGCAAGAACAAAATTACTTTTCAGGAAACGAAGACAATCCAGTCTTGATAACATATTCACCATGTACAGTGTACAATCAGAAATTCCTACACTTGCAAAGAAACTAGAAAGCAGCTTCCACATGGAAATGATTCAGTTGATAGAAACTGAGATGGTTCAGTTATTGGATTTAAAATACAAAGACATGTCAACAGTTATTATGAATAAGTTTAAAGTCTTGATGGAAAATATGGACTTAATGGTTTTAGAGTTAAGGGAATCTCTTAAAAATGAACTAAAGGAAATTTTAGGAGTAAAAAGTACAATGCTTGAACTGAAAAATCCAAAGAACCCCAGTACCAGAAAAGAGTGGCAACAAATAAAAGATACCACATCGATAAAAACAGGATTGGTAGAGAAAATAGAAGGAGAAAACTATATTGAGGATATTGAAAATTTGACTTTTAAAAGAAGTAAAATAGTTAAACTCAGTAGCAAATTAGACCAAAGTGAAGACTACAATACTAACCAAGGTAGGGAATTGTCCCTGGATGATTCTCAGAATCACAAAGTTATAGAAAATATAGAAGAAGCCATAGGTAATACAGATGACACAAGTAGAAATTCCAACATTCATATAGAAGTTACAGGAGAGGATGAGGGTCAAGAGCATCAAGAGGATGTATTGGTCAAAGAAATGAGAGAGGAAAACATCCCTCAGAACTTCAAAAATAAAGAGAAAGTTCTAAACGCCTCTAAAGAAGATGGAGCAATACTAACATTGGCAGCAGACTTTTCATCAGCAACACTGGACATTAGTAAGCAATGGAGTAATGTCTTCAATATTCTGAGGGAAAATGATTTTGAACCAAAAATTTTATGCCAAGTTAAGTTAGCGTTTAAATGTGATGGTGAAATCAGGACTTTTTCAGACATGCAAAGCCTCAGGAAATTTATCAGCCAAAAATCTTTTATGAAAGAATTACTGAAAGGGGCTCTCCCAGAAAATGAAAATGAGAAGAAAGGAGGAAGAAGATATGGGATTCAAGAAAAAATGGTAAGCATACAAACCTGTAGAGCTTATTTAGTTGGTCTTCCAAGCAATTTTTAAGAAATTGTTAAAAGTGAGAGCATGGTGTTAAAAGTAATGATTACATTGGTGGTGTTGGAAGTTAAGTAATTAGGTTCCATTTTTTTTTCATTTTCGTTTTTCTAAATATATTTTTATTGAATTCAGAAAGGATGGGAGGAGAGAGACAGAAACATCAATGATGAGAGAGAACCATTTATTGGCTGCCTCCTGCAAACCCCCTACTAAAGGGTCGAGCCTGCAACCTGGGCATGTGCCCTGACTAGGAATTGAACCTTGGCTTCCTGGTTTATAGGTCAGTGCTCAACCATTGAGGCAAGCTGGCTGGGCTAGGTTCAATTTTTAATGTGTTAAGTAGTCTAAGTTTTCTTTATTCGCAATCAGAAATGCATATAGAACTTTTTTATTAAAACCCGTCTGGTTGTTCATTAATGTTAATATCTAACTTTTATCCATTCCAATGTATAAAGGTTTTCTTTTCTTACAGCATATTAGAGTATGTTGTTCTTTTTCTCAAGATTTGCTTTGTATATATGAGATGTGTGTGTGGTTTCATGCAAAGTTTAGGATTGCATGTCCATGAAAAATGCCATTGGAGTTTTGATAGAAATTGCATTGAATTAGTAGATTCCTCTGGGTTGTATTACATTTTAACAATATTAATTCTTGCAGTTCATGAGCATAGAATATCTTTATTTGTTTGAGGTCTATATTATTAAGCCAATATATTTTTTAGATATATTTTTTTATTAATTTCAGAGAGAAAGGGAGAGGGAGAGAGATAGAAACACCAATGATGACAGGGAATCTTTGATCATCTGCCTCCTTCATGCCCCCTCCTGGGGATCAAGCCCACAACCCAGTCAACCAGGGCATATGCCCTTGACTGGAATTGAACCCAGGATCCTTCAGTCTGCAGGCTGATACTCTATCCACTGAGCCAAACTGGCTAAGGCAAGCCAATATTTTTGACATGTTCTCAAAAGAACACCTACTTCCCCTGCCCTCCCAACATTTTCAAGTACAATCTCTGTGCAAAATGAAAGTCTAGAATTTGAAAATACATTTAGATCCACAAATTTAAGAGTAAACATTAAATACTTAAGAATAAACATTTAATCTCAGATATTAGCTGTGCCCCGGAAATATAAACAGAAGGAACCTAACCTGTTCTGGAGATGGGAATATTGACCAAATAGGAATCAACCAGCCACAAATGGGACATTATTTCACAGTAGACCAGTGGTTCTCAACCTTCCTAATGCCGCAACCCTTTAATACAGTTCCTCATGTTGTGGTGACTCCCAACCATAAAATTATTTTCGATGCTACTTCATAACTGTAATTTTGCTACTGTTATGAATCATAATGTAAATATCTGATATGCAGGATTTATTTTCATTGTTACAAATTGGACATAATTAAAGCATAGTGATTAATCACAAAAACTATGTAATTATATATGTGTTTTCCGATGGTCTTAGGTGACCCCTGTGAAAGGGTTGTTCAACCCCCCCAAAGGGGTCGCGACCCACAGGTTGAGAACCGCTACAGTAGACAGCAGTGAGTGAAAAACTCAGGGACAAGAAGAGTGTTGTAAGAAATGTTGAGCCCACATTACATTGCAGACTTGCCTGAAGCTCAGCACCTAAGTTGCCTTTCGTAACCCTCACAACAGACAAAAGTAGTGCTATGGTCAGATCCTGTTTTAGAGGGAAAACAGATACTGGTAACAAATGTGGAGACTGGATTTGAACAAATCCAAAATGAATTGACCCTGTACTCCTAACCAAAACATGTTTTTCTTGTCATTAATATGGCTAGAGTTTGAACTGCAAGTGGGATCTTTTTAAAACTTTAAATTTGCTTGTTTGGGAGGAGAAAGGTAAATGTGGATTTTTGTTGTTGTTGTAATTGTTTTTAATCTTTCTAAAGTTAGATAACAAAGTCCCTTTATCCTCCCTAAATATAACCAGCCATTCACTAACACAAGTCATTATTGAAGCACTAAGGGTTAGGACTATAGAAGGAATACAGTATACACTACCCCACGGAAATCTGTTGCAAGTACTACACAGGTTATTGCAGGTGTGATGGATGATCACAGTAGAAATGACTTGTGTGGGGATCCAAGCCTTTAAGAACAAATCATTTAAATAATATTCTAGGTATTTGCTAATTGTCAAATAGCAGTCACATTTAATTTGCAGAGTGAAAGGTTTTACTGCCTTAAAAGAAGATACACATGATTTAACAAATTTTTTTTTTAACTTTCAGAACAAAACTCTAATCGCCTCAAAGTATGAAGCTGTGGCAGCAACCAGTGATGGCCTGAGCTTTCTGTTTATTAAAGAGGTAAAGGTTGCTGAGACAGAGGAAGTGAAAAGCTTAGAGACTCACGAGGAGGAGGCTTCAGAGTCTAAGGACAAAGAAGCCCTGGAGGAGGAAGAGGCCTGGGAGCTAGAAGAGGAAGAAAAAGAGGCTTTAGATTTGGAGGAGGGAGAAGAGACTTCAGGGCTGAAGCAAGAGGCTTCTGAGTTGGAGGAAGGAGAGACCTCAGAGCTAGGGGAGGAGGAAGAGGTTTCAGAGTTGAAGCAAGGGGGAGAGTCTTCAGGACTGGAGGAAGAAACGGCCTCAGAATTATGTGACAAACAGAACTTTCACTATCATAGCCTGGCACGTGGAGCTGAAAGTGAGGAGTTGGATAGTATTTTAACTGAAGGGACAGAATGTTATGAGCTACAGGAGGGAGAAAGCTCCGAGTGGGAAAGCGAACGGTACTCACCATGGCCAGAAGGAGAGGACTCGGAGGTAGAAGAGACTACCTCCCAGATCGAGGAAAAAGAACTTTCCTGTACTGATTTGGCTTCAGATTCTGAGAAGAAAAAATTGGTGAAATGTAAGCTAACATCTAAGGAAACAGACTTACTACAAGAAACAGAAGAGAACTTTAGGAGAAGTGTAATTAATTCACTCAGAGAGATACAAGAGGAGATTAGAGATATTAAAAATTACCATCCTGGAAATAAAAAGCTATCTACACTGAGTGTTAGAATAGACATACTTAAAGAGAAAGTAAATTATCTAGAAGATCGAATTGAAGAGTTCTCTAAGGATACAAGGCAAATGGCCAAACAGATAATAATTAAAGAAAGAATAAGAGAGGTAGAGGATAGATCCAGAAGCTCAAACATCCGTTTGATAGGAATTCCAGAAAAAGATAATAAAGAGAATGGAGCAGAGGAAATAGTTAAGGAAATAATTGAAGAAAACTTTGCAGAGCTAAAGAAAAGGTCAAGTCTGGACATTGTCAGTGCCTTTCGAATACCCAGTAAAATTGATAAAAAGAGAACCACTCCTAGACACATCTTGGTGAAATTTGGGAGTTGCAGTGATAGAGAAAAAATCATAGCTGCTTCCAGAGAGAAAAAACAGGTAACCTACAGAGGAATAAGAATCAGAATGACTGCAGACTTATCATTGGATACTCTGGATGCTAGAAGTCAATGGGGCAGTATCATAAGAGGTCTGGAGGCTAAAGGCTTTAAACCTAGAATCTTATATCCAGCCAAATTGGCATTTGATTTTGAGGGTAAAACAAAGGTATTTTTTTATATTGAAGAATTCAGAAAGTTTATTTCTTGCATACCCTCTTTGAAAGAATCACTGGAGAATATATTTTAGCAACCCAGGGTCAATGTAAAGAATACAATATATATATATTTTCCCACACCCAAAATGAAGGAAAACAAAAATAAAATGCCACAATTTTATCCAACAAAATGGACAGCTAACAGTATACTTGGGGATGAGGGGAAAGAAAGATTACCAATAGTACCTAGATGTTGATAAATTTAAAGGCTATATTAAAATTGTCATTTATCATAATGTGAATCTTAAGTCTTAATTAAACTATCTTCCTTTCAATATGTATTTGCTTATTAAATATTCTGGTTTAAATATTTTTACATTTTATTGCATAAATCCATTCTATGGTGAGATTGAATCTCTTCCCTGATGCTAGATATTAGCTCTTTCTCAGTTTTAATTATTGATAAATACTATGAATTTTTTCACGCGAAGAAATTAAGGAGAAGGTGATATAACTGTTTCATGGCTTTTGTTACAAGGGCTCATTCCGTATATTCAGTTTACCTAAATAAATAAATGTATCCTCTCTCCAGCAGTTGAAACTGGGCTCTCCTCTCTCAGCTCAATCCTAACTCTGGTCTTCAAGGACCTGCCACAAAGTGGTTCTTTTAAATTCCCTGGCCTCAGCAGATCTGGCTTTGAGCTTTTAATTCTGTGTGGCTCCAGGGAAATTACTAATTTCTCTAGAGCCTCGGGCTTCTTACTCTAACTAGTTAATTCCTTACAAGCTTTCTGTAAATGTTCTGAGGTGATATTTGTGCCTAACATAAGAGTCCTCAGTAGATGGGACATCCTGCTTCCTGCCCTTCAGAGGCAGAACAAGGCTGATTGCCATTTTCACTTTTGCAGATGGAGTGAGAACCAGAGAAGGCCATTTTCATTCGGGTTGGAGGTGGGTGGGTCAGAAAACTACCCACCACATTATCTTTCTCTTCTCTCCATTGCTTTGCTCTGCGTGGCTTGAAGATTTTACCCCTCTCTTTACTTTTTTGCCCTTGTGAAATATTTAACAAGAAGTTGCAAAAATACAACAGCCCCACATACCCTTTACCCTGCTTCCCCTAGCAACATCTTACGTAAGACTAGAGAACAGTATAAGAACCAGGACATCGGTATTTACTCACATTTTAGGTTTACGTGGCCACTATAACAAGTTACCACAAACTTGATGCCTTAAAAGTTATGGGAGCCAGAAATACAAAAGCTTATCGCTGGACTGAAATCACGGTATCTGCAAAACCCTCCAGAGGCTCAATGGGAGAATATCTTTGGGTCCTATTGAGCCTCCTATACAAGAATGCAGGCTTCACTAAGGCCAGTATGTACCCACATGTGTATAAAGTTCTATGCAATTTTACCTCGTGTGTAGATTTATGTAACCACACTCAAGACAACTGTTGGTCCCACAAGGAACTCCCTCATGCTCCCTGCCACCTGTTTGTACCTGGCCCCTAAGTGCTAGTTCTCTATTTTTGTAAGAGGATGTGCTCTTGAGTCTTTATGCCCCCTGTGGAGGGGCATTCTGGTATTTCAAAGATTCCAGCCTAGATGCACAAGAACAATGGACAGCTGGCTTCAAACCTTAGATCAGTTAGTGGGCCTGGATATGAGCACTCATCATGACCTGCCCAGTTAGGAATTTAGGATCCGATCACCTGGGGTCACTCCATAAAACCCCTTTATTTGACAACTGCGTTCCCTTATCCTTAGATTGTACCCAGAGGCCCACATGGTGAAGGCTGAGTTGCCCAGAGTCTCTATTTCCTACTCAACTAGAAATAGTTATGATGGGACTAAGTTTGGGTCTACGGAGCTTTTATACTAAAATATTCCTGAGGGGCAGATGCGGGATGAAGGGGAACACAGGACACCAGGCAGAAGGTTGATAAGTACAGAAAGTGATTCGTCTCTAAGGGGAAATGGCTTTCCTCAGAAAATAGATGTTCTCCCACAGCCAAATCTTAGGTTAGGCTGTTGACAATTAAGTTATTAGTAGCTATTTCACCAAAAACAATGGGGTTTGAAAGGTTCAAAGTGTAGGATTCAAAGTTTGTGGTTTCTGTTTCTTTGGGGGTTTGCTTTCAAGGAGACTGAAGTCTGAGGATATCCACCCCGGGATGTCCCGTGTCGTCGCTCTTGGAGGGGACCAACATGGGTACACACTTCCTATCTCAGCCCCTAGACACTTTTTTCATCCTTGGGCCTTGGATAATGTGATCTCTAACCTGGGGAGAATGTGAAGTCCAAAACAAAATGTAAAAAACCCCACAAAACTATCTCACCAGGGTGTGAAATGAGACTGAACAGAGGTAGTCTTCAGAGTATTTATAATGAGGATCACATCATCAAAGAGCCCTGCACTGTCAGATGGGCCTCTACTTCGTTGGGGTGACTTCCTGTACTCTATTTTCACAATGTAAGGTACTACAAGATACTTTGACAAGTATCTCCAGGGTCTCATGTAGGATCGATTCCCTAATGGGTCAGTTGAGTGGACTCAAGTCTACCCATTGCCTTTCCCAAAGTCTCTTGAGCAAGTCCGTTTCCTGCCCAAAGAGCTACCCACCTACATGTAAGGCATTCGGAGAGATCTCTCCATCTGGCAGGATTCTTCATGCAGTCCTTTCTTTTAAGATTTCCACTTTGAAAGCAAAGGCCCAACTTCTTAGCTCAAACGGATGGTTTCCAAATTCAAGAAAGCCTTTTGAGCTTTATAGATCTGCTATAGCTGCCAAGGTAAAGAGAAGGATAAAAGAATATTTTGGTCCACAATTTCAAATCCACAGAATATATCAGCTTTAATTCTGGAAATACAGAAATCTTGGGACATTGAACTGGCGAATAGGGTTCCTGCCCAGTGTTTCTCAGGTTTGATTAGGTATTGCGTGTCCGCCTCTGTTTCTCTTCTTTTTGGTTTTAGAGAGAATTATTTTTTAGCCACCAGAGCTAAAAACACAGAAAAGGGGAAAAAAATACATTATCACTATTCACCCCTTAGTGATGGCACCACCTTTAATTCCTGCAGAAAGTCTAAGTAATTCCTTCACCCTCCCTAGCACACCATGGGAATTGCTATTATACCAGACAGAAGAACAATGAGAGTAGGACATTTTATTTAAGCTTTTGAAATAATAAAACAATATCGTAGTAGACACTCTGCTGAAATTTTCCTGTTCAGTACCGAGATCATGAATGCTTTATAGTTGTGCCATACTGTAAGGTTGAGAGAATATAAGCAAGAGTGCTCAGTAATACCTTTAAAATAAGCACTGTACTGGAACTTCTACAGGCACAAAGTTGAAGTTGTCTATGTCTAGACAACCCTCAGTATTCACCAGAAATACTTCAAATAGACCAACATCTAACTAAGCAGCATGACTTGACTCCACAAGTTTTAGACTAAATGTGTTTATACTTTGAATATTCATGCGAATACAATAAGATAGAAATTGAGCATCCCTGGAAATTCCTTGCCTGCCTTCATGATTTCTTCTGTTTTCCCCCCAATGGGTGAATGATTTTCTAAAACATTTGAAATATGCAAGTACAGTTCATCTGGTAAAAGTGGGCCTGTCCCATCAACATGATTGGCAGCTGTCTTTCTCTCCCTTCTAACACACTATCTAAACAAGATTTGTTTGAGAGACAGGCAACGTTTTTGGGTCTTCTTACTCCATAGGACAGTGGGGATGCCAACCAAATGCTATTTGTTTGTTTTTGTTTGTTGCTGTTGTTTTTCTTTTATTGATTTGAGAAAGAGGAGAAACATTGATTTGTTCCACTTATTTAGGCATTCATTGGTTGATGCCTGTATGTTTACTGACTGGGGATCAAACCCAAAACCTCAGTGTGTTGAGATGACACTCTAACTGAGCTACCCAGCAAGGGCAGCCAGATGTTTTTAGATATAAAACTTTCTTTTTTTTTTTTTTTTAAATATATTTTATTGACTTTTTACAGAGAGGAAGGGAGAGAGATAGAGAGTTAGAAACATCGATGAGAGAGAAACATCGATCAGCTGCCTCTTGCACACCTCCCACTGGGGATGTGCCCGCAACCCAGGTACATGCCCTCGACCGGAATCGAACCTGGGACCTTTCAGTCCGCAGGCCGACGTTCTATCCACTGAGCCAAACCGGCTTCGGCAGATATAAAACTTTCAGTTGCCCCTGAGGAGATGACCATTGGCAGCCCACCACCTTGGCTGCATCAGGACAGGCTCAAAGGGAAAAGGCCTTGGGAGTGGTGGTCTCCAGGTGCACAAATGAATAGGTCTGACCCTATTCGGTGGGGTGCACAGGTGAGCCAGGCCAGATGCCTACTTGGACTTGTATGCTAAAGCCAATGAGGTGTCTCAAGGTCCAGCAGCAGGATGCCTGCCTACTCCAAGATCTTGCAGGTCTGCCTGACTTTTTTTAAAGAAAAAGATTGTTATAAAAATTTTTCTTATGCCCTAACCAGTTTGGCTCAGTGGATAGAGCGTCGGCCTGTGGACTCAAGGGTCCCAGGTTTGATTCTGGTCAAGGGCATGTACCTGGGTTGCAGACACATACCCAGTAGGGGGTGTACAGGAGGCAGCTGATAGATGTTTCTCATCGATGTTTCTAACTCTCTATCCCTCTCCCTTCCTTTCTGTAAAAAATCAATAAAATATATTTTTTTAAAAGAATTTTTATTATAACGTTATTTATGCCAGCCAAGCTTTGTATATTTTTAAATTCCTTGGGCTTAAAGCTCTTATACAAATATAAAATGGAAACAGTCTTATAACAATTGCAAACAAAGCTGCAAAACCAATGAAATTAAAAACATTAATATAATTGTGTTCATGATGTTATTTTTTTCTGGAACTTAATAGTTCCTCACAGTGTGATTATAGTCCTACTCAGTCATGAACAGGCTCTTTTGAATTCTGCCCATCTTTGGGAGGACTTTTTACTTTTATGTTTATTGAATTTACTGGGTGACATTGGTTAACCCCAGTTATATAGGTGTACAATTCTATAATATGTTGTCTGTATATCGTATGCTTACCCACCCAAGTCAAGTTTCCTGAAGACATTATTTCCCAAGGACATTTCTCTCTTCAAATCAACTGGGAAGCCTAGAAGATACTTATATTAAGCTTTTCTCTCATCCTCTCCAAATTAAAACACAAAATTAAATTGTGCCTGAGAACACAACTTCACCATGCTCCTGAATCCATTGTTTGAAAAATTCTGAATTCTGCTGCAAATTGTCAAGAAATTAACACAGCAACAACCTGATGCAAAAAGTGTGCATCTCAAAAGCAAGGTCCTGGCTGTGCCCCCGGAGATTGGGGTGTGGTTCTGCCCTCGCTAGCCCCAGAGCCCCTCTCACCTCTGCCCCAGACTCAGACTCTGTGTTCCTAGCAGAGCCAGCTGTACCAGAAGCGGAAAGCGTATAGCCCTTTAGGGAAATTCATCATTATCCATTCATGTTTTCCAATGACTCTACATTTAGGCATGGCTGCCTGGCAATAGTTCTCTACAGACTAGGATAGGGCTCTGCTGGGAAGAAAGAGTTATGTCATATTCTCTGCCATCCAAGAATTTATCTTTTTTAAAAAATATATTTTTATTTCAGAGAGGAAGGGAGAAGGAGAGATAGAGACATCAATGATGAGAGACAATCATTGAATGGCTGCCTCCTACATGCCCCACACCGGGGACCTAGCTGGCAACCTGGGCATGTGCTCTGACCAGGAATTGAACCGTGACCTCCTGGTTCATAGGTAAACACTCAACCACTGAGCCACACCAGCCGGGCAAATTTATTTTCTAATTAGGTAAATTTTAATTTTAAAAAATTATATTTGCTCAAGAGGCAGCCAAAACAAATTTTAAAATTAACTCAAACCCAGCCAGCATGAATGCATAATCATATCAAAGGGTGTTGCCCATCTGGGGCTTGAATCAAAACAGTGAGACTATTTTCTAGCAGAAAGAACCCAGTTCAGGCTGGCTGATGTGGCTCAGTGGTTGACCTATGAACCAGAAGATGATGGTTCGATTCACGGTCAGGGCACTTGCCTGGGTTGTGGGCTCAGCCCCTGGCAAGAGGCAGCCAGTCAATGATTCTCTCTCATCATTGATGTTTCTATTTCTTTCTCTCTGAAAATCAACAAAAAATATATTTTAAAAATATATATTTTTTAAAAAGGACAGTACAGTTGAAATGGAGGTGGGCTTTGCCTGGCCCTAAGTTATAAGGGATTAGAAAGTGCTTTGGCACAATGGCTTGAGCTCATCTTACACAGCTGGTTCATTGTCCCATCCTGGGAGCAGAGCTGTGGATAATAACCCCAAGTCAATGTATAATAACACCTCATTCTTAATTTTGAAAGGTAGACTCTTAGCTCTTCGGCAATAGGTTTATTATTGTACTAGAGGCCCAGTGCATGAAATTCGTGCATGGAGGGGGGGTTCCCTCAGCCCAGCCTGCACCCACTCCAATTGGGGACCCCCACAGGGATCAGGCCTAAACTGGTGGTCAGACACCCCTCTCACAATCGGGGACCACTGGCTCCTAACCACTCACCTGCCTGCTTGCCTGATTGCCCCCAACCCCTCTGCCTGCTTGCCTGATAGCCCCTAACTGCCTCTGCCTGCCTGATCGCCCCTAACCTCTCTGCCTGCCTGCCTGATCGCCCCTAACCTCTCTGCCTGCCTGATTGCCCCTAACCTCTCTGCCTGCCTGCCAAATCGCCCCTAACTGCTCTCCCTTACCAGCCTGATCGAGCCCCCAATGCCCTCCCCTGCTGGCCTGATCTTACCCCCAACTGCCCTCCTCTGCAGGCCAATTTGGTTCTGATTGGTCAGTTTCTATGCCAGTCAGTGTCAAAAGCTCCGCCTTCTAGGCAGCCATTGACTCCTCACAATTGACCCAGATTGGGTTCTTTTTTTTTTCTTCCAGGTTTAGTTCTGATTGGCCAGTTTCTAGGCCAGTCAGCATCTCTGGGTCTCTCAATGGGCCTGATCAAAAAGGCAGGGCTGATGAGCAGCCCTGGTGGAGGCCTGGAGAGAAATGGAGGCGTGGCTGTTGGCCAGGCTGGGAGAGAAAGAGAGGCAAGTTCTGATCAATGGCTGCCACAGAAGCTATGGATCAGACCCTGCCTCTCTCTCTACAGGCCTCTCTCCAGGCCTGCTCTGCAGACCCCTAGGCCCATGGTCGGCAAACCACGGCTCACGAGCCACATTCGGCTCTTTGGCCCCTTGAGTGTGGCTCTTCCACAAAGTATCACGTGCGGACGCGCACCTACAGTGCGATTGAAACTTCGTGGCCCATGCACAGAAGTCGGTATTTTGTGGAAGAACCACACTCAAGGGGCCAAAGAGCCGCATGTGGCTTGCGAGCCACGGTTTGCCAAGCCTCAGTTTGCTGACCACTGCCCAAGGCAGTCAGTGCTGGGTCTGGGCGCCAGCAGTGGCCCCAGTCAGTGCTGGGTTGCCAGGCATCCCAGCACTGACTTACGGTCTAGTTGAGCCTTTGGTTGTAATAGTCGTTTCGACCCTGGCTCTTTATTATATAGCTGTTTTTCTAGAACATTAAGTTTATGTCTTCCCAGTTCCTGGTACTTGGAAATGTGTACCCAAATCAAATACACTCAATATATACAAATTATTCTGCATACTGAGTCATGTTTGGATTTATGTACAAAATGTAAGAGATGGCTGAGTTGAAAATTTAGAATAGGAAAATGCAGAAGCAAGTCACCATTGAAGGGAGACAAACCTTTTTCTGTCTCCATTAAGGCTGCTGCCCCTTCCCAATATCCCTTTCCTATGCTGAGCCCTGGTTGAACTGGCAGGGTGGCCTAAGGAAATAAGACTCTTCTGGTAGGAATGGATTGAGGCCCCTCCTCAACCCCTTCTACTAGAATTTCATATTTAGGCAATGCTGTTGGTGTGGACTGTGGCGCCTTGATATCCAAGGTTCCTAAAGGGGAAACTGCATCAAGTGGGCAGGGGGAGTAGGTGCTGGGTACACGGGAACCTCAGCTAGGTTATTTGGGGAGAACAGATTCTGGCAGAACAAGTGGCCAAGGCCGGGAAGCTTATTGGCTGGTAGTCATGCTGGTAAAGCATCAATTTCTAGTTAGGCTTAACAGTGCTATTCTTTCTTTATTCAGAGTGTATTTATTTTAATCTCTCTTTTATTTTATTTTTTAAATATATTTTTATTGATTTCAGAGAGGAAGGGAGAGGAAAAGAGAGAGAAAGAGAGAGAGGCATCAATGATGAAAGAGAATCATAGATCGGCTGCCTCCTGCACGCCCCCTACTGGGGATTGAGCCCACAACCTGGGTATGTGCCCTTGACCAGAATTGAATCTGGGACCTTTCAGTCTGCAGGCCAACACTCTATCCACTCAGCCAAACCGGGCTTAATCTCTCTTTTAGATTGTTCTAGTAACTTTACTTCTTCAGGAATGAGTTCTCCCATTTAAGTATGTAGATTGTACTTAAAAGGCACTGAACTTATGTGGTATAATTCTTGCTCAAGAGATTTCTCCTGATAGTGCCCTCTGCAGTCCTGAATCTGTCTCCTGCTTCAAAAGTGTTTGGACAGAACAGACCGAGGGGCCCCCCTTCTTCCAGCCTCCGGCCACTCTCCAGTCTCTTATCCAGTCACCACCTTCAGAACCACCTCCGGGACCAGCCAACACACCGTTTTGTTTTTCTACCTTAACTCCTTATTGCTGAACAACAATGAGCTCCCAAATTCGTCAGAATTATTTCACTGAGGTGGAGTCTGCAGTCAACCTGCCTCTGCGAGCCTCCCACACCTACCTTTCTTTGGGCGTCTGTATCAACTACAGACCATAATGATGTGGCTCTGGAGGGCAGGGGCCGCTTCTTCTGAGAGTTGGCAGAGAAGAAGCACAAGGGCGCTGAGTGTCTCTTCAAGTTGCAAAACCAGCGCGGTGGCCGCATTCTCTTCCAGGACGTGCTGAGCCTTCCCAAGGTGAGTCGGGTGGGACTCAGAACGCCATGGAAGCCGCCCTGGCCTTGCAGAGGAACCTGACCCAGGCCCTTGTGGAGCTGCAGGCCCTGGGTTCTACTCTTGCAGACCCCCATCCCTGTGACTTCCGGGAGAACCACTTCCTGGATGAACAGGTGACACTCTTCAAGAAGATGGGCAACTACCTGACTTACATCTGCAGGCTGGCGGGCCCCTCAGCTGGGCTGGGCAAGTATCTCTTTGAAAGGCTCACCCTCAAGCATGACCTTTGGATCCCAGGGGCTTTTGAAGGGCCCCTCTGCATTCCCCTGGTGTCTCTTGCCTGAGCCTCTCCCCAAAACTACTAGCCATTCTTTTAACCACCCTGAAGCCCTCTCCCATGTATTGGACCAAATGGAAACAATGAAGATATTTGTAGCAAAAAGAGAGAGAGAAAGAAAGAGAGAGAGAGAGAATTTCTCCTCCTGTGACTCAGCTTGTGGAGGTCTCCATTTGGGGCAACTCTGTTGGGTCGCTTCTGCTCATGTCCTATTTGGGGTTCTCTGTTTCTAGATAATTATGTTAGTGGATTGGCTTGGATTTTGCTACTCTGAGAATACAGGCTCAGGATTCCGATTTCATGGTTCCTGTTTGGGAGGACTAAGTCTGCCTTCTACTTAGGAACTTGGACTAGTGGAAAGACATTCCAATTTCCATTTGTGGACAGCTTGATCCTGGCTCCAATTCCACTCCTCATTAAAGGCCAAGCCTGTGGGCATTTTAGCCCCAGCCCCTACATCCTGCATCTGTACCTGTTATGGAGTCCCCTTTTCTTGCCTTTGTGACATGTATTTTAAAATATATTTTTTAAACTATATACAAGAGAAGTTTGTTTAGAAAATCATGGCGATAGAAGTGGTAATATCTATTTACAGATAATCAATTTTATTTGGGTTCTCAAGTGTATTATAGTGGTATAATAGTTGTGCACCTATTTATATTTCCTCTTTATCCTAATTTTCCCTTTATCCTAATTTTGTGTTTTTGTGCTTCCTCCTTTTTTTCTTCTTTAAGGCTAGTTACTGATACCCATGTGTTCAGTGATCCAGCATTTAGATCTATAAATTCATTTTCTTAATATTGACATCTGATTTTGAATTTATTGTTTCCCTTATTCGGCTTTCTCTGGGTTTATTATGTTGTTTTTCTAACTTCTTGAAATTAAGTGAGTATTCTTGTATTTTTTTCTATAACGGCAGGTAATAGAACTAGATTTTTCTCTGAGGAAGTGAATATGCTTCATCTGTTGACCTAGTAGGGTATCACACGCCCTGGGGATGGCCTTCCGGGATTTACTTACTTACCCTAAGCCCAAAGGGATAGAGAACACTGGGTGAAGAATAAACAGACCCCAAGTGAGACCTAAACATGCAGAAAATATCAGGATAGCAGAAGAAACATGAGCAGTTCTCAGAGGGCAGGGAAGAACAGAGGTGTTGTCTAGCTGGAGGGCATGGCAAATGGTGGCTATCTGGAAGCCAGAACACACTGGATCTTAAACCCAAGGCTAGAGATCAGAGAGTTTCTGTAGGCAGTGGGGAGCCCTGATGGGTTTTGTGTAGGGTGGACGCCCGAGCTCAGAAGGGGTCAGGCAGGTGCTGTAAACAGGGCAGAACATCAGGTTCTCCTGCATGATCAGTACTCAGTCAGGTGGGATGGATGGAGCTCCCGAGGGTCAGGGCAGAGATGAAGTGGTTTGGAAGGAAGTAATCATAGAAGTCCTGAGACTTCTAAGGGAGAGGAGGGAAGAAAAGAAGAGTTGAGGATGAAACCTTTTAAAGGAATTCAAAGACAGGAGCCTGCGGTAGAAATCTGGAGGAGACCAGGGAGGGCAGAGTAGAAGCCAGGGGCTACCGGGAATCACCAGGGCAAAGCTGCATGCCGTGGAAGAGTGGGAAAAAGGTGAGGAGAGGAGAACGCCTGTGAAGACTCCTCTTGCTAGGGGGCTTCCTCATTCCCAGTACAAAATGGGTGTTACAGAGCAGAATGGTAGGTTCTGGAACGAATGGGCTCTTCATACTTTCAGATCTTTTCATTTTATTCACAATTAACAAACAAAATATTAGAGAATTGTTGTTGTTGTTGTTGTGACTGGGAAGTCAAATTACTGACCTGGGTAACATGTATTCAGGGGAAAATATTGACTGATGCTTTTTTTGGGAGAACAGATTTTGTCAAAGAGAGCTCCACTAGATGAAACAAAAACAGGGACCGTTTCCTTCATTTCTGGGGTTTACTACAAATTTCCTTTAAACAGAGGTCTCTTGTCGTAGCCAGTTTGGCTCAGTGGATAGAGCGTTGGCCTGAGGACTGAGGGGTCCTAGGTTCGATTCTGGTCAAGGGCACATGCCCCGGTTGTGGCTCGATCCCCAGTGGTGGGGGTGCAGGAGGCAGCCAATAGATGATTCTCTCATCATTGATGTTTCTATATCTCTATTCCTCTCCCGTCCTCTCTGAAATCAATAAAAATATATTTAAAAAAAAAAAAGAAATGTAAGAACCCTAATAACACAAACAAACAAAAAAACACAGAGGTCTCTCCTCTGGTAATGAAACTATTCAATTTAGAAAGATTTTGAATTTGCTGAGCTTTCCCATGAAGTGATACATTTAAAATGCCTTGTAGGCCCTCATTAAACTTTAGTAATCCCCCCACCTCCCATTCCCAATAGTTTCTAGGCAAATCCAGCCTGGTGCTCCGTCGGATTAGAAATCAGATTAGATCTTTTGATCTGAGGCCAGATACAGCTGCGCCTCTCACCACCAGAGGCTGTGAGCTCACCAGCACCTTTCCAACAAGCATCAGCGTTCGCCCCGCTGGGCCCGCGCATTTGGCCTGATCCCTGCAACAGGATCATTGCTTTGGAACTGCAGCGCAGGCCTCCTGCTTCCAGAATGTACACAGACCAGGAGTGTGTGTGGACAAGGCGATCATATGTGCCCTGCCACCTGCAAACACTCACACAAATGCTGGTGGACTCTGGGGAAAGGGACAGCCCAAGGAGACCTTAGGCACCTGTTCTAGCATGATGATGTATTTGGTCTTTGGGGCACAGAGCTCCTGAAACCCTTGGAATTTTCCAAGTGATAAGTGCCATGAAAGTGTCTGTTGTTATGTTAATGAAGTGACTTTTGGAAAGCTCCTAAGGATGGGCGTGTAGTTGGTAGTGGAGCCAGTCATGTGACTGGTGGAAGCTGTCAGTCATCCCCCCTCCCCCACACCTCTGGGGAGGAGAGGGGTTGGAGGTGGAGTTCAGTTATTAATGGCGTGATTTGCTCAGTGCCTATGTCGTGAAGCCTCCATAAGACCCCAGAATGACAGGGTTTGGAGAGCTACCAGGTTGATAGACATGTGGAGGTTCAGGGAGAATGGAGCACCTGTCATGGGCATGGAAGCTCCAAGCCCCGCCCCCCCCCCCCCCCCCCCATACATGGCCCTGTGTTATATCTTTCCATAATAAACTGGTGACACAGGAAGTAACACGTTTCTCTGAGTTCGTGAGCCACTCTAGCAAATAATCACACGCAAGGACGGGGTCCAGTTCATAACCATGAGGACAAAGAAAAGGCCACATACTAACTGACTAGCTCAGGGAAGACCTGCAAACTCAAAAACCTAAAAGAGCCACCAAGGATGGTCTGAAATTAAAACTAACTAAAAGCAGTTTATAGTAGGTAATCAGTATCCTGACAAAGATCAACTTTGATCTCTACTGAGCCTATTTGTCTTTTTGCATCTAAGATAACATACCTGCTAAATGTCAGCATAACTTGTGACTTCCCTTTTTTCAGACCCCTCAGGACACAACAAATGGCTCTAGGGCCGAAACTAGAAATCCCCTCCGTGTTATTGTTATCCAGTGTTATTGTTATCGTGTTAATTATTGACTGTTAACTATCCTGCACCCACGTATATAAAAGAAGCATGTGTCCATCATTTCACTTTTTATCCAATCCCAGAGGTTTCCCCTTTTTGCTTTCTCCCACCTCCCTAATGGATCATTAATGGATTTCATGTAACCCACCTTGTTGTAATGTACCCCGCGGATCACAGAAGGACGCCTCAAGAAGTCAAATTAAAGAGTCACATTTAGCCCTGGCCGGTTTGGCTCAGTGGATAGAGTGTCAGACTGCGGACTCAAGGGTCCCAGGTTTGATTCCGGTCAAGGGCATGTACCTTGGTTGCGGGCACATCCCCAGTAGGTGGTGTGCAGGAGGCAGCTGATCAATGTTTCTCTCTCATCGATGTTTCTAACTCTCTATCCCTCTCCCTTCTTCTCTGTAAAAAAAAAAAAAATCAATAAAAATATATTAAAAAAAAAAAAAAGAGTCACATTTATTGCAATCCGGGACTATGAGGGGTCATTCCCAAATCTCATAGTGATAAGATGGTGGCAAAACCACTTATATAGGCAAAGATCACAAAGGTATTGATTACATCTCAAGGTTTGGAATGAGGAACCTGGTTTGCAAAAAAGCAGTTTACAGAAGCAGAATTAAGCATGTTAATTACAATTTTGGGTCTGGGGTCACTGAATTGACAGAAACACCTTATCTAGAGCCCTCGGGTCTTGAGACCACTGGGTTGCCAGGAACTCATTATCGAGCCATCGAGGTAATTTAGAGTAATTGCACTGTCCTGGTCTTGGGACCACTGAGTCAACTGGAACGCATTATCTGTGGCCACTAAAACAATTTAGGATAATTGTGCTGTCCTGTTTCCCAGGTACAGAAGAATGTGCTTTCTAAAACCAGTAAGATCACAATCAATGGGATAGTCATTCAATCGAATGGGATGATGTATACAATTCAGAAAATCAAAATAACTTTTCTATTGTTAAGCCAAACAGCAGGGTTAGAGTTAAACTACAGTTTCTACCTGAAGTATGGTTGCTACCATACTTCAACCTATGTCTCCTCCTTTGATTGTAATGTATAAAACAAGGTGAAAAATTGCCCTTCTCCAGAGCATTATCCCAATATGTAGAGATTCTGCTTCCTGGCAATTGTTGACAGTTTGGCTCAAATAAACTCACCAAAATTCTTTACAGGTTTGAATGTTTTTTACATTAAGAGCCAGTTGGTCAGAAGCACAGGTGACAACCTGAACTTGCAATTGATGACTGAAGGAGGTGGGGAGGGGGCAGTCTTATGGGACTGAACCTGCGATCTGTGGGATCTGATTCGATCTCCGAACAGCGTTGGAACTGAGTTGAATGGTAGGACACACAGCTGGTGTGGAGAATTGCTTGGATCTGGGGAACCCACCCCCCACGTTGGAATTGGTGTCAGAATCTCAGTCCCCCACAGACTGAGCACAGTCCTGACAGGGACAGAGCGCAGACCAGGGGTTGTCCTCTTTACATGCAGGCAGGACAGAGACAGGGCGTGAGCTTCCCTCTATTCCTGCTTCTGATCTGACAACTGGGAATAGCGGGCAAGGGGGTCTAAAAACAGTTTCTTCTCTAGTTTTCCTTTTTTGGGGGGAAGAGTGGGAATTTCTTTGCTTCTAAGGCACCTTGAGGATTGGAAAATACCCCCCAGCCAACCCGCCTACCCAAAGTCAACAATAGAATGGCTTCATTGGCTTCAGAGCAAAGACCCAGAAGCTGTTACCCTCATGGATCACGGAAGCAGGGTGGGGTGTAGGATTGGGGTGGGGGAGAGGATGGTGGTGGGGGGAGCAGAGAGGAGGGAAGGCCGGACCCCCCTCAGACACTGGCTGGGCTCCCTCCCTCTGTTCCAGGATGAGAGAGGGGGTGGAGGGACTGATTTGGAACAGTAGGGAATTCCCCACTGAGGGGGCAATTGAGGCAATGTGGGGTTCAGACCATCTGTATACTGGACAGAAGGCCGCTTTCTTCCCCAGGGATGCTGAGCCCCGGGAGGTCCCAACCCCTCAGCTGTTCCAGTCCCAAACACTCTGCCTGTGTGTCTCCTCTGTGCCGGGGCCACCCAGCCAGACCGGCAGGTCAGCCACTGACTTAATGCTGAGTCCCTGAAGCAGCTTTGTTCCCTCAGCAGAGTCCAGCCCCTGCCACTGGGCACCCCTCCATAGCGGAGGTCACTGCGAGGAAGCAAGAAGAGCTCTGGGTGTTCGGCAGGCAGTGGAGTGTGGTCACAGAGCCAGAGCTCCTGGCTTGAAATTTCAGACCCCCCAGTTACTAGCTGTGTGGCCTCGAAGGAGTTATTTACCCTCTCTGGGCTTCAGTTTCCTCGTATGTACCACAGGGGTAATATTAACCTACCTCATTGGGGTATTGTGAGGCATAAATGATGCCCTTAAGACTGGCGCCTGGGTAGATGTAAGTACTCAGAGAAGGCAAGCTGTTATTTTTATGGGGTCGGGTTTAGGGCAAAGGATCCAATGGCCAGGGAAGGAATCTATACTGAGCTCTGCCATAAAGGCCAGCACTATGTGGATACCTTACCTGATCAACCATGTACAAGAACAGAAGGAAGGAACTATTATATCCCAGTTTACAGATCAAGAGCCTGAGTGGCCAAAGGGTCCAGCTGGGGTTCAACACCTGAGGTAGGCAATTTCAGACACCATGCCCTTGGTTGCCTCCCACCAAGCTACACAGCCCAGAGAGGAGACTGGGGAAAGCAAACAAGTAGGGTAGTTATGGAATTGAAGGGTGAGTATCTACTGGGCTTTAGGGAAGGAACACGGGTTACTCCAGAGAAGCCAGGACATGTGCTTCAGGCACCTTGAGGATTAAGAGTCACTTTTGCTCCTCAGTTTACAAGGCTGAACCAGCCACCAGTAGCTTCTGAGATCTACATGTTACAATCCAGACACTCAGAAGTTCTGGCTAATGAGATGTGAATCTCTCTCTTTCTAAATCCCAGCTCCAAAATTCCTGGGAGAGGGTCTGATGGCCCAAGCCCAGGTAATGTCCAGTATCTACCTTCCATGGCCAAGGACCAAGTTTTCTTGTAGAAATGCGGCAGCTTCTGCTCTAGTCATGTGCATGGTGGAGGGGGCTGGGAAGGGGAGGTTCCTGGGAAAGGAAGATCTGGCAGACAGTGCACAGGAGTCTACTCATTGGGTTTTTTTTTCTCTCTCCAGCCTTTCTCTCTTCATAGCTGTTCTTTGCTCATACTCTCAACCTGTGTTCACCTCTACCTCTTTTATCATGCCTTGCTCCCTCTCATGACTTCTCACTGTAACCATAACTCACTGCTGCTGCCCCAAACTCTCCATGTTTCTTCATTCAAACATCTCAGCTAATTCAGATGGTCTAAAATGCCCACGTTTCCACACCAGGCCAGTTCATGGGCACTGTCTCGCTGAAGGACTGGCTGCCCTGTGGTGCAGAGCCTGTGTTCAGGAATCTTCTAGGGCAGCGGTTCTCAACCTGTGGGTCACGACCCCTTTGGGGGTTGAACAACCCTTTCATAGGGGTCGCCTAAGACCATCAGAAAACACATATATAATTACATATTGTTTACAGTAGCAAAATTACAGTTATGAAGTAGCAACGAAAATAATTTTATGGTTGGGGGTCACCACAACATGAGGAACTGTATTAAAGGGTCGCGGCATTAGGAAGGTTGAGAACCACTGTTCTAGGGCAACACAAGGCTGAGCCCTTTGAGGGCTGTGGGCTGGGTGATTCCCCTGTGGGCATTGAACTGGGGCTGGCAGCGTGAGGAGATATAAAAGGATGCGCCTTCCTGAACTCTTCCACTCTGAAACTCACTAACCATAGCATGAGATCCTGAAGATTGCCATGGGGTGCTGAGTGCATTTATCCAACTCCCACTGCCACAGAAGTCCAAGTGTACAATGGCTTACATAAATTAGAAGATTATTTCTTGATTAGAGGCCCGATGCACGAAATTCATGCAAGGGGCTCAGCCCCTCACAATCCCGGCTGTCTCCAGGCCCCAAGGCCCCACCCCCTACCCACTGGTCGTTCTGGAAGATTGTTCCAGAAGGTCATTCTTCCGTCAGTCTAATTAGCATATTAGCTCTTTATTATATAGGATTACATATCAAAAGGGAATAAGCAGTCCAGAGCAGATTTGATGGGTTCATGGTGTTGGGGCCTACCTCCTCCTGCCTTGCTGTGATCACTAGGATGTTGGCCCCATCCTCATGGATCAAGCTGGATTGTTACCACATTCCAACCAGTGGGAAGGGTCAAAGCACTTCCCTTTCCTTTGCACACAGAAGTCGGACCTTGCATACATCACTTCACTCACATCTCATTAGCCAGAACTTAGGTATGTGGCCACATGAAGCGACAAGGGCACCTGGGTGGTGGAGTCTCTATTCTGGGTGGCCATGTGTCCAGCTGAAATTTGGGGATTCTAAGGAGAAAGGGAAGAATGGATATTGGGGATAATGGCATCACCATTTTCCTGTCACTCATTTTGATCCTCTTTACCATCCAGTGTGTCATCACCTCCTGGCACATCCCCCTAGGCCCAAAATAGCCTGCTTCACGGTGTGGGAGAGACACTTTCAGCGTTGGTGTCAGGGCTGGGCAAGGTGCTGGAGCAGGAGTCCTGGGTTCTCATTCCGCTCAGTTCCTCACTCCCCGTGCCACCCGGGCCCTCTCCTTCTTCCCCACAGGTACCATCGAGGACTGGGCCCTTACTGCCCTATACCCAGTGTCTGAGGACAACCTCCTCACTGATGTCCTTGCCTCCAGTCTCTCTCTGTGAACATTCTAAAAGGCAAATCTGATCTGGCTCCATCATTTAGAAATTCTTCAATGGCTCCCCACCGTCCACAGCAGTGAGATTTTAACAGATTTCTGAATTCCTGAAATTACATGCAGATTTTGCAGATTTATGTGCATTTTTCTGAACAGAGCTTCAGGTTCTCAAAGAGGTCTCTGATTCCCCCTCAAGTTAGAGGCTTAAATCCAAATTCCTATCTCAACCTACAAATATATCTACTAACCTTCCTCTTAAATCTACTCTTCAGCCACTACCCATGCCACCTAAACTAGAGTCATTCTGCAATTCTTTCCATTGCTCAGAAGCCATGGTCTTTCACACTTCACATCTTTATACCCGCTGTTCTATCTAGAATGCCCTGGCAAACTCCTTCCACCTCCTGTGGCTTAGATCAAGGGTCACCTCCTCTGTGAGGTTTCCCTGACTCCCTCTGGCCAAGTACGTCTCTACAGCCCTCTTCAGACCTCCATTACTCATCCTATTCATAGTTGTCGTCAGCCTGCATCTGTCTCCTCCACCAAACCATGAACTCTAGAGTCCCGGACCCAGGACAGATAGTCCACAAATGTCTGTTGAATAAACATCACTCATTTCTACCCACCCCTGCCCTGCCCAATGGAGTACTTTTTCTAAAATGCAAATCTGAGTGTTGCTTCCTGTATTCCTATTTCCTTCAAATCCAAACTTGGTGCAGTGGCTTTTTCCCTGGCTTCATCTTGCACTCTTCCTTTCTATCATTCCTTTCCTTTCCTTTCCTTTCCTTTCCTTTCCTTTCCTTTCCTTTCCTTTCCTTTCCTTTCCTTTCCTTCCCTTCCCTTCCCTTCCCTTTCCTCTTTCCTTTCCTTTCCTTTCTCTCTCTCTCTTTCTCTCTCTCTCTCCCTTTCTTTCTTTCTCTCTTTCTTTCTTTCTTTCTTTCTTTCTTTCTTTCTTTCTTTCTTTCTTTCTTTCTTTCTTTCTTTCTTTTTCTTTTTCTTTTTCTTTTTCTTTCCCGGAACACTGAAGTTCTTTTAATGCCCAAATCAATGCTTCTTGTCTACAGGGTTTATGCATGCTTCTTGCTCTGCCCCTCTTTGCCTGGCCAATGCCTATGCACCCTTCAGATAGCATAACTATTCTCAGGAAGCCATCCTGGGCCCTCCCTACCCTCAGATTAGGCTGAGGGTCCCTCCTATGTGTCCCCATGAACCTTGTCCTTGCCAGTCACAACATGCATCATGTTGTTCCGTGATGAGTTGTTTTCCTTCCCTGTTAAACTGTAAGTTCTTGTCTACCTTGCTTATATGTCCCCAGCCCCAAACACCCTATTTAGAAGGGAGTGGGTATCTGATAAATCTGTGTTAAATGAGAGCTAGGTAGATCAATTTCTCCATCATAAATCTGGTTTCCAATAGCTTTCCATTGCCTTTATTTTATTTTTTAAATATATTTTTATTGGTTTCAGAGAGAGGAAGGGAGAGGGAGATAGATAGAAACATCAACGCTGCCTCCTGCACCTCACTTACTGGTGATCAAAGCCCTCAACCCAGGTATGTGCCCTGACCTAGAATGGAACCGTGACCTCCTGGTTTATAGGTCGATGCTCAACCACTGAGCCACACCAACGGGGCTTTCCATTGCCTTTAGAACAAAGCTTTATCATAACTTTAGGGCACTTTGTGATTTGGCCCCATGTTTTATCAGTCTCACCACTTCCCAATCTCCCCTTTTATCTCAGCATCTTACTCAAACTCTCTCTGACTGAACGAAGGCCCCCAAATGCCCGCTCTCCCATAGTTCTTCCTTTTCAGCACAGGTTTCTCTGCCTGGCACACTCGAACCTCACCTCACCTCTTACTCTTCCTTTTCTGAGTGACATCACTAATCTCTGTTTTCAGTTCCAGGAAGCCTAAAGTTACAGGCTCGCTCCCCAGTAGAGGGCGTGCAGGAGGCAGCCTATCAATAATTCTCACTCTCCCTGAAATCAATAAAAACATATAAAAATACTTTTTAAAAAAAGAAATAGAGCCTAAATTGGCAACATGGGGCACTTACCCCCATAATAGCAAATAAAACATTGCAAATTCCCAAGAACCAAGAGCAGAGAAATGCAAAGAAACTTTGAGACCCAAAGATTGAGGGGCAGCATTTTAATATAGAAACAGAAACAGTCAAAGGCCAGAGCCCTACTACTCCAAGTGTGGTGTGGCCCAGCAGCATTGGTATCCCCTGGGAACTAGTTAGAAATGCAGATTCTCAGCCCCTTCCCCTCCCAGACCTTCTACATTCTAACAAGATCTCCAGGGATCTGCACGCATATCAGTGTTTGAGAAGCACTGGAGTAGAATATTTATTAATGTGGGGGTTTGCTCTTAAAGTGTGCTGAGGTCAAAATAAACCCATTTAAAGCATTTTTAGCTTATTATTTGCTCCATTCTCCCTACCTCTGAGCAACACTGCCATATGCCAGTGTCCTGCTTGGGGACTTTGAGCCTCTCTTATGATCCCAGTGGAAAACTTCTGTAGTCAGTCTCTATGGATTAAAACTGGATTCACAAACTCCCACCAGCTGTGCCTTGCACAACACCCCCAGGAGGTAGGTTGTATAATTTTTGTTTTAAAGACAATGAAACTGGAACCCAAGGAGATTTGGTGACTCACACAAGGGGCACGGAGTAAACAGGCGTTTGTGTTTCTAATGTGAGGCTCACCGAACTTTGCTGTCTTTCTTTTTCATATAAGGCGATTTTATGCCCAAAAGACTTTAAGAAAAAACAAATTTGTAGATAACCCTGGGTGAGCTACAGCATGTGGGCCCTGGGATTGTGGAAGTGTAAGAGAGAATGTCCAGTGGAGACAGAGGTCACCCCAGGCTGGAAGGTTCTGCAGTCTGGGACTTTGGAAACCTCCTAGCTTCATGGAGCTCATGCTTGCTCATGATGGCTGTGGGGAAAGGAGCTGGGATTACCACACGGCATGGACACAGCTGTGAGGGAAAGGAGCTGGGATTACCACACGGCCATGGACACAGCTGTGAGGGAAAGGAGCTGGGATTACCACACGGCCATGGACACAGCTGTGAGGGAAAGGAGCTGGGATTACTACACGGCCATGGACACAGCTGTGAGGGAAAGGAGCTGGGATTACCACACAGACATGGAGGAAAGGAGCTGGAATTACCACACGGTCAAGGACACAGCTGTGAGGGGAAGGAGCTGGGATTACTACACGGCCATGGAGGAAAGGAGCTGGGATTACCACACGGCCATGGACACAGCTGTGAGGGAAAGGAGCTGGGATTACCACACGGCCATGGACACAGCTGTGAGGGAAAGGAGCTGGGATTACCACACAGCCATGGACGCAGCTATGGAGGAAATGTGGTCTCTGGCCCCAGGAGGATCCTCAGGAGGTTCAGTTGTTTCTTTCGGAAGAGCTGGCATCCCTGACTCTGCCTCAATACACATGATGTGCTTCACTGGATTGGATTTCCTGATTAATCCCAATATCCTTGGAGCAAACTGGAGCCACAGATGGCCAAGACGGTCTATCTGGCACTGGGCCAGTGTGCTTCTTTCTATCTTGCCTGAATTTAAGCTTTCTCTGTCGGCCCCAACTGAGCAAAGGCCCCATCTGGGGTCTGTTCAGGTTCCCGTGTCTGCCAGGAGATTCTCCTCGGTCATCTAGAGAATGATCGCAGGGAGGACTGTGTAAATCTCCCCGTCCTCCCTAGACATGCATATTCAAGAGGACATCTTCATGTATGATGGATTAAAAACCAGAGATGGCGCACTTTAAAATTCCATGTAAAAAGTATTGTTTTTCTAATGTCCTCCTGCCCGCCAGCTCCCTAAGCGGTGCTACAAAGGGTAGAGTCAGGAAGAATGCCAGGCTGACACGTGAGGGACTTTAGCCTGGCTCCTTCACCCTGCTCTGCAGCCTGCGTTGGGGGCTTGACCTAAGGCAAAACTACAAAGCATCCTAATGAGCAGAATGATACCCCAGGAATGTATGTGCATATCTGACATAGCTTCTTCTCTTGAGGGGCGGCCCTCTGGCTGTGACCCATGCCCTCTCCAAGGGCGAGGGAGGAGTCCAGAGAAGGAGCCTTTTGTTCCCGCTGCCGGTCCCTCCACAGCCCCTAGGGCCTCAGGGACCTGCCCTGCTCCGCGTGGGCCTGCAGAAGCTCAGCGATTTCCACATGGGCGGGCGGTTTCAGCGCGATGGACAAAGCTGTTCTGCCAGCCTGCAGCGGAGAAAGAGAAGGAGAAACACATTTTATCCTGCAGGCCTCCCGCCCCAGAAAGCAAGGGCGAGTTGGGAGTAGGGCTGTGCATGGGGCATAAAGTCTATTCCAGGTATCCAGAGGCCGAGGAGGGGAGGAGATTCAAATGGCACGAGAAGCGTGAGAAATGGGCCCCTTCTACAGAAACAACATTCACTCCTGGGAAATTCACATCAATGGGAATAAAGTGTCTCTTGCTTTTAACACGCTTAATTTTAAAAACGGAAAACAGAGGAAAGAAAATAAAATAACGCTTCCATTTTTTTCCATTACACAGGCCTACATGGGAATTAGCATTTTGGCTTGTCTCCCTCCGTTCTTCTCTCTTGTCCGAATGTGTTATTGGTTTAAATAGAGGAATGACATTGCATATTAATTTTAAATCTGTTGGCATTTTGAACTTACCATGGCATGCTATACGATGTTCCCACGTTCTTACAGTCATCAGAACACATAACTTTTGTTATTGGCTACATAACATTCCATAACTTACTGAACTGTTTCCCTTCTGTTGGAGACTTGGGTGGTTTCCAAGTCTTCATCATCATAAACTTAGTGCCGAAAGCATTTTCTCATTTCTAATTATTTTCTAAGGACCAGCTCTTAGAAGTGGGCATGTCCGTGGAAGGAAATGTACATTTTACCTCCTGACACATGATACCCTGGGGCTGTTTCAGCGATGCAGGCAGTTGCCGGGGCTGCTGTCTACAGCTGCATCCAGGGGCTCTCGCAGGCAGCACCCGCCAGCGAGACGAGGGGAGGCGAGGCGAAAGGCCACCGTGACCCAGAGGACACCGTCTGCGAGGGCAGCCACCGTCTTACAAATGGGCTCAATCGTGTCTCCAAAATTCTGAAACCTAGATGTGTCTGGAAACCACTATGTTGATAACTCATTTGCCAGATAATTTGTAATTTTTCGTTGTTCCTGTAAACCGAGATGTCAAGAACCTTCACTTGTGAAAGTAAAAATGGCATTGCCAAATCTCCCTGGAGGGCACAATCCCCCCGAAATGAGAGCCACTGGACTAAGCCGAGTGTGTTGACCACTTGGCTTCTGCCCTTGGGGGCCGGTCTCCCTCTGATGGGCTCCCCGCCTAACTCCAGACCTTCATGCTCCCTATTCCCTCCGGACTCTGCCTGGGAATGCCGAGGCCCCAGCTCTGTGATGTGATTAGTAGTTGTTTTGTTTCAGCTCTCACTGCTCACCTGTCCATAAAAATGCACCACCAACTGAGTACCTCCTGATGCAGGACACGGGCTTTACAAGCATTGCCGTATTTAGTAGTGTCTATTATCATCCCCATTTGCAGGTGAGCATACAGAGGCCCTGAGTGGTTAGATGAAGGTGCCATAAGCACAGTCACTGAACCCAGTTTCGAACCCAAGAGTGTTTAAAGCCCCTGCTCCTAATAGTCACTGGAATTGTCTGAAGTACAGCAGAGCCTTCCCGCCATGACTGTTCCCCCACCTCCTGAAAGCAGCCACGGCCTTACCTCTCGTGTCTGACAGGTCTCCAGAGGTGTCCAGGAGATGCTCAATTAACCCCTGACTATCCCAGCTAACCTGGGACTTCCAAAGCTCATGTCCCTGTCCCACAGGCCTGCCTCCCAGGCCTCCCCGAGGTGACAGGAGTGGCCACTCCACAGAGGGCCCTGGGCCTGCTCCAGATGAAAGGGCTGCTCCTGTTCCCCCAGGGTGACCCTGCAGGGAGCTCATTAACGCAGATCCTTTGTCTGACTAGTAATAACAGGAGTTTCTTATTTCCAGCAGTCCTACCATGCATCTCAAGAGGGTCAGTGCTCTCTAATTATCCCACAAATAGCTTCTAGCTTTGGGATAGAGCTGGGGTTCCTGGGACCTACAGACACTGAACTGGAGCGTCTGCTTCCGGTGTGCGATTTCAGGACCAAGCAGCCTGACTCACTGATGGAACAATCCAGGGTAGATCAGACGTGGCACAGTAGTGAGAGGTGCTGTCCCTGGGAAGGGAAGTGATTCTCTTCCCCTCCCCAGGCCTTTATTCTTTTGGAACTGTAGATGTTATGAAAGTATGGAGAGGCCTGTTTAAAGCATAAAACTATAGTGCCAACATTAAGGACACTAAAGTCAGACCTGGGCTTGAATCCCTGCTCTGAGAATCAGTGACTTTTTACTTGATAATCCTATATAATAAAAGGCTAATATGCAAATCAACCGAACCATGAACAACCAATCGCTATGATGCGCACTGACCATCAGGGGGCAGACGCTCAATGCAGGAGCTGCCCCCTGGTGGTCAGTGCACTCCCACAGGGGGAGCACTGCTCAGCCAGAAGCTGGGCTGACGGCTGGCAAGCGCAGTAGTGGCAGGAGCCTCTCCTGCTTCTGTGGCAGCACTGAGGACTTCTCAGGGGAACTAGACTGTGAGAGGGCACAGGCCGGGCTGAGGGAACTCCCCCTGCCCTCCCACCCCATGCACAATTATCATGCACCGGGCCTCTAGTAACTATATAAACTCTCTAGGCCTCTGTTTCCTTATCAGTTTAAAAAAAAAAAAAAGGAGATTGCAGTATCTATCTCACAGGATTATTGAGAATAGTGAGTAATGCATGGATAGAGCTTAGTTCCTGTGAGTACTCTAGAAATACTGCCTGCAGCAACTATCAGTCATAGGGTCACATCCTGACGATTTACCTCTGTAGTTTAGGGGTTCACTCATTCAACTGTTGATTCAGCAGGACACCAGAAACATGGACCTTGCAATGTGACAACAATGACGATGATGCAGCAACTAAGAGTTTGTGTTTAGGAATTTGATGGAGATGGGTTCCACTTGCTGTGTGATCTGGGATATGTTGCTTAACCCCTCAGTGCCTCCATTTTCTTGTGAGCAAACCAGTGCCATCAACAGAGTCAACCTAATAAGATAGCTGTGGGCTTTAAATAAGATGGTCCATGATAAATGCTTAGTATGGTACCTGGCACAGAGAAAGCACTTGATATATATGAACTATTATCATTATTGTCATTATCATTGCCACCACCATCATCATTATCATCATCGTCATCACTTTACAAGGAAGCTTATTTAAGAAGCATGCGACTGGCACTGCAACTTTAAGCAGGTTGGCTTGATGCAGTGGGTTATTCTGTAAGCGGATCACTGTCAGACAGTGGGCATAATGTACACTTGGCTCCTTCGTCCAGCCTTCAGGGAGTCCCCATGAGCAGCAGAAGCTCCCCATCCAAGCTGCTGCCGTAAAGCCCACATGCTGTTATTGTCATGACCAGAGGAGGTCAAGGCCAGGCCTGGTTACATTCCCTCACGATGGTGTGAAAGGCTAGGGCTTGGGGTTTCCCAGATCCAAGGCTCCAAGCATTTACTGGGGATCATCTCATTTAAATCCCACAGCAGGTCAGTTCTGAGGTTGAGTCTATTGCTATTGCCAAATAGTTCCTTAAGTTCTGCTGCTGGCAAGGCCCTTCACAGGAAGGGGAAGACCTACTTGTTAATGCCTAGGAGTCTCACCTTGTCTGTCAGGCTGCTGTCACAGGCCGGGTGTGCCAGGAGCAGCCGCACCATGTCAGCGTTGCCACAGTGACAGGCCAGCATGAGGGCCGACGATCCATCGTGGTCCTGCAGGTTGACATCTGCCTGGCAGCTCAGTAGCGCTTGGACCATGTCTTCCCTGTCGTGGCTGACTCCCAGCATCAGCGCAGTCTGGCCTCCCTGCACACAGAGCCCAGGGGTGGGTCAGGCTGCCACCTACAGGGAGGACTCCTCTCCTCTCCTGCTTGGGTGTGCTCAGGGATAACTTCTCCAGAAAATGACCAATGACTTGAATTTTCTTGGGATGGGACACATCCTTTTCCACTGGCACACTTCTACTGGTCCTCTAAGACACTAGTCCAACACTACATCCTCTCTAAAGCCCTCTACCAACTCCCAGGCATGGGATTCACAACATGGCACTTACCGCTTGGCGTTACAACCTGTCAATCTCTTTCTCGAGGAATGAAATTTTTGATGGCAGGGACTGTCTTTTTCATCTCTGTCTCCCCAGTGCCTCCTACCTCGTATGTGCTGACACATGTCCAATGATGGAATAAATGAGGGCCGGATGCTTCAGTACCATGACTTATTACTGCCTGCCCCAGCCTGACTTCCTCAGGAAGCCTTGGTCTGCTCTGAACGCCTCTGGGATTGTCCATTTAATGGCACCCAAAGTCCTCTTGTCTCAAGAAGATCTCGAATGGCTCTGTGGTTATTTCTAATCCATACCCATTGACAGTTTCTTACATCCTTGTGATAGTTGGTGGGCGTGGCTCTGGTTCTGCTCTACCCCTCACTTGTCTTCCCTGAATCTTGGTTTCTCTTTTCTTAAAAATTAATCTAATAATGATCTATCCTATGTACCTAACAGGGATTTTGTAGAAATCAAATGAGATAAAAGTTGTAAATATAATATTGAAAGTAGTCATTTTTCTGATTACAAGTTGACCATCATTTCTTATAGATTTTCCTGTGAATACACAGTCCTCTCAGACATGGATTATATTTGCCCTCACGGTACTCCTGGGTTCCAGGCAGATCAGGCTCGTCCCTCTGACGAGACATGGGGCTTTGTAAGGTTGCAAAAACGAGGCAAGGACTATGTGTTCTCTTCTTTCAGATCCCTGTGGCTCTGAGCACAGTGTCTTACAAGTAAAGGTGCCAATGACATGTTTGCTGATGTGTTCACTGATTAAAGCACCAATCTGCCGGCACTGATGGATTGTGCATCCCGCCCAGAGCCCTGGGGCTTAGAGAAAGAAAGGGGGGTTGGCAATCACAAAAGTCCTGGCTCTGCCACTTACTGCCTGTGTGAATCGGTGACTTTTCATGGTCTGGCCAAATGGAAACGACTAACAATAAATATTACCTGCCTGGTGAGGTTGTTGTGAGACCTGAGCACTTAGCAAATGCTCGGTAACCACTGTTATATTATGAGGGTGAGAGAGGACGGTGACAAATACTCAGTACACAGGAATGCATTTGCTTTTTGGTTTGCCTGTACTCAGCCCTGAGGTAATGGTTGTTTACGGAACTAACCAGATCAGGAGGTTTCCATCCAGACCCATCCCTGCAAGTGGTATTATAAAGCCGGCTGACATATGCAGATTGTCCTCATGTCTGCCCCTCTGCCTGATTCAGGGCCCCTTCCTTTCTCACCTCCTTCCTGGTCCAGTTCAATACAATCTAATGATCATTTACAGAGCACTGCTATTGCCAGGTGCTGCGTGGACCCTGGAGGTAGAAGGAGAAATAAGCAGCTTATCCCAGGAGACTCCAAGCTCCCAGCTCACTCCCACTTAACCTAGTACCTGTACCTCTCATCATAGTAAGGACCCCAGGGGGAGCTGAAGGGAGCAGCCTCAGCTATGAATTCCCATCCCTCCTTTGATGACCTGGGCTGAGTCCCTTACCCTCTTCGACCATCAGTTTCTCCTCTGTAAAAAAAAAAGGGAGTGCCGTAACCGGTTTGGCTCAGTGGATAGAGCGTCAGCCTGCAGACTGGAGGGTCCCAGGTTCGATTCCGGTCAAAGGGCATGTACATTGGTTGTGGGCACATCCCAGTGGGGAGTGTGCAGGAGGTGGCTGATCGATGTTTCTCTCTCATCGATGTTTCTAACTCTCTATCTCTATCCCTTCCTCTCTGTAAAAAATCAATAAAATATATATATATAAAAAAAAAGGGAGTTAATTTTGATCATAGGTAAGCATCCCCTTTTGCATGAAGGCCAATTTAGAAAAAAATCCATATGTTTATAGAAAACACATTAAAATGAAAACAGCTTGACTCGTATGCAATAGGAGCTATAAATGGGTAAAAACCAGAACATCTATCATAATAAAAGCATAATATGCTAATTAGACCAGATGTCCTTCTGGATGACCTTCCAGACAAAGCCGGGGCTGTGAGGGAAGCCCGGGTGTCAGAGGGAAGCCGGTGCCAGCAGCCGGGGTAAGGAAGGCCTACTCTTGCATGAATTTCATGCAACGGGCCTCTCGTAATCTATAAATGTCTATTTCTCTCCATCAATAGGACTGCTGTGAGATAAAGTCTGCAAAGCAACTTTGCCATCAGCTAGGTCTGTAATCACTTTGGTTGTGGGGGAGTGGAGTTTAATATGTTGTTGGGAGACAATTTTCCACGGGTCCCTTGGATTTATGCATATCTTGTGAGTGAGGCACTAGCTTCCCGTTATTGTAGACTGTCTTTTTAAGGATGTTCGTACAGTGAACAGCTTTGGGAGACAGAGGCTGTCTCCTCCAGAACAGAGGGCAGACATGCTTACTGGCCAGCATAAAAGATTCAGGTTCCCTAAGCTCGGGGTTCCTCTCCAGCAGCACAACCCACTCTGTGCACAGGGATCTGCCCCTCCCTCCCCCCCTCACAATGCCCTGAGGGAACGGGGAGCTGGGTTTCGGGGAAGTGGTGTAAATGCCGATGCTGTGGCGGCTACCACTGCTGTAATATACTTGTGTCACCTGCCAGCACCCAGGATACTGTAGCATGCTAACTTGCTAGCTTTGAGGTGAAGTAAAAGCTCAGGCGCTTCACAGTTCTTGATAGTTAGTCTACCATCCGTGATCACTCCAGCGGGAAAAGGAGAGTTGGACGCACTCTGCTTGTTCTTGTATTGGTCGAAGGCCGGTCAGTAGCCTTTGGTAGGTTCCCATTGTCCCATACGGAGCCTTGTCTAACTCAGAGCCCTGCTGGGTTAGGACCATACCCCTACTCTGTGTTCTCAAGGAGGAGAGCCCAGCAGCGGAACAGAGACATCGCAGCCGCCCGGAACTGCTCTGCAATTCGTGACTAAGATGGATCACCTGCAGGGCGTCCGAGAGCGGCCAACTAGCACATGCCTGCCGAAGGTGCTAACTGTGGGAACGTTTGGTTCGAGAATTTCAATCCAGATGGAATGTGTCCAATTTTAGGCTGGGACGTGAATTACAAGCTTCCTGACCTCTGCCCCAGCCTGTCTGGGTCTCAGGAGCTTTTGCGGCAACCAAATGGTCAGGCTCTGGACACATGCCATTTGGAAGCCCCAGCCTTCCTGGGTTAAAAAACATTCTGTGGATTTACATGGAATTTCTCACCCCACCAGCAGAATAAAACTGGGAGGTTCCCGCACTTAATGAAAGTGGAGATCAGTTCCCATCTCCTACCTGGGTAGCTTGGATGTTCACATTTCCTTCTCTTAAGAGCTTCCAGACGACAGCCATGTCCTCATCGGTCTCCGCAGAAGCCAAGGGAGTGATCATCACGGCGGTATAGCCAGCTTTGTTCTGATGGTCCACGTTGCAGACGCCTGCAAGAGAAGCAACAGCACTGGAATAGCTCCCGAGGGGCCAGGAGCCAGACGCCTGAGCCTGTTAACAGGATGCTGCTGGTTAAAATGCAATAAAGCAATCCTTTCCCAGGGAGGGAATCGATGCTTTCTATTTTTAGCAGCCTTTAAAACTGGCTACTTTTCTTCACAGGTTTTCTGAGGATACCCAGCAAGCAAGGTCCACGGCAGATGGCAAAGTGGGCCAATAGCCATGACTTTATTTCCTAAAGTGGAGCACAGACCACAATCCCATTTTACAGATGAGGCCACTGAAAGTCAGTGAAGCTATGTAAACTGCCAAAGGAAAGGTGAAGTGGGACCAGGGCTCAAGCCTATCTGGCTCTAAAGCCCATCACTCCCCTGGCCACATATTGTGGCCACATCAGAGAAGCTGACATCAATGCTTCTCTCACTCTCTTTCTCTTTCTAAAAGAAAAGAGAAAAACAGGAAAAAAAAATCTCCACAACTTTTTACGTTAAAATAATTAAGAATATACATTTCATAATAATGAAAAATTAGCTTATTTTAAAGATGAAATATTAAATGAGAATTCGAAAGAAATTTCTGCTTTGTGGCCCTGGAACTATGCATTTGTATCCCTCTCCACCATAGGAGATGGTAGAAGATTATCAGCCTGTTATGTGTTGTATAAACAATCCCACCTCTTAAGGGGAAAACCAAATCTTCCCTGTACGTTTGCTTATTTGAAAAGCCTGTGTCTCTTTTGGACAAGAACAAAACTATCTCAGGAGATCAAGTTACCTGTCCTGTGCTAGCATTCCCTCTATAAAACGGGGATAATAACAGAAGGTGTGTCATAGAGTTATTGTAAATTTAATGAGTTTATATATTTAAAGTACTTTGAACACCTACCCTACAGTAAAAGCTCAATAAGTGCTATTACTACTATTACTGTCCACAGTGGTATTCTTGTCTTTACATTCTTTCTACCTGCTCATGAAGAAAGACTTAGGGCTCTGGCCAGTTTTGCTCAATGGTTAGAGTGTGAGCACAAAGGGTCATGGTTCGATTGTCGGTATGGAATGAGGTGGCACTCAAAAAGCAGTAGGTGTTGTTGTTACTCATGTTTTATAATGAAAGCCCCTAACACTGAACACAGTAAATGTTCATCTCCATTTTATGATGTACCTTTCTCAATTGAGCTACCACTTAAAATTATGGTGGTTCTGAAACTACAAAGAAATGAAATCCAGTAAAACTGGCTCTGTGTTAAAATTGTGCCTTCATCTTCCTCTGATGATATGGGATGCAGAAAGAACTTTACGCTGTTATTAAGTGTGTCACCTATGGATTCAGGTGCAGAGCCTCAAGGTTGCTTAATGGAATTTTGGAGAATTGGAAGTTTACTAGTATTTAACCTAGCTCCCAGGAGTCATCCATCCACTCATTCATTTAACACCTATATTCACTCAACACCTACTGTGAGCCAGGAACTGGTCTAGGTGCTGAGGATACTGAAAGGAAGAGACAGACAGAAGCCCCATTTGACTGAGTTTACTGAGTTCTGTTGGGTAGAAATGACCCCTAGCTAGTGTGTAGCTAGTAGTATTAGCTAGTGTGGACCTCACTGTAGTCCACACATATATCTGATGAAGGATGACTGAATCAAATTGAGTCAAATTGGCCAAATGGAGCCAGGGCCTTTGTTTTTTTGTTTTTAATTGAGTTGATTGGGATTACATTGGTTAATAAAATTATGTAGGTTTAAGAGGGGTACAATTCTATAACACATCATTTGTATATTATATTGTGTGTTCACCATTCCAAGTCATGTCTCTTTCCATCACCATTTATGTCCCCTTTACCTTCTCCCATTTCCCTCTGGTAATCACCATACTGTTGTCTGTCTATGAGTTTTTGTTGTTGTTTTTTACTTAATCTTTTCACCTTTTTTGCCCAGTCCCTCTACCCCCGAGATGGCCTTTGTTAAAAGTTCTTACGAAGAGGTAACATGTGACCTTCCTAGAGGCAATGTGGTGCAGATTTGGAGTTAGACAGGCTGAATACAAAGCCTGACTCTACCATTTACCAGTTCTGTGACCTGAGCCTCAGTGTTCTCAACTGCAACATAAGAAAAATAATCCCCACATCACAAGAGTGTGGTGAAGCATAAATAACATGCTAAAAGCAAAATGGTCTAGCCCAGTTCCGTTCCTAGAAAACAGAAGGAACTCAGAAAAAGAATCCCCTTGCTGGAAAGAAGAGAGTACAAGAACTACCCTCCAAGGAGGGACCCAGAGCATGGGTGCAACCATTTCTGACCTGTCTCCAGCAGCAGCTTGACGATGGAGAAGTTGGAGTGGGACACACTGTAGTGAAGGGCTGTGTTTCCGTTTCCGTCAGCCAAGTTGACAAGCAGCTTTAGGAAGTGTGGGGAGTGAGGCTGGAGGTAGGCAGCCACCACAGCAGGACTCGATGACTTCCGGCTAGAGATGCGAAACCACTCTTGACTGATGGTGTTCAAGTTTTGCCTCTGAAATACCAAAAGATTCCAATTCTGGAAGGTTATCTGGCCTGGGGTGCTCCAGCTGAGGTATTAGTTTCTACCAGGAAAAGTCAGCTTTGGATGCTTCCACTTCTATTCCTTTGCTCCCTCCAACTCTCCATGGGACTGACTCCTGGAGGGCTCAGGGCTAGTGGGGTTGAGGATGGAACCTGTGCAATTGCTCCCGTCCCAGGTGAGGTGGAAAGGGGCCTTGGGAGCACAATGCAGTAACCAGTAGCAAAGCACTTGGCTGGGTGACAGTTCGAGTCTACTGTAAGTTTAGGTCACAGCCCCTGTACGCACAGGATAACCAAGACCTTCTCTTTCATGTGCATACAGCCAGTCTATATTGACCTTAGCCCAGACTTGACCAGGACATATGTGTTTTCAATAGACACAGACAGAAAGTAACATTTTACTGATGGGAACAATGCTGAAAGCCAAGGCAAACAACACAACTAACTTATGCTCAACACAAAATGCAAACAGCTGTGCTGGAATGATATTTTGCTTTTAAGTTTTGCTAGGACCTTCAGAGAAACAGTTGAATAACCCATGGCAGGACCCCACTATCCACGGGGTTCAGTTCCTTGCAACCACGATTGAGGAGAGTTCCAGAGCAAATGACATCAACTCTGTGTGACATGACCTCAGTGTTTAAAATGGGACATGGTTAGATTACCTACTCATGGGGATGCCAGTATCAGAAATGATTCCACACTCATTCTGGAAAGAGTGCTGGATTTGGAGTCACTGAACCAATGTGGCCAGATGTAAGTCCTGGCTCAGCTATGTGACCTTGGAGGTCATATAGCCTTTTGAACCTTGTCTTGTCTACAAAATGGGGGTGCAGAAAGGGGCTAGCTCCCTAACCTCCCAGGGCTCTACAGAGTGAGGTCCTTGTACAACCTGTTTTTTCTCTGAGGTAGGGTGGCAGGGGTCTTGTGCTCTGACCCTAACATGGGTATGGCGTCAGGTTTGGATATCTGTTAACCACTTTTCTAGGCAGAAATAGTGGAATCTTTTGTGGATGAAACACTTTTTTATATAACATCTCCTTTGCCCATGGAACCTTTAGGAGAATTGGAAAAAAGACCCTAATATTAAGTAATATAGTGATAGATTTTAAGTGGAGAGCTAAGGAATAAATTAGTTCTATAATTCAATCAAGAATAAGTAACAGGAGTTTTAATCAATATCCACAACAGTTATTGGTTTTTTTTTTTTGTTTGTTTGTTTTTTTTTTTTTTTTTTTTGTTTTTTTTTAACAATCTGGGAACAGCTATTTACCAAATCAGCTAAGATAAAGTAGCAAAAAATGGGTTGGGCTGAATTGATCGTTTTTACTCCTACAGTTCTGCAAAGGGGAAGAAAACAGGCTTTGAAAATGCTTACAAGCTATTACACATTGGGTCTTATCAGTTGCTCTCATAGCTTGTATCTCTTGATTAAAAGTAGAACCCCATTGTTACATGTTTAAATCTCCATGGGCCATAAAGGTGTTAAGGAGCAAACAGATGTAGTTTCTTGCTCTTGGTCTCTTGCCAGTAGGTACACTTCCAGAAGAAGAGTAAAGACTACAAAATTAACTAAGCCCCTCACCCCACTAAAGGTAACCACTATCCTCATTTTTCTAGAAAACATTTCCTTTTCTTTTATAACCTAAGCATGCATCCCTAAACACTATAGTTTTGCCTATTTTTTTTTAGATCAATTGAATCAGACAGTATGTAAAAAAAAAAAAAAGACTACAAAATTAAATGCTAGGGCTTGAGGGTAATTGGAGAAATGCTGCCTACCACCCTTATTTTATTAATGGGGAAACTGAGGCTCCGAGTGTTGAGCTGGCTTGACCAATATCTCATAGATGGTGCTCCTGGGAATAGACCCCATGATTTCTATTCCACATGCACTTTTCCATTCTCCCCACAATTCGCTCCACTTGCAGGGCAATTTTGAGCCTAAGCCACAAATAATTGTATGACACACATCCAGGGTGCGATGCCTAATAACCCTTATAAAAGCCTCTGAGCACCAGGCTTGCTCTCCAGGGTATATCTGTCAGTTTCAGTTTCTCAGCATAATCCATCACCTTAGGCAACAGGCAAGGTCTGGGCAAATGAGAGAGCACCTAGAGGAAAGGGACTCACATTGCTGCCTCAGCTAAGGGACTAACGTCATGCAGTTGGAACTAACCGCTTAAACAATATAGGAATCTCTACATGACAATGAAAAATCAGAGTACCAAGAGCTGGTCGGTGGTGGTCCCAGTGTCTGGCAGATATTGGCTCAATGCCCGGCATGCATTAAGAAATTCTTCGGAGGGTTTATATCTAAAGAAAAAAAACATATGTTTCAGTCTCCATGTTGATGAAAAAGGTTATTCTCTAGCTTCACTTCCCTTCTCAGCAGCTCAAACTGGCCACTTCACAGGATAAGGGCATTCCTCATAAATATGGGGTGAATACAGTGTCCTGATGATGAGATGTGGCTTTTGAGCTCTTCTGAAGTGTGAGCAGAGCACACTGCCCTTTTTACTGTACTTATTTCTACCATTCATTGAGAGCCTACCTTGTGGCAGACACTACAGTAGGCAGTGTACATACTGTTCCTCATCCAGTCCTGAGATCAAACCTATGTGGTTGCTGTTATCTACAGTTTACAGATGAAGTAACTGAGGTGACCACAACTTAATATCCTGTCTAAAATAACATTGTGCAGACATAGGATTTGAATCCAGGTATGCCCCACTGTAAAGTCCTCTTTCATCATGCCACATGACCTCCCATCACTTTCAAAGAGTTACATCAGCATAGCCAATGGGAGAGGCAGAAAAGTGTGTGGGTAAGAATCAGAAAAGACTTGGTCAAATCCCCTCTCTGCTAGCTGTGTCATTTAACTTCCCTAAGCCTCCATTTCCACACCTGCAAAGTGGAGATTATAAACATTTCTACCTTGAAGGGTTGTTTTTACAACTATATAAGAATGCACATCCTTCATATTTTCAGTGCTAGGCCAATGTTAGCTTTATCTGTAGAGCTCAATCTATGACAGTATATCCCATGAGGGAAGGAGTTACATCTGTTAAGTTCAACCAGTGAATCTATGCCAGGTACTATACCAGTGCACAGTACCTGGCATAGATTAGAAACTCAATAAATATTGGTGAATGAGCCCTAACCGGTTTGGCTCAGTGGATAGAGCGTCGGCCTGTGGACTCAAGGGTCCCAGGTTCGATTCCAGTCAAGGGCATGTACCTTGGTTGTGGACACATACCCAGTGGGGAGTGTGCAGGAGGCAGCTGATCGATGTTTCTCTCTCAACCATGTTTCTGACTCTCTCTATCCCTCTCCCTTCCTCTCTGTAAAAAATCAATAAAATATATTTTAAAAAATTGGTGAATGAATAAACAAAGGAACAAATGATTGAATAAAAGGATGAATAAACCCCCCTGTCCTGTCTCAAAAGTTCACGTGTCCTTATCTATACCCATCTGACTCACCTCTCAGCCTTGGGAAGGGGGAGTTCTTCCCCAAGCCCTTTTCCCTGGCCTGTGTTGCAGGTGCCCTCGGAGATGCCTTGCCCTGCCTTGCAGCCTGGGTGGTCATCCTTGCCCCACCTATGTTCTGGGCCATCACATTTCTTCTCAGCCTCGCTGTCAGACAAGTCTTCTGGGGAGCTGTCCTCGCCGCTGGTCTCCTCGCTGGAGGTGGTCTCATAGCTGGGAAAGGAGACAGAGGTGACTTGTTCTGTGCTTCCTGCCAATGCCCATTCAACAAGAATGAGACCTAGTGGGCTTTAGCTAACCCTTCCCAGCTCGCTAACCACACCCTCCATTCTCTATACCTTCAGGCCTGGACCAGGGGCTCCCAGGAACCTTGGTGTCAGAGATAAGTGAGGTTAAAAGCTCTGACTCTAATGCCAGAGGCCATTTGGGGAGAAAAGATCATTAACTAGGATCCTGGCAGCAAACACACAGCACATGCCCTAATTGACCAATGCATTCAGATGATGCAGACAGGCAACCCAAGGTTCTTATGAAAGCATTTGCTGTTGGAAACCTAATGCCCTGCCCAGAGAGGGACCAACATTTGGTAAACATTTCCCATCCCAACCCTCAGCTTTCTGCATTGCCTGACACATTTTCATGTCTTTGGGTGACTGTGAGACTTTTTAGCCCCCACCCCCCTCATTATAGCCCAGCTTCCACCTGACAAGGAAGGAACCATCAGTGTCTACTCCCAGTCAGAATACCTGAACCCAGCATTTGCCTTTCTCAGGTGCAGCCTATTTCAACTATTGCTTGAAATAGCAAAGGAGGGCACAGGCCACCACTTCACCTGGGGTCCTCCCGCTCCAGCTAGAATCCTCATGTTCAATTATATGCAACTCTATTAAGGTGGCAGGCCAGAGACCATGGAGGAAAGTCCTGGGAGATTTATTGATTCCTCTGAGGATGGTCAACAGGAGACCTCCAATGGATGAAGATTTCAGGCTTTAGGACCACTAGACACTGCCACCAAGACTGGGGAGACTGCAGCTTCCACTGAACTCCTTCATGCCCTTTCTCTGAATGGTGGCCCCTTTGTTTACCATATTTGCAAACCCAACCTGTTGTTTGGTCTGTTCACATTCTGTCTTGTTTAAACCCTGGATATTTCTTCCTCTATTGTGCTTGGAACAACCTTTTGCTTTTGTGACTAAGAGAATAGGGGATATAATATGTTTAGCAAGCAGCTCCTTTATTAAAATTGTTCCAATTAAAAACTTCACCTGGAAGTTCATTCATTCATGCAACAGAAATTTATTGAGCACCTCCTATGTGCCAGGCACTGTTCTAAGTGTACATCAAAGTCCCTGTCCTCGCTGAGCTTATATTCTAGTAGGGAGAGGCAGAAAATAAACATGTAAAAAATATACTCAAATAGTAAATATTGAGAATTGAATAAAATAATAAAGAGCCATGGGCTAGAGTGATGGGAGGAGGAATTAATTTAATTCAAGCAGAACTTTTTAACCTTGGCTGCACATTAGAATCACTTGAGAGGGTTTAAAATTCCCAATACGTGTACTACACTGCAGACTAATTAAACTGGAGCCTTCAGGGAGAAGACCCAGGCACTGCTATTTTTAAAGGCTCCCCCAGGTGTAGCCAAGGTTGAAAACCACTGCACTCGAGTGACAACTACTGAGCACTACCTGGGAAGGGGGCACTTTAAGCCGAGTGGACAGCAGATGCAAAGGCCCTGAGATGGGCCTGCCTCAGCACACTGGAAGGAAGAAAGGCAGGGCCAGCAGTAGGGGGCCTGCTTTACACTCTGAGATTAGGCTGATCCTCCTTTTTCTGTACACGAACTGGTGAAAGCTCAACGCTAAACAGCTTCTCCTCAGGCCACAGTGTCTGACGTTAGCAGGAGTGGGAACAGCAACTCTCCTGTGACCCATCTCGTCATTTCGGACGTTTCCCTCACAGAATGTGCAACAGTAATGTCACTGTTGTTTGAATCTGGTGTCTTCCTCCTCGTCTGACCCGAATTAGCAAGGGTTCCTACCACTTCCGGGCAGCTTCTTAGACCCCCCTACTGGCTCGGCTGGGTGCCCCTCCTTTGGGTTTCCATAGCAGCCTACGCTTCCTTCTTTATTAGAACTCATCTCATCATATCAACATCTCTTTATTTCCTGTGTTATCTCTGCCCAGGCCCACACTGAACTAAAGGCAGGGGCCACGATTTATTTGACATTTTTATCCCCACCACCTAAGACATTGTAGGCATTTCAGAAATGCTTATTGACTGACTTATTCAGAAAATACTCTAAATCAGTGATTTACTCTCTGGAATATATATGGTTTAGTTCATGTTCTAAGTCAACAGACATGGGTTGTTTTTCTTCCTCCTAAAAAATGTTACTTTGGGTTGCCGTAAGTTAGTAAAAGAAAGAAAAAAATTAAATGGCTGAAATTTAAAGTTCAACAAATTAAGAGTTTGTCCTAGTTTCAGTGTTGTGGTTCAGATTACATGTCTTCCGTAAAGGGCCCATGTGCCCCCAAACTCCCAGAAGCCAACTGGAATCCTGGCCCCCAGGGACACCAAAGTTAAAACATATTAAAAGCACAGGATCCAACAGACCACAGCTGGCAAGGAGCCAAACACATGCAAACCCGAGATGGAGTTTTAAAGGGCCGTTGAGAGTAATTCCCTTGAAGAAGAATGAAAACCAGATGCTTTCCCCTAGGAAAAGAGTGCTGAGACGACAGAGGGACAGGCAGTGTGGGGGGCAGTCTGGGCTTCACGAGCGATGCTTACCCACCGTTAACCCCAACAAACTGAAGGTTCTTTTTGGTCCCATTACCTCCTGCACGGAAGCCATAGTCTTTCTTTTTCATTATGGATTTAAGGCTGGTCGACGGGGAGAGCTCTAGGCAGACACAACATCACAGGTTAGAATGATCGTGGAGATGCCCCCGAATGCAGCAACACTGAGACTCTTGCTTTGAGGGGATCCAGAGTGAAGGTGTGTGAAGAGGGAGAAGGGACAGGGAACTAGATGATGTCAATCAAATATGTTGAGGGTCTTGGAGGAGGCCTAGCCTACTGGTGAGTGCCAGCTGAAGTGTCCCTGGTCACAAAGCCCCTCTGTGTGGCTGACAGTGGGAGCACTCTTTAGAAAGAGCCATGTGGTGTGGGTGCCATTGTTGTCTATGTCTTACAGCTAGGAAGTCTGAGGCTCACACTGAACTAAAGGCAGGGGCCACGATTTATTTGACATTTTTATCCCTACCACCTAAGACAGACTTCCGGGTACCCATGCTCAGTGAATGGCAGAGAAGGAGGTAGTCAGTTAGTTCTAAGCACAGAAGTTAGTTCACATGACTCCTGGTCCCACCTCTGTTCCCACCTGGGCGAGTTGACACCGTGATGTGGGACAGGAATGGGAGACACATGAGCAAGAGCACAAGTCTTCTTTAGCTGTGCTCAAAGGTAGAGGAGGCATTTACTAATGGGCAAGACTAGAACTAGCACGAAATAATGAGAAAGCAGGCAATTTGCAATCTGTGGCAGGAAGCAGGCTCGCATGCTGCTCATTGAGCAAAGCAAAATATGGTTCCACTTTACTCAACAGTGTATGGTCTGTTATAAGAGGAAGTGCTGCTCAGCCAAAGGGTCAACATGTGTCACTCAACCTTTCTCTCTCTCTCTTTCACACACACACACACACAATGTTCAGTGAAATATTTCAGATCTCAATATAATGTTCCTGCAAAATTAGGCCAGAGGAAAAAAAAAACCTCTAATGCAGCGGTTCTCAACCTGTGGGTCGCAACCCCTTTGGGGGTCGAATGACCCTTTCACAGAGGTCGCCTGAGACCATGGGAAAACACATATATAATTACGTGTTGTTTTTGTGATTAATCACTATGCTTTAATTATGTTCAATTTGTAATAATGAAAATACATCCTGCATATCAGATTATTTACATTACAATTCATAACAGTAGCAAAATTACAGTTATGAAGTAGCAACGAAAATAATTTTATGGTTGGGGGTCACCACAACATGAGGAACTGTATTAAAGGGTCGCGGCATTAGGAAGGTTGAGAACCACTGCTCTAATGTGTAAGAACCAGAGAGGATCTCAGGAAACAATGAAGGGAGGCTGAGGTTTAGAGCACACACAACCAGGGCCATTGTCCACCCTAGACCTTGCCTTTGTGCCATGCAAATGAGATATGGGCACCCCTCTGGGTGGACACAGTGCTGCAGGCTGGCTGCAGGTGGACAGTGGGCTGGATTTAAGCTCCTATGTACCTCCCCCCCACCTCCCCCCTGTCCCCCCCCCCCCTCCCCCCGGCTGGCATCTCTGTGCCCTGTACTATATCTGTACATCCTGCAGTTAATTCTAACCTCAGAGCAAGGACACGAATAGGGGCACAGAGCCTCCACTGTTACATAGGTCAGTTTTTATAACACTAGGTTCCCAGAGGTGCTTAAATCTTTTAAAAACATATGCATGCAATTTAAGCCCCTTTCCCCTTTGGCTTGTCCCATTAAGGAGAAATGGTTCCCTGTCTCAGGCACCAGTATTTACCCATTGGTGGTGGAGAGGAGGAGGGGGCCGGGGACTCCTTCTGGGCTGGAGCCTGGGCGGAGTAGGCAGACAGCAGCAGGTTGAGGGAGCTCAGGAGCTGGCGCTGGATGCTGCTGAGCTTGGAGGCGGGCTGCTTGATGGCGCTGGCCAGCTCCGGGTACCCGTGCTCCAGGCAGCTCCACTGCTCCTGCAGCAGCTCCTGGATCTTCTTAACGTATTGCCCAATAGTGGCATCTGTGGGCGAGCTGGGTGGCCTTCCTGGGCCCTCCTTCCCTGGGAGCTCTGAACTGGCCTCCCCCGCTGCTGAGGGAGCCTTTATGTCGCTGCCGCTGCCGCATGAAGAGTCTCCTGCTCCCCCGACCAGATCCCTGTCTCCCACCTGAGGGTCTCCCTCCTGCTCAGAGCTTGCTTCTTCGATCCTGAGCTCAGTGGAGAGGCAGCTATGTAAAGAAGAGGTGAGGACCATCTCGGGGTCCTGTGGCAGTGACAGCTGGGATGGTGGAACAAATTCTGCTGGGCTCTGATCCCGCTGTGTATGACTGTCCTGCCCACACAGGTCATTCTCCTCTACTGGGGCCCCCCCACTTTCAGACTCCGTGCTGCTCAGAAGGTTAACACCAATGCTCTTGTCACACGACTCCCTGGTCAGGAGTCCCTGGAGAGGCTCAGTGTTGACCGTGGCATCCGCTCGGCCCTGAGTGTCTTCGGTGTTCTCGTGGCTAAGCTTTTCTGCCAGTTGAGCGACCGTGCACTCCAGCTCTTGAATCCTCTGCCTCTTGGCCTTGATCTCCTCCTCCTGCTGCTGGAGGGCAGCTCTGACCTGGGCCAGCTCCTCTGTTTTCCCAGACAACTCCCCCTCCAGGGCCAGGAGCTGCTGCCTCAGGCTGGAGATGCTGCCAGGATCCGCGGGGGCCAGGCCCAGGCTTTCCTCCGTGACCCGGATGCCGATGCTCCTCACGTCCACCTCCACGGGAGGCGGCGGTGGGATCTCACTGATGTTGAGCTCGATTTCCTCCAGGGGGAGCTCAGTCTCAGGGATGGGTGACGGCAGAGGTGGGGGGCTGGGTGTCGGGCAGCCAGGGCTGAGCACCACCTCTGCTTCTCTGGGGTGAAGTTCGTCTTTTGCATCCTCTGAAACTACCAGTGCATTCGGGGGTGAGAGGCGGGGCCTGGGGAGAGACAGGTGCTGTGGGGCCTCTTCTGCAGCCCGAGGAGGCTCAGCCCTCTCCCGGACCAGCTCCGGAACCCCCGGCACCAGGTCTCCAAACTCTCGGCCTTGGGGTTGGGTTGCGGCTCCTGGGGTGGAGTTGTGAACACCCACAAATCCTTCCGCGGGGCCAAAGGCGCCTTCAGCCGCAAGTGGAGGGAGGGCGGGAGGTGCGGGGGGCCCTGAGGTCAGCCTGGGGTCCTCCGAGGCCCTGTTCTGCAGCAGGGTGGCTGGCATGCTCGATGCTCTCAAAAGCTGGGGCCGGCCGCTCCCGGAGGTCAGCTCGGGGTCCCGGGGGGCAGCCGCCTCCAGCTGCCTGGCGGCCTCGGCCAGCAGGGCCTTCCTGCGGTAGCTCCCCTCGCTCCCACCCGCGGAGGCCTGGGGGGGCTCACCGGGCGGCAGAGACTGGGCCCGCTCCTCGGTCCCCAGCGACACCTTCCTGGACACCGCCGGGGACCAGGTTTGGTGGGAAAGAGCAGTCTGCGAGCGAGCCCCGCTGTCGGGAAGGCTGAAGTTTCGGGGCAAAGTGCTAAACTTGGCCTGCTTGGCCCGTCTGTGGATAGGAATCCTCTTGATGGTGTTTCCCTTCTCAATGTCATCCACATACTTGAGGAAGTCCAGGTCTAAATGAAAGCCATATGGGGTCTCCACGGAGTAGGGGAGGCTCTTTGGAGGGCCTTTCTCCTCGTCCCCCTGCGAGGACTGGTCTTTGGCTGGAAGACATAAGGCATGTAAAAAGGGAAGCACAATGTTCACAAGAATTACAGGTGGTGAGGGCTGATATCTATGATTTTGACTTATCCTGAATGTTCCAGCTTCTAAATTATGCTGTGATGCTCACAGTCTTTTGGCTGTGCTAAGGAACCGCGTTATTAAATCAATGTGTACTTAGCCAAAGTCTGCAAGGAAATACGTAAGGAAATAGTTTCCAATTTGCAGTAGGTCAACTCAGTTACTTCGGTGGAATCGGCCTGCAGACTGGCAGAATAAAATCGTCTCCCGCTGTTTTACTGGGTTTGAGTCATGTAATTGCTGAACTAAAGTGGCCAGGAATTTGCCAAATCAGGGTGCTAATTGGCAATTATAAATATGGAAAGTTTCAAAGGATGAGCTATATAATTGTCTCAACATTAAAGAACCTTGCGTTATTCAAATAGGTACTAGTAAACCTTGGTAAAAGCAGAGACATCAAAGTTAGCCTTCTACATTATTTAACCTTCCTCAGACGCCTGAGCCTCTAGGTCAATGGTTCTCAACCTTGTCTGCACATTAGAATCACCTGGGAATCTTTTTAAAATCCTGATTTCTGGGCCTCATCCTCTGGAAAGTCTTTTTCTTTGTTACTAATGTTGTGGCCCCACCCCATAACAAAGAAACAGACTTTCCGGGAGGATGAGGCCCAGAAATCAGGATTTTAAAAAGATTGCCAGGTGATTCTAATGTGTAGCCAAGGTTGGAACCACTGCTCTAGGTGAAGATCAGAGAGCATGGGAACACATAATCACGCACAGCCCATACTCCTTTTCATCTGAAAACTTCTTAGTGCTTAACAAACATGAACTTCACTTTCAAAAACTCATGTCAAGTAAGGAATACTACATTTTTTTTCACAGACTAGAAAAAAGGTGGTGAGGGAAAAGGGACACATAATGTCAAAAGGGACCTTGGCATACATCCTCCAAGAGATGGGGAACTCATGACTTTTCAGGGTAGCCCAAACTCTCAGGGGACATCAGACAGTTGATCACACCAAGGCAACACTGATATGCTTATATTTTTAGAGACAGAGGAAAGGAGAGAGAGAGAGAGAGATAGAAACATCGATGAGAGAGAGATAGAAACATCGATGAGAGAGAAGCATCCATCCGCTGCCTCCTGCACGTCCCCTCCTGGGGGTCAAGCCTACAATCCGGGCATGTGCCCTGACCAAGAATCAAACAGGTGACCTCTTGGTACATGGGATGATTCTCAACCAACTGAGCCACACTGGCTGGGTCATCACTGATTTTCATGACTCCAACAGAAGTCACTGAGAACAAGTCAGTCTTTCAAGTATTTGAATCCATATGGGCTTGTTCCCAAGTAGCTCCTTCTTTAGGTGAAATAGTCTTTGTCCTTTTGATGTTGCTCATGTGACACCCTTTATTATCTCTGTGACATTCTGCTAAACATGCTCTGAAATGATGAGTTCAGGGCAGGACATTCATGGAGAGCACAGAGGCCAAGAATATATACTCTAGAACCTGGTCTATATTTCAGCTCTGTGACCTTGGGGAAAATTCCTAATCCCACCGTGTCTCATCACCTATAAGATGGGAATAATAGGTAAATGACATTATTGTGAGGACTGATTAATGACTATACATGAAGTGCTTAGAACAACACCTAGCACAGGCTAAACATTCAACACATGCTCAATATTGTAGTTATCTTTGTGGAAGCCTCAGACACAGAGGCGTGAAGCCCCATAATGGAGGCTGATTTGCTGGGTACACAGAAGGAGCTCTGTAGATTCTTCGTGACTGACTGACCGCTTAGGTCTAAGAGTAATAGGCCCTGAGGGCAAAATTTCAAAATAGCAGTAATTCAATTCACTTACCTGAATCACTATTTATTGAGCACCTACGTGTTGGTTGCTAAGCTAAATCCTAAGGCCACAGAGATGAATCAGGTATAGCCCTGCCCTCAAAAAAAAAAAAAAAAAATGTGTGGCCACGTAGATAGAAACACCAACAAGTACAATGCAGTGTGACAAGAATGGTAACAGATGCATAATCATGGAACAGTCTTCCTAACTTATTTTCCCAGGTTTTCTGGAATACTTTTCTTGGACTTAGAGGTTCATTCTTCTTTGGTAGAAAAGGGATGACTTTACAAAAGTGACATATGACTGGTGTTAAATGAACAAATAGCAATTTGCCAGAACAAGAGGTGAAAGACATTGTAGCTGTTTATCTCCAAGAAGGCCACTGTCAATTTCTACCCTCTCTAGACAGGCAAGAAAATCCCACACTGAGAGGTGAGGTCTATTTCTCCACTCCTTTGAATCTTGGCTGGCCTGTTGGGGGTGGGAGAAGGTGGAAATGATGCTTACATAATTCCAGGGCTAGGTCATATGAAGCCTGTAAGTTCTGCCTGGGTCTCTTAGAATGTACTCTCAGTGAAAACCAATTGCCATGTAAGAAGTCCAACTTCCCTGAGATGGCCGTGCTGTGAGGAAGCCCAAGTAGCCCTATAGAGAGGTCACGTGGAGACAAGGAGAGAGATACCTAGCCAGCTTGAGCTGATCCAGCCAGCCTGGCCCAGGTGCCAGGCATGAATAAAAAGCCATCAGCTGACTCTGGCCTCAGCCATCATCTGATTTCAATAACAGGAGGGACCCTAAATGAGAACCACTCAGCTGAACCTGTGTTAATAATACATGATTGCTTTAAGCCACTAAGTTTTGGGTGGTTTGTTATGCAGCGATAGATAGCCAGGGCAGATTCTACAGATATGTCAGAGAATGTGCAAAGGCATGGAGATGCAAAAGTTCACAGTAATTCAGGGTTCTATAACTGTAGTCAATATGGCTGTAACTTAAAGTGTGGTTGAGAAGGATGGGGAGTAGAAAAAGACAAACTTGGAAAGATCAGTAAGAGCCAGATCATGGAGTAACTTGTATGCATGTCAACAAAGAGCATTCTCACAGAGGAGGAGATGAAACACAAACCAGAGGCCTGAAGACAGTTGGGAAACTGCTGACATGGTCAAGGTGAGAAGAGGTAAGGCAATGGAGGGAAAGGGCAGGTTAAAGAAAAGGTGCAAATGATGTTACCCGGGGCACATTTTGAGTTGCTTTTCCCCTAAGGGAATGACATATGGGAGCTGAGCTCTTCCCACTTGCCTGTCTGACTTCTCCTTCTGGCAGGAGTCACATGCTTGTCAGGTGGCCCTCTGTGCTTGGGGAAGTACAGTTATCTCCACTGAACTAAAGGAAGCCAATAGACACATGAAGGCTGTACGCATGAACACTGACACACCTACCAGCCTCAATGCTACGCAAAGCTGCAGGGCCTGTGGGTAATTACATCACAACCGCAGCAGAGAACAGAATAAAGCATCAGTGCAAATACCCGGGATAGTCCTCATTCCAGAGCTTCTCTGGCAGACATCTAGACTCCAGGCAGATAAGGAGTAAACATGACTCCAGCCCCAAAAGCTCCAAACAAGTTCACATATACCAACACAATTTTTTACCAACCTGCTTTCCCCCCAAAGAGGCACACTGGTAGATTCAGTAAATGAGAGCAATTGCTCCCTATTAGCTTTACAAGCTGCACTCTGCAACATCCTAGGCCTCTTGGTGCACTCAGCAGCTCCTGGGTTACAGGGACAGGCCAAATCAGAGAGGAGATATTTGTCTAACGTTAAGGGGAGAGCAGATTTATGGCCCAGAAGGCAAAGAACTCTCCTTTAAGAAAAAAAAAAAAAAAAAGAGGTTGCATTATTTATCTTCTTTTTGCCTCAAATAAGTAGAAATGCACTAATTTACCCAGGGGCCTCTGGGAGCAGATTCAGAGCACAAACACAATAATAGTATCAAATCGGAAACAGAAGATTCAAAGGCAAAATCTTCCTTAAGGGAGGCAGAGGGGAACCAAAGGAGTCTGTGAGACTGAGCAGCTATCCAGGATGACAGGTTTAATGGGTGCCTTCCTAAGCTAGCACTCTGGGCTATCACTAGGACACACACACACACTGTGATCCGTGTGCCGCTGTGCCTGCCACCTGCCACTCTGCGTGCCTTCTCTTTCTCCCAGTGCAGGAGGAATGCCAGACCTTGAATGAGGGAGCTCGATCTGATATGCTGGGAGACCTATGCTCACATTAAGCTCTGCTCCTCTTAATTCTACCTGGTGACAGGAATGCAGGAGCTCAGAATTCTGGGCCTTTGGCCTGGGTAAGAATTAATTAGAAGGACTGTCTCTGCTCAAGATGAATTTCAGATCAAATAAACCAACACATAGCCAAACTGGCTGGATTTGAATCCTGGCTCTGTCATCTCTTATCTCTGTAATTCTGAGTAAATTACTTAATGTCCCTATGCCTCAATTTCCCCATTTGTAACATGGCGGCACTAATGCCTACCTTACAGAGTTGTTGTGATCACTGGCACTAATGATCATGGCGGTAGAGAACATGGCGCAGGTACACCACAGAGGGGCTGGAAGGCAAGGATAGGCAGGGGAGGGTTGGCTAAAAATGTGCTCTCTCCTCAGAATATTTAACTCTGTGTTAGGACTAGAGCCTCAAGAGGGAAAGAGAGTCCAAGAAAATTATTCTGAAGAAACTGGAAAAATGAGTCAGGGGAGAAGAAAAAGTAAGACAGTTGAAGCTCAGAGCTACCTACAAAGCCTACAGAGTCTTGGTCTGAAAGCACACCCAATCACTAGACCCCTGGGAAGGACCTGCAAACACAGTCATGAGCCTAGGAGTCACACACAGACAGGAGAAAGGGCATTCATTAGAAGGGGCCAAGGAAAGAGGGAGGGGCCACAGTAATGATCTTGTGGGACAAAGAAGATTGACAGGTAAGCAAACCAATCAGAGGCATTGAAAGTGAGAAAAGCAAGTCCAAAAGCCTATTCTCAGATTCTAAAGGATATGGGAAAAACAGAAACTAGAGAGAAAGTGGCCAGAAATACAGATGGAAAGAAGGGGAATTAGATGAGCCACTTCAAAAGGCCGAGACAGCGACAGCATGTTTTCCCTCTTCTGCCTTTATTGTGTGAGATGTGTGTGACTGAAAGGAGGGGTGCCCTTCTTGAGCTGGCTGTGGTTAATCACGTGGAGAGCAGTAGTTCTCGAGGGTGCTGAGCAGGGACAAATGAGGCAGTAAAAATGACAGGCCCCCGGGGCATTCAGGGAATTAGTTGGTGTTCTGTGGGATCACTTCCAGGGGTGCGCTGAGAAGGCCGCTCTCTGGGGAGAAAGGCAGACTCTTGAAATATATGGTGACTGCATTTGGAAAGGGCTGGAGCTGCTGTCTGGTCCCAAAGTCCTGCACCGGTGAAGGGCCATGTGATTCAAGGGAGAATATAGGCTCTCCTGTTTCCTGACATTTGGTGATCTGGAAAAAGCCTTTCATTAGAAATCAAATCATCAGGATCCAGTTTATGACCCTCTGCAAATTTCCTGGGAGGGTAGGAAAGGAACATTCATCGAGACATTCATTGACATATTCATTGTGCTAAATAGTATTACTCACCAATCTTATATTATCTCATTTAGTCCTTTATCAACCCTGTGGAATAGGTACTGATACCTGTTTATTGATAGACTGTTTGCAAAAACAATGATACCCCACCCTTGGGTACTCCCTTCCTACACTAACCCTGAGCTTGGCCTTGTGATTTGCTTTGGCCAATAGGTCAACAGCCAATGTGACATATGCAGAGATTGAAAATCACTTGCTCATTGGGATCTGTTCTTGCTGTGCTTAGAACAGCCGTGGGCAAACTACGGCCCGTGGGCCGGATCCGGCCGTTTGAAATGAATAAAACGAAAAAAAAAAAAAGACCGTACCCTTTTATGTAATGATGTTTACTTTGAATTTATATTAGTTCACACAAACACTCCATCCATGCTTTTGTTCCAGCCCTCCGGTCCAGTTTAAGAACCCATTGTGGCCCTCGAGTCAAAAAGTTTGCCCACCCCTGGCTTAGAACCATTCTGCCACCATGTGAACAAGCCCCCACCCCCATCCCCAGCTAGCCTGCTGGACAAAGAGAGATACTTGTCAAATCATCACCAATGTACCAGGTGACATGGGGTCATATCATCCACCAGGCCTGTGAGTGTGGCCATTCTATACCATGTGGCCAAGTCACCCAGAAGAACACAGACACGTGGGCCCAGCCAAGTCTAGCCAAGCTGGCTCTGACAGAATCACAGCCCAGAATCTTTTCGAGAAATAATAAATATCTTTAAGTCGATACATTTTTTGAGTGGTTTGATTACACAGCAAAGCTAACTGATACATGAGGAGAATGAGGCTCAGAGATATTAAATGACTTGGAAAATCTCACAGATATGAATTTTACCATATTGTGCCTCTTTCTTAGACTTCAAGTTCCTCAACTCTAAAATGAGGGCAGTGCCCTGATTAGTTTGGCTGAGTGGATAAAGCATTGACCTGGGGACTGAAGGGTCCCAGGTTTGATTCTGGCCAAGGGCATGTACCTCAGTTGTGGGTTCGATCCCCAGTGTAGTTCATCTAGGAGGCAGCTGATTGATGTTTCTCTCTCATCAGTGTCTCTATCCCTCTCCCCCCTCTCCATAAAATCAATTAAAAATATACTAAAATAAAATAAAAGGAGGGCAGTGAGTGAGAGCATCCTACTCCCTCCTTGGTGCTTGGAAAAGATGAGAAAACACTCCAAAAATTACACTAGTCAGATATAAACATAAGGTTTCATTCCCATTCCCTACCAACTTCTCTTATGCATACTTGAAATACATAGTTTGGGTCTCCCAGCGCCTGCTTGGAGAATGTCTCCTATAGGCCTCCCAAAGGCTATCTCTGGGATGTATAGAAACAATCCCTTTCCAACTCAAATGCTCGCATTAAACCAAGGATACAAAACAGCCTGCCTACCATCTGTCTTCTCCATCTTAGGAAATGCTGACCGTCAGTCTTAGGCACTCTTCATCCGAGAAGTCTGTCAAATGTGTTGGACAGTTCTGAAAGAAAGATAGAAAAGTGGAGATTCTCATTAGAGTTAAAATAAGTATGGAGGGAACACAACACCAAAGAAAGTAATGACCATCCTTGCCTTTGTCCCAGGGGAGCCCATGAGCTCACAGCCCTCTAACGATGCCCGGATGCACCCTAGATTCCAATCCTGGGAACGTTAGCAATGGTTGACATCAAAGGAAGCATTTGGTCCAGTCTACTTACTTGGCAGATGAGGAAACTGAGACTTGGAAATTAATTGCTTGATGCAAGGCCTCTCAGCAGTGTATTAGTGAAGGAGCTGGGGCCAGACCCAGGGCTCTGATAACCAGCACGTTGTTCTTTGCATAAGCTGAAATCTATTCACCCCACCCCACTCCCATCATGGTAAAATCATTATAATCTATTTAATGAAAAAGCTGGAGCCAGAGTACCTGCTAATGAACTATGACATCCCAATCAGGTTCAAGACAAAGATGAGATCATTGTAGGTGCTGAGTAGGAGCTGATACTTAGAGGTGATTTCCAACCATGGGCCGAACAAGGGGAAGTGCAACCTAGGTGGCCAGAAACCATCAGTCACTATTCAAGCAGCATACTGTCCTGACTCTGAATTAGGGCACCTTGAGGTTTGATCATAAATTTTCCCCAAAGTTTTAATCCATTCCCCAGACTCTTTCTTCAAATGGTAAACAACCTGCCTTCTGTCCCTATTATAATAAATCACCCAGAAAATTGTTTTTTGTGTGTGATTGTAACTCCACACACATCCTAATAATGAATTATCTGTGGCACATCAGCAGTGGAAGCTGGGTTGTTTTAGGAATTTTAATGTGCTCTACAATGCACTCAGACCAGGAAACTGTACCAGGGATGAGGGAAAGATTGGGGAAAACGGGGAGTGAGAGAAGGAGGAGGATGGCCTCCAGCAACCCAGGGTGGAAAAAAGGGGGACAAACAAGTAAACTGGAGAAGAGGGCTGGGAATTATCAGGTCTGCCAAATAAGAGGAAGCCTGAAGTTTGCCTAACAGAAAGTTTCGTGCTCCTTCCTTCCTTCCTTCCTTCCTTCCTTCCTTCCTTCCTTCTTTCCCTCCTTCCTTTCAATATGTTTTTATTGATTTCAGAAAGAGGAAAGGAGGGAGAGAGATATAAAAACATCAATGGTGAGAGAGAATCATTGATCGGCTGCCTCCTACATGCCCCCTACTGGGGATCGAGCCTGCCAACCCAGCGTATGCCCTAACTGGGAATCGAACTGTGACTTCCTGGTTCATAAGTTGATGCTCAACCACTGAGCCACACTGGCCGGGCCACACACCTTCTTTCTATGAGAAAGAAGTCATGGCCCTGCTCCTGCCTTGGCTCCTCCCAAACATGATCCACGCATCTGCCAGAAGGGCCTTTCCTTTTGCAGGTGGAACCGAGCCCAGAAGGTCAGGCAGGGTTCCTGTAGGCAAACACACTCCTTGCAGAAGGAACACCGACACTGAGCACCTTGCTTAGCTTTGAGGCAACAAGTACTTAAGTTTGGGGGCAGCGTAGAGCTGGAGTAGAGAAATTAGGGGAAAGGAGGTTCTAAATGGGAATGAGGGAGGGTCACTCACATTAGAAAGAAAAACTTCTGTAAAAGCCTAAGTGTTCATCGATTGATAGATGAATGGATAAAGAAAATGTGGCATATATATATATATATATATATATATATATATATATATAATGGAATATTGTTCAGCCATAAAAAGAAGAAAATCTTGCCATTTGTGACAACATGGATGGAATTTGAGGGCATTATGCTAAACGAAGTAAATCCTGCAGAGGAAGACAAATATTGTATGATCTCATTTATAGAGAAAAGATTGGTGGTTGCCAGGGGGTAGGGGACAGATAAAATGGGTAAAGGGGTAAAAATATACAAATTTCCAGTAGTAAGATATCTAAGTCCTAGGGATGTAATGTACAGTATGGTGACCATCTATATATATAAAAGGCTAAGTGACCTACTGTCCGTCCATCCAACCGACTGACTGGCCGGCTGGTACATATGACATGCACTGGCAATCCTATATAATAAAAAGCTAATATGCAAATTGTCCCCTCGACTGGGAGTTTGACCAGGAGTTTGACCAGGGGGCGAGGCTGGCTGGCCAACTGCCCATGGCCCCTCCCCCTGGCTGGCCCCACCTCCAACTGGCCCCAATCCGGGCAGGCCGGCCAGACCCCACCCATGTACGAATTCATGCACCGGGCCTCTAGTTTAAAAATAAACATTGACTCATGCATGTGTGATACATATAAGGCGCTCACTGGTGCCAATTGCATGCCTGTGTTTCGATCTGTCATTGTTGATCGTGGTTGACACTTTTATTATAGAGAAAGGGCAAATAGCGATTTTTAAATATTTCTTCCAATTAATTTCCTTTCAATGTGCACGAATACATGCACTGGGCCACTAGTAGTTAATAATATTGTATTGTATATTTGAACATTGCTAAGGCAGTAGATCTTAAAGTTCTCATCATGAGGGAAAAAAATTGTAACTATGATGGTGATGGATGTTAACTAAATATATTGAAGTAATGATTTTGCAATGTACACATATATCAAATTGTTATGTTTTATGTTATACACCTAAAACCAGTACAATGTGTTCTATGTCAACTATATCTCAATTTCAAAAATAAATATAATTTTTAAATAAATAAAAGAAAGAGAAGGTTCCTAAGCAGAAGACACTACTACCAATCTCAATGCTGCATGTCCACAGTCTGTAGCCAGTGGTGGAGCCTCCCAGAGGCTTGGCAGCTTCAAGGTGAAGCCTGGGGAAGAGAAGGGTGAGGACACGAGCCCTAAGCTTGGCCCTTTGGCCTATTTCTCCATCATCACGGCTTCTCCTCTCCTTTTTGCTCCGCTCTTCCTCCCACCCCATAACATTACTGAGCAATAGGCAGAGCCCGGAGCCCTTGACATGAATTATCTCATGCAATCTATTCCCTAACCCCAAGAGAATTACTATTGTCCCCATTTTTCAAATAGGGAGACTGAGGCTGAGAGTTTACAGGCCTGTCCAAAGTAACATAACAAACAAATACTGGAGCAGAATTCATCCTCCAGTCTAACTGACTCCAAACCTGTGTTGGGAACAGGAGTGATTTGCAGACATTTGTCCACCCCTATAAGCCAGCCTGGTGCTGTGACTGGTTCCTAGCTCTCTGTGTGAGGGGAAATGTTCCTGACTTCCATGCTTCTCTTCTGCTCCCACAAGTGAACATGAAACACCTTCTGGGCACGGAGAAGTAACTGCTCTCTGGGGAGGCCACCTGGCCAACGGCGTGACCTGCTTCTCCAAGGCTGTGCACCAAGCAACAAGGCTCCACCTGAGCAAGAGGGGGCCACCTGGGGGCAGATGGACCTGTGGCTGCACAAACTCACTACCACCTCCGAGAAGTCAAGCACACTCCCTGCCTTTGGCTAGAGTTGGGTTCAGCTCTTCATGTATCAGATCAAAGGTTTCAAATGATTATGCAGCACACATTAGATCAAGTTTCACTAAAACACACACACACACACACACACACACACACAAATACACACACAAAAAAACAACCCTGTACTATTTGAGAACTCTAATAGTTCTCTGACTTGAATTTTAGTAAAATTAATCATTCCAATGCTACAGAAATGAAATGAAGCTGACATCCAACTCTCTGAAGAAGAGGGCTCAGCAAGCTTCACTCTAAAGGGCTCTAAACACGGGAAGGAAAAGAGGGGACTGTCATGCCCACATCATGCCACTTCCAGCCTCACCCACCCCACGCTTCTCCACTCTGGTCCATGATCCTTATGGGGGACAGCTTGGAATTTAGCTAAGGGGAGTTTCTTTGAATGAGTGGGGTGTTTGATGTGGTTAGGTGAGTGGAATTGAGGAATAATTGCCCCATCAACCCATATGGCTTTGTTTGCATTACAACAGAATATGAAAATAGCTTTGTTGGACAGAATTCTTCTTTGAAATGAAATTTTGCAACCTTCTCAAACATTTAAAAATTCGACCTCAAGCAGTTCATTCCTTGTTCTATTAAGTTGTATCCCCAGTGTTCAGAACCTTGTAAAACCTGGTGTTGTTATGTAACTTTTCATTTGCTTATGGGCCTATCCCAGGATCAAGGATGCCCAATTAGGCCCCAACCCCTCTCATTAGCTCAGTGTTCTAGATGTTTTGAGTACACATAGCTTTATCTCTCTCTAGCGCTTCTCCCCTACTAATCCGTAAGCTAGCGAAGGTCAGAATTCCTGCAGGACTCATTTCTGTACCCCCTCCCCGTGCCATTCCAACTCCCGTATCCTAACGGGTGGCAGACCCTTAGGCCAGGGTATCATCCCCAAGTTACAAATGAGGAAACAAAGGCACAAAGAGACTATGTGGCCCACGCCAAGGTACCCAGTTAATGAGGGGCAGGAGAGTTTGTGTGACACCCTCACTCCATATGGCCTCTCAAAGCCAACCAGCAGTGAAGAGGTGGGGACTGAGGCTGCCCGTGCCAAAGCCACCAAGGCAGTCCCTGGCAGACGGCCCAAGGTGTCATCACCAGGCCACGTTAGAAACAGCTCCAGCAGGGTCCACTCTGGGGAGATTGCCCGGGGTCGGCCCCACTGCAGTATAGACTCGCCTGCTCTCCCTCTCCACATGTATTTCTTTTATGATGCCATTTCAATGTCATTTCTAATTTCAAGCCCAAATTCAAAGAAGCCTTCCTTTACTTAGCTCAGAAACTGAAACCTAGCTCTGTGCTTTTGTTCTCTTCAAACCTCTCTTCGTTCTGCAATAATAAAAATGCTGTATTTCATCCCAGAACAGGCTGCATGCCAAAATAAACAGCACCTTGGATTTCCTTGAAAAGAAACGTTGGCTCCAAGCACAGCCTTGCTGCCGCGAGAATTCTTGGAGAAGTCAACCTGACAAAGTCAAATATTTAGCAAGGTAGCGCTCCAAACAGCGACCCTGCCGATCCACGCACACAGGATCACTTGCAAAGACAAAGCACCCTTTCCCAAAGAAGATTCCTCTCAGACCTCGCACCAGTCCTGCCAAAATGAGGCGCGCTCCCCGTTCCCCCACTCCCGGGCCCGGCGCCACCACGGGTAAATGTCCCTTGTGCTAAGGGACAGCAGGCGGCATCTGACCACAGTGCGAGAGGGCTGCAGCCCGGACAGCCCCGTGCGCTCCTGGAAAAGGTTCTGCCAACTGAGTTCTCCCGCCGGCTCACTTGCTACCGCCCCAGGAAACAAAGAGAGAACTCGTGCGCACTGACTGACACACCAACACCATCTCATTAGCTCCCTCCCCACATTTTTCGGCCAGCGTCTGTCCTTCTTGCCTGCATTGCAGCAGCGGAATCTGGAGCTTCGTGAAGAAGAGGAAACTGTCACCAGCGAAGCAGTGGCCACATCACCTTCCCTGGCATCCGCCCCCCGCCACGGCCTCAGCCCGGAGCAGGAGGCAGGGGCTCCTCCGGGACAGCCAGGTTCGGCTGCGGACCTGGCCGGTGGCTGGGGAGTTGAGCACAGTGGCATCGGCTGCCCAGCTGTTCAAGGGTTTGGTCAGGTGATCTGCGACCTTGCTCAAAAAGCAAAGCCTGACTTCCTTTTCGCCTCCAGGAGGAGGGGAGCGGGGTCAGGAAGGAATTCATGGCTCGAGGAGCTGAGACCTGGGTCTCGCCGAAACGGGGGGGTTGGGCGGGGGGGGGGGGGCGGGGAGGGACGACGCGCAGGTCCTTCCATGGGAAAGTTAGTTCCCAGCTGCTGCCACTTCGGAGGGACACAGGGAAAGACACCGAAACCACACACACCTCTTCCCCGACCCCCAGAGCGAGGCGCTGGCCTAGGAGGTGATCATTAAGGCTGCCTTTCCTCCTTCCGCCCTGCAGCTGAGGTGGCTCATTAGCAAAATTGCTGCTAATGAGGACGCGGCTTCCTTAGGAGTGGAAGCCCTCCCTGCATCTCCTTCTTCCCGGCTCGCTCTGCTGGAGAAACTTCCTCTCCCACCGGCCTCCTGGGGTCCCACCACCCTGCGAAGCTTCTGAGCAACCCCCGGGCCGCTCGCTGCCCTGATCATTTAGTGCCTGGAAGTCCGTGGGGCAGCGCAGGGGACAGAAACAGTGTTCAGTGAGCTCCCCTGGCAGCTCCGGCTTCGGCTGCCCGAGCGCTGAAACGCACCCAATTCTGGCAGAAAAGAAAAAAAAAAAAAAAAGGCAAGGAAGTACCTACTGTAAGGATCCAGCTCCAGGCACGGGTTCGAACTACAACGCGCACCAGGGACCTCGGAGAGGCGGGCGCAGGAGCAGGGAGAAGGCAGCTGCGGAGGAGGAAGGTGTCGGTGCCCCAGGCAGGCGCGGCGCGGAGAGTCCCGCCAGCCCGCCGCCGCCGCAGCTCGGAGCAGAGGCGGGTGAGGAGCACGGCGCAGAGGCGCAGGCTCTCCAAACCCGGCACCACCTCTGGACCCGAAGGAGAGGCAGGGGGGTTGGGGCAGTCAAAGGGGGGGCCGGGAGATGGTCTGGACTCCCGTGGGCAGGCTCAGGAGTATAGAGACCTTGTCCCCTTGACCTTCTGGGGCTCCAGCCAAAGGAGGCTGTCTCAGGAAATAAAGCCCGGCTAGTAAGACATGTCGAAGCAGCTCTGACCTTCACAGACACCGCCTATGAGATGTGCTTTCAAAGGCCGGGGCAGATGCCTGTCTAACCCACGCTGAACCTGATGCCAGGGGCTGCGTGTCACCCTGCATGCCGCCTGCATGCAGCCCAGGAAAGCTGGAAAGCACTTACCTTCATGGTGAGGCAGCCAGGAAGGGTGAGCACCCCATTGTACAGGTGAGGAAGAAAAGGACAGACAGTCTCAGTGACTTCCCTGACAGAATCTGGATGAAAAAGGTGCCTGGGGTAGGACTCTCTGTGGTTCCCACTACCCTGGATCACACTGCTCCTCTTCCTGGAAAGATTCTAGTGCCTCTCACCCAAGAGAGAGGTTGAGAGACTTACCGAAGGGCAGGGGTGATGTGACGGACAAGGCTGTGGAACACCAACGTCCCGTTTTCTCAAATGCTAAACCTATTTTTCTATGTTAACTGAGTACATGGACCAAAGCATCAGGGTTTTTAAAAAAATATGTTTTTATTGATTTCAGAGAGGAGGGGAGAGGGAGATAGAAACATCAATGATGAGAGAGAATCATTGATCTGCTGCCTCTGGCATGCATGTGCCCTTGGTCCGAATCGAACCCGGGACCCTTCAGTCCCCAGGCCAACACTCTATCCATTGAGCCAAACCAGCCAGGGCAAACCATCAGGATTTTTTAAAAAATCATAAATATACTTTAAATTCTGAGTTTCTGTGAAAAAATATACTGAGAGAGCAAAGCCTCTCTGATAGATTTTGTCAGTGATAACCCCACCAAACTGGCCAGAGAACGCCTCTGACATCTTGCCAGGAAGCCAGTGAAAAACAACTCTCCATTTTATCAGCCCCCATGACTTTTCAGCCGCTCATGCTTCGCCTCCGGTGTACTACGTGACGGAGATAAGCATTCTCTTTTCCTCTCCCAGAATAAATTCTTCTTCATCCAAGACAAACAGGTGAGAGGCTTACTTCCAGACCTGCCTCTTTCTTGCAAGACCCAACATTCTGTGGGCACACTGGCCAGTTCCCACCTGCTCTCCAAGCTCCGCTCGGCATCCCCTCCCCCGCTTCCCCTGCTCCTGTCTGCCCTCTCCTGCAGCAGGTATCACCCTCTGTGTCTGTCTTCCTGACAACTGTCAGACTAGATGCTCCACAAAGCACATGAAACTGAACTTAGCCACAAAACCGATGTCTCTAAACACAAGTGGCCTTAAGTACCACCGAGCACCTCTGCTTTTCCATCGGGCTCCAGGCCTCTCATCAGATTAAAAAAGATCGTAGCATGAAGGAAGGAAATACCAGCCCCCCGCAACTGTGCCACTGATCAGCTTGGCTCAGATGGTAGGACAGAAGACTCACAGGAAACACACACACACACACACACACACACACACCTACCAGGACGTAACCTTTATGCTGGTGTTGTCCAAGCAAAAGTGAGCTCACATGGAGGGACAATCTTTTTTGTTTTAATATATTTTTATTGATTTCAGAGAAGAAGGGAGAGGGAGAGACAGAAACTTCAATGATGAGAGAGAATCATCGATCAGCTGCCTCCTACCCAACCCCCCACCCCAAGTCCCATCCCCACCCCTATTCACCCTGCATTGGGGATTGAGCGGGCAACCTGGACATGTGCCCTGACTGGGAACCGAACTGTGACTTCCTGGTTCATAAGTTGATGCTCAACCACTGAGCCATGCCCGGCCAGGCTGGAGAGACAGTCTTTATAGGAAAGCCCAACAAATTTATCTAGGGGCGTCTGTGCTTCTTTGGGGGAACCCCCTCCATGGCCTCTGGCCCATGCCATGTCTGGGATACCACCAAATATAACCCCACCCCTCTGCCTCACTCAGACATATGTCATAAGACCAGTAGCCAACTTCTTATTACCACCAAACCACCCAGAGAATCCCTGGACCAAACACATGGATCTACAAGAACTTTTCTGGCAGGAATCCTTTGCCTGAGAGGAGGTTTGATTCCCTTTGCAAGTTAAAAACCTCCAACGTCTGCCCCTTCCGTGCCATGCTGGGGAAAAGGTGGACTGTCCAAGTCTCCCAGTCAGGCAAGATGGGCGATAGGCAAGAGGGAAAAGGAGATGGAACTATCTTAAGAACATGCCCTCAATCCAAGCAGTCCTCCGGGCCTTTGCCCTTTGCTGGGGAACAGCTGTTTATGGTCTCTGCGTTCATGGGGGGGGCGGGGGACTGAGGAGGAGCACCTCTGTTAGGTGCATGTGCTGCTGAAATAGAGTGTCTCGGAGAGCCCAGTTACAGCCATGGCCATTCGGGCAGAACGCAACTGGAACGGATGAAGAAAGAAATCAGGCATGTGGGACCTGTGGGAGTAGCAGTCCCAGGAGGAGAATCAGCTGTTCTGAAGATGAAGATTTCTCAGGGAGGAAGCAGATTGTCAGTGACAGCCCAGGAAGAGAGGAGGCTGCACTCACCCCGTGAAAAATGCTCCTTGGACAAAAATAAAGGCTTCAGGGCCATAGGGAAAGAGACCTCCACTCCTCATCCCTCCCTTCACTCAGAGCTTCCAGAGGCTCTTAGTCCTTGACTCAAACTCACTAAAATCAAGAGGCCAATAGACAAATGAGGAAGGGGTGTGAGCAGGCATTCAAAAAAGAAGCAACACCAATGGTCAATACCTGAAAAGTGTTTAACCCCATGAATTAATAATGCAGGATACCACCTAAACATCGAAATGTCCTGTTCTTTATTTACCCGACACTGTGCCAGGCACTCTAGGTTCGTTTCAAACACCATCCAATTGAATTCCCACAATAATCCTGTGAAGCAGTTTTGTTATTTTAATGATCCAAGGACAGAGCTGAGGCGTGAGCAGCTACCCAGGTACTGAGACCATGGGAGCTAAGATTCGCATTCAGTTAATGAGCTGCTCTTAGCCATGGTACAACACAGCCTCTCTTACAAGTTAAAGCAAATTTTTTTTTTTTTTTTATTAAAGAAAGATCTTCAGCCCTAGCTGGTTTGACTCAGTGGATAGAGCATTGGCTTGCAGACAAAAGGGTCCTGGGTTCGATTCCGGTCAACAGCACGTACCTTGGTTGCAGGCTCCTCCCTGGCCAAGGCTTTGGTAAGGGGCTGGCGCAGGAGGCAACCAATCAATATGTTTCTCTCACATCAATGTTTCTCTCTATCTTTCCCTCTCTCTTCCACTCTCCCTAAAAATCAATGGAAAAATATCCTTGGGCGAGAATTAATAAAACAAAACAAAAAGGAAGGAAGATCTTCAGTGTTGATAAGAGTGTGACCAGAACAGGACATACCCTTCGTAGAAGTTGTGGGAGCTGCATAGCAGGTTTTATTGGTCTAAAACAAATCATTATTATGATTGATGTAGTCTTAAAAAATAAAAAAATTATCTGGGGGGAAAAAAGGTGAGAAATCACTATACTCCTACCACCTTGATGCTAGATTTATGTCTACCTATTTTGCATATTTTAACATGATTGACAAAAGCAAGTTCTATGGTGGTAAAGAGCCTGGGCTCCAAGTCAAGCAATCCCAGCTCTGCCCCTGACTGTGTAACCTTGGACGAATACTTTCTCTCTGTGCTTCAGCTGCTTCATTTGTAAACTAGGCATAGTAATGCACCCTATGCATCATGGATGTGTCAGGAGGACTAAATAAGGTGATAATACATGCATGTCACTTAGAACAGAGGGTCTACGTTAATCAATAGTAAATATATGCACTATTAATATAATATAATGTATTCATATATGAATTCAGTTTTGTACTTAAAATTCTATCACATAACCATTTTAAAATAAGGTTATACTTGCTTTATACTGATTAATGTGAATGGCTATACAAGATTTTACTGTCTCAGGCCTTATTTTCCAAATCCACTATCTCCTGGAGATCATTCCACCTCATTTTAACTCTCCCTTCAATACCACCAGATCAGCCAGCCTGACTGGGCAAGTCCTCAGGGATGTCCCAGTTCTGGGTGGCTGGAACTCTGCTGCCACAAGTGAATCGTTAAGAGCATGAGCGTTGAGGTGACACAGACCAGGTTCAAATCCTGGCTATGTGACCTTGAGCAAATTCCCTTATTCAAGAAGAACCCAGCTCAGTCCATGGTTTAAGGATCCCATGAGGCAAGGTATGTAAAATGCTTGTGTCAATGCTCAGTATTAATAAATACCCAATAAATCTTGGGTATGATTAAATTTTTAAACCCACAGTGTTTTAAGTAAGGAAAGGGCCAGGATCAGGTTTGTTTTATTTATCATCCTATTCATAACAGTTGACATAGTAGAACTCAACAAAAATGCGTTGAATAAATGAATAAATAAATAAATTAATGTATGTATCATAGAGACTATCAAAGCAGAAAAGAATATTTTTAAAACACATTTATTTAGATGTATTCTACATACATACAATTTACCCATATAAATTGTACGATTCAATAGTTGTTGTACAGTCAGGGTTGTGTAAACATTTCCACAACCTAATTTTTTAAATTGTGGTAAAATATACATAACATAAAAGTTATCATTTTAACCACTTGTAATGTAAAGTTCAATGGCATTAAATTTATGCACAATCATTACGAGTATACTGTATATATACAAAACTTTTTCATCATCTCCAACATAAATTCTGTAACCCATTAAACAATAAATCTTGCCGAAACCGGTTTGGCTCAGTGGATAGAGCGTCGGCCTGCGGACTGAGGGGTCCCGGGTTCGATTCCGGTCAAGGGCATGTACCTGGGTTGCGGGCACATCCCCGGTAGGGGATGTGCAGGAGGCGGCTGATCGATGTTCCTCTCTCATCGATGTTTCTGACTCTCTATCTCTCTCCCTTCCTCTCTGTAAAAAATCAATAAAATATATTAAAAAAACAAAACAAAACAAAACAATAAATCTTGCAATCTGGGACCCCTCGGGGAATGTCAGACTGCTGGTTTCGGCCCAATCCCTGCAGGCCAGGCCAAGGGACCCTACCTGTGTACAAAGCCATGCACCGGGCCTCTAGTATGCATATAAGATCTTTGGTTAATTTCTTCCCAGCCTCCCCCATCTCTCTTTCCCCTGAGATTCATCAGTCTGTTCCATGTTTCCATGTCTGTGTATTGAGCATCTGCCCCCTGGTGGTCAGTGTGCATCATAGCGAACGGTCGAACAGTCGCTTAGGCTTTTTTATATATATAGATATGTATGTGTATGTAGTACATTTTGTTTATCCATTCCTCTATCAGTTGACACTTGGTTTTCTTCCATCTTTTTGGCTATTGTGAATAATGCTGCTATGAACATTGGTGTACAAAAATCTGTTCAAGTTCCTGCTTTCATTTATTCTGGATATATACCAAGGAGTGAAATGGCTGGGTAATATGGTTATTTTATGTTTAACTTTTTGAGGAAACACCATTTCTTTTCCAAAGCAGCTACCTCATTTTACATCCCCACCAGTAACACATGAGTGTTCCAATTTCCTCATATCTTAACCAATATTTTTTTTCCTATTAAAAAATTAGTATAGCCATTGTGGTAAATGTAGTTGGAGTGAAGTGTTATTTCATTGAGGTTTTGATTTGCATTTCCCTAATGACTAATGATTGTTGAGCAACTTTTCATGTTTATTGGCCATTTGTATATCTTCTTTGGAGAAATATCTATTCAAGTCTTTTGCCCATTTTTGAAATGGGATGTTTGTTTTTGATGTTGTTGAATTGTAAGAGTTCTTTATATATACTGAATATTAACCCTTTATTCGATATGTGATTTGCAGATATTTTCTCCCATTATGTAGGGTGTCTTTTGGCTTTCTTGATAGTATGCTTTGACATGCACAAAAGTTATTAATTTTGATCAATTCCAATTGATCTATATTTTCTTTTGTTGCCTGTGCTTTGGTATCACATTCATGAAAACGTTGCCAAATTTAATATCGTAAAGATTTTCCTTGATGTTTTCCTCTAAGAGTTTCATAGTTTCAGCTCTTAAGGTTAGGATGTTGACTTATTTTGAGGTCATATTTTTATATGGTTTAAGATAAAGGTCCAGCTTCATTCTTTTGCACATGAACAGTCAGTTTATCCAGCACCATTTGTTGAAAAAAACCATAATCTAATTTCAGGACATTTTCATCATCCCCAAAAGAAATCCCATACATGGAATTTCCTTTTTATAAAAGGAACTAGGAACATACTAAGTAAGTTTTTGAGAGTTAATAAACCTTGTCTTTCACAGACAAAAGTTAGCTCATTATAAGAGTTTACTGAGATCATTCATTCTCTGTTCTACAAAGACATGTGACCTCCATCCATCATTAAACAACACTGCAAAACTCCTGTGTATGCACACAGGCCAAGAGCTGGAATTCCCGCAGCTCTCAGGAAGGGTGAATTGTTATTAGTGCAGAAGACATTTGTTATGATTTTTTTAAATATATTTTTTAATTGATTTTTTACAGAGAGGAAGGGAGAGTTAGAAGCATTGATGAGAGAGAAACATCGATCAGGTGCCTCCTGCAACACCTCCTATTGGGGATGTGCCCGCAACCAAGGTATATGCCTTTGGCAGGAATCAAACCTGGGACCTTTCAGTCCGCAGGCCGATGCTCTATCCACTGAGCCAAACCGGTTAGGGCTGTTACGATTTTTTTTTGGCTACCCAGCACCTTGTGAGCACCCTATACTTGGTTGATTTTCTTTCTTAGGAGTCCCACTTCTCCAGGGTTGAAACGAGAATTTACAGCACCAGCCTTCTTTACAGCTAGGACTCAGTCATGGACCTGAGCTCAGCAGGCAGAGGCACCCAGGCCAGACCCCAAATGGAAAGAAAGCACACTGAAAACGGAAGGGCTACCGGCAAGTGATGCTAGGGAGGGTGGTGGAATGACTTGACATCCTTGAATTAATTCCTCTTCTAGAATTGATCCTGTAGTTTGCAACTATGACCCTTACCTGCTTCTATTCTATTTATTTATATTACTTGTAGGATTACTTTTCAGAGTTTCTGTTGATTGTTTTGGCTATTTTTCTCTTCCCTTTTCACCCTTTGTTAGTACCATATTTTTTTTTCCCACTGGAAAGTGGGAATGAGTAGGCTTGGTGGGCCACAAGGTCTTTTGCTTGGCAGAAATGGGCCATCGTCTAAATAGTTTGGGAACCACAACTTGGAGAGTAAACCCAGGAATTCAGCATCACCTCCTCCCTCCCGGGTCACGTCGGTGAAAGCATCTCAAGGGTAGGCACAGACACACCCGTCGCAGCGGGACGCTCCTGCCCCCGCCCTGTTTGGGCAGAGTTCCTCCCAGCTCCATTGTCTCTGGTCAGACTCCAGCAGAAGCCTTCCCAGGCATCACCTGGCTGCAGAGTACGGGTTGCAGGTGCAGATACTTTAGGCCTGTGTGGGCTGCGGCATCTGCCTTTTGGGTTGGGAGGAAGATTTTTCTTGGCAGGGTCTGCACATTCAGGAAAGTCAGTTAAACCAAACTGAGCTTGGTAAGTAATCTCCTGACACCTAGGTGAAGCCCATGGTGTTTCCAGATTTTTCAAGTTGGAAGACCTTTTATTACTATTGTATATGGCCCCACCTGGCCCTTTAGCAAGCCCAGGCGAAAGAGACACGGGCGTTTGTGATATGGGTCACACAAGGCGGATGAGCACCCAGCCTCCGCAGCCAGAGGAAGGCTGGAGCATCATCAGAGATAAACCAGACAGAGGCAGTGAGAGAAGAAGGGCTCTAGAAACTTCTATCAACTTCAACTTTCCTTCTAAGGACATGGGGTTTGTTGCCAGTATACCGCCTAGCAATACAAAGGAAGGTCACATACAATTCTGGTTTGTGGTTTCTTTTGTTTTAATGTGGGTAAAGTCACTCAGAAAATGTGTTTCAGAAACTCACATCCCATATTTGCATCACCCTATCGCAGCTCAAAGGTGTCACAAAATGGTTGGGCACTAGAAGCACAGCAAAGGCAGGCTTTTATTAGGTAACTGTAAATAAACAAATAAGCTCAGAACTTTTCTTCCAGCCAGATTAGGGGGCTTTTTCAAGTCAAGGCACCTCTTTCATGCTGCTGAGTATCTTGGGGGCACCAGACCAGGGCCTTGCAGGTGGCCAGTGCTCAAGGAGGCCTGCTGATTCTCTACTGCTGGGAGCAGAGAAAGATAAAACAGAACCTTGGGCACCATTTACGAATGGGGAAACGGAGGCTCAGTGACTTGCCCGTAGCCTACAGCAGGGTCAAGGTCAGATCCTGCATTCTAGACTCCTGCCCCTGTGCCTCCCTTTACACACCTCATGTGGATGGCTCTGCTGTGCAGTGTGGCCCTGGAGGACACCAAACTGGTGGTTTCTTTCAGAACAAACAGTGTGGCTGGTGTCCCCAGTTTAAACGTGGAGCAATGACATTGTTGTGGTCAAGAGAGCCAGAGAGCTACGCATACTTCCGTTGGTGACCTGCGCTGCAGCCTCTGGTTACAGGGAAGGACGATGCACCACAATAGGAACAGTCGCCAACATCAACGAAGCACTTATTCTGTGCTGAGTCCTTTCCCCATCCTCACTCCACGCTGGGACAGCACTGTCACTCTGCCCTGTAAATGTGGCACAGATGGCCTCCTGGTGGCCCAGCCTCAGCTCAGTGTTGCGTTCAAAGAAACAGCATTAGGTAGGAAAAAACTGAACTGGAGGCAATCCAAACCTCCACTGCAGTCTCTAGAGAAAACATCAAAGGGGAAGTGCATGCTTAGCACAAAGCAAAAGTCTTAATTCTCTTCTCTCCTATCTCTGCTATTCTCAGTATCTATTTCCAGCAACACAACTGCTCCAGTAGCAGAGCACCCTGCTCCTCAACATCTCATCTACCCAACTCTTTACTCACTCACTTCCTCACCTCCGGCATCTACTCGCCCATCGTCTCCTTGTCACCAAGAATCCCAATATTGGCTTCCTGTGCCCGATGCTTTCTCAAGACTTCATGACCCCCATCTGCATAGGAATGGAAGGGCAACAGCCAAGCAAATGATGCCAGAAGCTTTCTTAAAAGGAAATGACTTGAAGGCTCCACAGACAAATATGCTCACGTGTTTACGGTTTTTATTCCCCGCCACACCCATTCTGCAGATAAGAAAACTGAGGCATAATAACAATAGTGAATAATTATGTTGTAATAATAATAATAAACAACCAGACACTGTCCAATATTGTACAAATGACACCTTACTTAATTTCACAATGACCATATTAGGCAGGTGATTCTAGCCTTTTCACAGATGACAGGTTTAGGGCACAAAGCTAGTCAATGGCAGGGCTGAAATTCTAATTGGAATGTATCTGACTCTAGAGACCCAGCTCTTAACCACAATATTCTCTTTCAGGTTCTACTTCTGTTGTCTATGAAGTTGCCAGTAGAGTTTAACTGGAAAGAGAAGGGCTAGAAGGGATTAATGGAGGGAAAAGGACATATGTAATACTTTCAACAATAGATTTAATTAAAAAAAATAAATAGAAAGAAAAGGAACCAGATAGCAAGGTTTAGTGTTAAATTCCATCACCAGCCATGCTCATTAAACACCGGATGATTATGAAAATATAAACAACATTTCCTGAGCGTGCAATAGGTCTATAAATAAGATAAATTCATTTTAAAGGATTAGACTGAGAAATGCAGCGACTTTCTAATTAGCTTAAAATTATTTAATCGATACAACACAATTACTTTTCAAATAATCTTTGAAGGTTCCAAGGAGTCTTGAGGCATTTAATTGCTATTTAACCAGATAGCTGCAGTCAAGTTACACAGATATCAATTGTAGAGAAAATGCTCTTTGCAGATCCAGCACTCTGTCAAAATTTCCATTAGAAAGATATATTTTCAGGCCAGATACAAGGGTTTTAGGTTACAAATTAATTTCGTTTGTTGTTCACGAGGGCAGGGTGGGGGAGGGAGGACTGGAGAGGCTGATTCAAGGATCCACGGGGAGATGTACCCCCCTGCCAAGGCGGCAGTTTCTCCCGAAGCAGAGGAGGATGCTGCTGCCAGTGACTCCAATTAGCAAATCTGGGTTGAACTTGGGTCCCCCTTTCATCTAATGGCTCCGCTCCGGCAAATATAAACCGTGGGCCAAGACTTGAACCAGGCGTTTGCCTGGATCTCACTCATACCCAATACACCTACTCTCTGGACCCCATGAAGTGAAAGCAATAGACTCTCATGGAACAAGCAGTGGCTACAGAATCAGAACCTCTTGGGCAGGAATCTGTGTTTTAACAAGCCCCCCAGGTGTTTTTTATGCACAGTAAAGTTTGAGAAGTCCTGCTCTCACCTACTTTTAAAAATACTTTGTAAACTATAGTTCGGTGCTTCTTAAACTGTAATGCATCTGCATCTGCTGAAGATCTCCTTAAAACGCAGACGCTGATTCAGTAGGTGTGGGGAGGGGCTGAGAATGTGCATTTCCAACTCGGGAGATGCTGCTGCTGCTGCTGGCCCAGCACCGAGGAGCCGGGCGTGTGATTGGGGTGTCTGTGGGGTTGGGAAGGAGTCCAACAGACCTCGGCACAATTCCTAGCTCCCATGCTTGCAAGCTGTGTGACCTTGGCCACGTCTCTCTACCTCCTTGAGCCAGATTCCTCCGCTATGAGAGCGTGTAAAATAGGACTATGCACTTTCAGATGGCAACAGGCCTGTACTTAACACAGCACTTGGCATGTAAGAAATACTCACACAGAAGCTGTGGTTGCCATTGCTTCTCCGGGAAGAATGAAACAACCAAGTGCTCAATAATCGTTCGTTGTTTTATTAGTTATTGAGAATTGCCATATGGTGAGACAGGCATTGTGCCAAGTAGCACACTATTATCAATTCCTCCTCCCAATGACTGTATATGTGAGGTCAGTTATTATCTGTTCTGTCTTATAGATTAAGAAACCAAAGCCCAGAGAGGTTTAGTAACTTGCTCCAAGTCACAAAGTCAGTGGAAGGCAGAGCTAAGGTTGAATTCGTGTCTCCCTGCCCAAGCTTCCAGTCACCCAGACTGAGGCATGGTCTGTCCACACCTGTCTTGAAGACCTGAGTGGAGGGAAGGTGGTGGGAGGAGGTACAGTTCAGGACCAGGTTGTAGAGGTGAAGGTCAGGCAGGGCCAGACAATGGTCTGGAGGTGGAAAAGCTGGGCTGCCGAGGGACATCAGGCACAAGAGAAGGAGCGGGGCCAGGTTCCCCAGGGATTGGGACACCCGTTGATCAGAATATGGAGCCTAAAAGGAACGGGGACTGTCACCCTAGCGCCTTGCACCCTGCTGAGCCAGAGCAGTGCTCCTTAAAGATACAGTAGGTATACGACTAACGATGGATTCATAGATTCATTACTATTTCGAAGGCAGCAACTGATTTGGAATTGGTGGCCAGGATGTGTTGAAGTGGGGAAGAGATTTTCACATCTGGCCTCTTTTCTTTAAAAAGGGAGCAGTTCAAAACAGAAGAACAACAGGAATATTTCCCTTGGAGCTCAGCCAGTGCGCACAATGCCTCCTTTTCTTCCCAGGGAAGGAGGCGTTGGGGTGCAGCCCCCTGGTGGGTGTGTGCAGCCCAGAGCCTGCCTGACGTACTTACCCACTTGTGCTGAGGAGCACAAAGCCCCCCAACTGCCAAGCCAAACACAAATGCCTCCTTCACCGCAGGCCTGTGCGGCGTGTGGTTCAGCTGCCACGGCTTCTGAAAGGCCCCCCTCCAGGGCCAAAGTGAGGCTCCTGTGGCTGGGTCCCCCAACTACCATTTGGAGACAAAAGGAGGCATTCGCAATCACCCAGTCACCCTCACAGGCCACGAGGCATGAAGGTAAACATCCCAGCAGCTTGAAGGGAACAAGGGGAGACTTTCTGGTAAAAAATTAGCCTCTACAGATGGTGTTCAATCAGCCATTCATCAGAAATTATTGTTCAGGCACAGGGCCTGGGTCTGTGGATTTATGGATGAATAAGCCAGAAATAAAAACGCTTTAAAGAAATCAAGGTCCAGCCCTAACCGGTTTGGCTCAGTGGATAGAGCGTCGGCCTGCGGACTGAAGGGTCCCAGGTTCGATTCCGGTCACGGGCATGTACCTTGGTTGCGGGCACATCCCCCGTAGGGGTATGCAGGAGGCAGCTGATCGATGTTTCTCTCTCATCGATGTTTCTAGCTCTCCATCCCTCTCCCTTCCTCTCTGTAAAATAGCAATAAAATAAAAAAATTTTAAAAAGAAATCAAGGTCCAAAATAGGAGGCAGAGATCTAAATCAGGACACAGGTTTTACAGAGATCTAAATGCAAAGGCAATACGGAGGACCATGAAAGCATCACTGTCGTGGTATTTGAGCTGGGCTTTGAAGGATGAATAGAAGATCGACAGGCAGACTGGGGTGGCAACCCTGTAGCTCAGAGCTGAAAACAGGCACAGCGGGCTTGAGGAATGACCAGTGAGCCAGGCCCCGAGTGGGGAGGGTAGGGGCTGGAGGTCAGCTCCTTTTATTCTGTAGAGATAGGAAACGGCAAAGGTTCTCAGCACAGGAGGAACAAGATGAAGGCTGGGATTTGGATACAACTCTGGCTGCAATGAGGGGGGTGCATCCGCAGGGCCTGGACCATTAGGTGACCATGAATATTTAAGGAATAAACAAATGGTTTTGAGAGGGGAGAGAGCAGCAAGTCTGACGAGAAGTCTGCCCAGACTTAATGCTTTCACTAACTGCTTCTTTTATGTCTTTTTTTTTTTATTCTTTTAAGAGAACAGCAGCCTTTCTTCTCCTTTATTGAACCATCACAAATGTGTATAATCTGAGATTGCAGGCATAATCGCATAATGTCTTATACTGTTGGCAGTTTCCTGAACATTGGCTTTGTCTTCCGGGGTAATTTTGTCAGCTCCTTGAAGCCCAGGGCAATGCCCCCTGTGTTCTCTCCGCATGGCCCAGCAGCATCTATCATGCGCTAAGCACACAGTAGGTTCCAGGTAAGCAGAACCATGAAACACATCATGGAGTACAAGAGCCAGACAGGCTCTTGCAATTTAACTGGTCCAACTGGCTCATTTTACAGATGGGGAGGCTGAAACCCAGAGGAAGGGGAACATGACCATCCGAAAATGTGTTCACATTCCTACCTCTAGACTCTGGCATTTCACAGCAGGGACCTGGGCTCAGCCGAGACTTTCAAGGGGTAACGCCAAGGATCAAGGCATCCAACCACAAGCCCAGATAACAACAGGGTAAACAAAACAACAACACACACACACTAGGCACAGAAGGACGTGTTCCTATGCATACATGGTATTCAGCTTCCAATCCTTCTGCAATTCGGAGAAGAGCATAGCCTGGCTCTAGAACTGTTACAGGCAGCACAACACAAACATGAAGAGTGTGGGCTTTGGAGTAAGGGGGGCCTCAGTTTGAATCCCAACTCTGCCACTTACCAGTTGTGTCTTTAGCAAGTTCTCTAAACTCTCCCAGCCCCAGTGTCCACACATGTCGAACAACAAATACACAGTTTCCTCCTTACAGGGTTGCACAGATTAATTGGGATGAAGTATATCAAATGCTTATCATGGAGCCTGCAGTGGAAATGAAAAGGTGATAAACTAGAGAGAAATTGGCAGTCAATGGACCCTTTGGTTCCTGAACACTTACTTACCATCAGGCACTGGATCAGGGAGGAGAGGGAGGTGGCAAAAATCCAGGATTTCAAACCTGTGTAACTAGAGAGTGGTGGGGAGTTATGAAAACAAGGACAAGAGGGAAACCCAAAGGTTAGTGGTGTAGACTCTAGAGCAGCCGTGGGCAAACTACGGCCCGCGGGCCGGATCCGGCCCGTTTGAAATGAATAAAACTAAAAAAAAAAAGACCGTACCCTTTTATGTAATGATGTTTACTTTGAATTTATATTAGTTCACACAAACACTCCATCCATGCTTTTGTTCCGGCCCTCCGGTCCAGTTTAAGAAACCATTATGGCCCTCGAGTCAAAAAGTTTGCCCACCCCTGCTCTAGAGTCACCCATGTCAGCTGAGGTGAGGGGGTGAGGAGCAAGAGGAGTGTGAGGAAAACTCCTGAGAAAGTCACATGTGGGGAGCAGATGTGAAAGAAGAGCCAGAATGGCTTGCAACCCAGAGAACGGGCAAGGCCAAGCTCAGCTTCAGTGGCGCAGGGGAATGTTGCCAGGCGTGGACAAGGTGGGAGAAGCAGCAGGTGGGGCTGCTCTTTGCTACTTCAGTGGAATTCAGGAGAGCAATGGGCAGCCGCTCAAGGGAGGGGAAGGTGAGCGTGTCTGCAGACCAATGGGAAGAAGCCAGGAAAAAGGAGTGGACTGAGAAGCCAGAAAGAGGTGGTGGCATGAGAGCCAACATTGACTCCAGACACGGTGCTGAAACATGCGACAGAACCGAATTTCATCTTCATCACAACCATCGGAGCTAGGTGATTTGATGAGTCATATTTTGCAGTGAAGAAATTAGGCACAGAGAGGTGAAATACCTCACCCACGTTAGCAGTAGGCAGAACTGATATCTGAGGCCAGAAGCATCAGCTCCAGAGTCCACGGCCAGCTTGAAGGACAGTGTTTCTGGAGGTGGGATGGGAAGATGTTTAAGGCTTGGCTTTGATCGAGGAGGGGAGAGCAAATCTGGAGAGAAATGGCGCGGCAGAGATGAGAGAGCTCCAGCCACATGGCTTCCACCTTCTTCGTCAGGTAGGAAGGAACAGGCCCAGGGCGTGTGAGGGGCTTTGGGAACTCAAGGACGGCAGATGAGGTTTGCCACAGTCAGGGAGGGGATTTGGATGAGATGACTGAGACAGACATGAGGGATGCCAGGTAGCAGCTAAGGTCAAAGGGCACAGATTTAAAATGAATCCAGCAGTCCCAGGGCAGAACTAAAGATATGGGACAGTAAAGTTTAGCCTAGGATTGGTGTTTATAAAAGTAAAAGATGTTAAGAGGGGAAACTGTAGGGAACAAGGGAGAACACAAATAGTGTGAATGTTGGCACAGTGGGTGAGGGGAATATTTTCAACATCACATCATCCATGCCAACCAGCACAAAGTGGACAGGGCAAGTAGCCATGAAGGGCTGTAACTGAGCTCTGCTGACCAGCCACCCTACTCAAACACACCCTGATTACAAAGGTCCCCCAAAGCACCCCCTACCATCCCAAATAAGTCTTCTTGGTTTAACAGTGAAGCCTTGTAACTCCTCTGGCCAAAACTATAGCCACACACTACACACGGCCATTGAGCACTTGCAATGTGGCTCGTCTGAATTAAAATGTACTATACATGTACAACGCAGGGGAATGTTGCCACTGCATTTCAAAGATTTAGTATGAAAAAAAGAGTTTAAAATATCTCAATTCACCATAGCTAAGATTTGGAAACAGCCTAAGTGACCATCACCAGATGAGTGGATTAAAAAACTGTGGTACATCTACACAATGGAATACTACGCTGAGGTAAAAAAGAAGGGACTCTTGGCTTTTGCAACAGCATGGATGGACCTGGAGAGCATTATGCTAAGTGAAATAAGCCAGTCAGAGAAAGATAAATACCTCATGATCTCACTCATTTGTGGAATATAGAGAACAACATAGACTGATGAACAGGGACAGATCTAAAGACAGAGAAACAGCGATCAGACTATTAATCCCCAGAGGGAAAGTAGGGGAGGGAGGGGACAAGGGGAAGAGATCAACCAAAGGACTTGTATGCATGCATATAAGCCAAACCAATGGACATGGACAACAGGGGGATGAGGGCATGAGTGGGGCTGGGGGGGGGGGGGGGGGGAGGATGGGGGTTTAATGGGGGGGGGGGAATGAGGACACATTTGTAATACCTTAACTAATAAAGAATTTAAAAAAAAGAAAAAGAAACTCTTACTAAAGAGAAATTTGAAAATAAAAAATAAATAAATATCTCATTAATTTTTTGGTATTGATTACATGTTGAAATGATATTTTGGATCTATAGGTCAAGTAAAAATATATCATTAAAATTAATTTTACCTGTTTCCTTTTTATTTAATGTGCTATTAGAACACTTAATATGTGACTTCCATTACATATTTATTGGAAAGAGCTGGTCTATAATGCAACTATGATATTAAATGTGGGCTACATAAATGTATTAGGTCAATATGCCCATTTAAGCAAATTGATTTATCTGAATAGCTCTCAGATATTCTTTGAGAGTGTGTGAAACAGAGGTGATAAGTTTTGATTTGTTGGGTGTGGGAATGGAGGGACAGGAAGATGTGGCCTGAATTAGGAAAGGTTTTTCTGTGGGAACCAAAAAAGCATTTTATGCTAACTAGCTGAATGGGGCAAAAAAAGGGCCAAACATCCAAAAGAGACCAAATGCTGCCAGAGATGACGAAGGCTGGCCTCTCTCCCAGTGTCCTAGCTCTGCACCATCCGTCTGCCCTTCCACTGACCCTGGGGTGACTCCCAAACCTCTTCCTTTCATCTGCTCCCACCAGACTCTCCCAGAATACTAAGCCCAACAACCTCACACACTCCAAAAAGTAATTACCACCTGGTCAGAACCAGGGGCCCCTCCCACAGCCCCCATTTCAGGAGCTTCTGCACACAATGAGAAGAGGAGGCAATATGATACAGCATGACTAGCATGGCTTGGAGCCAGGACACCCAGATTCGTCCAATTTTTGCTGTGTGAGTTTGAGTCATAGCACAACTTCTCAGGGCCTCAGCTGCTTCATTTGTCACACAATAACACCTACATCTACGGACTTGTCGGGGGTTTCATGAGATAACAGGAGTAAGAGGTCTTTGTTAAAGATGTGTTATACAAATGAAAGAGAACTATTATAATCTAGAGCCAGAAAGGGAAGGAGAGAAATGAAAAAGGGAAAGCAGGTAGCAGGGAGGGGGCCTTTACAAAGAGAGGCATGAATCCCCCTTCCACTAAGAGGAGGTGACTTTCCCCACAGGCAAGAGGGTGCCCGGCTGATGGGCAGGCGCAGGCCACAGCCTCCCTATCTGACACAGCTTCCTCGCCACATACCTGGCTTCAGGAATTCTTCTGCAGCTGCATAAATAAAAGTGAGTCCAGAGAAAACGTCCCAAACAAAACTGAATGCATCTTTTAATGAACTGCTTGAGATTAATTCTAATGTTACTCGGCACCGAAAAGAGGATTTTAAATTCCGCTGTGAAAAGTTATAACTCATCTCAGATTCACTCCCCACGCCCTAAAGTCCACCCCCATTCCTCCCTCAACATGGTGAAGGGTGGAGAATGAGGAATTCAAAGAATGGAAGATGTAAGCAGGGTTTGCTTTTCCCAACGGTGTAATGGGCTCTGATCATCCAATACCCAGCAAGCGGTGCAGAGCACATCTGCATTTTATTTAAGCCGCATTCTAGCCTTTGAAGGAAGGAATTATTATCCCCATTTTATAGGGAGAGAACTGAGGCTCAGAGGGTCCCCGTGGAGATTTACAACCAGCTCTTTCTATCCTGCAGTGCTTTCCACCACAGACTCTTCACAGGTGATGTACTAACCTCGTATGTTCAGGATAGAGCATTAGGGGGGAACACAGCAGGACAGATGTAAAACCTTATTCTTATTTAAAAAAATGTTTCTATCCAGATATGCATATATGGATATATATCTAGCTGTGTATAAGGATATAATTGTATCTCATATGGGTATAGTACCAAGTCTAGAGTAATACACTCTAAACCGTTCCACCTGCCTAACCACCAATTCTTGACAGTTGCAGTTTGTGCCTTCATACGTTTTTATGTTATTTTAAATGTTTGCTGCTAACTGGTAAGATGCTATAAATAACTCTGTAATAAGCACTTCCCAATAGGGCTTATTGGGCCTTTCAAATGGTAAAAAAAAACACCACATAATATTCTCTAAAAACTATTCAAAAAATGAAAAAAAAATCTTTTTCTTTAGTTTTCTTACCAATTAAAAAACCCAGAACAAATTTCACTTTGTTCTCTAAGAGTCCAATTTTTTAAGCTTACAAGCTTAATAAAGCAAGACAGTAAACATCTCACAATGGAATAAACATCTGCCGAAGACAGGCGTTTGGGTGTCCTTCTTCCACAAAGACACCGGACGCCATGGCTGGAAGGAGCAGGTGAAATGACTCATTGCAGGGCCCCAACATCTCCATCCCTCCAGGTGTCAGCTCCCACCCTTTACATCCTAGTTCCCTCCCCCAGCCTTCCTGCATCAAGCATTTTCCCCACCTAACTGCTTCTCCACAATTAAGATCTTCTGAGGAGCAGTACAATCCATTCCCTAATGTGATAAAGGGATTACAGTGCTGGTGGTTTAGGATTTTCTTTCTCCTCCCCTGCAGTGCATTAGCATTTTATTAGGGGCTTTCAGAACACAGTGTGTTAACTCCAGAGTGATCTGAATGGTGGAGACTTCAGGCAACAAGCTAACTGGCCAGTGGGAGATGCAACCTGTGACAATACGCTACAGTGAACACCTCAATGTTCACCACTCACCTTCTGGCCAGATGTTGCCATGTGGTGATTAATTCAAGGCTAGTATTTCCAGATCTGATTTTTTTCTTTTCAAAAAAAACAAAATCCAGGAATGTAGATTTATGTAAAATCTGGTTTTTAAATGTTTTATTTGAAAAAAACCACCAACACCATGCAGGTCAAACAAAACCCACATGCAAACGAAGTGTCGCCCATGTGCCCACCAGTTAGGCATTGACGTGGTCTCAGCCCACCTTCCTCTCCTCACCTCCAACTCCTCTGCCCCACACAAATGCAACCCACACCTCTCCCTGCGCCTGAATGCCTGTGCCTTTGCTCACACCTTATTGACCCTTTAAGATGCCTTGTCTTCTCTCCAAGAGTCATTTCCATCCTTCAGGAATCTGCTTAAATTGCACCCACTCTTCCTAATCCTAAATATTAATCTCAATTAATATTGCCCATGCTCCAAGGCTCTCTTCAGAAAGCAACGTCCCACCATGTGCTTCTCACTTAACTCCCTCTCATCCCCACAGCTTCTGCGTGTTTAAATCTTTCTGATAGATCATAAATTGCAAAAAAAAAAAAAAAAGAAGGAAAGAAGGGTTCTTGTGTGTGCCAGCTATGACTTTGGTACTATTATCTTCATTTTACAGGAGAGAAAACCAAAACTCAGTGAATAAGTGATTATCTTGAACTTCCTGTATAGTATACTATAGCTTTACAGGTCGTCTAGGCTCTCTTCTGCCTATACCTTTTCCTTCTGTCTCCATCTGGTAACTCCTACTCAACCCTCAAAACAGCTTTACCTACCAGCACCTTCCCCTGCTCCACACACCAGTCAGGACTGGTCCCCTCCCAGCTCTTGCTCCCACATCATTCTGCAAGAGCGCCTGCCAGAGCACTGTCTAGTAATTAGCTGAGTCCTTATCTCCTCTGTTGGACTGTAAGCCCCTTGCCTAGCACAGTACCTGGCCCAGAGTAAGTGATCAGTCAGTATTTACTGGATGGCAGGAAGGAAGGGGATGAGGGAATGACAGAGGGAAGGATGGAAGAGGGAAGAAAAGAGAACGCACAGGTAATCAACAAATGTGAGAGATAATGAACCCCATGGCTCCCAGCCTCACTTCTGGGTTGGAATTGAGTCTGGCTCCTTTGTGTTCCAGCCCAAAAGCAGATAACTGGGAAGCTCCAGCTGCACCCACCCCGCCCCCCCACCACTCCCCCCACACAACCCATCAGGGTGGGGCAGGCAGGGGGCAGGATGCTGCTTGGCTTTGGGGCCCCAGGAACCAGCATTCACTGCCACTCATCTCCTGGTCGTTGGCCCTGGGGAAAGTGATTTTCTGCACGTCGTCCGGCTGTGCTTTGAAAGGATAACTTCAGTTATGATGGATGATGGCAGTGATGAGCTTTTCCCAGAAAGCTGGCAGGAATGTGAACTGGAGAAGCTCACAGCAGGCCTGGTGCTAGGCAGACAATGCTCATTGCCCAGGGCAGACAAGGGGCCGAGGGGTGTCCTCTTCCAGAGAACCCTGGAAGTGAGGCACTCTGCAGGTTGCTAGAACATTCCTGTGACGTTGCCCCCACCTCAAAACCCCCTCCTCATTCGCTGGCCTGAAGGTGGGGCCAGGCTACCTCTGCCCCTGGACCCTCTCCCTGGCCCAGGCCAAAAAGAACCATCCTCATCTCAGGAGAAACTGCAGAGAATCTAGCCTTGGTTGATGTTCTCAGAAGCCCAACTGCCCTCTCAAGGGAGCAGTTGACAACACCCACTATGAGATCAGAGGTAAGAGAACTCTGGTCTCTTCCTCATCACTCCGCCAAGATCAAGCCAGGGAGAGAGGCCAAAGATACCACTTCCCCAGGGAATTCAGGCAGAAGATCTGGGAAAAGGTCACAGGGTCCACCCTCTCCCAGAGCCAGGCCGGATTCCAGGTCCCCTCCCACCCAGACTCCACGTCCAAACGGCTGAGGCAGAGGGTCAGGGTCCCCCTCAGTTCCCCCTTTTCTCCAGCTCCTCCCTAATGACCCACCCGCAATCTTCTGGTAAGCTCCCAGTGGCTTTCAATCCCACCTCCCAGGTGACTCCGAAAACTAGGCTCTCAATGAGGCAGGCGTAGGAGCCACAGGCACGTTAGCTCACAAATCCTCAAAGAGCCAGTACAGTAGGATCTTTTACCCTATTTTAAAGGCAAGAAATTGAAGTTCAAAACCATTTTATAATTAGAAAGGAAATAAATCTTAAAGGGAAACCACATTTCTTAAATAAACAAAGCACATACCAACAAAACCTAATAAGAACCAGGACTTCAGCAAGAGAACTGACCAAATAATCCTACTGCCTTAGAGACAGGAAGAAAAAAAAAGCTAATTTAATTGACTACTTATTATGTAAAGTGCTTTCTGTGCACTATCTTATTTCATCCTCGGGGTGACCTTATAACGCAATCTCTTATTGTCCCCATTTTACAGATAGGAAACTGAGGGGCAGGGAGGTGGTGTGACTTATCCAGTTAATCCACAGTGGAGGGTGGATTAACTGGTTCCCCTTCAGGATAACATATTTGCATGTTAACAACAGCTCTCAGGAAAAGACAAAGGAATCCAAAGGAATAATGAATGCAGGGAATTTCAGCCTCAGCTGGGCCAGTGGGCCGAGTTCACAGGACAAGAGCCTTTGGGAACCACCGGCCATCACCAGAAGGCGGCCACCCACAGACCTGGCTAACACAGGGCTCCATTCAGCAGCTGGCAAAGCCCGGGCATGAGGTAAAATGGAAGAAGACTGGGTCAGAGAAGGCCAGCCAGGAGGCAGGGCAAGAGTAGGGCAAGGAGCAACTGCAGAAGAATGTTTTCAGGTGCTCTGTGAGTGTCCCTGTGTCCAAAATAGCCTGCTTCACGGTGTGGGAGAGACACTTTCAGCGTTGGTGTCAGGGCTGGGCAAGGTACTGGAGCGGGAGTCCTGGGTTCTCATTCCAGCCCAGTTCCTCACTCCCTGTGCTGCCCGGGCCCTGCCACCTGCCCGCGCTGGTCCTCAAGGTCCTCACCTGTAAGACAAGAGGGATGGTCTAGGTAACCGTAAGGTTTCCTAGAGACAAACAGTAGGTGAAGAGGCTCAGGACAGAGGGAGCTCCTGGCCCAGGAGTGAGGGCGCAGGGAAGCTTCCTAGAGGAGCCCACACCTGGAGAAAATGGGACAGTCACCCAGTGGCAGAGGAGAACGGAGCACTCACATGGAAAGGCTGTCCCGAATGGCGCTGAAGCACCAGTTAGAGAATGCATCATTTCCAGGAGGCACCACTGTCTCCATGTCACTGATAGGAAAACTGAGGCTCGGCAGGGAGACAGCCAGGTGGCCGAGCCAGAGTTGGACTCCAGTTCAGCCTGACCACACAGCTTTTGCTCTTCATTTTTATCCTATCCCCACATTCACAGCACAGGTGCCTGTGAGTGGATTAAGGGTGGAGAGTAGAGGGGAGGAGGCGTGGAAACAGGCAAAAGGCTGAAGAGAAGGATGGGGAAGACACGATGGATGGACAGGAAGCACTTTCTTACTGAAACAAAAAGGCAGCCATAGTGTTTTTCCAAACAGACTCTTTGGTGGTTGCCTGTAGTTTTTAAGGGCATAAGGGTCTGGAATCAGCCAGATCTGAGCTGAGCTCCTGGCTCCACCACTTAGTACTTTTGTGACCTAGAGCAGAGGTATGAAGCTTAGAACCTCTCTTTACTCACCAATACAATCCTATATAATAAATGGGTAATATTCAAATTGACCCTAATGGTGGAACAACTGGGAATGACCAGTTGCTATGATGTACAATGAACACCAGGGGGCAGACGCTCAAGTCAGGAGCTGCCCCCTGATGGTCAGTGCGCTTCCACAGAGGGAGCACCACTCAGCCAGAAGCTGGCTCATGGCTGGCCAGTGCAGCGGTGGTGGCAGGAGCCTCTTCCGCCTCTGTGGCAGCACTAAGGATGTCCGACTAATGGCTTAGGCCCACTTCCTCGGGGGAGCAGTCCTAAGCCATTAGTCAGACATCCCCTGAGGGCTCCCGGGCTGCCAGAGGGATGTCTGATTGCCAGCTTAGGCCTGAACCCCCGGGGAGCGGGCCTAAGTCAGTCAGACATCCTCCAAGGGGTCCCGGATTGCGAGAGGATGCAGACTAGGCTAAGGGATCCATCCCCCCCACTCCCAGTGCACAAATTTTCATGCACCGGGCTTCTAGTGGGAATAATAACAGTCATAGCTCATTGGGTGGTTGGTAAATATTAAACTGCTGTATTTAAAGGACTTGGCACAGTGTATGGTACATGTTAAGCGTTCAATAAAAGGGAGCAAACCTCAGTGGGCTCTCCTCTCTCTACAGGCTTCCTCCTCAAAAGCAACATCTGGCCAGTCTCCCACAGCCTCAAAGACTCCCTCCTCCTTCCGTCTACCTCCCTCGCATTCCCTCCATTTCAGAACCTGCTTCAAAGTTACTTCTCCCAGGGCTTCTCCTCTTTCCTAGGACTTTAGCTTACATTTGATCAAGTGGTCTCATCAATTAGCCTACACAAGCCCCTTAACCTCTCAGGACCATAATTGTCCACCGGGTGGTTGCTTCAAGGGACTGGTTTGCATAATATCGGCCAAGCCATCAACACAGGGCCTGGTGGATTTGTGGGGCCTGGTGGGTTTGTAGGCTGATAGGAATTGTCTAACCAGTTGCCCATGTGTGCCTGCAATTTGTAAATGAGCCTCTGGATATACATCAAAACCTTCCACCCAAACCACAAATTATGTGCTCTTACAAATTTGCCAAACTATTAAATGGAGTTTACAACTGCTCAAGAATGTCTGTACTAATTAGACAGAGATAGATGAAAGATGGGGACGAGCGAGGGTAGGGAATTGGGAACTAAGCTTACTGACTTCCTGTCGGGGGCTCTTTCCCTTTTGGTGCCATGGACACCCTTTAGCACACTGATAAAACCTATGGACCCTTTCTCAGAATGTTTTAAAATATGCAACATAAAATGCATCACTTGACTACAAAGGAAACCAATTACACTGAAATACAATTATTAAAAAATCTTAAAATGAATGTGTAATGTATGTTCCTTATGAACACATTAAATAGCGAGCTCTAGCAGCGGGTGGAATAACTGCTTTAATCTCAGAGCTGCAATGGGCGTAACTCATAGCCCAAGATGTCTGCAGCAGCTGAACTGTGATATGAAAATATCTGTGATTCCTACTGGTAACAATATCACAGGTACTGCAAAGACATGCGGTTTATTGCCTACGTTCATAATTGAAGAAAATGCTAAATAAAGATGTTATTTCCTTTTCACCACCCAAGTTCACAGACTCCTCGGAATTCTACACATGGGCTGTTAACCCCAAGTTCAGAATCTCTGTTAGGTCCTTTACAACTCGGTAAGTATTCGTATTGGGCATATTATTGAATTCCAGCCCACCCTCATCTCCTTCTCCAGGAATCTCCCTCCACTCACTCCCCTTCCTGCTCCAAATGCTCAACTTCTATACACCTGGCCCTCCTCCATCCTCCACTCCCATCTGCTGGGCCCAGTGAGGACTCAGGTCTCAGCAGTACCCTATGCCCAGGCTGACCAGAGACCAGCCAAGACGTGGCCTGGAAAGAAAGCCTCAGCTTTTAGAGAACTGAGCTCAGATGTCAGGATCTTCTCTGGAACCTGAACTAACAGCAAAGAGGCTGGTGTGATCGTGTGGTGAGGGGGACGGTGTGGGCAGGTGCTGAGTTGAGCCAGTGGCATCCAAAGTGAAGACCAGTGACCGCCTGCACCAGTGGACTAGCCTTGAACTCAGAACCCTCTCCACCCCACCTCAAGGGTGTGCTTAGGTAGCAACGCTGCAGTGGACGGCCCCTCACCCTGCTCCCGAGAATCATTTAAGGGAGTCCCTGCTGTGTGTATCAGAAGGGCCTTCCTTAAGTCCGAATTATCAGTAGCATCTTACAAATGAGGAAGCTGAAGTTCGGAAAAGTTGAGTCATTTGCTTGTGCTCACAGGGCTAGTGAAATGGTGACGTTTTTATTCCCTCTTTTATCCTCCTTTTTTCGAGGAGCAGAGTGATGGCCTTTATTATTTATTTATTTAAAATCACATAAAATGATACATGAAACCCATCTCTCAAACTCTGATGTTACTGATAAAATGCCTCCCCCACACACATATTCAATATTAAACCTAGTACATGTAGCCATTCTTGGATATATTCAGCCACCACCCAACTTGACATGACCGTTCTTTTAAACCCTTTCCCAAGAGTAGGATGGCTACATTTTCCAAGGGGGGAGGGCATGGGGAGTGGTAATTAACAGCCGATGAGCACGGCACCTGGAAACACTCAGCCCTGCTGCCTGGTGCCCTGCTATGAAAATCAAAATCGATTTCACTGCGAGTCAGCATCTCTGGCTTCTGGGCAGAACCCACGCTGTGGAGGGAAATCGGCACTGAATTCTGCTCTTTTCTCTTGGCATGGAGCAAATTCCCCCCAATGCCATATTGCTCCCCACTTGTCACTTCACGTCAGCGCCACAAACTAGACATACCAAAGGAAACTACAGACACGAAGGGTCCTTCCACACAAAGGGGAAAAGCCACAGCCACATTAAAACATATATTTATCCGGTCAATACGTTCTATTTGCTTTTGGGGGGGAAATGGGGAAGGAGATGGGAATTGGGACTTGTGTTTTCTCCCATAATGCCTATGTCCCCGGAAAGCTATGTGAGGGGCAGGGTCTGGGCCCCAGCGAGACAGTGAGGCATTCTTTTGAAAATAGACTTCTTTCCTTTGGAGAAGAAATGGTCAGCCTGCTTTGTCAGACACCACCAATCCATAAATGCATGCCTGCATATCACATTAACCATCTACTTGAAATCGTGGGGCAACATTTATTTTATCTTGGAAACCACTGCAGGCCTATTTTTAGCCAGAGGGCCCCTCTTCTTTCCTTTAATCTTACTTTGAAATATTATTCACATAGACTGGACATGGTTCAGAGAAAGACCTACGAAACGCCTCTCAAACTCTGGGTCTGGGAGATTAGTATTCTGAAGCACAGAGAGGGTAGGGGTCCAGCTGTAAATCACACAGCCAGGTAACAGCAGATTTAGGCTCTGATTTCTAGACATCTGGCCTCCAAGCCCACAACTCACATGACTACAAAATTGCACAAAGTGGTCTGGTCTCCAGGGACAGAAGCTCTGTGAATGTTATCATTTATTAGATCCATAACCCTGGGCAAGTCACTCAACCTCTCAGAGCCTCACTTTCCTCATCTATTTATACACCGGGGACTTTGACATAACTATCTCTAGGATTATTCTGAGGATTAAATGTGCCAGGGCTTGACACAGAGGTGCCTTTTATTATACTGTACTGCTTCCGTGTCACATACAGAAGTGAGTGGGCCTGTCATCTGAAGTGTGATAACTGTGTCCGCACAACTGCCCAGAGATGGCGGGGGGGGGGGGGGGGGGGCGGGGGGGAAGATTGTTATCGACGCCATTTTACAGTCAGAAAAATTCAGTCCCCAGCCCGGCCCCCAGACATGACATAATTTGCATGACATCAGAGTTTCAAAAGTGAGCACATTCTCAGCATTCAGAAGTCCTAACTGTCCTCTCTCCCACACCTCCCAAGGCCTGGGATGAATTAGAAGTAATATCCCCTCCTCCTTCCCACACAGAGCAGAACCCCATATCACACTGGCTTATACTTCATGACCCTTCTTTGTAAACTGGGACCAGCACAGTCCCTGGTACCGAGCGGACTCAGTGCAGTTTTGATGAATGAGTGAATTACTGTCCTGATCTGCAGATAAGAAGGACTTGGTTGGCCCAGTAGCCAGAAGTAGGTGTCTTGTTGCAGAAAGCAAGAGAGAGGCCAGGCCAGCAGGCAAGAACTCCAGGGTTAACAAGCAAGAACCCCAGCCTCCCCATTCACTCCCTTAATCCTGCTCTATGGGGAAGAGGCTTTTGACAAGACCAAGAGCTGGGCCCCTGATCTTAAAGGTCCCATCTAGGGCCCAGAAGATAACTGTGAAGCACACGTGACCCTCCTCCAGCTAAAACAGATGTAATAACACTTCAGGCAAGGGGCAGCCAATAGGCCAGGGAGATGGCCCATCTGTCTTCCTAATTGTCAACTCTGCCCATAATAAGATTTTTCTCTCTGTCACAACCTTAGGCTGCTACTGAACTGAAGCAAAACCAAGATATCCATCTTCCAGCTACGTGCAATGGCCTTCACAAGGTGCCAGGGACCAAAGGAGGCTATTTGGCTAAAAGAAGAAGCCCTGGACCGGAAGTCAGGAGCTGGGTGGTGGTGGGGGGTGGGGGGCGAGGGGGAGGGTACATGCTCTTAACCAGCTGCAGATGCTTGGGCAGTCACTGTACCTCACTGGCCTCTGTTTCCTGTAAAATTAAAGTCCAAAGTTCAGGAAATGGGGTCAATGGGGAGGCAAGGGCTGTGAACCATGTGACATTTCATGCAAGATATTTTAGATTATATACATTTGAGATGTTTCTATTTTGTTTTATATTATGTTTTTATTGATTTCAGAGAGGAAGGGAGAGGAAGAGAGATAGAAACACCAATGATGAGAGAGAATCATTGATTGGCTGCCTCCTGCACGCCCCCTACTGGGGACTGAGCATGCAACCCAGGCATGTGCTCTTGACTGGAATTGAACCCGGGACCTTTCAGTCTGTGGGCGGATGCTCTATCCACTGAGCCAAACCAGCCAGGGCTGTTTCTATCTTTTGATTCTTCTCCTTTCCTCTCTCAAAATCAATTTTAAAAAATGTGTTTTTTGGGTGTGGAGAGAGCAGAGCGCCTGAAGAATGGCTTCGCTGTGTACAACACATCCAACAGCAACTTGGGCTTACTCCTCACGGGTGGCAGAATACTATGGCCTTCCTGTGACATTACGCCCTATACATGAAAAAAAAAATGTGTTTGTTTTAAAAAGTTGCACAGTGCAGCTGATGCTCACTGTGACCGAGGCATGTCCAGGGAGCTCTGGAAACAATGAAATGGAGCATTTGACTGGTCAGGAGAGGCCTTGGCTCGGGTGGGGATGGGGTAAGGAAACCTTAAATTTAATGCTGAAACTGAAAGCTGAGTGTGCACTCACTGGATGAACAAGTAGGAAGAGTATTTTAGACAAAGGGCAGCATGTGCAAAGGCAAGAGTGTGTGTTCTAGGAACTGCTTGGAGTGTGACTGTGAGCAGAACAGACAGTGCTCACTGAGAAGGGAGGAGATGGGGGAAGTGATAGGCCGTATAAGGAATCTTACACTGCAGGCAAAGAATTCATTCTAGTTTCAAAAGTCTAAGAGGAGCCACCACTCCCAGCATGAACCTCCCTAGATGTTGAGCAGAGGCCTTGGTCAGTTTTGAGCACAGCTGCCAATAGGGAACAACTGGTGGAAAGGCTTGCTGCTTCTTGGCACCCTGAACGGGCATGGGCTGTCCAACCAAGATGCTGGTGTGCATGGGGGGTGGGGGTGGGGTGAATCTGGCACCTGTCTGTCAGTCTCTCCCTCTTTCTCTCCCAGCCAGGGGGACTCCAAAAGGGCATTATAAAGGCTGAGAAAGGAAGGTACTGATCGGCCTAGGTCCGTGGTCGGCAAAATGCAGCTCGAGAGCCACATGCGGCTCTTTGGTCCCTTGAGTGTGGCTCTTCCTAAGCCTTAGGAGTACCCTAATTAAGTTAATAACAATGTACCTACCTATATAGTTTAAGTTTAAAAAATTTGGTTCTCAAGAGAAATTTCAATCGTTGTACTGTTGATATTTGGCTCTGTTGACGAATGAGTTTGCCGACCACTGATCTAGACGAGTCTCAACTGGGCTGACTGGGCACTTCCAGTCTCTGCCACGTATCTGTTCCATGCCAGTAGGCTACCTCAGGAAAGTCCTCATGGAGATGACAGAAACACAAGAAAGAGCAAGGCCTCTCGAGTGGTAGACTTAGAAGCACCATACTTGCACTTCTGCTTCATTCTATTACCCAAAGCCAGACACATGGTCAAGTCCAGAAACAGAGGCAGAGGACACTTCAAAGTTAAATGCCCAAGGGGGTGGATGCAGAGAGGGTAAAAGATCATTCAACCCATCAGCAAGACCTATCAATTCTACCTTAAAAATACTTTCCACACCTGTCCAATACTCTTTCTATCTTATTGCTAACACCACTTCAGTTCACCATGATCTCTCTTACCTATCACCACCTCACTGCTCTGTCCAAATCTTTCTTGTCCATTCCTTCTCAGACCATTCTCAATGCAGCAATGAGAATAAACTTAAAAAGAAAACCTGCTCTGACCACTCATTTAATTAAGTCTGCCAAATGGTTTCCTATTGTTCTCAGGATAAAGGTGAAAATCCTGACTAAGGCCTGAATTGTTTTCAATTTTCAATTGAGGGGTTATTTTAAAGCAAATAGGTGGACCTGGTAAAAGGGAGAAAGAGAGTGAAGAGGGAGTGTGGGAAAGAGAGGCTTTGTAATGACTTCCATGTGAGGACAGCCTGGGACCCCTTTTTCCAACCTCATCTCCTTCCATCCTTTCTTTCACTTTATGGTTGGAACACATCATAATTCCCCAACTTGTACACTATTTCAAGCCTCTGGGTCTTACTGGACTGCTCTGTGTCCAAGTAGAGTTCTTTATCCCTCCTTCTGGTACGGATTCAAAACCCCCTGCCTTTTTCCTTTCCTTCTTCTAGGGAAAAAGAAGAGAGGAGAAGAGCCCTGATTGGTTTGGCTCAGTGGATAGAGTGTCGGCCTGTGGACTGAAGGGTCTCAGGTTTGGTTCCGAGAGAGAGAGAGAGAGAGAGAGAGAGAGAGAGAGAGAGAGAGAGAGAGAGAATGAGGGAGAGGATGAGGGGGAGAGGATGAGGGAGAGGATGAGGGGGAGAATGAGAGGGAGAGGATGAGGGGGAGAGGATATGAGGGGGAGAGGAGGAGGGAGAAGAGGAGGGGGAGAGGATGAGGGCCAGCAAAGGCCAGCTCAGGAACACCCTAATTAAGTTAATAACAATGTATCTACCTATATAGTTTAAGTTTAAAAAATTTGGCTCTCAAAAGGAATTTCAATCGTTGTACTGTTGATAGTTGGCTCTGTTGACTAATGAGTTTGCCGACCACTGGCCTAGGTGATGGGGTGCAGAAGCAAGGGGCATGCCCATTTGGTTGAACCGCTGCTCATCACCTGGGAAACATATTTCAGTTCCTCTAATCAACTCTGTTACTAAACTCAGGGCCCTCTCACATGCTGTTCCTTCTGCCTTAAAGGCTCTCTCCACACCCTTCAACTGGTTAATTCCAGTTAGCCTTCTAAGCAACTACTGTGCCTACCACAGATTCTCTTAGCATCTTAACCTTTCATTCAAAGAATGCAGCACTTCATAATTCTATATTTGAGTGATTTGATTCACGTTGGTCTTGGACACTGGACTGCAAGCTCCATGAGGCCAGACACTGTCCGTTTTGCTCATTTCTCTATCCCAGTACCTCGCCCGTGCCTGGCTCAGAGCAAGTATTTGTTGGTTGAATGGAAAGCCTTGTGTGGACCCTGAGCCACTCTTCCATTCGCACTGCCCTTTAACATTTCCCACAGCTCACATTAAGGTCCAGTGAGGAGTCTGGACAGGGAAGGAGGGCGGGACTCCACAAGGCAATATCGGAGTGGACTCTACTTCTATCCCAAGTGTAGTTCCGTGTTCTCCTGTGCCGTCTTGAAGGGGCTCTAAGGCACCCGCAATTGGTTTACCTACCCAGGCAGGTCCTCGGGGATTGTATTTAATTCAATGCTTTCTCCTCAGGCCTCATGCTGGTCAAGGTGACATCTGACCACCTCCTGACCCTAATTGGTCAATAGAACTTTGTCCAGGCTTCAAGGGGTCATCCTCGAAAAGGGGGGAATCGCCTTCTCCTCTCCTGGAAAAATGTCCCCTCCTCTCCCTCCATTCCAGCACTCTGGGGCTCCTGGGCACTAAAACCCCTGGTTCCTGGAGCCCTAGCAGATGCCCTAGGCTAGGGCAAGCGCAGATTCAGGCCTGATGTAGGGGCTCTGGGGCTCCACATTCCCATGCCCAGTAACTGGCCAGGCAGCAGGAACACGGTACTTGGGGGTCAAAGGTTTGACCTTAAAAGAGGGATGCGAGGGAGGGAATCCCACCAAGGGGTGCACGGGATCGCAAAAAGCGTCCTTGGCCGCCCGCGCGCCGGCGGAGCCCGACTGCCTCCACCCAAGGTCGCAGCCCAGCGGGAGCGCTGGAAAGTTCAGAGGGCGGTCGGGGTAGGAATTGGCGGCCGGCTTTTCGGAAAGAAGGAAGACTAAGAGCTCATTTCAGGGAGTCCTGTGAGCCAGGGGCAGGGCGCTCCAGTCCCGCAAGCTGCATCCCGGACCGCAGCGCCCAGCTCGGAAGCGCTGGGCGGGGGCTGCACCACCCCAGCCGCAAGGACGACGCGGCCTTCCCCCTCCTCACTGGTCTCTTCTCTGCCCACCTTCGGGCGCCGGGAGCCAGTCAAGGCGCCAGGAGAGAGGCGCCCGCCCTTAGGCTGTTTCGGACCCCCAAAGGGGGCTCCGGTCGGCCCAGGATGCAGCAGTCTCTGCCGTCAGGGGGGCCCGGGACGCGGCGCGAGGAGGGGGCGAGGTGGGGGCGAGACGGGCGGCGGAGGCAGAGGAGCGTGGCGGGGCCAAGACCCTGGTGGCGCAGGACTGGCTGCTGGCACTCCCACCACGCAGGGCGCGGGCCGGGGGCGCGGGGCGCCTTACCTTGGCGAGCCGCGGAGTCCGGCGGAAGGCGGCCGGGCCAGCGGTGAGCGCACAGCCCGGCTTTGGGGTGCACGCAGCCTCCGGTGCACAGTCCCGTCTCGGGCGCGCACCCCCGGCGTCCCGAGCGCGCACACCCTCGGGCGCCCTCTCGCCTGCGGATTCGGCCGGAGCCTGGGGCGCACGCCCCGCGGGTCACACCCACCGCGGCCCCCGCCCCAGCTTCGCCCCGCGTCGCCGGCCCAGCACCACCGAGTCCCCGCCTTCGCCGGGAGAAAAGAAAGACTGACGCGCGCGGTCTTCGGTGTGTAGGAAGGGGCAGCACTTGGAAATCGAGGGGAGGGTCTTAGCGGTGACAAACTCAAGACGCCTTTGGACAGTTTGGAAGAGAAACTTTCTGAAAAGAGACCTGAGAACTGATCTGTGCATAGCGCCTTTCTGATTGCCCAAAGTGCTTTCACATACGTTTATCTCAGTTCATCTTTGCCACAACAGTTCGTGGGGCATTTGTATGTCACACTAGGCGATGACTGGCCGAGCGGGCACTAGAACCCAGCCTTGATCATGAACCGGAGCTGGGTGGGCTGAGGTACTCGCCAGCGGGAGGTGGAAGAGTGAGGGTGGGAGTGGGGGAAAGGCAACTTCTCTCTCTCCTAAGTCATGCCTTTATCCATTTGCTTTTTTCCTTCCCACTCACGGCGCTAGCCTCACTCAGGAATCCTAAATCTTTCACTTCACACTCACCCCCCTACCCCGAAACACTTTTTATCAGTTCAAAAGATTTTCATTAAGATTAATAACCTTGAATTATGATAAGATCAGTAAGTGCCAGATGTTGTGCACAATATAAACTTAAAAGGAAAGAGCTGATATTGCCCCATTTTACAGATGTGGACAAACAGACATGAGAGGGGTACAGGGTAGCCTGGGGGACCCAGATCCCAACTCTGGCCCACCGTGTGTACCTGTCAAAGGGCCCTTTGACATAGGGTAAGCTTAACCAGAGGAGGCTCATTTTTTACACTGACATCCTGAAGGAGGAGATAATTTGGGGCAAGGGACACTTGCAGGATTTTCATTTTCCTGTGTTGATGGACCATGGTCATTACAATGGCTTCACTTCCACCAGGCTCTTCTAAAAGCAAAATAACAGCCCCAGAGAAATAATAAACTGCAACAGAGACTTGGCCCCAATATTGGGAAGAGCAGGGAGCGATGGGGACTTCCATGACCTGTGGGCAGCTCCAGGCTCCTGCCCAAGTGAAGTGGCTGCTGCAATTCAGTTATAGTTCATTTTAGATATTCAGGGCAAGGAATTAATATAGTTGGATGTTCCCGCTTTTAAGAGAAGCTGTAAATTCAGATATTTAAGTGAAGTCTCAATTTGTTGATAACTTGCTTTTAAAAATGGTAAATACTTGATATCTAGGTCAATGTTGTTCAAGCCAAATGAGTTTTTAAAAATATATATATTTTATTGATTTTTTTACAGAGAGGAAGGGAGAGGGATAGAGAGTTAGAAACATCGATGAGAGAGAAACATCAATCAGCCGCCTCCTGCACACCTCCTACTGGGGATGTGCCCGAAACCAAGGTACATGCCCTTGACCAGAATCGAACCTGGGACCTCACAATCCGGAGGCTGATGCTCTATCCACTGAGCCAAACTGATCAGGGCCAAGCCAAATGAGTTTATGAACAGATCCAGTTCTTGGAGCAGGGGTTTGTGCCCTGGAAATCGGGGGTACTTTATACTATTAACGTGGGCCTCCCAACACCCCGGTGGGATGGGCCCAGCAGAGATGACTATTCACATTTTCTGGGAGAGGAAACCCCAATTAAGGAGGTTCCAATGACTAGCCCAAGGTCACACAAGTCAACCAGAGCTAGAACTGAAACCCAGGCATTCCAACTCCTGGTCCTAGCGCCTTCCCTCTGCATTCTCTGATCTCATTAAGACTTTGTTCCTTGCTTTCTGGGTGTTTTGAGCCAAGTTAGGCATGAAGTGGCTCTGAGGTGTGGTGACAGAGCACCTTTCCTGGGAAGATGAAGCCAGAGTGCCAGCTGCTGTCCTCGAAAGCTTGGCCTGATGACTCAGAATGAAGCTGTGTCATGAGGGTAAAGCTGAGTCAGAGGAAGCAAGCTTGGAACTGGGGCAGCCCAGGCTTCTGAGTCCCAGAGCAGGGAATCAGGAAACAGGAATAACAGACTAAGCAAATACACCTGCTCGTAGCCCCCAACTCCCCTCCTCAAATAAACCAGAAGCCACGGACACAGAGATATCAGCTAGAGCACTGCTTATTTTTCCTGTCATGACAGGAAAGTCAGCAAGAATGAGGCTGGAAAGTAGACTCCTTGGGTGGTCGTAGGACTAGGGGTACTTTGCAGGCAGCAGGTCTTCTAGAATCTCAGGTTTGGGCATGTCCACTGCAGGACCAGCATGGGTCTTTCAGACAGAGTGAGTCTGCAAAGCTGATTTAGAACGACCAGACACAACACTGCTGTAGACTGCAGCTTGTAAGCAGAGGACCAAGCTGCAGTAAAAGAATGAGTCCCTCCTTCCCCAGCCCTTTGCTGGAGCTTGGGGTATAGGAGGAGTAACAAGAATTCACCATCTACCATGTATGTGCCAAGCTCTGAGCTGAACGTTTTACATACATGATCTCATCAGGAGTCACAATAAAACTAAAATGGTGGTTCTCCTGCCAAGGATGATGAGGTGCTGTGTCACTTGCCTGAGGACTCGCAACTAGTACATGGGGAGGTAGGAGTCACACTTAGGTCTTGGTGACTCCAAAGACTAAACCGTCTCTAACTGAGGCCTGGAAATTGTGGCCAACATGGAGATATGTCACTCAGATTCTGCTTCAACAAAGTACTGCCAAGCTGTAAGCACTGTGGTTAGTTGACACCTTCACAGTGTGGTGAGCTCTTGTGGGGTCTGCCTCAGTCAATGGTGTGCTGGTATTGTTGTTTTATATATATACTAGAGGCCCGGTTCACAAAAATTTGTGCACTCGGGGGTAGGAGACCCCTCAGCCCGGCCTGTGCCCTTTTGCAGTCTGGGACCCCTCGGGGGTGACCACTTGCTGGCTTAGGCCTGCTAGCCAGGGGATTGGGCCTAAGATGGCAATCAGACATCCCTCTGGCAGCCCGGTAGCCCTCGGGGGATGTCCACTTGCCAGCGGGGAGCATACCTAAGCTGCAGTCGGACATCCTTAGAGCTGCTGAGGAGGCAGGAGAGGCTCCCACCATCACTGCTGTACTGGCAGCTATCAGCCTGGCTTGTGGCTGAGCAGAGCTCCCCCCATGAGAGCACCCTGACCACCAGAGGACAGCTCCTGCATTGAGCGTCTGCCCCCTGGTGGTCAGTGTGTGTCATAGTGACCAGTTGTTCCCAGTCTTTCTGCTGTTAGGGTCAGTTTGCATATTACTCTTTTACTATATAGGATAGAGGCCTGGTGCACGGGTGGGGGCCGGCTGGTTTGCCCTAAAGGGTGTCCCAGATCAGGGTGGGGGTCCTGCTTGGGTGCCTGGCCAGCCTGGATGAGGGGATGATGGCTGTTTGCAGCTGGTCACCCCCTTCAGGGTAGGGTCCCCACTGGGGTGCCTGGCCAGTCTGGGTGAGGGGCTGAGGGCCGTTTTCAGGCTGGCGGGTGACTGAAGCTCCCAGCCTCTTTTTTTTTTTCTTTTTTTTAATTCTGGGATTTATTTACCTTCTATAGCTGTCACTGGAGCAGAGAGCCAGCTCCAGCTCTGAGGCCGTGGTTGGCTGAAAGCAGGTACCTGGTGTTTGTTTAGCTTCTATAATTGCAACATTGTTGCATCTGGAGCTCAGAGCCGGGCTGCGGCAGGCAGGGAACATTGGCTTCCTCCATCACTGGAGCAAGCAAGCTTCATGTTCGCTTCAGCTGCGTGGCTGCCGGCCGCCATCTTGGTTGGCAGTTGATTTGCATATCTCGCTGATTAGCCAATGGGAAGGGTAGCGAAGTTACAGTTAATTACCATGTTTGCCTATTATTAGATAGCATATATATATATATATATATATATATATATATATAAATTTCAGAGAGGAAGGGAGAAGGAGAGAGAGATAGAAACATCAATGATGAGAGAGAATCATTGGTTGGCTGCCTCTTTCATGCCCCCTACTGGGGATCGAGCCCACAACCTGGGCATAAGCCTTTGCCTTGAATCAAACCCAGGACTCTTCAGTCTGTAGGCCAGCGCTCTATCCATTGAGCCAAACCGGTTAGGGTATGCTGGTAATGTTTAACAGCCAACTCTCAGGGGGGGAAATTGTGTGCAAAAATACATTTGATTTTCATTATTCATGGTAGTTCTATAAAGTGGCTACAAATACTGAAATTGCTAATATTGAACTACTGTTCCCAGGGGAAATGCAGGGTTAAGTTTCTATAAGCTTCTGGGCACTTTTTCATCAACTGATCAATACATAGCCTTGCTTTATGGTTTTGTTTAAAGACTATATATTATACTTTTAATATATAGGGTTTCCCAAAAAAAATGTATACACACTTTGAATGATTATAAAGTTAACATACAGTTAATTTTCAAAATTTAAAAGAATTACCCAGTTAGTGCGGCTCAGTGGTTGAGCGTCGATCCATAAACCAAGAGGTCACTGGTTCGATTGCCAGTCAGGGCACATGCCCGGTTTGTGGGCCTAATCCCCAGTAATGGGTATGAAGGAGGCAGCCAATCAATGTTTCTCTCTCACTGATGTTTCTATCTTTCACTTCATCTCTCTTCCTCTCTAAAAATCAATAAAAACATTAAAAAATTATTTTTTAAAGAATCAACAGAAATGAATATATTTTTTTCAAGGCCTGTTTTCAAACTTATGACCATTCTGGTCCAGGCACTGCTGATAATGTGAAGCAATGGAATCACAAACATCAAGAATCATTTTGTTCAGTATTTGTGTGCTCTCAATTTGTCACCCTTGCTGGTTTTGTACTGAAAACTTTATATATTATGTATCTCCATTAAAAAAGTCTAGTGTCACTTTAGGATAAATTTTCTCTGTCCAAAGCTTAGTCTGGTTTCACCCATGATTTCAATTCAGTTAAACCTGAAAAGGAGTGAAAATTAAGGGAGTTATCAGCTGTTAAAGTGTGTATGCATTCTTGGGGGACATGCTATATATTGTTGATTCATTAGCAGTGCACTAATGGCTAACAATGCTATAACTCACACCTGAGAAATGTTATCTTCTAACACATATATTTTCTCCATAAGGTACATCACAGCCTCCTTGTGCTTAGGTACACTAGGTAGCACTTCAAAACTATACTTCAGTGCTATTTTAAACAGTGAAATTGCCTGCAAAAAAAGCACAAAAAATACAAAACAGTACCACTAAAAAGACTGTCAAAAGGACACTTGTTTGCAACATGAGAACTAAAACAAGAAGGCCGAGGGTTGGTCACCTTGTTCAACATCAGTTGAGGATGTGCATGTCAGGTGACTCAAGGCTTTCACCACTCTGCATGTCGGTGAATGACTGCAAAAGTGCTGCAAATATTGGTTTGGGGGTTACAAATAAATGTTAGCCAGTCAGTGAATTTGCAAACACAGAATTCACACATATGAGGATCAGCTGTGCATATACATATCTGAACATGCCTTCTAGGCCCTTCACATTCACAACCCATCCTTCCAGGTTAATCTCCCACGATCCTCCAGCCAGACGGGACTGTTCACCGTTCTCCAAACATGTCCCATGCTTATCTCGCTTTGTGACTAAGTGCAGGCTGCTGTCCACATCTGGATTCTTTCTTCTCTGCCTCCCAACACACACGCACACACACACACACACACACACACAGTCTTCCCATGTCTGAATGATTCTGCTGTGCAGTTGTAGCTCCTGCATTAAAGCCTTTTTAATGCCCCAGACAATGGAGTTCCTTCATCCTTGCAGCCATGGTGGCATTTTGAAGCCTATATCAGACACTGATCATGTTCTACCTTATATTACAAGACAGCCTCAGTGATCTCCAAAAAAAACACAATTATGATCATGCCACTCACCTCCTTAAAATTTCTCAAAAGCATTGCATTGCTCCAATAAAGGCTAGATGCTTTTAAGAGGCTTGAAAGACTAGCCCCTTACTACCTTTGCAGTCTCCTCTTGTGTCCTCCATATGCTTTCTCCTCTAGCCACATGAGACTCCTCTTAGTTCCTCTAACTCACTGGGTTCTTCCCTGCCTAGAGTTCTCGGCACATGCTATGTATTCTTCTGCCTGGAATTTTCCTCCTTTCAATTCTTTGTGTAGATAATTAATACTCATCCTATGAATTTCAGCTGAAACATTACTTCCACAAACATCACTTCTCTCTGATCAGCCCCTAATCCCCAGACTGTTAGGAGTTCCTGGTCTCTGCTCTCAAAACATCTCTGTGTTAAATTATGTGTTATTGCCTATTTCTCCCACAAGATTATGATTACATGAAGAGAGCCCTATATCGTTTTATGTATTTCAGCAGCTAGTTCAGAATCTGGCACATAAATGTAAATTCCGGTTCTCAATAAATGTTTGATGAATGAACAAACAACTAAATCTCCATTATCCTGACATCTGTTGGGAGTGATGGAGAGCAGACAGCTAAAATAATGGTGAAGCTTTTAAGTTTTCTTTCACTTTTAAATTACTATCTTGGTGTTTTATACTACACACTTAATTCTAAACTCAAAAGAGTTATTATTATTATATTCAAAAAGATTATGCTCCCACTACAGTATGTTATACACAAAAATCAATTAGATAATGTAGATTAAAATGTGAAAGCTAATCAATAAACTTCTAGACTGTAACATAAGAGAATACACATGTCCTATAAAGAAGCAAATATTTCTTAAACAAGACACCAAAAGCACTAACTCTAAAGAAAAACATTGATATATTTGGAAGATATTAAAATTGAGAACTTCTGTTTATCAAAACTTATTGACATAGACAACAACCATTTTATTCTCTCTTATGATTCTGTGGTTTGACTGAACTCAGCTGAGCAGATCTGTGGCTCCACCCAACGCTGGTTGAGGCTGAGTCATCTAAAGCTAATTTATTTATTTATTTATTTATTTTTAAATATATTTTTATTGATTTTTCACAGAGAGGAAGGGAGAGAGATAGAGAGAGTTAGAAACATCAATGCGAGAGAAACATCGACCAGCTGCCTCTTGCACATCCCCCACCGGGGATGTGCCTGCAACCCAGGTACATGCCCTTGACCGGAATCGAACCTGGGACCTCTCAGTCCGCAGGCTGATGCTCTATCCACTGAGCCAAACCGGTTTTGGCATCTAAAGCTAATTTAAGCTGGAACATCCAAGATGGCTCTTTCAAATGGCTGGTTAGTTAGAGGGAAGAGTAGGCCCAGAACTGGTATAGCATCACTTTCAACATGATGTATTGCTTAAGTAGTCGCAGGGCAAGCCTAGATTCAAGGGGAGAGAGTAAAAAAACCATGAAGAGAGTATAACAGCAAATCACAGAGAGGTTCTCAAAACTTATATGTTAGCAGTTGAATTGTGTCCCTCCATCCCCAAATTCATAGGTTGAAGTCCTAACACCTAGTACCTTAGAATGTGACCTCATTTGGAAATAGAGTCATTGCAGATGAGGTCCTCTGAAATAGTGTGGGCCCCAATCTAATATGACTGGTGTCCTCATCAAAGGGGAAATTTACCATGTGAAGATAAAGGCGGAGATCTACAAGCTAAGGAGTACCAAAGATTGCCAACAAGCCACCTGAAGCTAGGAGAGAAGCATGGAACAGATTTTCTCTCAGAAGGAACCAATTCCAACAACACCATCATCTTGTACTTCTAGCCTCTGCAACTGTGAAACTATACATTCCTGTTATTTAAGCTATCCAGTTTGTGGTGCTTTGTAATGGCTTTACTAGGAAACTAACACAATATATAAAGAATTGTCTCCAAAGCAATAGGTATAAAACAATCCAAAAGAGAAATGCCCAAAAGTTTAAACAAACACTTCACAAGAGAAGATACTTAAAAGGTCAATCGTATGAAAAAGTGCTCAACATTATTAAAGAAACTCAATTTAGCCTCAATAAGATATCACTGCACACTCCAGAACAGCTCATAGCAAAAATGTTAATAATATAAAGTATTGGCAAGAATATAAAGCAAACAAAACTTGTAAACATTGCTCCTGGAGTATAAATTGGTACAACCACCTTAGAAAACTGCCAATATCTACTAAAGTTGAATATACATATACTCATGACCCAGCAACTCCATTTCTTAGCATAGATCCAATAAAAATGTGCACATATGTACACCATAGGACATAATCATGAATTGTTATAGCAGTACTATTCACAATTTCCCCAAACTGAAAACATTTTAAATTTATGTCCAGTGTAGAATGAGTAAATAAACTGTGGTTTAGTCATACAACAGAATACTATACAGTAGTGAAAATTAACCAACTACTGCTACATGATAAACATGGATGAATTTCACAAAAATGAATGAGTACCAAATACAAAAAGTATAGACTGTATGATTCCATTCAATACAGTTCAAACACAGAAATAACTATTTCTGTAATGATAGAAATCAGGATAGTGGGTATCTTTGGAAAGAAAAGAGTGACTAGGAGGTGACACAAGGGGGTTTTGGGGGATAACAAAGTTCTATTTTTTAATCTGGGTTTATTTACAAGACTATGTTGCTTTGTAAAACTTCACTAAATTTTACTTTATTTGTGCACTTCTTTGTGTCTTATAGTTTAACGTAAATTTTTATTTAAAAATTAAATACATTCCAAAGTGTCAGGTCATCTCTACCCATTGATAATGGGAAATTTTGGTCACGCTTTTCACATTTGTGATGATTTATAAATGTGCTCTACTGGAAAATCATTCTGAGCCTTTTGAGATTTTGTAAAGAGGAAAGAAGATGATAAATTTAATTTATATTTTGTATATAATGAAACTTTGTTGTATATGTGAAATATTCACTATTCATTAAGTATTTAAAACTTGGTTAAATTATAGCATAGACAATAGCATATTAAGCAAAGAATTTGACATTAAGCTGGGAGGCACAGAATTAGTAGTGAAACATCTCAACAACAATGTACATTCTAATCCTATCTAATAAAGAGGGAATATGCTAATTGACCCTCATGCCGTTGCAAAGATGGCAGCGCCCACAGCCAATAAGGAGGGAATATGCTAGTTGACTGCCATACCCTCAAAGATGGTGGCGCCCAGTCTCCTCAGCCCCCCAGCTGCCCAGGGCCAGCCTGAAGCACAGGCAAGCTTTGGATGGCAGCTGCCTACTGCCCTGGGCTGCCCAAAGCTCAGGTAACCAGGGCCAGCCGAGGCTTGTGCTGCCGGCAGTGGCAGCAGCACAGGTGTGATGGGGCGTCGCCTTCCCTTGGTTGCCCGGTCGCCTCCTGCCCCTGAGGGCTCCCAGACTGTGAGAGGGGGCAGGCCGGGCTGAGGGAACCCCCACTCCAGTGCATGAATTTTCATGCACCGGGCCTCTAGTCTTTATATAAATGGCAGCATACAGTCTAACCTTCCTGAACATGCACTTCCTCCAGCTTGGGCTCTTTCTCTCTTAATTCCAGGTCATGTCACATGTTTCATCCTCTGCCCAGTACAGTCTTACATAACTCTTCACCTAGCTAACTCCTTCTGACTCTAGTTTAGGTATCACCTTACTCCTCTGAGGATGGTCTCTGAGATGGCCCCCCAGTGAGCCCCCTCCTCCTGGTATTATGCCCTGTTCAATGCCCTTCCTTTGAGTGTGGGCTGGATCTAGTGATTTACTCTAACAAATAGAATATGGCAAAAGTGATGGGAGGACACTTAGGAAATTAGTTTACAAAAAGACTGTAGCTTCTTCCCTCTTGGGTTTGCTCTCTTCTTTCCTTCTCCCACTCCCTTTCTCTCAGAACCCTTGCTCTGAGAGAAGAAAGGGGCCTTGTTGTGAGTAGCCCTATGGAGAGGCCCACGTGGCAAGGAACTCGTGTTTCTGGCCAACAACCAATGAGGACCAGAGGTCTGCCAACCGCCAAGGGAGAGTGCTTCAGGGTGAAAACACTCCAAGTCAAGCATTGAGATGACTGCAGTGCTAGATGGCACTTGGATGGCAGCCTTGTGAGACCTTGAGCCAAAGGTGCCACTAAGCTATACCCAGATTTCTGAACCACAGAAACTGTGAGTTAATACATGCTTGCATTGTAGGCAGCTAATGTTTAGATTAATATGTTACAAAGCAATAGGTAACTAATACAACCCCCACCTTCACCCCCCTCCCAACCCAGGTTGGATTTGTTGCTCCTGTTATACTCAATGTTCCCCATAATCACAGCATTTATCACACCTTATAGTAATCTGTTTACTGGCCTATTTCTCCCATGAAAGAGACCAGGGACCATGTCTTTCAAGTTTTATCATTCCAGTTCCTAGAATGTGGTTGTACTCAATAAGTGTTTAATTAACACATGAAAGAATAAGTACATGACAGCTGTGTAACCTGGGGAAATAACCTCCCTGATTCTTAATCTTCTCATTTGTAACATTTGTAAAATTCAACATCCATTGGATTCAGTAACTGGAAGATCATTGAAGATTGTGGCAGATTGTATTTTTCAAAGATGACCGCAAAATATTTCCCACCCCACATGCTCTTCTACAATGTGATCTCACCACCATCCCATTGAGAAATGGGGTCTATACTCTCTGCCCTTGATTCTGGGTGGGCTTTTGACCACTTTGACTAATGAATTACGGTGAAAATGGTGCCATGGGACTTCTAAGGTTATAAAAGTCATAATGACTTCTGAGTCATAAAAGGCAGTGCCTTTTCCATCTTGGTTCCTGGAATACTAGAGCATGCCATGTAAGAAACCAGATCACCCCGAGGCTGCCATGCTGTGAGGAAGCCAAGCCACATAGAAAGGCCATGAACAGGTCTCTTATTAGCAGACAGCATGGAGCAGAGACAAGCTATACTATGTGACCAATCTAATTTCCTGGCCTTCAGAATGCATGAACATAATAAAATGGTTGTTTTATGCCACCAAATTTTGCACATTTTAACACAGTAATAGTACCTAGAACAATGACTTTAGGGAAAGCAGTTTCCATGGAGTGGTCAGAGATCAGAATGCAATGGTTTGGGGAACAAGTAGGAAGTGAGGAAGGAAGTGACATGACATATGAATAGACTATAGGGGGGACAGTGAAATTGGAGGGTGATAGAAGAGGGCTTAGGAGGGTTCGTGTCAGATGGACTAGACTGGACAGATTATAGAACAAGAGGAAAATGTCGGAGGAGTGGGAAAGCTCAAACAGAGAAAAAAAGGTTATGACAAGAAGGTCAGCAAGGGAAGTCCAGGGCACAGGTGGAAGAGTTGGGTTTGAATGGTCTCCACTGAGACTGGAAAAATAGTAACTGCAATTTGTTGGGGGAGGAAGGCTTCTCAGGATAGTAGTGCAAGGGAAATGGCAGTACTGGTGTGGGTTCCGGTCACATGATCACTTACAGGGTCTGGACTTTCAGCCAGGAGGACTGACAGACTGAAGAAAATGAAAGGACCAATAGGCTCTCTTGGGGCTCAGCATGCAGGGGTCATGGGTATGAGGTTATGAGATAGCTCAAAGGATGGGAGAATATAACCATAAAGAAAGTCACCTGCCCAGCCGGCATGGTTCAGTGGTAGAGTGTCAACCTAAGAACCAAGAGGTCATGGTTCAATTCACGGTCAGGGCACATGCTCGGGTTGAGGGCTCGATCCCCAGAGTGGGGCGTGCAGGAGGCAGCCAATCAGTAATTCTCTCTCATCATTTATGTTTCTCTCTCTCTCTCTCTCTCTCTCTCCTTTCCTCTCTGAAATCAATAAAAAATTTTAAAAAAACACCTTTTTTTTTTTTTCTTTTTTAAAAGAACGTTACTGGAGTCTAGACGACCCAGTCTTGGATCCATGACAAGATTCAGGGTGGGGTCTGGGAGTGGTAGTTGCAGTCAAGTAGAGGTGAAGTCCCTAGGAGTTAAGGAGATGTAAGAAGTAATAGTCCAATCGGTTCTCTGTCTGGGCATTGGAATCTCTTAGGGTGACCCGGGGCTTGAGCTGGAAGGAAAGACCAAGAGCCAGGCCATGATTGAATGAACATTGGACAGTATTCAGTGCTAAGGAGGTGAGAGGTTGGATGGCACGTGGCTCAAAGAAAGATATGAGCGTGGACAAGCCGTGGTGTGGAAGTGACAACAAAGAGCCAGGACAATGCAGCCATTCCTGTTTCAGAGATGTAGGGTATGGGCCTGAAGGGCTACAGAGGAAGTGAAGACTTCTGTTTAGACAAAAGATGATGAGAACCTTCTGTGAGGTTCGGGGTATTCATGGTGCATAGAAGGTGATGGAGGGTGTAATGGCTGAGTAGGGTTTGGGACTGGAATGAGTAAGAAATGCAGGAGGAAATGAGATGGTGGGGGCAGGCTGTGTCTAGTATTTGAAGCTGGGGAAGGGAGTTTTTGTGACAAGGTCATTGTTGTAGGCAGGGACTCTAATAAAACATTCAAAACAGAGGCCAAAAGCCCATTAGGCCAGCGGTAAGGGCCTTGTTTTAAGTCATGTCCTGGCCTCCCAGGTCCCGTGACCCTCCCCTAGGCAGGAGGCCCCTGTGCCTGGCAAATGACTGTCTGCCAAGCCCACTGTGAAGGGTGCGGTGGGAGGTGAGTGGGGCGGCGCTTGACTGTGAGACCCCTCGGAGAGCCTGGGCATCCTTGCCTCAGGAAGTTACTCAGAGCCATGGATCTTCCTGTTATGACTGTTTTGCTATAAATGAAACAGGAAAATATGAGAGTTCTTCAATTCTCCTGAGAGGAAGATAATAAAAAGCGATCTGACCACCCACCCGGAAGCTCATTTGAAATAACTTTCTAAGGCTATTTTCAGACAGAAACAGACAGGCTCCTATTAATAAGTCTGGCCAAGGAAGGCCTGTCTGTGGCCGGGTGACTCTGAAAGCCTCTTTCCCCACCGAGCCCCGGGGGGGAGGGTGACGCAAAGAAGGGGTGTGCTCCTGTCACGGGACAGGCCTACGCTGGGCATTGCTGGTCGGAAATTCTGCAGGGGATTCTTCGACCTCTAATTCCACCGCTTGCCCTTCATGGAGGAGTTGATACACATGACAGTAGCTAAAGAAGAGGGTTTACCCGAGACCCTGCAGCCCCCTGACCTCCCCCACCCCCACAGCATCCCTAACACCCTGGGGAGGAGGTTCTAGTCCCATTTTAGAGAGGTGGAAACTGAGACTTAGAAGAGTACATTTCCCCTTCAAGGTCCCACAGTCAGAAGCTGGAAATCAAGGCCGTCTGGCTCCGGGGCCTGGGTAACTACTGCACAGTTTTGCCTGCCTTCCTGAGGCTCAAGTCAGGTGTGGGAAGGCCTTCAAAGTCAGCTTCCTCTTGTGTCATCTCAGACGTGGTTGGGAGGCAGCTGATCGTCGCGTGCAGACTCCCCGCCTTGCTCACACAGTCCTTCAGTGTCCCTGTTGTAACCTGCAAAGCCACCATGGACTGGAGCTTGGGTTTCCTGCAACCCCGAACCTCCCCCAGGCCGGCAGGGAGTTCACCTCCTGTTCTGTTGTCTGGTTTTCTGAGGAGCAGAGCACTTCTCATCACCTACGGAGAAAGGGAATGAGGTGCATGGGCTGGAGCAGGGACCGAAGGTGCCCCGGGTGCTTCTGGGTGTCATGGACCACGTGGTTTCCACCCCTGTCACTGCCTTTCTCAGTCATCTCCAGGCTCACTTCCTGCAGCACACCTTCCACTAACCAGTGCTCTGCTTCCCCTGGGTCTCTCCTCCTCACACGAAGCTTGGCCTCCCCTGTGGACAACCTTCCAATGCAGTCCTTTGGCCTCCGGTCCGTTGCTCACTGCCTGTGCGTCTCAGCATTTCTCAGTTCCCATTCCTGCGACGGGAGTCTGATTGGCCTGGCTCCCCTCTGCGCTGGGCCATAGTTCGCAGGTCGCTGCTGGCCCGAGTTGGCTCAGATGACTTTCCCTGCTGGACTGGGCAGCCGGGAGTGGGACAGCCCCGGCTGAGGAATGTCCCTTCCCCCTGCAGCCAGGGCCCTTGGTTGAATTGTCTCTGTTAGAAAGAACAATGGCCAGCATTTTACTGAACTCTCAAACCCCCCACTGGCCCTGAGGCAGGAGCTCGGCCTTTTGGAGCATGTATAAATAAGGGTTGTGGTTGTTAGGAATGCTAACTTACAGTAACTTACAGTAAGCACACTCTCTCTCACTCCAGCATGGCCCTGTCCTCCCTGAATCTGCTCCCCAAACCAAAATGCCTCTCCCTGGGAGCTCCCAGCAGTGATTCCCGTGTGAGCAACCAGTCCGGGCTGCTCCAGGTGACCTGTGACCTGTCCTCTTCTGTTTCTGCCACACACTGCTGGCCCCACCCCCTCTGGCACTTGCATTTCTGCACCTGTCAAGTGTCCCCAGGCCCCAGTGTTGCTTCTACCATGCCCTCAACACAGCCAAGTGATCTAAGGAGCAAGGGCGGGGGGGGGGGGGGGGGGGGGGGGGGGGGGATTCTTCTCTGTTTGTTACCTACTATCAAAAGGGATCTCTATGCTCTGGCCTCCGATGGCTTGAATGAATCTGCATTTTCATACATGCCGGCCACTTTCTCTAGGACCCAGGCACAAGAGCCCGTTGGGGGGCACTGACAGGCTGGGCCAAGTGAAGGGGAGGCAGCAGGGTTGACTCTGCGTGGGCCTCCATTTGGTTACCTGGGGTGAGATCCTTCCGGGGAGACTCCTTGGTCTTTCAGGTTATCAGCCTCAGCCCACCCCAAGGCTGACGCTCGGCGGTGGAGGTGGCCCAGAACGGAGGACCACCCGCTGACTCTCCCCAGCCTGACAAAGCCAAGAGTCAGAACCAGCTTTCCACACTACTTGGGCCTGGCCAGCGTGGCTCAGTGGCTGAGCGTCGACCTGTGAATCAGGAGGTCACTGTTCTATTCCAGGTCAGGGCACGTGCCTGGGTTGTGCAGGCTCAGTTCCTAGTTGGGGGCAGGGGTTATGCATGAGGGACCTGGTGTGAAGAGGGAGAGACTAAGCAGCAAGCTGACATGCAGTAGGGCTTTGAGGTCAGACAGCCTGTCTGAACTGGCCATGTGGCATCTCCTTGCCTCACGGGGATGTCACGGGGATTAAACTGAAAGAGAGAATATACCTAAAGCACCTGAGCTATTCCGGTCCCTGGCAAGAGCTCTATGGACAGAGATGTTATTATGAGCCTGAGGACTAAAGTCAGATCCCTCCATGTGTCAAAGCCCAGCAGCCCCATGTGGTGCCTGTCATGGGCACTGACCCCCGGGATCAGCAGGAGGATGGTCTCTGGGGTGGAGAATACCATGGGACCAGTACCCCTGCCCTAGAGCTGGTGGGGAAGCTGGTGACCAGGGAGGAAGATGGGCCCTTCAGTTTACACTGGTCTCCTCTCTGTACCCCTCTCTGCCTAGTCTTGGTGTGCCACGAGAAGTAGAAACAGGGGAAGGGATGTAGGGAGAGAAATGGGGGAAGAGATTGGGTTCAGGCAGCAGTGGCCCTAGGGCACCACGCCCCTGGCCGCCAGTATTTTATAAGGAACATCAGCTGGGCCCTTAAAGGTCATCTGGGAACAGGTGGCGTACACTTGAGGTGATACGGAAGAGCACATTTTCAGGAGCCAGGCTGCATTCATTGGAATCCCAGCTCCCTCATAAGCTGTGTGCCTTTGGACCAGTTACTGCAGGTCTCAGTTTTCTCACCTGTTAAATGGGAGTTACAGTGGCATCGATCATGTGAGGTTTCCATGAGCAGTTAACCAGATAATGGACACAGACGCACGCTTGGATGTGTGGGTGAATAGGTGGGTGGGAGGGCATGGCATGTAGCAAACCTGTTCGTTACTGTTATTAAACTCATCTGTGTCTTAGCTTCTCCAACAAGATGGTGAGTTGCTTGGGATTTTAATTTTTTGTTTTTGCCCCATAGGTCAGTGTTGACGATGGAAAAATGAGTTGGGTAGTTCTCTGTTTTACAAATGCAGAAACTGAACACAGAGGTGTTCACACAGTAAGGAAACGATGGAGCCAAGACTCTGCCTCTTCTGACTCCAAAGCTGCAACTAAAAATGGAAAGATCCCATCTATATTCTTATGTCCAGGGAACGGCTTTGCCAGAGCGTGGCCTTGTTTTGCACTGGCCCAGTGACAGGCGAAGCCCTTTCCCGTGAGGAGCTTCGGTATGAAAACATGTGTGATGGCTCTGCATTTCTGGAGAGATGCAAGGACTTTCTCTTGACCTTAGCAAGAAACTTCTTTATCCATCCCCTCCTCCACCCACCCAGCCTCCCACCCACCTATTCACCCACACATCCATGCATGCGTCCATCCAACTACAACCTCTCTGAGCCCCAGGTTACTCATCCATAAAATGGGGAGAGTTGATGTAAGACTTAAGTGATGCAAAACAGGTTAAATACCAATGTTTATTCCATGGGTGTCTCTTGCCTTGTTTAGGAGTCAATTTCAGGAGGATTTAAAATTTTTTAAACAACCCACCTCTCTGGCTGGATAGTTTAATAAGCTCTGTTCTTTGATTGATCGCTCTTGGGGGCCTGGGACGACAGGCTGCTCTGGGCCCTTTTTATTAGCTGTGTCTAGCTCTAGGAGAAACAGTGGTCAGGGGGATCATGAATGATGCAAACAGTCAGGAGCAGCCTGTAGGCTTCCTCATAAAAGAGTCAGGCATGGGGAGTGCTGGCTGGGGAGCAGGAAGTTTAGATTAGCTTTCCCACGTTTCTTCCAGACTCTTTATCTCTCGAGGAGGCAGCTTGTACAACATTGAACTATAAAAACCCACAGCTGGGGGTTTGATGTGTCTTCTCTGTAAAAAAGGCCTCCACTTGAAGGGACATAAGACATTGGGGGGTAGGGGCGGCCAGGGGATTGTCAAGGGTGGGGAAAAAAAAAAAAAAGCCTCCACTTGGCCCTGGGGGAGGAGGAGGAAGGCTTAAGACCTGGGTTTGGTCTGCTGTGAATACAGCTCTCAAGATGGGGCCTGGACTGCCTCCTGCAGACGGTGATCATGGGAATGGCTACGCCCGACCTTGGTACAGCACTTCACAGTTTGCACAGAGTTTCCACACACGCCATCTCATCTCCACCCTGTGTGTAGGGAAGAATCAAGCAGGTTTAGACTGTTGGGGATTAGAATATGCCACGTTGGCATAAGGATTTTTTTTTGAGATGAAGACCATTGAGATACATACATCAGACGCCAAAAATAGTTCTCCGCCCTTGCCCCCTAGTTACCTAAAAGCAGAACATAAATTCCCATTTGGAGAGGCATCTCCCTCTCCCGTACCAGGAAGTGGAGGATCCGGGAGGACAACTCTTAGATCTTAATTGCTGGAGACAACTCCAGACTCTTAGATTGCACTCTAGATTGTACTAAAATAACTTCCATTTTCCATTGGTTTCCCAATACATTTACTTACCCACAGTTTGCAGTCCCTAAAAGCTTAAACCTCTTTGTCTTATCACTATTGCATAAATTTATTCTTCTTCATTAAGATGCTATATAAACCTCAAATTCTAACCACCCCTTTGAGTTAGTCATCAAATTCTAACCACCCCTTGGGGGACGTCATCACTGAGTTTCTCGGGTGTGTTTGCATACTGCATGATTCATACACTGTTTTTTCTCTTGTTAATCTGTCTTTTGTCTGTTTAATTTCCTGAGCCTCAGCTGCAGAACCTAGGAGAGTAGAGGAAGCATTTGTTTTCCTCCCCTATTATCCCTGTTTTAGAGATGAAGAATCCAACACAGCGACAGATGGGCTGCCCCCCAAATCGCCGAGGCTCCAACCTGATCTCCTAACTCCAGGCCCAGAGCCCTGTCCCCATCCCAGTGGGCCTCTTCACACGGGGCCCCTTGGCCCTGGGAAAGAGTCATTTCACCACATCTTGGGCAGCCTGTGACTTCCAAAATCACGTGGAGACACCTCTCCTAGGTTTTTGTTGTTTTTAAGTTTTTAGTTAATTAACGAAAATCTGTTTTACACAGCCCTTGACACGGAGCTCCTGGTCCTGAGCAAATGCAGGCCGTTCCAGTTCAGGAGCAGGCTGCTCGGGAGCATCAGGTTACCCTGGCAATAACCTCCCGGAGGAAGTGACTCAGCAGCTGAGATCTAAAAGATAAGTTGGAGTGATTTGGACAAAGGGAGCAAGAAAAGAGGGTCCTGGGTAAGGGAAACCCACCTGCAAAGATCAAGATGCAAAGAGCTTGGTGAGTTCGGGAAATTGAAGAAGTTCAGGGAGGGTGGAGTAGAAGGAGGCAGAAAGGGGGTGGAGTGTGGGGAGTCTGGCGAGGGGCAGGGAGCAGGTGTCAGAGGACATGGGTGACAATGATGATGAGCTAGTCATCATCCCAAGAGCAGTGTAAAGCCGTTGGAGGGTGTTAGCAGGGGCTTCAGATGATTATGTTTGCATCCAACTGAAGTGAGAAGAATGGGTTGGAAAAGGTGATAGATGAAGGGGTTTTGGCTTTTTGGGTTATTTTCCACGTCTTCACCACTTGTACCAGGAACTTATGAAAGGTAGAGAATGAGTGAAAACATGTGACCCTGGAGTTGTCAGTGCTCCCACAGAAGCACACTTCTGGAAGAAACAGCCTTTATAATCATCATTAGACATTGGGTACCAGGCAGAGACTAGATGGACCCAGACCTGCCTTCAAGGAGCCCATAATCTATTATAGTATATAGATAAGTAAACTCCATCCAGTTGTCTGCACCAAGTCCTGTGGGAGCACCGTGGAGGCCCGGCTGGCACTGTAGGTCAGGAAGGCTTCTCGGGAGAGGTGACATCTGAGCTGGGTCTTGATGGATGGAGACGAGTTTGTTGGATGGCTAATTTTTAAAAAAACATTTTTATTGATTTCAGAGAGGAAGGGAGAGGGAGAGAAAGATAGAAACATCTATGATGAGAGAGAATCATAGATCAGCTGTGGGTGGCTAATTTTTGATCAATGAATAAAGATCTCAACGTTCTTAAAGGATAGTGAAGTGAGAGATGAAAGTGACACATTGGGAGACATTTGTCAGAACTGCCCCACGTCTGCTACCCTGCTCTTACAGCTGGTACCTGAACGCCCAACCCCATCTCATCCCCAGCTACCAACCAAACACCACTGGGACTTCAAATCTGTTCTATCCCCTGACACCTCCTTGACATAAAAATGTGAAGAAAACTTGTTATAGTATTGCCATTAAGAACAGATGGACCTGGCTTCAAATCTGAGCACTGCCCCAATCAACTTATTAGGCAAATCACCTTGCCTTCTCTAAACAGTAGGTTTTGTCATCTGTATAATGGGTGTAATAGTACTTACATCACAGCAATGATGGGAAGATTCCTGTACCAGTTATGATGTCACGGTAGCTCAGTTCCAAACCCATATGTACTCTGCTTTGTGTTGATGGGTCTCTGCAAATCACATTTCTGCTCAGGCTGCTGGCCCCCTCTTGAATTCTGCCAATGGGGGTGCTAGAGGGAGCTGCAGGGCTGGAGGGGGAAGAGCAGACTTGCTTCTTCCTGTGGGCTTCGTATCTCAAGAAAGAGACCAGGAAGGCTCTCAGGGGAGGTGACATCTGAACTAGGTCTTGAAGGATGAAGAGGAGTTTGTTGGGTAGCTACAGCATCCCAGCAATACCTTTTCCCTAGCAGCAGCTAGTCCTCCCCACAGCATAGCTGAAGCCAGTTTGCAGTTTTGCAACACAGAATTAGCTTCATCACTTCCCATCAGAGACATTAGCACCAGCCCAGCAGTGCCCCCTCCTAAGTGGTCTGAGTTTCAGCTCATGGGGCCCCTCCACGAAGCCTCTAAATTTTAATAATTCTTACTTTCATCCCTAGGGGGATAGCTAATTTCTACAGCTGTTTTCTCTGTTTTAGCTTTTAGTCCTCATTTTACCCTTTCAGTTGCCTAGTTAACAACCTTACACCTAGTTAACAATCCTTTTCATTAAATTCCCACTGTTCACGTAACTGATGTGGTTTCTGTCTCCTGGCTGCATGCTGACTGTTATAATAAGTTAAGAAGATGTATATCAAATGTTTGTTCCATGCAAATGCTCAATAAATGTTTCTTGTTATTGTGGATTTCTCATAGATTCCTAACTTGTATTCATTTATTCATTCATTTATTCAGCATATGTTGTTTCCTACTATGTGTCAGGCCCCATGTGGAGTATTGGGGTGCAGAGCTGAGTAAGACACAGGCCAGCCCCCACGAAGCCTGTGGTCTGAGTGGAGGAGACGATCAAGCACCCGAGCCCACCCTGGATATGGTTCTTGGCACCTCCTCCAAGAAGCTGCCACTGCTGATCTCACTGCCCAGTTACTCTGAGATCACCCAGAACCCCCATGTCCGACCACACAAGCAGCCTCCAACTGGCACATCTTCAAGCACCTTTTGTTAAAAGACTCCAGAATTCATACTTATGGTAAGACTAACTATTTTATGTTATTACTAGAGGCCCGGTGCACAAAATTCATGCATGGGGGTGGGGGAGGCCCTCAGCCAGGCCTGCACCCTCTCACAATCTGGGACCACTGGCTCCGAACCGCTTGCCTGCCTGCCTGCCTGCCTGATCACTCCTAACCACTCTGCCTTCCTGCTTGATCTCGCCTAACTGCCTCTGCCTCGCCCCCGCCACGGTGGCTTCGTCAGGAAGGACGTCTGGAATTATGTCTGGAAGGTCATTCTGCTGTCTGGTCTAATTAGCATATTATGCTTATATTATTATAGATCGTTTATTTGCACATCTTCTCATCCTTCCTAGGTGGTAAATTACTCGAGTTGATTTCCCAAAATGTCCTGCTTCTGTATCTATTTATCAGCCTAGCACAGTGCTGGGATATGATAGGATATCTTTTAAAAAAAAAATACTATGAAGGAATGAATTTATTTATTCAAAAATACCCTTGAGCCCTAACTGGTTTGGCTCAGTGGATAGAGCATCAGCCTTCGGACTCAAGGGTCCCAGGTTCGATTCCAGTCAAGGGCATATACCTTGGCTGAGGGCACATACCCAGTAGGGAGTGTGCAGGAGGCAGCTGATTGATGTTTCTCTCTCATTGATGTTTCTGACTCTCTCTAGCCCTCTCCCTTCCTCTCTGTAAAAAATCAATAAAAAATATATTTTTAAAAAATACCCTTGAGCTCTTACCATGAATCTGGCAATGGGCTAGGTACTGGAAAAACAAGGGCAAGGAAAACTAACAGCTTCCCTTCCCCATTGAATGGCTGTCTGGTTCAGTGATCGAAGCTGGACAACTTCTGAGGACCCAGACCTCCATGGGGCTGGAAGTGGCTCTATCAGCCTGGTATGACTCAGACTTTCCGCACAACCTCCGCTTCCTTCCCGCGGAGACAAGCGAGCCCTTGGTGGGGAAGGCTGCCCACTGTGGTTTACCTTATGTCCTGATGCTGGTGGCCAAGGCTGTATTTAAATAGCAAACATTTGCATTTTTAATGTTGACTGGAATTGGAAAGGCTGTGATAACCTTTCCAAGCTGATATTGGTTTTTACATGATTGAAACAGGCCTGGCCTCGGGCATTTCTAAATGGAAACTTTTAAGTATTTTCAATGTCAGTGAGAGTGCAGAACCACCTCAGAGCACTGTGCCTGGTCTGCACTCTCAGAAAAAAATCACCTCCCTCCCTCCCCTGAGCACACTCAGCACTTGTGCCTTGTCCACTCTTCAGGGTCCTCTTCATCTTCGTTCGGAGGGTAGACAGCACGAGGGTCCAGGTCCTGTCTTGTTGGCGATGTGGAGAGTTTAGGGAAGCACGGGGGTGCAGTGGAAAGAGCTCTGACCTTAGAACTGGCTCTGACAACTAAATACCTTCTCTCTACCTCACTACCTGGGAGACTTGGACAAACCGCTTCCCTCTCCAACCCTCCTTTTCCTCACCTGTGCCATCGGAATAAAAACGCTATTTCACAGGTTTGCTGTGAACATGCAAATGTGATGATCTGTAAAAATGCTGCCCCACCCCATGCCCAGTACTTTGCTCAGTGGGCGTTAGTTCTCGTCCTTCCCTGGCAGTGACCTGTCTAAGGTCACACATCAATATCAGGTGAGAACCCCAAGCTCGTGGCTTCCAGGACTCTTTCCAAGAGGCCCACTGGACACAAGTAGATTAAAACATACACATTTGAGCACTAACCTGTTTGGCTCAGTGGATAGAGCGTCGGCCTGCAGACTGAACGGTCCCAGGTTCGATTCCAGTCAAGGGCATGTACCTTGGTTGCGGGCACATCGATGCTTCTCTCTCATTGATGTTTCTAACTCTCTATCCCTCTCCCTTCCTCTCTGTAAAAAAAAACCAATAAAATATATTAAAAAAATAAAACATACACATTTGGGTTAAAAGCAGAGGACTCGTTTCCACCTTCCCTCTCTTCTGACTGCTCTCATTCACGAAACGTGCCAGGACAACCCGCCTTGGCATCTACATTTTTCTTCTCTGTTTTTGTTGTAGAGAAAGTTACTGTATTATCCAATATGGTACCCAATAGCCAAAATCTGGCCTTTTAAATTTAAATTCATTGCAATTAAATAAAATTTAAAATTCAGTTTCTCAGCCAGTACCCATACTCAAAGGCTCAGTGACCACATGTGGCTGGTGGCGGACAGTGCAGATAGATACAGGCCATTTTATTGGGAAGTGCTTAGTAATAGGCGGAGAAGAGAAAAGAGAGGCAAGAAGAAGGGAAAGGAGAAGAGAGGAGAAAAGAGGCTCATTGGTTTTCCAGAGCACTGCTCCTTCATGCACAGCCTTGCACGTGCTCATCCAGGCATGGAAATCAATCTTCGTGTATTTGCACATTCTGATGGAAGAGCGAAACTCTCTCCTCTGCAAGCCAGTGCTTGAGAATTTTTAAAATTGAGTTGGCTCAACCATTATTACCATTTAAAACTCAAATGTTATCATTTAATTCCCTACTCAAGGTAGGTCCACAGTTCTTCCTGGCCTCCAGAAAAAGCCCCACGTCCTCAGCATGTTTCCAAGGTCACTAGCCCGTCCAGGATGCTTCCCACCATCTCCTGTCCTCACTCACCGCAGACATTCGCCCTGCGTGCCTGATGACAGCCTTCTCTGACGCACCTTGGATGCTACCGTCCTTGCCTTAGCCTCGCTGAGTGCATCGCCTGGAACACCCTGAAAGGTATCCTCTCCACCCATAGGCATCGGGCAAAGCGCAGCTCAAATGCCTCCTTCTCCCTCTGCCTTCCCCATTTCTGTTTGCCTGATGTGCTTCCGTGTCCAGCATTTTATTCGTGTCTTTCAGAGCATTTGCCCAGCTGTATCCAAGCCTCCTTCCCCACTCTTTGTCCACTGTGTCCTCTCACGATGGTGATTCGCAAACTGTGTGAAGGAAAGACCAGCGTTTTTTTTGGTGTAGTTTTTACTTTTGTAAATTTCCAATTTATTGCAGACTGATGATTTTGTAAAATAAAATGAAATTTACAAACCAATGACATATAAAAATATAAGCCTTAGTTCCATTATTGCTAGGTTCAAGTTGCTATAACAGTCTCTACACCCCTACTCTCGATTTCTATACTTTTCTCATCGCTGGCCAGTAAGTTTTCAGGCCATACGTGGAAGAGCAGTGTCCTCCAGCTCCTGTGAGCAGGTTCTGCACGTGGTCAGCGCTCCATACGCTTTATGGAATTCACTGGAAACTTTCCGCCAGTGCTCCTCCGGTGTGAGAGGGGATGCACAGAGGAGAGTCTTTGTGGAGGAGTCCTCAGAATGAAGAGGCCCACCCTGGTGACGCTTGTACGCAGATTTGGGTGTGGACACTAGTTCTGTGTCTAAGTAGCTTCATGGCCCTGAACGTGTTACCTGAATGTGGCCTTGACCTGAGGGTGGACCAGGGGTCTTAAACTTTTCTGTGCCATGGACTTAGTCTGGGGAGGCTGATGGAGATTTTCTCAGAATGCTTTAATTCTTTCAATGCAGAAGTAAAAAACTACAGGATTTCAAAGGAAATGAATTATTCTCAAGTACAATTATTAAAATGTTGGTGTCAAATGTTTCTTTATGAACACATGAAAAATAATGATATTTGTTAGTGGACAAAGTATCGACTATAATTTGAAGTCCTGGTGAGTGTGAAATTATATTTCAAGTACCTACAACTGTGATTTTAAAATACCAGTGACTTCTATTGTGACTGTCACAAACACTGTTAGTGTTACTGTGATTTGTTGCCTGTACTCATGATTGAAGGAACTGTTTAATTTCAAAATAATAAAAATAAAGATGCAATTTCCCCCCTCTTCTAAGGTCTAGGCAAAGTGTCTTCTAACTCATGTATTCATTCAGTCAGTCATTCAACAAATATTTATTGAGAACTTACTAAGTGTCAGGCATTGTTCCAGCAGAAACAAAGTGTCTGCCCTCACTGGGTTTTCATTCTTTCTGTGAGTCATTACAAACAAGTAAATATAATTGGTTCTTGTTATTCGCAGCAGTTATGCTGCATAAAGTCACCGTGAACACTGAATTAGCAAATACCAAACCATTGTTCATAGGGAAAATACAGGGCTAGGTTTCTGTAAGCCTCTGGTCACATTTTCATCAACCTACCACTATATAACCTTATTTTTTGTGAGCTTCTGTTTAAAGATGCCTTATTTAGTATATATTGTTGACTCATTAATATTGCATCCATGACCAACAGCACTATAACCTCTAACTATAACTATCAGAGTGAATGATGCTTGTTTAACACATTTTAAAAACTTGTATTTTCTCTATAAGGCACATTACAGCCTTCTTGAGCCTAGAAACACTAAACAGTACTTAGGAACATGAGATAGTAACATCACCAAGAAAAAAAGACCATTTTCATTTTATTTTTTAAATATATTTTTATTGATTTCAGAGAGGTAGGTAGAGGGAGAGAGAGATAGAAACATCAATGATGAGAGAATCATTGATCAGCTGCCTCCTGCATGCCCCCTCCCCCGCAACTGAGGATTGAGCCCACAACCCAGGCATGTGACCTTGACTGTAATTGAACCTGGACCCTTCAGTCTGCAGGCTGACACTCTAGCCACTGAGCCAAACCAGCTAAGGCAAAAAGAGACCATTTTTAAACAGCCTGTCTAGAGAATGAAAGGTGGTCACTTTACCCAAATTGAGGGGAGAAAGGGGATAGTGGTAGTGGGAAGGGTGGGGAGGAATCCGGGAGGTGAATCTGGAGGCAAGAGGGAAACCCTGAAAAGTTTTTGATCAGGAAAGTGACATGATTACCATTGTTCTTTAGAATGATGACTCTGCCAGGGGAGGAGAAAATGAATTGGAGGGAAGAAAGATTAAAATATAAGGAGGATGACCAATTTGGAAGCAATTTCTATAAACCAGGCAAGAGATGGTGTGAGCCTAACCAAGGGTAGAGCTAGTGGGACTGTAAAGAAAAAGACCAATTGGAGAGCTGTTTTGTAGGGGGTTTTTTTGTTATGCAATTGACATGGCTTGTGATGCGTTTTCTCCTGCCTCCCCAGCACATATCCGCTTTGATTGGGGGGGCAGGGGGACCTGCAGATTGTTGGGGTTCAGGTGACTGAAGTTTCAAGTCTGGATGACTAAATAGATGTTGATGCCATTCATTGAGAGAGGAAATTCCAAAAGTAGGGCGAATTAAGGGCAAAAAGCAAGATTTCGTTTTGAACATTCCCACGAGGGCAACTGGGAAGATGCCTAGTTTCAATGGAAAATATGTCTGATGGTTAGAAGAGTGGATTTGGGAGTCATCAGGATGTAGGTGGTAGAAGCCATTGGGGATAGACAGTCAACCTTCAGGCTGGTTGGCAAAGGGAGGGTGGCCCACACCAAGCAATTAGAAACTAACACCTGATAAATTGGATATGACAAAGTGTCCAGTATGTGACGGAAATAGTACTGCTATCAAAAAGAAGAGTGATGAGTAACAGCTGAAATTGCTAAAAAGTTCTTCCTGAAGAAGAAGGTTTGGACAGATGGAGCAGGATATGCAGGATTAGGAGGCCAGAAGGAGGTGTTGCTGGGGGGAGAGCAGTGGGAACATCAACAAGGCAGGAAGGATACTCGCCCCAGAAGTGCATGCCCCTGATGGTGCCGCCAGAGAAATAAACAAGGAACTCATTGGGAAACCCACTTTGAGGGAATGGGCCGCCATAGTTACCTCTGGGGAGGGAAACTGAGCGTCTAGAGAGCAGGGTGGGAGAGAGGCATCTCTCTACACCCTTTTGCATCTTCAGGTGATTTTTACCAGGAGCATCAATTTAAAAAATGGTTTAAGTAAATCATTTGGCTTCCAAAGACTAAGAGGTGAGCCTCATGCAGAAGGGAATCAAATGTCTGATTCCTGGCCTGCCTTTCAGGCGGGACAGCTGGACCGTCTCTGAGGGACCAGGATTGGAGGCTGTAGCTCTGCGTCTCTGCCGCAGGGAAGTACTGTACATGCATTTGGTCAATGGGGACGTTGAGTAAGTAATGAGGCCTCTGGAGAGCAGATGAGGTCAGAAGGAGACGAGGCTGCACCCAGGAGCTGGACAGCTTCCAGGGACATAGAGCTGTGCCCGAAAGGTGGATTGATGGGTCAGGGCTGGATTCTAATCTCAAAACTTTCTCTTATTCCTTGCATTAACAGTGCCGAAACTCAGTGGTTTGATTCATCGGCAAATCTTACGCAGAGTTAAATGAGAACTAAATGAGATAATCATCATCCAACTTTTTGAGGACTTGCTATGTGCTGGGCTACTTTGCTCACCTAGTTTAATCCTCATAAAAACCCGATGGATGAGGTGGTTTCCATTATTAATCCCATTTTCTAGGATGTGTTTTGATTTGTTCAAGATCACACTGTGAGAAAGTAGCTAATTCAGATTGAGGCTCAGGCTCCCTGACTCTATAGAGTTTAATCTCTATGGTAAAATACTCACTTGGCCCAGGGCAAGACACACAATATGGATCAGGTTAAGCTAAGTAATGCTGCAGTAGCCAACAGTGCCAACAGCTCCGTGGCATAACACAGAAAAGTTTATTCCTCCCTCATGCTACATGTTTAGTGCAGGGTGAAGAGTGTGGCTCATTGTAGTCAGACACAGGTGATGGAGGGCTCATCTCGTCGTGTGCTTCTGTAATCACTGAGGCAGGGTAAGAAGAGGGGGAATACTTGCACTCAGCACGCCACACATTACGTCTGCTCTTCTTGCCTTTGCTTTAGCAAAGGCAGCAGGGAAATAAAATTTGACCTTGTGTCCTGAGGTAAGAACCAGAATATTGATTAACAGCCCTAATGACTGCATATCGGTGCATTAAGTGTTGCTCAAAATGAAGTTGAATGACTAGTTCTGACCAGATTGAGTGAACTCTCGTCTCACCAAGTCATTTTATAAAGTGTCTGAGGATTTGCAAACATAAGCACTATCAGTTCTGCTCAGAAGGCTGCCAGAGAACCACTGCGCCACTAAATCTGCAGGTCAGATGTTTCTCCGCATAGTCCGCACGCTGCCAAGAGACCACAGAGGGTTCTGGTTACAAGACTCAAATATTCTTGGAAAATGTAATTACTATCTTCTGACCACAGTCCTCCACCCCTTGCACCAGCCCAGACCACCCTTTTGTGATTGCTTTTTACTTCTGCCCTTTTCTAGTTTCCCTTGTCATGCCCTTCCATGAGCTCACATGAGGCACACACAGAAATATGGCAGACTTGCGAGGTTGGAAATTTTCTAAACCGTTTTTAAGTGTGCATTTCGGTGGCAATAATTTCATTCACAAGGTTGTGAAATCACTGCCACTATCTATTCCCAAAACTTTTCATCACCCGAAATGAAAAACTCTGTACTGGTGAAGGAATAACTCCCCATCAAGATAGACATTTGTATTTTCACTTTAAAGACAAGATGCTTAAAGTTAGGCACTGTGCCCACTGTCACCCGGGAAATAAGGGACAGGATCTCTGACTTGAAGGCTCATGGTGCTCCTGCTACATCCTGAAGCCTCTCCAATAACATCTATTATCTACACTGAGAGGAGGGTGACACCCACCCCCTCTGATGGAGGTGTAACCCTTAAACTTGTGAATGCCCTTCAGTGGTCTGAGGAAAGAACCACCCTTCATTCCCTCAGTGACATGCCACAAACATTACTGACTGACTTGCCAGCTGCTAAGTGCTGGAGGCGCAAAGGTGAGTAAAACCCTGTGCTGCAGTAGTTCACAGCACAGAGAAGTTAAGCAGAAGCTACTAATTTCCCCCCAAATTTCTTTTCCCTTTTTCTTTAGTAAAAAACAAAAACAGCCCTAGCTGGTTTGGCTTAATGAATAGAACATCGACCCATGGACTGAAGGATCCCAGGTTCGATTCTGATCAAGGACACGTACCTTGGTTGCAGGCTCTATCCTTGGCTCCAGTTGGGGGCGTGCAGAAGGCAACCAATCGATGTTTCTCTCCCTGTCTCTTCCCCTCCCTTCCAAAATCAATGGGGGAAAAAATAAATGGAAAAATATCCTCAGGTGAGGATTACCAACAACAACAAAATTTCAAATTTTTAGCTGGGCTAATGGCTCCCAGAAATAAGACTGCATTTCCCAATCTCTCTTGTAACTGACTATGGCCGTGTGACTAACTATTGGTCAATGTTATGTGAGTATAAGGGGCACATGAAACTTCTGGGAAGTGTTTGTAAAGAGAAAGAACCTGCTTTTCTTCCATCGCTCTCCTGCTTCCTGCTGGCTAAAAGCCAAACTGCACCAGCCGGAGCTTAGGCAACTGTCTTGGACCATGAAGTATAAGCCACAGACTGAGAATGGAAGAACAAGATGGAAGAAGCTCTGTCCTTGACAAAATGGAGTGATATCCCATCGCTGGGCTTCATATTTCTCATTTAGAAAAGAAAGAAAACAAGTTTCTATATCATATGTACCTGTTAGTTTTTGCTGCATAACAAACGACTTCGAACTTAGTAACATCAAACAAGAATCATCTTATTTAGCTCCTGGCTCTATGGGTCAGCTGGGTGGCTGGAGGACTGGGCGCAGCTGGCTGGTCTAGGCTGGTTCGACAGGTCTGTTTGGTCTATGGGGCCTTGGCTGGGATGGCTCATCTTTGCTCCATCTCATTTTATCCTACAGTAGGTGAGCCTAAGCTGCTTCTCATAGGAGTCTCAGCATTCAAAATAAAAAGAGATGCTTTTTTTTTTTTGCAGGTGCAAAATGCAAGTGCTTTTCAAGCCTTTGTATGTGTCCCCTACTTTAATGTCCCATTAGTCTACCCAAGTCACCCAAAGGCATAGCTACATTGAAAGGCCATTATTGCAACAACCTCCATTGTCAAAGCCACTGGCCTTTTGGGGATCTTCTGTCACATACCTCTGAATCTAGTCCTTCCTTGTATAGGTGGTGGGTGACAGGCAGTCAAGGACTGCTTTGTTCACATTTGCCAGCATGTGCGTATAAAAAGCACTCAGAGCCCTAACTGGTTTTGCTCAGTGGATAGAGCATCAGCCTTTGAACTGGAGAGTCCTAGGTTTGATTCCGGTCAAGGGCATGTACTTCGGTTGCAGGCTTTGGAGAGAATGCAGGAGGCAATCAATCAATGCATCTCTCTCACATCGATGTTTCTCTCTCTCGGTCTCTCCCTATCCCTTTCACTCAAAAAAAAAAAAAAAAATCAATGGAAAAATATCCTCGGGTGAGGGTTAACAAAATAAGTAAATAAATAGCACTCATAGTATTTTTCCAATGTCCATATCACAATGGTTTGAACCCTCACCCACTTATTTGTCCTTATCTCCTTATCAAAACCATTTTGGTGTTATTGAGACTTAACTATTGGATGAGAAACACAGAATTAAAATTTTGTTTTAGAGCAATATTAGAAAAACACGAAAAGGTCACTGACTGTTTGGCTGCAGCCTCTCACGAACGTTCACACTCCCACTTAGGGAATGTCAGAGAAGCCTAGCAGGGCGTCTGCATTCGGGCACTGTGCCGCTGCCGGATGCTGTTTTGCCTGTTCTGTGTGAAGGTTTTCATGAAGTTGCAGTGGGCTGACAGTGCAGTGCCGGGCTTTAGGTGGACAAGGACTCTTCTTGCTCCATCCTGGAGCCAGTCTCTCAGGACTGCGCCCTCTCCTGCAGCAAGTCTGCTTTGCTCCAGGACACTGAAGTGCCACTGGGATTCTCGGTCACGTGTCCCGGACCCAGGAGTCCCGCTGCCCCGGCTTCTCTCCTCTGCTCCCGTGTCCTGGAGCAGTTGTGGCTGGTTCAGGCCCAGCGAGAGAAGGCACCACCTCAGCAGCAGTGGCAGCTCAGCTCACACACAGCCACGAAGCAACTCTCTCCTCCTCTTCCTAATAGAGCAAGAGCTGGATATGGTTCCCCTGTAACAACACACAGCCGTGTCCATCCCCAACCAGGCCATTTGCTTCCCAGCCCGAAGCATCTAGAAGCGGTGCCTTCACAACTCTCCCCTAAGATCCACGGGTGGCACCTGGCTTACATTCTGGTGCCTCACATCTGGAAGGTACACCCTGGAGATTTTGCCAAAACAAAGCAACATTCTGCTCCAAAGGCAGAGTCGCACCTCCATCTCACAGAGGACTGAACCCCACTCACAGTTCCGAAACAGCAGGCGCTCCATCTCCTCCTCCTGAGGCGTCTACACTTCAGGATCATGTCACAGCCAAAGCCCCACTTTAATATCTGGAAGAGAATGATTACAGTACAGCATGCTAAGGGCTCAACCAGAAGCATGAGTATGGTGAGAGGAGGGAGAGGCCCCGCTTTGAGCCACAGTTTCTTCATCTGTAAAGTTTCTGACATCATCAACTTATTGAGGTTTGCCTTAGCCAGAGCCTGGCTCAGATTGCCCAGCTCCGGGGGCTGCAGGAAGGCATTGTCATTGCCCTCAGGCCTGCAGGACGCTTCCCGTTGGTCACTGTCACCAAACAGCACAGACATGGGCTCTAGGAGCAGATGCCCTTTAACTTGGCTTTAATGGGAATTTAATTTAATGACCTTGGTCATGTCCTTCAAAGGCGAGATATCCAAATAAACTTGGTCTGTCTACTTTCCAAGTGAAGGCGGATGTGCAAACACGCCGGCCCTGTGGCTTTCCCAGTCGGACATCTGTTGCCTCTGGTCTGCACAGGATCAGCCAAGGAAGGGGTAGGTGCAGATGAATCGAAAACACCACATCGTTTTTCCCTTTTGGTTCAATCTAATCCCATTTTTTCCCAATTGCAAATGTAGATCAAGTTTCCTGATAGAATCTGGCTCCGGACACCTGGTGTACAGATGGTTTAAATTGAGTTTATTGTATATAAATAAAACATCAGCAGACACTCCAGTCAGGCAGAGCTGAAGAAAGGCATCAGGGGTGCAGGTGGGGGAAACAAAAGGATAGTTTGTCAACACACACCAAGATAACCAGCCGGTTAGGAACTCAGGAATTTCTTATGGATTTTTTTTTCTGAATATTTACTTCACACCACTCTAGCAGGCAGTGTGCCATAGCCATTAGATATGAGCCAGAAAACCAACTGGTTTAGAATCCAGGCCCTGTTACTTGCTAATTATGGGATACTAGAGGCCCAGTGCACAACATTCATGCACTGGGGAAGGGGGGTCCCTCAACTGGCCTGTGCCCTCTTGAGAGGTCCTTAGCACTGCTGCATGAGCCCGGCTTCTGGCTGAGTGGCGCTCCCCCTGTGGGAGTGCACTGACCACTAGGGGGCAGCTCCTGCATTGAGCATCTGCCCCCTGGTGGTCAGTGCATGTCATAGTGACCAGTTGTTCTGCCATTTAGTCAATTTGCATATTAGCCTTCTATTATATAGGACTAGTGGCCCGGTGCACGAAATTCGTGCACAGGGGAGGGTGTGTTCCTCAGCCTGGCTTGCACCCTCTCCAATTTGGGACCCCTCAAAAAATGTCCTGCCAGTTTACAGGGATCGGGCCTAAATCAGCAGTCGGACATCCCTCTCGTAATCCAGGACTGTTGGCTCCTAACTGCTTACCTGCCTGCCTGCCTGCGTGATTGCCTCTAACCACTCCGCCTGCGGGCCTGCTTGCCCCCAACTGACCCTCCCCCCCCTGCTGCTGGCCTGCTTGCCCCCAAATGCCCCCCCCCCCCGCCAGCCTGATCACCCCCAACTTCCCCCCCCCCTTGCTGGCCTGCTCGCCCCTACTTTCCTTCCCCACTGGCCTGCTCATCCCTAACCGTCACCCTGCTGGCCTGCTCACTCCAAACTGCCCCCCCTGCTACCCTGATCACCTCCAACTGACCCCCACTGATGGCCTGCTTGTCCCCAACTGGCCCCCCTGATGGTCTGCTTACCCCCAACGGCCCCGGCCCCCACCAGCCTGATTACCCACAACTGCCCTCCCCTCTTGACCTCTAACCGCCTCTACCTTGGCCCTGCCACCATGGCTTTGTCCAGAAGAACATCTGGAAGGTCTCCTGGAAGGTCTCCCAGTCTAATTAGCATATTACTCTTTTATTAGTATAGATACATTTGTCTGTAAATATGATTATGATTGCAGGTATGAGTAGGACCAGGTAAAATTTTATAGAATGTGCCTTTTTTTACAGATGGTTTCCCATGTATGCATTTTTTCTAAAGAAGTAAAAATTACTTTAAAAAATGTTTCAGGAAGACTTTGAGAAATTTACAGTATCTGCTTTTCTTCCAAGAAAGTTGTCACTTTTATGCCAGAGTGAGAATATTTGTATGCTTTGTATGTCAGCACTGGGCCTCTGTGACTGGGGAGCACTTAGCTTGACTTGAGAGTAATTATCTTGCTCACTGGCTGGGAGGGAGGGTGTGTGGCAGAGGAGATAAATACTCAGTTCTGGATTATTCATAGATTGCTGACTTTCTGGATTGATTGTGCAAGCCCCTCCTTTTATTGATGTCCACCTTCTGTTGACAGACATCTACCCTGGGAGAGAAATGAGATGAAACTCTCTCTTTCTTGTCATTGTAAAAAGCATTTGAATTCCTAAGGTGTGATAAGGCCACCCAGCCATCCACAGTCAAGGTACACATTTTCATGGAGGATGTTCCCACTCTTGAATAAATTAAAACAATTTTTTTCTTTTAATTTAAACTTTCTTCTATAACTGTTTTCTTGTTACTTAAAAGATAGTTTTTTTTTTAAACTGCTTCCAAAGCTTTTTAAGCTATGTATGTCCTTGGAATTAATTTCTAAATAAGAATTAAGCCCGGGGGGTGTGACTCAGTGTTTTAGCATTGACCTATGAACCTGAAGTCACAGTTTGATTCCAGGTCAGGCAACATGCCCGGGTTGTGGGCTTGATCCCCAGTAAGGGGCGTGTAGGAGGCAGCCAATCAATGATTCTCTCTCATCATTGATGTTTCTACCTCTCTCCTTCTCCCTTCCTCTCTGAATCAGTAAGAATATATTTTAAAGAGAGAGAGAGAAGAGTATATATGTTTGTAAATAAGAAAACATGTATTTGATGCTCTTAGAAAGTCTTATTTTCTTTCATTAAAACTTGTGCAGTATAGAGAACTCCATAGGTTCTCTTAATTTGAAGAAAGTTAGAGGGAAAGGTACTAATTCAGAGTTCCTTGGGAAAATGTGTCACTTATATATTTCTTATGTTTATTTTTTTAAAATCAAAAACTGAAATATTTTCTATTCAGAAAATATATTTGGATCTAAATATCTACTATAATTTTAACCCTAAAATATCAATTTAAATATTTTAAAAATGGTTTGGATGTTTGCTTTTTAAATAAGTTAGGTTACTGGAGTTCTACATGTTACTGGATCACCTGGGGTAATTTTCTGATTGGAAAATTAAGAATTATAGTCAGAGGGGAGGACATGAGAATTTTTAAAGAACATATTCAATTTACTTTAGAAGCTGAACCTCTCTTATCATGTGACTTGTTTTGTATGTTTGTTAAACTATATTATCACATAAGCATTGCTGCTATTGGGACAAACAGTGACAGTTGATTCGGGTCATCTGAATGTCCACTGTCTGTTCTAATTTGTATGTTCGTTTTGACTCTGTCATATGCTCAATCTTCAGTGGAAGTCATGAGAACCTATTATTTTTGCCTGCTCCCTCCTTTACGTTGGAAATATTCTTTTTTACCCAGATGGACCTTAAGTTTGATGTAAGGGATTGTTTCCGTTGCCAAATTTTTTCTTCCTTGCCAAGTAAGAGAGTTGTGAACTATTCAGTGATGTCTTCCCCAGGATATTTGCAGATGTGGTTGGGAAAAATCATTTCATCTCCGACCTTTGCATGTCAGGTGCTGGGGTGCCCGGGCTCCCACTTGCCCCGATTGCCGCAGGGATCACGCAGCCAGCCTGCGCCCGGGCTCCCAATCACTGCAGGGATCACGCAGCTGGCCTGCCCCCAGGCTCCAGCTCGCCCCATCCCTGCAGGGATCACGTAGCCGGCCAGCTCCAGGGAACCACTCGCCCCGATTGCCCCGGGGATCACATGGCCAGCCTGCACCTGGGCTCCCACTCAGCCCAATCGCCGGGGGGATCATGAGGCCACAGGCCAGCCCAACTTTCTGATGGCCGCCTTTGCCCGCCCCCATCTCTTGCGATCACCATTTTCCCATTCTTCCCCTTTCGCCTCCCATCATTGCAGGATATGGAAATTAGCCACCATCTTTGTTGGCAGTTAACCGCCATCTTGGTTGGCAGTTAATTTGCATATCACCCTGATTAGCCAATGAGAAGGGTAGTGGAGGTACGGCTAATTACCATGTTTCTCTTTTATTAGATAGGACTAGAGGCCCAGTGCACAAAAATTTGTGCACTGGCGGGGGGGGGGGTGTCCCTCAGCCCCATTTGTGCCCTCTCACAGTCTGGGATCCCTTGGGGGATAACGACCTGCTGCTCCCGGGTGGCAGAGGGCAGGCCCAATCCCTAGGTGCAGCCCCTGGTTGGGCTCAGAGCAGGGCCGATTGGGGAGTTGGGGCGCCACCCCCTGTCATGCACAGAGCAGGGCAGATCAGGAGGTTGCGATGCCACCCCCAGTCATGCTCAGGGTAGGGCCGATTGGGGGGTTGGGGCACCGCCCCCTGTCACACTCAAGGCAAGGTCAATGGGGAGGTTGTGGCGCCACCCCCTGTCACGCACAGAGCACGGCCCATCAGGGGGTTGGGGAGCTCCCCCCGTCACGCACCGAGCAGGGCCAATCAGGGGGTTGGGGAGCTCCCCCTGTCACACACAGAGCAGGGTGGATCAGGGAGTTGGTGAGCTCCCCCCTGTCACGCACAGAGTAGGGCCGATAGGGGAGTTGGGGCACCGACCCCTGTCACACACAGAGCAGGGCAGATCAGGGGGCTGGGGCGCCGCTGCTGTCACACTCAGGGCAGGTCTGATGGGGAGGTTGCGGCTCTACCCCATCACACACAGAGCAGGGCCCATGGGGGGGTTGAGGTGCCTTCCCCTGTCACACACAAAGCAGGACCAATCAGGGGGTTGGGGCGCTCCCCCCATCAGGCACAGAGCAGGGCCGATCAGGGGTTGGGGCGCCTTCCCCTGTCAGGAACAGAGCAGGGCGGATAGGGAGGTTGTGGCCTCGCCCCCTGTCATACATAGAGCCGCAGGGCGATCAGGGGGTTTGGGTGCTGCCCCCTGTCATGCTGCTCCAGGGACCAGGAGGCCTCGCGGTTCCACTGATCACAGGTTCGGGAGGCCTCGCAGCTCCGCTGATCCTGGGTTCGGGATGCTTCGAAGCTCCGTTGATCCTGGTGCTGGGAGGCATATTACCCTTTTACTATATAGGATAGAGGCCTGGTGCGTGGGAGGGGGCCGACTGGTTTGCCCTGAAGGGTGTCCCGATCAGGATGGGGGTCCTGCTTGGGTGCCTGGCCAGCCTGGATGAGGGGATGATGGCTGTTTGCAGCTGGTCACACCCCCTTCAGGGTGGGGGTCCCCACTGGGGTGCTTGGCCAGTCTGGGTGAGGGGCTGAGGGCTGTTTTCAGGCTGGTGGGTGACTGAAGCTCCCAACCTCTCCTTTTTTTCTTTTTTTTTTTCTTCTGGGATTTATTTACCTTCTATAGCTGTCACTGGAGCTGAGAGCTGGCTTTAGCTCTGAGGCTGGCTCCAGCTTGAGGCCTCGGCTGCTGAAAGCAGAGATCTGGGTTTGTTTGGGTTCTATAATTGTAACACTGTTTTGGTCCTGCTCGCTCCAGCTCTGACGGCTGAAAGCAGGTTTCTGGAGTTTTGTTTAGCTTCTATATTTGCAACAATGTTTCTTAGAGAGCAAGCTCAGAGGCCGGCAAGGCAGGCGGGGAACCTTGGCTTCCTCTGTCACTGGAGCAAGCAAGCCTCCTGTTCACTTCAGCTGCCTGGCAGCCTGCCGCCATCTTGGTTGGCAGTTAATTTGCATATCACCCTGATTAGCCCATGGGAAGGGTAGCGAAGTTACGGTTAATTACCATGTTTCTCTTTTATTAGATAGGATAGGCAAATGACTTAATGCTAGTGTGCCTGCTACCTCCCAACATCAGGCTGTTGCAAGGCTGTTTAACTTAACTGAATATTAATTAAAGGACAAGTGACAGTAATGTTTTTTGTTGTGGGTTTTTTGTTATTAGTCCTCACTCGAGGATATTTTTTCCATTGATTTTTAGAGAGAGTGAAAGGGACGGGAAGAAATAGAGAGAGAGAGAAACATTGATGTGGGAGAGACACATTGATTGGTTGCCTCCTGCACACGCCCCAACCAGGTTGGGAATCAAGCCTGCAACCGAGCTATCTGCCCTTGACCACAATCTAACCCAAGACCCTTCAGTCCTCAGGCCAATGCTCTAACCACTTAGTAAAGCTGGCTAGGATGGTAATGTTATTTTTATACAAAATTACTAGAGTTATGAATAAATTAACTAGATTGGTACATTGCATTTAAATGCTTAAGAAAAAGCTATGTTTTGTTTTAATTTTTCTTTTTTTTCAATTATAGTTTGCATTTAAAATTATTTTGTGTTCGTTTCAGGTGCTCAGCATAGTGGTTGGACAATCATATACTTTACAAAGTGTTTCCCCTGATATTTCCAGTACCCACTTGGCACCATGTATAGTTACTACAGTATTATTGACTATATGCCCATGATGTACTTTACATCCCCATGACTATTTTACAACTACCAATTTGTACTTCTTAATCCTTTTTACCTTTTTCACCCAGTCCCCCAAACCCCTTCCCTCTGGGAATCATCTGTCTGTTCTCTGTATTTGAGTCTGTTTCTATTTTGTTTGTTTATACTGTCCTTTAGATTCTATTTACAAGTTAAATCATATGTTATTTGTTTTTCTTTGAGTTATTTCACTTAGCATAATACCCTCTAGGTTCATCCATGCTGTTGCAAATGGTAAGATTTCATTCCTTTTTATGGCTGAGTAATATTTCATTGTATATATGTACTGCAACTTTTTACCCACTCATCTACTAATAATCATTTGGGTTGCTTCCATATCTTGGCTATTGTAAATAGTGCTGCAGTATACACAGTGGTGCACATATTCTTTTGAATTAGTGTTCTGGGTTTCTTTGCATATATACACAGAAGTGGAATTGCTAGGTCATAAGGCAGGTCCATTTTTAATTTTTTGAGGACCCTCCATACTGTTTCCCATAGTGGCTGCCCCAATTTACAATCCCACCAACAGTGCATGAGGATTCCCTTTTTTCATATCCTAGCCAACATTTGTTGTTTGTTGATTTATTGATGATAGCCATTCTGACAGGCGTGAGGTGACATCTCACTATAGTTTTATTTTGCATTTGTGACATTGTGATTAGTGACATTGAGCATCTTTTCATATGTCTATTGGTCATCTGAATGACCTCTTTGGAGATGTCTATTCAGGTCCTCTGCCCATTTTTTAATTGAATTGTTTTGTGTGTGTGTGTGTGTTGAGCTGTATGAGTTCTTTATAAATTCTGAGTATTAACCCCTTATCAGATGTATCATTGATGAATATCTTCTCCCACGGAGTAGTCTTTTCATTTTGCTATGCAAAGACTTTTTTGTTTGATGTTGTCCCATTTGTTTATTTTTTTCTTTTGTTTCTCTTACCCGAGGAGATATGTCAGGAAAAAATATTGCTAAAATAAAGGTCAGAGATTTTACTGTCTGTTTCCTTATAGGAGTTTTATGGTTTCAAATCTTACATTTAAGTCTTTAACTTTAAGTTTATTCTTGTACATAGTGGAAGAAGGTGGCTTAGTTTTATTTTTTTGCATATATCTAATTTCCCTAACACCACTTATTGAATAGACTTACCTCCTTTGTCAATATAAATTGACCATATAGACATGGGTTTATTTCTAGGCTCTCTATTCTGTTCCATTGATCTGTATATCTGTTTTGAAGCCAGTACTATGCTGTTTTGATTACTATGACCTTGCAATATAGCTTGATATCAGGTAGTGTAATCCCTCCAAGATTGCTGTGGCTATTTGAGGTCTTTTGTGGTTCCATATAAATTTTTGGAATATTTGTTCTAGTTTTGTGAAATGTGCCATTGGTATTTTGATAGGAATTGCATTGAATCTATAAATACTTTGGGTAGTACAGACATTTTAATGATGTTAATTCTTCCTATCCATGAACACAGTATTAAGCTTCCACTTATTTGTATCTTGTTCAATTTCTTTTTCTAATGTCTTGTAATTTTCCAAATATAGGTTCTTTACATCCTGGTTAAATTTATTCCTAGGTATTTTTTATGTGATTATGAATGGTAGTGTTTTCTTAATTTCCCTTTCTGATAATTCATTATTGATATATAAAAATACAACTGATTTCTGAATATTTAATTTGTATCATGCTATTTTGCTGAATTCATTCATCAGTTGTAATTTTTTGGTGGAATCTTTAGTATTATGTCAGATGCAAATATTGTCAGTTTTACTTCTTCCTTTTCAATTTTGGATACCTTTTATTTCATCTTCCTGTCTGATTGCTGTGGTTAGGACTGTCAAAAAAGCTGTTTTAGACTTACAACTTTACTGAACTGGATATCCATAAAAACCAAAATTCATAATTTTTACTGCTTCATCAAGGATGTCCTTCAAAGAAATCTTTTGCATGCAAGTACTTGGTAATGAAGAATCTCATGACTACTAGTGTATTTTGGCACCACCACCGAAAACACCAGCAAATTTTGCCCACCATTGCTTTTATACCATGAGGACAAATGTCAACCCAGCTGTGCCAGGATAAACCGAGCAGTTCAGAACACTAACACTTTGGAAATTTCAGAACTACTTCAGCACATAAAGGAAGATTTTTTGTTGATTAGTTGGTGCTGAACCTGAACAAATACAAGCAAATTGCAAGTAGATGCATATATAGATTTGTTCATTTTAAGGCAAAAATGCAGTTTTACAGAGGAGATGTTAACTCAGTCTTTTTGTTTACCACTAAATCTTTACTTTGAGTTACTGAATCATGGAAAGATAGCAGTTCTGTGATTTCTTCTGCTGACTTATTCGGCAATGTCAACTATACAAGGTTTTATTAGTACTGTGTGTACTGTCCCAGGCAATGCAGTTTGGTAATTTTCCTTGTAAGGAGCTTCTGTAACTTTTTCATTCTTAGTCTGAAAAGCTGTAACTAGCAAGTATTGGATTTTAAAGAGCTCATCATATCTAGTTTTAAAATATTTAGTTCATTTTTTATACTCTGTATATTTAGCCCCAGTATGATGCTGCAACTTAGGGGACATCATATACTATTAGAAAGTGCTCTGTTGCATAAAAACACACACCAAAGTAATTATTCACATTTATAAAAGTTTAGGAAAAGATAGCTTTTACTAGTATCATATTTTATTTATTTTTTCCCTTTGTATGACTTTATTGGTGTGACATTTGTTAATAAAATTATATAGATTTCAGGTGTATAATTCTATAATACATCATCTGTGTATGTGTCCACTCCACCAAGTCAAGTCTCCTTCTATCACCATTTATTCCACCCATACTCCCTCCAGCCCCCCATATTTTTGTTTCTTATTTATAGTTTTGCCAGTGTCTTTGGAGTATATTTTTCCCTTCTGTGAGTCAAAGAACTCCCTGGTATGTTAGCTTCATCTTTGGAGAGAGGGGGGTTGGATACGGACTATGTAATTGTGAGTTAAGAAAGTGAGTCTTCTATCTCTCCTTTTAAGACCAACAATACATCTTAAATATAATAAAAATTGTTTTAAGGAAGCTTCTTTTAAATAAATTCTAAGATATTTAAAAATTGAAAAAAGTTTAGAAAGAATTAAATAGTTTGTAAAACAAGACAAAAAAAAGTGTGTGTCTTACTGTGTTTTCCCATAAATGCAAGGAAAACTTTGGGCACAGTTTCTTTCTTACCTCTGGAAGTCTTGAGGTTCACTTTAGTGTTGAATCACCTCTTCCCTCCAAGCCTCTTAGACTAACTGAGATGACCCAGCTCCAGCTCTCATTCTTACATGGCCAATCTGCATTTGATCCATGGAAAACATTCAATCATCTTTTTCCCGATGAATGAACTCCAAGGTTGCAGGTCATTACAATACAGCCACCTTTTATTCCAATTTCCAAATGAGCCACTAGCTGGGCTCTCTCCTATTAAATTTCTCAGGGCATTCGTTCATCTTTCTGTGTACTTTCCCCTCATTCTCCCTCCTGAAACTCTTAACACAATGACAATTTTCTCTCAATATTTGCCCATTCGTTCATCCCCAACAGTAACAAAATAGATTTTTAAAAATTCCTGCTTTCATGGAGCTCGTATTCTAAGGCACAACACTAGACAAATTCAAGAAAATAAAACCCCTCCTCCAATCTCTTACTATAGTTTTCTTGGCCCCTTCAACCTGTTTTACAGGCTAGAGGTGTGTGCTGAGCTTAAAGTTGCTAAACCAATTTTCCCACATCATCTGTGAAAATTCTTCAAGATGTCCTGACACGATACTTTGGAATATGGCATCAATTATCTTGGTGCCCCAGTTAAAACTGAGATAAGAACAGACTATTTTTAATATCCTGTTACAGTTTGATCTAACACCTTACCTAAAACACGGCCTCACAAGTCATTTCTTCCAGGTCTAGGAAAACCGACATCTTTGCATTGTCAGCACCACCATTATTATCCCCACTCAATTCAGAGAGCTCTCCACCCCGTTCCTTCTCCAAACTGCTAGAGTAGGCTGGGGCAAGGGGTGGGGTGAGGAAGCCTGGCACTCATGAGGATGCTGCGATTTCAATTCCTCAAACCTTCTCTGCTACAAATGAAGAAATGGCAAATAAAGTACAAAAAAATTGTTATAAAGATATAGAACTAAAATTCAAGACAATAACAACAATAATAATAAGCAGCTAATACAAGTTAAGAACATTATTTTGTTCAAGGGAGATATAAATAGAAATGGAATAACTTTAGACTTTGTGAAAAATATAGTTATATGTAAATGTTAAACATTATATATAACATAAAGTAAATAATGAAAGGATAGAAAATAGGTCCTAGAACTTTGAAACCAGATTTTAAAAGGAAGGAAAATATCATCAGTTCAACAGAGACTTTACATAATGATAGTGTAAAAGGAGTGATAATTTCCTTCTTCAAAAAAAAAAGAGTAAATATAACACTGAATGAAATTGTCAAAAATAACAATTTCAGGGCACTGGAAATAAAAAATGGTAGACAATAAATTGAAAAGCATTTATTTGTGAAAAACAGTTAGAGTTTTGGGTAATAATAGCAAGTCTTTGGCTTTCTCCCCTGGGGCTGCTACCATCCTGTTCCCTGCCCCATCCCAGCTCATTAGGCAAAACTGTAGCCTTACTAATGTGGGCGAGCAGTGAAACCCCCAGCTTTGTTGCCAAAACTGGATGGAGGGGGTGAGTGTGGGAGACTCCCTCACTTGGGGTGAAGTGGGGGAACAGAAGGAGGTAGCCCACAGCTTTGTTCGCCTAAGGTTGTTGTCTCAGTTGGAGTGAGCTGTGGACCAGACATAAATTCAAGAGTGTTAAAAACTTGAGCTACAACATGTACAGGAGGGTCTGCCTAACAGCAGCAGAATATAAATTTTTTTCAAGGTCACATGGAACATTTTCCACCATAGACTACATTACAGGACATAAAATAAGTCTCAATAAGTTTAAAAGAATCTAAATCTTACAAAGTGTGCTTTCTGATCACACACACAAAAAATTATATTAGAAATCAACGACAGAAAGAAACATAGAAAACTCCTAAATATTAAGAAATTAAATACGACATTTCCAAATAACCCTAGGTTAAAGAAGAAATCACAAGGGAGAAATTTTAGATACCTTGAACCAAGTGAAAATGAAACCATAATCTATCCTAATGATTGGGATGCTGGTAAAGCAGGGTTTAGAGGGAAATTTATATCTTTAATGCTTATTACAAAGAAAAAGATATAAAATCAATAATAAAAACAAGTAAACCTCAAAGTAAGTAGAAGAAAGGAAATAATAAGAGTCAAAATAAATTAATAAAATAAAAAGCAGAAAAATAATAGGGACAATGAATGAAACTAAAAGTCAATTTTTTTTCTAGGATCAATAAAATGGGTAAATCTTTGGATATATTGATCAAGAAAAAAACAAAGAAGTACACATTACTAAAATCAGGAATAAAATTCATATCCTACGGAAATGAAAAGAATTATGATTAAGTATTATTAATAACTTTATGCCAATAAATTAAAGTAGGTGACTTGTCCAGATTGCTAGAAAGACACAATGACCAATTCAAGAAGTTAAGAAAAACATTTTTAATGTAAAGGTAAAAGTATGGTTAACCAACAAACCCAAGTGAGATGTTAGAAATAAGTTCAAATATGGCCAGAATGATAATAAGTGTAAATAAATTAAACAAACTTGTCAAAAGACAAAATTTAAGGTTGGATTTTTAAAAATAAAAATCCATCTATAACTTGCTTGCAGGAGTCATGCCTCAACAAAATGAGAGAAAAATGTTTAAACATAATGGGACAGAAGAAGACATATTACAAATATAAAAATCAAAATCAAATAAATATCAAAATCAAGCTGGTATACAAAAAAATCAAAAGCAAGCTGATATATAAATAGTAATACCAGATAAGGTAGATTTGAGCAAAGAATATAATAGTGGTAAGAGGATTAATGCAGAATATAAAGAGTGTACCAAAAAGGTGTAACAATTATCATCTTGTGTGCATTTTGTGCTTTTTAAAAATATATATTTTTATTCATTTCATAGAGAAAGAAAGAGGGAGAGAGAGATAGAAACATCAATGATGAGAGAGAATCATTGATTGGCTGCCTCCTGCCTGCCCCCCACTGGGGACTGAGCCCTCAACCAGGGCATGTGCCCTGACAGTGAATCAAACCGTGACCTCCTGGTTCATAGGTTGACACTCAACCACTGAGCCATGCCAGATGGGCCATTTTGTGCTTATTTAGGAAATCTTGTACTACCACTGTATTCTAAAGCCATTTTTCTAAATTTTCTTCTAATGATTTTGTTTTGTTTTTATAATCAAGACTTTAATTTATGAAGAGCTTATTTTTTTGAACTGTGAGAAGGAACTAAGTTGGCTACTTTCAATATTTAAAAAACCATCAACACCATTAATAGCATAGTTCATTGTAATGATTCTTTATCATATCCTGAGGTCTGATATATAACTAGATCTATTTACAACAGCTCTATTCTGTTTTATTTACATATTTATATGTCCAAACCCATACTACACTGTCTTAATGAATCTAACTTTGTGTCTCTTTTGTTTAACTGGCAATGGCATAGTTCAGAGTACATTTTAAATATTTATTACATTTATTGAGTAGTTGGGTGTTCTCTATTTTGTTTTTATTTTATTTTAAAAGTAAATTTGGCACCATTTGTCTACTTAAAGGAACCAGGGATTCTGAGAGAATGACTGATTTCGGTGCTGGACATAGAGGTTTACATTGATCCTGGAATATCTTCTTACCTTACAGGGAAAGGTAATGCTTAAAAATAATGGAACATGTGAACAGAACATGGGAGCCAATGTAATCTGGGAGAATATGCACATCAAATAAATAGTAATATTAACAGATTATAACCCAATGACTAAGAGAATAATTCAAGTCCATGATAATATAAACATGTCAATAAATAAATACAGGAAAAAGAGAACAGTTTTCTACTAGTAGAATGCCAACCAACAAATGTTGAATGAATGATGGATTTCGATAATCATTGTTTGGCAAGTCTCATAATAATAATTAATTCAAGCAAGAATTATCAATGGATGTTAAAGCTAGCAGGTGAAAATTTGATGAGAAACAGGATATTTACATGGTTTCAAAGTATCTCCCCACAAAACACTTATTAACTACAAAGGGGAATTGCAAAGGGAAAATAGTAACCTTACAGTGCAGAAACCTGGCAAAACCATTTTTATTCATGTGATCAGGGCTAGCATTACCAGTAATGGAACATTCTGACATCTGTGCCTCTTGATATGATGCATGCAAAAGACACAACATCACTTACCTGGTGCTCCTACCAAAGATGCAAAATCTGAATTTAATTATGAAAGAACAACAGATACACCTGAATTGAAAAACACCTTATAAAATTGAATTGCATCATTAAAAATTATTTTTCCATTACATAGAATATCCAAATAATAAAACCCTAATATGCAAATCAACAGAACAGCATAATGACTGGCTGGAATGACCAGTTGCTATGATGCGCACTGACCACCAGAGGGCAGAAGCTCAATGCAGGAGCTGCCCCCTGGTGGTCAATGTGCTCCTACAGGGGGAGCACCACTCAGCCAGAAGCTGGGTTCACAGCTGGCGAGCACAGTGGCAATGGCAGGAGCCTCTCCCACCTCTGCGCTAAGGAGCAGTGAGCTAAGTGGTAAGGAGCAGAAAGCAGGTGGGTGGTAAGGAGCAAGAGATCCCAGACTGCAAGAGGGCGCAGGCTGGGCTAAGGGGAACCCGGCTCCGCCAGCCCCGCCCCCCCCCGCCCCCCCCCCCCCCCGCCAGTGCACCAATTTCATGCACCGGACCTCTAGTTATTAAGATAATGAGCTAGTGTTGAATAATGTCTACAGGTTAGGAAATAATATTGTCACTGTTAATTTCCTGATTTTGACAATTGCATGGTAGTTATGTAAGAGAATGACCTTGTTCTTGGGAATTACATGCTGAAGTACTTAGGGGTAAAAAGGCAGCATGTCTGCACCTCACCCTCAAATATACAGGGGTGCTCTAGCTGGTTTGGCTCAGCAGATAGAGTGTAGACCTGCGGACCGAAGGGTTCTGGGCTTGATCCTGGTCAAGGGCACATACCTTGGTTGCAGGCTCCTCCCCAGCCTGGGCCCTGGTCAGGGCTCATGCAAGAGGCAACCAATCTATTTTCTCTCACATTGATGTTCCTCTCTCTGTCTTTCCCTCTCTTTTCCACTCTCCCTAAAAATCAATGGGAAAATATCCTGGGGTGAGGATTAACAACAACAAAAAATCAAATATACAGGGTTTACAGGGTTTGACCTAAAGTAGGTTTACAGTTGTAATACAAATAAATAATATAATAATTAGTAAATAATAATGCAAGAATAAACGTGTTTCACTTGCTCACAACTGTTATCCTACTTTTGCCCACCCTTGTATATGTAAAAAGCAAGTGTGGGAAATGTTAAAATTAGGGGAATTTGGATAAACAGCACCCAAGAGTTCTTTGTATAACTTTTGAAACTTTTCTATAAGTTTGAAATTATTGCAAAATAAAAGTTATCAAAAACTAGTGAATTTTTGGTCTCGCTGGGTGGCTCAGTTGGTTGGAACATTGTCCTGTACATCAAAAGATTGTGGGTTCAAATCCTGGTCAGGGCACATACCTAGGTTTCGGGTTCCATCCCAGGTTGGGACACATACGGGAGGCAACCAATTGATGCGACTCTCTCTCTTTCTCTCTCTCTAAAAAAAAAAAAAAAAAAATCAATAAAAACATATCCCCAGGTGAGGATTAAAAACAAATCTAGCCGAAACCGGTTTGGCTCAGTGGATAGAGCGTCGGCCTGCGGACTGAAGGGTCCCAGGTTCGATTCCGGTCAAGGGCATGTGCCTGGGTTGCGGGCACATCCCCAGTAGGAGATGTGCAGGAGGCAGCTGATCGATGTTTCTCTCTCATCGATGTTTCTGACTCTCTATCTCTCTCCCTTCCTCTCTGTAAAAAAAAAATCAATAAAATATATTTTTAAAAAAATCTAGTAAATTTTCTTCCCTAAAAGTTATCAATGTTTTTTATTGTGAGCCTTAGATATGTTTTTTAAAATCACTCTTTGGAACCTTAAAAGTGTTTATTCAATGTCTATTTTTGGCATCTATTTTATGCTAATGTCCTAAGGACATAAAGATAAACTAAAAAAAATTTAGCCTTCCCCATGTGAAGTCTACAATCTGGTAGGAAAAACAACGATGGTACAAATAATTGCATAAATATAGTTATTAAGTGATTCATGCCCACAATAATACATGCACTTCACAAAGTCTCACGTATGTGCAGACTGCTATGCATTCCTTTCTTCTGAATATACAGATGCAATCTCCCTTTTTCTTTCTGAATGCCCTTTCTGCCTCACAATAGAGCTACAACCACAGGAAGTCATTAAGAGTCCACCCAAGGACTCGTTCTTTCACTGTGTGTTCCTGTCAGAGGGATGGGAATTATAGAGAAAAGTGGCGGTGGTTGTTTTGTGGGGTTGTTTTTGTGTGTCTGTGCTTCTTTTATTTTGTAAGCTAAAAAAATGTTCCATCCTAAAAAGCAATAAAGTCTGCTGTAGAAGGAGGCACCTTTTCAAGCCTCTTATTCATTACAGAGATAGGCATCTAAGGAACTTTGAGCTACGTTCTGCATGACTTTTTTGAAATTTGAACAAAAAGGATTTTGTTACAGAGCTCACTAGGGCAGTTCTGAAAGCTTCATTAATTTTAATAATAATTTCCAATTAATTCATTAGTCACTTCCTGATATTCTGAAACCATGAATTTTGAAAGCAGCTACTTTGAACCTTTGGTGAAATTGAAAATGTGATGATTTTAACTGATGCAACCTATGCTAACCTTCTAGCCATTAATGAAAGTGCAAAACAGAAGTCTGGGCCCAGGTCTGAGACGAGGACTGTGCAGCGATGTCCTTCATTTGTGCCAGCTTTGGAAGGAGGAGTCGTGACTCTCCCAGGGGATATTAAGGATCTAGTGTTAAATAGAATTAGACCGAATGCTTCCCTAGGCTCGGGGCCTACGGCGTGATAACAGAGGGGATATCAATAAAGCCCTAATGGGAGCATAAGCAAAATTTCCAGCTCAACCCGCCCAGTGTCATCATAGCTCCCTGGAAAAGGGGTGGGCAATAAAAATGTGAAGCGTGGGCTTGGGAAGGAGGGGCTGTTCAGGAACCTTCCTTTCTGCCATTGTTGACCTTGTTAACTGCTAAGGTCACTAGTGGTTCCCCAGCCAGTGTCTGGGGTGCATTTACTCCCTAGTTCCCTGCTCAGACTGGCCCCCACCTTAGCTGCTACATCCTCAGAGTCATTTTCCATGCAGCTGCTGCTACCACACTTCTCCCCAGTAGCCACCACACATAGCTTTTAGCTCTTATATGCAAGTGTCTCTCCATTTTTAGACAAGTGGACACAGAAATACCTCAGTCCACAGGTGAATAAATTGAGAGATGAAGCTCTGTTCTATAAAAGGATTTCTCAGAAAATCCTCCTGAAAACTGAGCTTCCTGATAAGCAGAGGCCCATTTATCATGAAGCTGACAAAGCGTAAGCTACCAGGTCTCTCTCATGTGCGGGCTCCTTCCAAGGCTCTGGGAGGACCACTACTAATGTGTTGATATGGTCATTTTTTTTTTAACAAATTTGCAAAAAGCACAATATTTTAATGGCTATTGATGCTTCACTACAACTCGCCTTCCCCGTACCACTTCCCCTGTGTGGGTGGTTTTTGGGGTGTCTGAGAGCAATGCTAAGATGTAGGTTAACAAAAAATGAGTTGGGCCTAAAAGCCCACTTACTCTGGGTTTAGTGGGGCATTTTTAGTGGCTCCGACTCACTTTGGTATACAGTTTAGTTATTGCTAGACAACCTGGAGCAGGACTAGCTCGAAGGAACAGCCCTGACAAGCACGGGCTGATCCCCTCAAACTCATGACTGGAAGGGGCGATGCTCTAGTTTTGGGAGTACTGGGGGGGGAACCTGTTAGAAGGAAGTTGGGCTGGAAGAGGCTTTTCCTTTCACCCGGGGCCTTGGCACAGCCAAGTCGCACTGCCCCTTCGCTTCTGTGTATGGAGTTCTAGAGACTTCTCTCCGCTCAAGAAGGCAGGAAGCGCCTTTGCCTGCCATACATGCAGCCTCTTCCTCACTGGAGTGAAGTGCAGTTACCGACGTCTGAGTCCACTCTCAGCAGATTCTCTGTGCGCGGCTGGAAGAGACCACACTCCCCTTCTCAAGGCTGTACTCGATTTGTAAAATAGCTTGGAGGATCTTGGTATTAAGAAAGATCTCAGGGAGAATCACTAAATACAATGGATACGTGTTTCCAAATCATTCTGTTTTGAGTTTTAGAGTTACAAACAATAACCAAGATATAGTGGTGGGTAATAGTAGGTTTACAGTTGTGAGCGACTTGTTTTTGAGTTCATCAAGCTATTGCAATCATCATAACCTGTATGTCTTTTCCCACACGAACAACTGTACACCTATGTTTGCCAAACCCTGCACTTCGGACACTTGGTTTGTGCCAGGCACTGTGCTAAGTATATATTTTGTGCATTATTTAATCTTCATGCGAACCCAATGAGGGAGTCACTGTAATTATTCCAACATTAGAGGTGAGTCCACTGAGGCTGAGTAGGTAACTCACTGAGGGCTTCCCAGTTCTGAAGTGATCTGCCCTCATTCCAGTTAAAATGTACCTAATCCCCCTACTAACCCAGCAAGAAGCTCCCAAACAGATTCTCAAGTCCTGGATCTTGGGAAGGCACTGCTAAGTTGAAGAAATTTGATGACAACAGATACTAGAACTTTCTCTAATCCCTTTAGAGAGGCTTAACAAGAATTGCTTAACTGAGTGAAAATGTTCCTGTAAGTAACTCGGTGGACATGGAGATGAGCCACCCAGGTCCCAGCCCAGGAGGGGCGTCTTGCCCCAGTTGGTGGATGTGCTCCGGGCAACCTTCAGGCAACCTTCAGGGGTGGCCTCAGTTGTGGAGAGATGTCTCCTCCAAGGTTACGCCCTTCCAGAGGCGGCCTACATCTGATGTAATGTGGCCTGAGCATCTTGCCTGATGCAGGACAACTCTGACGGTCCAATTCAGCCCTGAGTTCCCAGTGAGTGTCCGCTGAGATTGTTGAGCCTGTGACCCAGCTTGCCGTCTCCTTCCATCCACTCTTGTTTCTTTCCTTTCCTTCCATGAGTGTTGATCCCGAGGATGTTCTCAATAAACATCCACACTCTACAGTCTGTCTCGAAGTTGGTTCCTAAAAAAACCCAAATGGCAACAGCCACGACTCATGGAAATGCTTGGCTTTAGCAGCGACCTGAGCTGTCTCATTAACGCCTTGATCACTCACGTCTTTGATGAGTAGCTCAAACCCCTGACGCTGTTTTGGGAACATTTCTAGTGGTCAATCCTTAAAAGAAGTTGACTCTTCTTTTCTTGTGATGTGTGGGCACTAAATAGTTTGTCCCAAGCACTTAGGATCAGCTGGATAGAAAAGTGATCCCGGAGCAGAGTGAACATTTCCTGGTTCTCTTTCTTGCAACTATTTTCACCTTCAGGAGACAGATATCAAGGTTGGCCAGCTCATACCTGTGGACCCTGAAACTCCACTGATGGAGCATTCCCGCTCCGGATGCAAGTTTGCCTTAAGAGACGTTCTAGGCCTCACACATACATTATATGTTATTCCACGTGGCCCAAAAGTTCACACTGAGTGAACTTCAAGTGCAAATCGTCCCAAGTCCTGCTGCAGCTGTCATGTTTTTTCCTACAAGTGGGCTGTGAGACACAGCAGGCATCTGGGTTGTTCATAACTGAAGATGGAAAACGCCTTGGCTAGTCTGTTGAGCTGGTCTTTGTGGGTTGAATTTTAGTGAAGATGAATATGTATAAGGATTCTTGTGGCTCTGTTCATTATTTTAGTCCCTTTTCACATAAGATTTTTTTTTTTTACTCCTAGACATTGAATTCCATTAATAAGGGGTTTCCATGTTCAGAGAGGAAATACAGGCATACTCCGAGACAGTGTGGGCTCAGTTGCAGACCACCGCTGTAAAGCGAGGATAGCGATAAAGAGAGTTGTAATCTTTTTGCCGGTGGAGGGTCTGCCTTCAATTGGTAAAAAAAACACAGCATATGTGAAGCACAATACAGCAAAGCTCCATAAAACGAGGTCTGGCTGTAATGTATAAATCTGAATCACACTTTTTACTTGCAGATGCTTTCATTTTTTGGTCTTTGTATCGGAACCAATGGTTTGTGTGTTCTTTTCAAATGACACCTTGCCATGCGTCTACCTCTTGTGATTGTTGCAAGGACTGATAAGCTGCTGCAGGTAATGCCCTTCTCACAGAGCTCGGCACACAGTGGGTGCTAAATAAGTCCTGGCTAGAAGCACTCAAACCACTCCGGGGTTGGAGTGCTTGGCGGTGAATCCCAACTCTCCCACCCACTATTTTTATGACTTTAGGTCACTAAGGGGACTTCTCTGTGCTTCAATCGTCTCATCGGTAAAATAGAGAAACTGATAGTCCCACCTCAGAGGGTTGTAAGGATCACGTTTTCATCATGAACATCAGAAAGGTATGTTTGCATAAGTTAACATTGTAAAGCACTCAAAAAAGCACCTAGCATTATTTAAATATTCACTTTTTTATGAGGAGTTATTCTAATATGACAAAATAGTTTTATCAAAATAGGCACATGAAGTGTTTATTTGAGGTATTTACCATTTGTATTGTACTGCCTGATTTTTATTGTGGTTATATACAGCTATTATGTAGTTAACACTTACCAGGGGCTTACTATGTCCCAAACACTCTGCTAAGCACTTTCTAAGCGTTGCCTTACTGAATCCTCTCAACGTTCCCCATAACAGATGAGGAAACTAATACACAGACCAGATAAGTGACTTGCTCAAGAATCAGCCCATTTAAAGTCTGAAGTATGTCCAACTTCAGAACTCTCATATCGCTCTATTCTACCTCTTAAGATAGTCTGAAGCTATTGCTCACCAAGAAGCATGTACAATAGAAGGCTACAAACAAATAAAGCCTCTGGGAAGGAAGCCAATCATCGAGACTGGAATCTGGGATAAAATAGTTATTGTTTCAAGCATTCATTTATATCTAAGCTTCCCAGCAACCAAGGCAAAATGGAAAACATGTGTCATATGATATCTGATTTTAAAAATCAAGCCATGTTTTCCCTTCCCTTCCCCTGAACTTGGCACACTCCTTTGCATTTATTCATCAATAAAATAAAATCTCAGAGGGAAGACGGGGGAGGGTGGGTGAGAGGCAATAAAATATATATATGTATAGTAAATACCTACAATTTCCAGACACTTTTCAGTCCTTTAAAAGACACACTTGTTGCCCAGCTGGCCTGGATCAGTGGTTGAGCATTGACCTAGGAACCAGGAGGTCCTAGTTCAATTCCCGGTCAGAGCACAGGCCTAGGTTGCAGGCTTGATCCCCAGTGTGGGGCGTGCAGGAGGCAGCTGATCAATGATTCTCTCCCATTGATGTTTCTATCTCTCTTTCCCTCTCCCTTCCTCTCTGAAATCAATAAAAATATATTAAAAAGAAAAGATACACTTGTTGCCCAGCCAGTGCTGCTCAGTGGTTGAGCATTAATCCATGAACCAAGAGGTCACAGGTTCGATTCCTGGTCAGGCGCATGCCCAGGTTGCATACTCGATCCCCAGTAGGGGCCTTCAGGAGATAGCAGATCAATGATTTTCTCTCATCATTCATGTTTCTATCTCTCCCTCTCCCTTCCTCTCTCTGAAATCAATAATAAAACATATGTTTTTTAAAAAGACACTCTTGTTGCCCTGGCCAGTGTGGCTCAGTTGCTTGGAGCATTGTCCCATATATCAAAAGATTTTGGGTTTGATTCCCGGTCAGGGCACAGGTCAAGTAACCGATCAATCTCTTCTCTCTCTCTCTCTCTCTCTCTCTCTCTCTCTCTCTCTCACAATTCAATAAAATTTTTAAAAGACACAGTTGTTCTTGACATTGAACTTTCAGCTAAATTTGCAGTGTGGTTACTCATAGGATGAATATGGGAAGACCTGTTGAACAATGTCTTCATGACAGCTGGTGCAGGAGCTGCATGACCACAATCTAAGTGACCACTTTTGGTGTGGCCCCCAGAAAGGCAAGTAACAGAATGTTCAATCTGTGGGTCCTGATGGGGTGAAGCACCACAGCGCTCATTGCATTAGCATGAACTACTTACGATCTATTCAACTGATAATAACCAGGGACATCACTGTGTGTAAAATCATGTATCATTTTATACTACACTCATATGCACAAGGAGTAGACGGTCCAAATTTTAAGAAGAAATTATGAAAATTTTTTAAATTAAAAAAATTTTAAATTCTACCCAATGACTTAATGTTATTTTCCTAAAAATTGAGAAAAACACAGAAGTACTAGATTTTAGTTTGGCACAACCCACAAAGAAGTAATGATTACAAAATAAGGCTGTAAGTGCCAATGTAGGAAACAACCAAACCTGTAGAGAATTTTTGTAAGAGTGCATTTGAACCAAAACTGAAGACAATCGCCCAAAAGCAGGTACTCAAATACTCTGGAGAGTGACAGTTTTGCAATTTCTTTTAAGCATTTGATATTAAGGAGGGAAGGTAAGGAAAACTACATGAAGGTGGGAGAAAGAAAAGCAGGGATTAGATTACAGGATATTTAACAAAATTATGTGCTCTCTTGAGAGTAGTTAAATTTATTCCGAGGTATGTTAACCTAGGTGCACAAAAACAATGAACAGGACTTGTTTAAAGCAAAGACAACCCTTTTATTTAAAAAAAGTTATATTCCTGGGGCATGGCTACCTACCATGACCTGCCCACTTGGAAATATATGATCAGATCATCCTGTGAAGTTACTTCCTATAGAACCCCATTTTCCTCCCAAAGAGTGAGAAGACAGAGCTGCTTGGTGCATCCCTGTCGTTCACAGGTATGCCTAAAGTTTGGAGCCGAAGGAGGGAATGAGGAGCTGGCCAAGCCAGAGGAAACCAGAACTGGTAGCTTGCTGCCCTTCCAATCCCTAGAACTGGGGAGATGCCATCAGCATTCAAAAGTCAACCTCCTTCCATAGAGGGGATTCCTTGCTGTGCCATAGTCTAGGTAACCTTTCTTTTTCTTTTTCTCTTTCTTTCTTCCTTTCCCTCTTTCTTTCTTTCTTTCTTTCTTTCTTTCTTTCTTTCTTTCTTTCTTTCTCTCTTTCTTTCTTTCTTTCTTTCTTTCTCTCTCTCTCTCTCTTTCTTCCTCCCTTCCTTCCTTCCTTCCTTTCTTTCTTTCTCTCTTTCTTTCTTTCTTTCTTTCTTTCTTTCTTTCTTTCTTTCTTCTCTCTCTCTCTCCCTCTCTCTCTCTCTTTCTCTAATTTCAGAGGAAGAGAGAGGAAGAGAGAGATAGAAACATCAAGGATGAGAGAGAATCATTAATCAACTGCCTCCTGCACACCCCACATTGGGGATTGAGCCCACAACCCAGGCATATGCCCTGACAGGAATTGGACCATGACCTCCTGGTTCATAGGTCACCACTCAACCACTGAGCCACACCGGCTGGGCCAGGTAATCTATTTCTTACTCTGCCATTGGGCCAAACAGCAGTAGGCTCCTGTGTTTTCTGTGTTTCCAATAGAGGGTGACTTAATGAAGCATTTCCTAAACTATGATCAGGAAAAATCTTTGTTGGCAGCACATCTCCAGAACAATGTTCTTCACAACACACTGATCTAATGTAATGAGTATCCATAGGTGAATAAACGCTGGCCAATGTCCCAGATAAGGGAAATAATCCTTGTATTAGGCTTTCATCTTACTTTCCATTTTAAGTGTTAGTTTTTCTTTAAACAAGGCCTTTCACTCACTAGGACTCTTTGTGTAAGGTGTGTTTGCATTTCAAAGTCTTGTGTTTCCCCAATACAGCTAAGTTCTGAAAACACATTTTGCTATGATAAGAACCTTTCTGAGATTATAAAGTTCAATAAAAGTACAACAAAGTAAAAAGTTCTTTCTTACCATAGAATTACTTACACAATCTTCTTTGTCTATGAATCCATTGGGCAACTATATAACCAACATGTTAAAGAGATACCACGGTTATCCACATGTGGGTGGGTTCCTGGGTAGTAACTCTATGGTATGTGTCCTTCAGGAATATATATTTTTAAATATATTTTATTTTATTTTTTTTACAGAAAGAAAGGGAGAGGGATAGAGAGTTAGAAACATCGATGAGAGAGAAACATTGATCAGCTGCCTCCTGCACACCCCCTACTGGGGATGTGCCCGCAACCAAGGTACATGCCCTTGACCGGAATTGAACCTGGGACCCTTGAGTCCGAAGGCCGATGCTCTATCCATTGAGCCAAACCGGTTAGGGCTCCTTCAGGAATATTAACTGTTCTCCTCCAGCTGAATAACTTTGACAAATCAATTTCCCTACATGCATCTCAATCTCTGAATCTGAAAAATGAGAGAATTGGATGACAGTGTTTCCAAAACTTCCCCAAAGATAAGAATCACTGGGGGTAGTGATTAAATATTGAGGTTATAAATCCTCCATTGAAATTCTGACTAAATGTATCTAGGTTGTTTGTTTTTGTTTGCTTGCTTATATGCTTGTTGGCTCATTTGTTTGTTTTAAGACAAAGACTCTAGGTCAGTGGTCGGCAATCTGCGGCTTGCAAGCCGCATATGGCTCTTTGGCCCCTTGAGTGTGGGTCTCCCACAAAATACCACGTGCGGGCGCGCACGTACAGTGCGAAGTTGACTTAAAACTTTAAGTAAAGTTTATTAAGTTAATTTTAGGGAACGTTGTGGAGTGAAAGAAGATGTAGTGTCGAGGATTGAGAAAGGTATGTTGAGATGGTTTGGACATATAGAGAGGCTGAATGAAAAGAGATAGACGAAACAAGTATACAAGACGAGTGTGGATGGGGGAGTTGGAAGGGATCGACCTCAGCGAATGGACCTCAATCAGATTGAGGACGTTTTTAGCAAAGGCCAGCTTAGGAGTACCCTAATTAAGTTAATAACAGTGTACCTACCTATATAGCTTAAGTTTAAAAAATTTGGCTCTCAAAAGAAATTTCAATCGTTGTACTGTTGATATTTGGCTCTGTTGACTAATGAGTTTGCCGACCACTGCTCTAGGTTCTATCTTCAAGGACTTTGAAAACTTGATTAGATGACTCAGGGACTTTCCAACTCTGCCATTCCGTAATTCTATGGTTCTTTTATTTTATTTTATTTGTAAATATATTTTTATTGATTCCAGAAAGGGAGAGGGAGATAGAAACATCAATAATGAGAGAGAATCATTGATTGGCTGCCTCCTGCACACTCCCTACCAGGGATGGAACCCACAACCTGAGCATGTGCCCTTGACTGGAATCGAACCGGGACCCTTCAGTCCACAGGCTGATGCTCTATCCACTGAGCCAAACCAGCTAGGGCTCTATTATTCACCAGCCCATCATCAGAAGCTATTGCAGTTAAGATAAGACTTTGGGTAATTTCTGTTTCTTAGGTTCTCCCCCATGATAAAGTGGCATCCAGATAAGTTTGCATGAAATAAATATCTTCATACTCTCATAAGTCAGCAAGATGATAGGCCCTGTGAGAAACAATAAACCCAAGTTGTTTTGTGCTTATTAGATCTGTGAATATTCTCTTTAACTCTTCTGATGTGTCTCCTACATACTAGTCCCAAGCAGGATCCTAACATCTGTCCTCCTCCTCAAACCTCAGATTGATAACTTCCAACATCCAGAAATGGTTTCATAACCTCTTAACTCCTCGAATGGCTCCTGAAGTAAGGATGGTGATGACCTTCAGTCAAACCCCAAACTCCTACAAACACCAAGTCTGGTTACTCACTCTTGCTTCTCTGGAAGCCATTTGATCCCTGTAAGACTAACCTAACTATTTCTGGAAACTGTTTGAAAGAATGAGAGTGGTTTTCCAATCAGTCCTTTGAGATAATCAGAAGACATAAGGCTAAAAATTCCTGAGAGTTTGGCTTCTCTGAAAGAAAACCTAGAAGAGGGCTCCCAAACACAGTCATTTTCATTCCAATTTTTATTTTATTTTGTTATTTGTTTATTTTTAATTTTTATTGATTTTTAGAGAGAAGAAGGGAGCGAGAGACACAGAGAGGGACATTGATATGTTGTTCCACTTATTTACACATTCATTGGTTGATTCTTGTATGTTCCCCAACTGGGGATTGAACCAAAAACCTTGGCATATTGGGAGGATGCTCTAACCAACTGAGCTATCCAGCCAGGCCTAATTCCAATTTTTAAAATTTAAGTTGTGCCCTAGCCGGTTTGGCTCAGTGGATAGAGCGTCGGCCTGCATACTGAAAGGTCCCAGGTTCGATTCTGGTCAAGGGCACATGCCTGGGTTGCAGGCTCGATCCCCAGTAGGGGGCAGGAGGCAGCCAATCAATGATTCTCTCTCATCATTGATGTTTCTATCTCTCTCTCTCTCTCCTTCTCTCTTCCTCTTTGAAATCAAATATATATATTCTAATAAAAGAGAAACATGGTAATTAGCCTACGACCGCTACCCTTCCCATTGGCTAATCAGGGTGATATGCAAATTAACTCCAGCCAAGATGGCGGCTGGCAGCCAGGCAGCTGGAAGCGAACATGAGGCTTGCTTGCTTCAGTTACAGAGGACTCCAACGTTCCCCGCCTGCCTTGCCGGCCTCTGAGCTTGCAGTTTGAAACATTGTTACAAATATAGAAGCTAAACAAAACCCCAGAAACCAGCTTTCAGCCGGCCAGGATCTCAGAGCTGGAGTTATACATTGTTTCGATTATAGAACGCAAACAAACCAGATACCTGCTTTCAGCAGCAGAAGCCTCAGAGCTAGATCCAGAGCTAAAGCTGGCCCAGAATTAAAAAAGAAAAGAAAAAAAGAAGCGGTTGGGAGCTTCAGTCAACCACCAGCCTGAAAGCAGCCCTCAGCCCCTCACCCAGACTGGCCAGGCACCCCAGTGGGGACCCCCATTCTGAAGGGTGTGTGACCAGCTGCAAACAGCCATCATCCCCTCATCCAGGCTGGCCAGGCACCCCAGTGGGGACCCCCACCCTGATCCAGGACACCCTTCAGGGCAAACCAGCCGGCCCCCAGGCCTCTATCCTATATAGTAAAAGGGTAATATGCCTCCTGGCACCTGATCAGCGTGACAGGGGGCAGCGCCCAAACCCCCTAATCTCCCTGCAGCTCTGTGTGTGACAGGGTGCGGCATCCCAACCCCCTGATCGGCCCTGCTCTGTGTGTGATAGGGTGCGGCGCCCCAACCCCCCACCCCACACACAGGCCCTGCTCTGTGTGTTACAGGGTAGAGCCATAACCTCCCCATCAGCCCTGCCCTGAGTGTGAGAGTGGCGGTGCCCCAACCCCCTGATCGGCCCTGCTCTGTGGGTGATAGAGGGCGGTGCCCCAACCCTCTGATCTGCCCTGCTTTGTGTGTGGCATAGGGCGGTGCCCTAACTCCCCTATCAGCCCTGCTCTGTGCATGACAGGGGGGAGCTCCCCAACCCCCTGATGGGCCCTGCTCTGTGTGTGACAGGGGGGAGCTCCCCAACCCCTTGATTGGCCCTGCTCTGTGTGTGACAGGGGGTGGCGCCGCAACCTCCACATCGACCCTGCCTTGAGTGTGACAGGGGGCGATGCCCCAACCCCCCAATCGGCCCTACCCTGAGCGTGACTGAGGGTGGCATCACAACCTCCAGATCTGCCCTGCTCTGTGCATGACAGGGGGCGGCGCCCCAACTCCCCAATCAGCCCTGCTCTGAGCCCGACCAGGGGCTGCACCTAGGGATTGGGCCTGCCCTCTGCCACCTGGGAGCAGGCCTAAACCAGCAGGTCGTTATCTCCAGAGGGGTCCCAGGCTGCGAGAGGGCACAGGCCGGGCTGAGGGACCCCCCCTTCCCCCCTCCCCAGTGCACAAATTTTTGTGCACCAGGCCTCTAGTATATATATATATATATATGTATATATATATATATATAAAATTTAAGTTGCCCTACCCAAGTCAATTATTTGTGGGTGAAGAAGGGGTTCAATGGAAGTAACCCCACATGATGATCTGATTATAAATTCCTAACTGGGCAGGCTATTATGGGTGGTCACACCCCAGGCATAAAACTCCTTTAGTAAAAGGTTTATCTTTGCCTTAAGCAACAAGTAAATGTCACTGTAAGAACATCCAAGCCTGTAGAGAATTTTAATAAAAATTTATTTGAGCCAAACAGCGGATATGCCTGGAAGCACGATCTCAGCAGACTGAGAAAAGTGTTTCCTAGAATAGCAGTTTGCAGCTTCTTTTATGCATTTGGAATTAAGAAGGAGACGAAAGGAAGAATACATGAAGATGGGAGAAAGCAAGGTGGGATCTGCATTACTGTATAGTCAGCAGGATTATATGCTCTCTCGAGGGTGTTTTGCTGAGAGGTCTGAAAAAAGTATTTCAAAGGTGTGTTAACCTAGATGCACAGAAACAATGGACAGGGATTGCTAATGGCAAAGGTAAGTATTTTACTAAAGACCTTATATGCCTGGGCATGACTACTCACCAGGCCCTGCTCATTTGGAATTTCTGATCAGATCACCCTGTGAGGTTACTTTCTGTCGAACCCTTTTTTTGGTCCACAGATTCATGTGGGGAGGAAAGCAGCATTGTGTTCTGTTCCAAGAAGACTTTGGAATCTCTTTCTCTGAACATCTTTAAAAATAATATTGATCAGTGTGAGAGAAAATAATTAACACTGCAGCCCAGCTGATGTGGCTCAGTGGTTGAGCTTCGACCCATGAACCAGGAGGTCATGGTTCAATTCCTGGTCAGGGCAGGAGGCAGCCAATCAATGATTCTCTCTCATCATTGATGTTTCTGTCTCTCTTCCTTCTTCTCTAAAATAAATAAAAATTTATTTTAAAATAATAATAATAATAATAATAATAATTAACACTACAGAAAGGAAATGCAAATTGATGAGGTTAAGTAAAAACCCTGAAGTCCTGAATTTGAAGTGGAAGTATCAAATGAACTCATGAAAATATTTTGATTTTTAGAGAGAGAGGAGGGAGAGGGAGAGAAACATTGATGTGCTAGCAGAACATTAACCAGCTGCCTCCCGCATGCCCCTGCTGGGGATTGACCCACAACCTGGGCATGTGCTCTGACTAGGAATGAAACCTGCAACTTTTCAGTGCATGGAAGGACACCCAACCAATTGAGCCACAGTGGCCAGGCCTCATGATAATATTTTATTTAAAAACAAAACTATTTTCTAGCTCTGTCCATAGAAGCAGAAAATCAGCCAATAAAATGAGCACACATAGCCCTAGCCAGTTTGGCTCAGTGGATAGAGCATCAGCCTGGGAACTGAAAGGTCCCAGGTTCGATTCCGGTCAAGGGCACATGCCCGGGGTGTGGGCTCAATCCTCAGTGGGGGAACTTGCAGGAGGCAGCCAATCCATGATTCTCTCTCATCACGGATGTTTCAATTTCTCTCTCCCTCTTCCTTCCTCTCTGAAATCAATACAAATATATATATTTTTTAAATGAGCAAACATAGTACTCAGGTTGTGATCTCTAAATCCTATTTCCACCAAAAGGAACCAGGACTCCTTGAAGAAATGGCTGATTCCAAATCTGAGGCAGAAAATCACAAGATGAGCCTGAATTGTGTTGCCATATAGAAAGCAAGGAATCTATCAAAGACAGTAAGGTTGTGTCAGAAGGACCCAGGATCCCATTATCACTTTGTAAGTTATATAAATGTCTAACCATTATGCTGTCCACCCGAAACTACTATAATATTGAATGTCAACTGTAATTTTTTTAAAAAAAATTAAAAAGAGGATTCCCACTAGTCAAAGATGGAACAATTTGAACATCAATAAGAATAATTACTGCAGGGGTCAGGTAGAAGAAGTTAAAAGGCAATAAATGGTTGACTTGGGATGTTAAATACACAATACAATAAACAGATGATGTATTATAGAATTGTAGACCTAAAACCTATATAATTTTATTAGCCAATGTCACCCCAATAAACTCAATTAAAAAAAAGAATAATCACTGCAATGTTTTGAAACCGTCAAACGCATTAAAAGCCCATGAATTCATTCTGATACATTTAATTTTCACTGGTCAGTAAAATGCACTGGGACTATTTGGAGTATACTAGGGATTCAACTCTTCACTTTGGGAAATCAGACAAAGAATCAGGCACTTAGCCTCCATCCTATATGATCTATATTTCAGCCACGGAGTAGATAAGAAGTTTATCTTTATAGAGTCTTTCAATTAAATACGTTACATGGAAATCATATAATTTGACTATCACCAAATTACATTTCCAAATGGATCTAGACATAGCTGCTGATATCACACAAAGAGAGCCATGTTTCATTACGGCACAGTCTTCAATATGTTAAAACACTTCTGGAGCTCCAACCAGGGGGTACAAAATAAAGCTTTTGTCAAACTTTCTAGCAACAAAAGTTTAGTGTTCTTTGGTCTATACTTTGGGTACGGTTGGTCTATGAACTGAAATTTAATTTCCTTATCAATTTCTTCTTCCAATTTCCAGCTGCTATTCTTGATAATGTAGACAATGGAAGTGATGCTCAGAATTCGGGAAGACCAAGGTTTAAATTTCAGCAGAAGACTTTTTTTTTTATTATTGATTTTTTACAGAGAGAAAGGGAGAGGGACACAGAGTCAGAAACATCAATGAGAAAGAAACACCGATCAGCTGCCTCCTGCACACTCCCACTGGGTATGTGCCGGCAACCAAGTTACATGCCCTTGACCAGAATCAAATCCGGGACTCTTGTGTCCGCAGGCCGACGCTCTATCCACTGAGCCAAACCGGTTAGGGCTCAGCAAAAGACTTTTGGTCAAGTTATTTAATCTCTCAGAACACATGCTGGCTCATCTCCATTTGTCCCTCACGAGGCTGACCTCTAAAGATTGCATCATCCAGGTGTCCCTGTCCTCTGGCTTCTAGTTAAGTTTGGCCAATAGAAAGCAGTGGTGGGGAGACGACTGGGTAGAAGCAGTGGGAGAAGAGAGGGGAGGCTAATCAATCCCCCCCTCACCCTCTCTTTCCTGCCCGTTTCACTGCGGTGCTTCTAACCCTCTCCCTATCTGGCTCCAGTTCTGCAGCTTTCTGGGTAACTCCCCTTCTCTTTCCCTTTAGGTCTAGGGGTGACAATGGCTTCCAGCTGCTGCTAATCCCTCAAGGTTTCATTATCCCTTGTTAGTTGCCTTCACTCTGTTTACACGTCTGTAAATAGTCCACTTCTTAAACTCTCTTCAATTAAAGTGCCTGGGCATGCCATCTGTTTCCTGCTGGATCCCTGACAATAAAAACTTCAGTCTCCTTAGGAAATGCTGATGGTAACACCCACTTTATGGGGGCTGTTGAGAGCATTCAGTGAAAGTACAGGAGCATGTAAAGCACCCAGCAGTGCTCACTAGATGAGAGATAACTGGTCCTGCTTCCTTCTACCTGTCCTTCAAATAGTCATATGTTCAGAGATCTTCTTGCTTCTTTGCCAGTGACCCAGGCTGAAGTGGGCAGAGGGAAGTAATGCCGGGCCCCAGCCTAGAGATACAAAGCTGCCACTGGGACCCAAGCTCCAGTCAGTGGCCACAGAACAGAGCTGACCTGCAGGTCCCGTTACAGTGCCCCGTAACAGAGGACCCTAACAGGGACTGGAACAGCGAGGGTCAGGGCGTCTATATGCTCAGCATTCCTCTTGGAAGAAAGCTGCTTCTGTACTGGACGCAGATGGTCGGTGCCCCCACACTGGCCAATTGTTTCCCAAGGAGGAAATTTTTCCATTTCCAAATCTATATTTTGTCCCCCGTTAAAGTGACCAAGTGGCCTGGTGTGGGTGCGTCTACAATCTGGGCATGTGCCTAGACAGGGAGGTCACTTGAACTAGATTTCCAGTGCATTTCCCAACAGGCATAAATTGGGGAAATTTTAAAAGGATATTAATAGAAATAATGTGTCAGAAAATATTTCATGAATCTGTAGGTAGGTAAACTGTGTGCTGTTAATCACTTGAAATTTATTTACACGAAGTCCTCATACGGGAAATTATTGGATATGTGGGGTATGTTGTACAGCACAAGCTCGACTTGTGGCATGTAATCAGAACACAATTTCATTTTGTTTTCTAACCTCCCCTTAAATAGATTCAGTGGGAGAAATTCTTTCCATACCTCTTGAGAACTCAGGGAGTTTTTTTTTTTATCAATCTCTTTTTAAAAATATTTTCATTAATTTTTAGAGAGAGAGGAAGGGAGAGGGAGAGACAGAAAAAACCATCAATATGAGAGTGAAATGTTGATCAGCTGCCTCCTGCATGCCCCCCACTGGGGATTGAGCCTGCAATCCAGGCACATGCCCTGACTGGGAATGGAACCGTGACATGCTGGTTCATAGGTTGACACTCAATCACTCAGCCAAACCAGCCGGGCCAACCCCTGCCATTTTTAACTGGTAGTGAGTCAAGGCTTCATTATCTCTTGTTAGTTCCGTTAACTCTGTTTGCACTGCTGTAAGTAGTCCATTTCTTAAACTCTCTTCAATTAAAGTGCCTGGGCATGCCACCTGTTTCCTGCTGGGTCCAACAAAGATGGCTGGCAGGATCTCAAGGTGATAAGTGAACACAGACCAGAGAAGAAGCTGTTTTGGGGTGATTGGCCAGGACTGATGTGAGCTTGAGCGCCCTTGTATCAGTTCTGGCCAATCACCCCAAAAGAGCAAGTGCCAGGGGGGCTTTGCCCCAGAAAGGGAGCCACAGCATCACTGCATTCCTGAGGCCAGATAAGGAGTGGGGACTATGGATTGAAAATGATGATGTCCCGTTGAATACTTTTTTTCTAGTTTTGTAATTTCTTTTTTTATAGTTTTTTTAAAATTTATTTTTATTGATTTCGGAGATGAAAGAAGAGGAGGAGAAACATCAATGATGAGAGGGAATCAGTGATTGGCTGCCTCCTGCACGCTCCCTACTGGAGACCGAGCCCGCAACCCGGGCATGTGCCCTGGGACCCTTGAATCCACAGGCTGACACTCTATACCAGGGGTGGGCAAACTTTTTGACTCGAGGGGCACAATGGGTTCTTAAACTGGACCGGAAGGCCGGAACAAAAGCATGGATGGAGTGTTTGTGTGAACTAATATAAATTCAAAGTAAACATCATTACATAAAAGGGTACGGTCTTTTTTTTTTTTTTTTTTTTTTTTTTTAGTTTTATTCATTTCAAACGGGCCGGATCCGGCCCGCGGGCCGTAGTTTGCCCACGGCTGCTCTATACACTGAGCCAAACTGACTAGGGCTAGTTTCCTATTTTGTTAGCCAATTGTCCTAGAGCATGTATTCTCAAATGAGGGTGGCAAAATCTTAAATGTTACAATGCTTTGGGGCTTCCAAAAGGCCACAGCCCATAAACAGAAAAACAGTATATCTATGATATTAAATTTTTATGGGGAGAAGTGTGACTCAGAAAATTCACCCAAAAATGTTCCTTAGGAGAACAATAATAACAACAAAGGTTGAGATATGTTGTTCCAGAGAAAGTAAGTTTTGGTTATTGGTTCCTTCATAATGTATTTTTAAAAATGTATATTTTATTGATTTCAGAGAGGAGGGGAGAGGGAGAGAGAGAGAGAGAAACATCAATGACAAGAGAGAATCATTGATCTGCTGCCTCTTGCATACCCCACACTGGGGATTGAGCCTGCAACCCGGGTATGTGCCCTGATCAGGAATCAAACCATGACCTCCTGGTTCATAGGTCAGTGCTCAACCACTGAGCCAAACCAGCTGGGTCATAATGTACGTTTTAATATACTGTATTTGATAATTAAAATCTAGGTCAAGTGGAAAAACTGATTGTTTTCTGTTGCATTTATGATTGGAAAAATAATTCCTACAAAACCTGCCTTATATCAGGACCCTTCAATAGTCATTACTCAGGAAGCACAGATAGAAACAAGAAACCTAGGGTTCCCTATTAGTAATTGTCCAGGGTTATAAAAACCAGAGTGTGGGTCGAAAGCTCGTATACCAAATTCACCCGGGGGGATAAGCTGACGGAAGGACTGTACTTGCTTCCAGGACCAACTTGGTGGAGGAAGTTCTTATATTTTTAGCAGCCGCAGAATAACATGTTAGTGCTAATGAATGGACTTCTCCCTTGTAAGTTACGCATTCTGTGGGTGTGACCTAAGGACCCTAAAAATCAACTATACTGCTGCCTTTGGAAATATGATAGTACAAATTGACTGAGAATAATTGTACATAATCAGCTGTCAGAGGCAAACTTGGGAGTCCTGGGGTGAAAGATTAGGTAGCTTGAATCCATTAGCTGTTGTTAGAAGAAAGAGGTCAAGCTGTGCTCAAACCACAGGATTCGGCAAACCTTTTCTGTCAAAGCCAGGTAGGAATTGAAGTGGGATAATTACCATTGAGATGATGAAGAGCAGAGGCACCATCCTGGACGTCCATAAAGGGGGTCCTACACGGGATGATCTAAACTGCCAGTGTGTGGGCTCCTCAGCGATGCAGAGAAGGCTTCTAGGTCAACTGAGGACAGTGAACATGAGAGCCACGCCCTACGGATGGCTGAGTAGCGAGGCTGAAACACCTAGGTCTCCAAGGACCTGGGAATCAGAGCCAGGGTGTAAGCCCCAGGCTGCCTCTCTCAGCTGTTATGGGAAATTTCCGGGGGATGAGAACCAAAGAAAGTGGCTGACAACTCTGTCATGACATTAAGAGTTTATTAAGGGGGTTTACATACGAGGCCCATCCTGGGCAGCAGCAAGATGACATGGATACCCTCCATGCCTCCCATCCCTCAGACTGCGTTTTATAGCTAAACACATTGAGTCTACCTGCTGGGAAAGGGATGTGTGTATAATTTAAAGGGGTTGGAGTCCACCAGGTGCTAAGGAGCTCTGGCACCAGAGCTGGTCCAGAGTCAGATAACGTCAAGGGTGTGTCCCTCTAGAGGCAAAGCACAGAGTTCTTGTGTCCATGCCCAGACCCGGAGGCAGGGGACAGCGTCTGGGCTTCCCCCAGGAGTCACGATGGTAGATTAGCTTCAAGACGAGCCAGCTCTGTCCGCACACTCCACCCCTCTAATCGCCTCTGACAATCTCATCGCAATGTTCCCTGAGCCTCAGAGAGGGCCCTCTGGGTGGCACGTTATTACTCATTCTGTTCAGCTTGCAGGCAACGGCCGCAGCCACAGTAGACGTAGCAGCAGGCTAGGATACCTATAACCAGTATAAAACAAGGATAAAGAGTAACTATAGCCCCAAGACACAAGCCGTGATGATAATTATTGGGAAAAAGAAAGTTTGGACAAGATGCGTATTTACTCATGTGTGTTCTGTACAGCAAGGCTGACATCGCCTGAGTTATCAGGAATGTATATGCAACATTGAGTTTTAATGATGACATAAGTCCCACCTTGAGCAGGTGTTAAAACACCCAGTGTCATCTATAAATATACAACCCTAACGTGTCAGACCAAAGGGTGGAACAACCAAACAACTGGTTGCTATGACGTGTGCTGACCACCAGGGGGTGTGCACGGAACATGGCGGGCATTGGCAGCAGACAGTAGAGCACGGAACATGGCGGGCATCAGCTGCAGCGGGATGGTTGAGCAGGTGAGCGGGGACGCCAGACCAAGAAGTGGTGATGGTCGCTGTCATCAGGGCAAGCCTCTAGTGGTTACTGAAAATCCTTTGCTCCTGCGCCAGTGCCGGCCCTGCTCACACCTGCTGCTGGCGTTGGAGCCACCACTCACCTGCTGCCCTGATCTCCTCTCAGGGCTTCTCGGCCTCCCCCTACTCCTGAGGGGTGATTGGGGCTGGCAGCCGCCTCTCACACTCACTGCCAGCAACAGCCATACTCGCACCTGCTGCCGGCGCTGCCTCTCGCACCCACTACTGGTGCTAGCCCCACTTGCACCCACAGCCAGTCCCCGACATTGGTCCTGATTGCTTGGCGCCATCAGCGGGTGCGAGTGGTGGCTGCTGGCCCTGATTATCCCTGAGGGATTCTCCACCTACTCCTGCTCCTGAGGGGCCATCAGTGGGTGCAAGCGGGGCCGGTGCCATCAGGGGATGGGAGCAGCGGTGGCGGGAGCAGGGCTGCCTGCAGATAGGGGACCGGGGTCTGCGGTGGGAGGGGCTGGGCGGGGACACGGAGGATGGGCTAAGACCCGCCCCTGTGCCCACCACGGCCTCGTAGCCCACAGTTCCTTTCAAGGTGCACGAATTTGTGCACTGGGCCCCTAGTGTACTAGTAATTTTGAAGCACATCTTTCCTTGTGCAAACCATTTCTGTATGAACCAGTGCAATGCTCTAGATCAGTGGTTCTCAACCTTCCTAATGCCATGACCCTTTAATACAGTTCCTCATGTTGTGGTGACCCCCAATTGCATTGTTACAAATTGAACATAATTAAAGCATAGTGATTAATCACAAAAACAATATGTAATTATATATGTGTTTTCCGATGGTCTTAGGCGACCCCTGTGAAAGAGTCGTTCGACCCCCCAAAGGGGTCGCAACCCACAGGTTGAGAACCACTGTTCTAGAATCTGTCATTCACAGCACATTGTGTGTGATTAGTTACAACTTCTGTGTGCTGAATGGTATCCCCAACATCCAGGGAAGGCACAGAAATAGCTGTGTGATGGTCATCCCAGTAGAAAATACTCCTTGTCCACATACTGGCTAAATGGGTGTGATTTACAGGTTTAGTAACTGTTTTAGCCCACATCTCTGTACCAAAGGGAAACCTAGGCTGCACCGCCCAAGCCAGTCCAGGGACAGCCATGGCCATAGGTTGGAGCTACCTAGCCATTCTGTCCCAGTCCATGCCAACCAGGGAATGCCAGGATGCCGAGCCAGTCAGTAGCACCAGTACAATGACATTGCAGATTGCTGTCTAGGAAGCCAGCCCGTTTCTCTGGTACTATTAGCACAGGAATCGAGTGTGTGGTTGGCTTGTTCCCAGAATAATGGGGCAAGTTGGCTCAGATGCCCTGCTGTGGGTGTGAGCCAGATGAAACCATCCCAGATTTGCAAAAACCTTCCTTATAGCGGTTGTTCTGGGATTTGATGGGAAGCCTGACTTTTGCTTTTTGTAACTGAGGGGTTGCTAGGACGATCACCTATTTCTGTGTGGCACTGACAGAGAAAGGCTTGCCATGTCCCGTGCTGTTAAAAGAGGCAGTTATAGGCCGATTATCTGCCTCATCATTAGTAAACCCAGTGGTAAATATGGTGCTTTGGCTTTGAGGAAGCCTTATAAATACCTGTAATTCCAACCGATCAGGTTGTGCAGGTGATACTCACCAGGACAGGCCGCACGTGCTGGAGAATGGCAACATGCCGTTGGCATCACTTTGAGCCCAAGGTAGGAAAACATTCACTTCTCCACAGGCAGGGACGAGCAGCATCAGGAACAAGAAGCTATGGGTGAAAATAAGGATGTTTAGGGGGTACAAAATGACAACAGTGGCATCCCTTGTTCGTTAAAATGTACTTTGTGCAGCTTGCGGACTCCGGGCAGGTGGCGCATCCCAGGCATGCTGCATGAGGGGCAAGGGTGCCGGGATTATTTATAAAGAGAGCCGGGTAGCAAAAGGCCATGCTAACTGACCTATCTTACTGCCCTTGGTATTGGTGTCTGTCCATTGTACTGATACACAGAGTTGGACCCAGGCTTCTGAAGGATCGACAGGGACCACGTTAGCTGACCAGCACACTCCTCATTCTCAGGCAATAAATATCCTATCCAGCCTTGTGTGTGTGTGGGGGGAGGGGCGCGGGGTGGCTAATCCAACTCCCATTCAAGTGTCCCCTCTCCTGGTTCGACATCTCGAGGAGCTCTGAACTGCAGAGCTCCCTTTATCAGCTCTGGCACCAGGGCATTAGGCCATAGCTTTTCAACGAACTCTCTTTGTAACAGTACCCAGGGAGCCAACCCCATGCTGGCATTGGCCGAATTTATTTTCCTGATCGCCTCGGCGACCTTTTCCACCTGTGCGAAGTAGAGAATTATAAAAGGGCAAACAGCTGTGCCTTTAAAATATCATTTTTTTCTTTCAACCAAGCCAGCAGCCTCTGAGTTACAGGCTCAGTGAAATCTCCATTTTATATCCCTCTCCTGGGCCCAATCTTGGACATCATGTCCAATAAAATGTGTACCTCGGTCACTGCCAATGCACCGAGGTTAACCATACACAACACTAACTTGTCCTAATCCCTTCGTTGTGGCTGTTGGGTTGGTTCTTTTGCAAGGAAAGGCTTGCAGCGGTCCGGTTGCAGTATCCACACATGTTAAGAAGGCATATTCCTGTCCTTGGCAGAGACCCAATGTCATCTACCTGCCAGTCTTACATAGGGATGGATGCTTTGTATAGATGTCCTGGTATGTGTGGGGTGCAGCGGGGGCACAAGTGAGAACACTCCAGGCAATTGGCTACTGCCACCACTCTATCAGCACAAGAGAGGGGCAGTCTGGCCCCCTTTATTATTTGCCATCCCAGCCACGCACTGCGGTGCCCACTCTGCTTGGCACCCAGTCTGCTGGTTTGGGTGTTTGTGAAGGAGCTGGTGTCCTGATCTTTTCTAGCACATCAACCTCCTTTCTGGGAGGCGGGTCAGACAAGTGAGCAGAGACGTGATAGACTGTCAGACTAGCAGTTGGCTCCTGGAACTTTTCCCATTTTCTGCCATATTGTGGCCCCACAACAGCTTCCTTAGTCCTTGCCAGCTATCCGGTGCCCATTGTGCCAGGCAGCACTGAGACCCTAATATAACTGTTTGTACAGAGGACTACAGACCATGGTTCATGTGTACATAGCAGCCATGTGGCCCTTAGTTCTACCCACTGGCTACTGTGTACTCCCGTCACTATTGTGTCTGTCTGGGGTTGGATGGCTACCGCAGTCCACACACAAGGATTACCTTGGCTAGGCCCATCTCTATGCCGTGCCTACTTCCACTGATGAGGGCATCTCTTGTGGGGACTCTACAGTGGGGCTCTTATAATACACTGGCACCCAAACGACACGTAACCCATTGCCTAAAGGGCTTGTGGAAAGGGCACTGCTGCAAATATGCATGCCCTTTCTGCAAGGTGGGGGCATGGGCAGCGGCTCAAGCAGGCCTTGCAAACAACCCTTCTATCCAGCCTTCAGTGGGAGGCCCGTCTGCACTGTCACCCGTAGTGTGCCAGTGATGGGTTCCTGGACTCTGAACTGCAGGTTGCAGTGCTTTATACACTCCCAAGGCCTATTGTTCAAGGGGAGAATATCAGGTCTCTGTACCTTCCATAATTGGGACCAGCACACAAGGGGATGGCTTATCCTTGTTGAGTTTGCCATAGGCCCAGTTAGTTTTTTGGAGGCTTACAGTTACGACCAAAGATATGAGTACCCCAGCAAGAGGGGGAACCCACAGCCTGAGCCTGGGCTATTAGAATCTTTGCTTTCTCAAATCCAGCCTCCTGATGCCCTTCCCAACATCAATGAGTGCCTTTCTTTATCAGTCAATATAATGTGTAGAAACATTGAGCCATTATATTGCTGCCCGAGGGCAATGATAGCCTGCTAGTATCCTAAAAAGCCTAAAAAAATATTTTAGGTGTGGGAAAATGGTGTATCTTGCCAATGACAGTGCCCTGAATGAGATGCATCTTACCCGACCAGGTGACTCCTAGGAACTTCACAGCTATGCTCAGGCCTTGTATCTTTTATGGATTGATGGCCCATCCTCTGGCTTGGAGATGGGCAAACACGATGTCTAAGTATTGCTGTAATCATTGCAGTTCTTCATAGGTTAGCATCTCATCATCAATACAATGAAACCATTGGACTTTGGGAGGGGGTGGATACAAAGACCAATCTCTAGCAGCTATCCCATGGCAGACAGTCCATGTAAACATCCTTGAGGGAGCACTTGGAAGGTATATTCCAAGTGGGAAACATGTTTTCTAACAGTTTCTTTGCCAGTGTGAGGGCATCAGCTTTGCATCAGGGGAAGGCTTCAATCCATCTGGAAAACATACACACAAGAATGACAACCCATTCTAAGTGGCAGTGGCATGAAGTCCAGCTTAATTGCCCGATGGTGGATGAAGGAATACAAAAAACTGAAAAATGGGGTTTTCCCAGGAGCCTGGAAGAATCAAGTGACTCGGTTGGGTTTCCTATAACCTCAACTATTTATGTAATTTACAGCCATTGTCTACCCATTTAAATTTTCCTGATTCAGGAGCAGACTGTTGTCATGTTACAAGGATATCAGGATGATAAAAGTCTGGCATTAAGGAGTCATTTTTGCAGAAGCAGAATGGACTTCATCCATATGTATACCACCGTCTTCATAAATTGTGTTGCTGCTGACTTTTAAAAATATTTTTAATATATTTTTATTGATTTCAGAGAGGAAGGGAGAGGGAGAGAAAGATAGAAACATCAATAATGAAAGAGAATCATTGATTGGTTGCCTCCTGCACACCCCACACTGGGGATCGAGCCTCAACCCTGGGCACGTGCCCTTGACCAGAATCGAATCTGCGACCCTCTCAGTCCGCAGACTGACACTCTATCCACTGAGCCAAACCGGCTAGGGCTAAAAATATTTTTTTAAAATATATTTTATTGATTTTTTACAGAGAGAAAGGGAGAGAGATAGAGAGTTAGAAACATCGATGAGAGAGAAACATCGATCAGCTGCCTCCTGCACATCTCCTACTGGGGATGTGCCCGCAACCCAGGTACATGCCCTTGACCGGAATCGAATCTGGGACCTTTCAGTCCACAGACCGACGCTCTATCCACTGAGCCAAACCGGTTTCGTCTAAAAATATGTTTATTGTTGATAGTATTACAGATGTCTCCCATTCCCCTCCAACTTTACACCCTTCCTCCCAGCTCCTATCCACCTCTCCCAGGTCTTCATGCTACTGCCTTTTTATGAGAGTCAGCTAGGGCATTTCAAATACAGAAGGCTAGCTTTTACTATTGAGAAGATTCAGCATTCTTAAGCAATCAGAGACCCACATAATATCTTATCAGCAGCAGACCCATAGTCCAAGAAAACTGTCCTTTTAATAGAAGGAAAGAGAACCAAACTCTAGTTTTGTATCTGCTGACTTTCAATATTTAAATTCACTTATTTAATTGAATCTATTTTAATCTTAGTAGGTTACCCACAAGAACTTCATGAGACTAAAGGCATGTTTGCTTTAATTATGCCAACAAACTTAAAGTAGCTTGGGTGTTAAATATTTTATCAGATCACATGATCCTGAAAAGCATTGGGTTAGTTCCTATATTTTTGAGAATTTTAGAATATCCAATCCCTGTGCACTTGTTTACTTTTTAAGTCAATTAAACATAGCTCTTTTACAAGTTAGCATTACCATCCATTGGTCGAAAATGCTGCATAGATACAACACATAGAGACCCACATGAGCATGCAAACAGAGACCTCATGGCTTTTATAAAATAAGTGGGATCTGTTTAAAGGACCTTTGTCCACCCCACCCCACCCTCAACCTTTATTGGCCAATCCCAATGCTATCAGAGTTGCAGACATTCTAATATTTTTTCCTAGTTTCCATTTTTCCTCTAATTTACAAAACCCTGACTTCTACCTCTAGCTGAGCATCAGTGGCCAACCAAGCCAAACCACCCATAAGAGGGACCAGTCTAATATAGCTGTGACCATAATATTCCTGCCTTGAGTCAGTGCAGCTCCTCAAACAGGTGCATGAGGCCTGCCTGAGTTCCAAGGGAGTCCCTGTGCTCATGTGGCAGGCACGGGCATCCAGCATATCGGCCATCTCTCCCCACATGGAAGTAGATAGCCAACTCGGGAATTACCCCAAGGATGCCTCTTTACTAAAGCCCATTTCTTCCATCTTCATTGGTTCATCAATTATTCATACCCACGGGGAAAAGCCCCAAGAGTGAAAAATTTATTCCCAAAGGAGGGCAGTGAAAAAAAAAAACAAAGAAAAAGACTGTCCACTCCAGTCTGGTATTCCATAGAGTTTATTAAAGGAACTTACATGGGAGGCACGTCTTGGGCAGTGGCATGAGGACACGGAACTGTTCTACCTTCTTCCCCCAGACTCTGCTTTAAAGCTAAAAACAGTGAGTCTACGTGTTTGGGAAGGAATGTGTGTTTAATCTAAGGTGAGGGGGACCACCAGGTGCAGAGAAGGCTCTGGCGCCAGAGCCGGTGAGGAGGCAGAGCGTGTCCAAGGTGGCACACTCCAGGGGCGAGCAGAGTTCTTGTGTTGGTTGCATGCCTGAGGGTGGGTGGGGCAGGTCTGGGCATCACCCAGGGAGACGTGGATTAGCTTCAGGACAGAATCAGCTCTGTCCACACCTTGGGACTTCCATGGAGGAGGGGAAAATCTCCTCTGTCACTTAGGTTATTGTTATTTTGGTTCTCAGTTCTTTGCAGTTGAACCTAATTCTAGTTAATCTATCTATACTAATAAAAGGGCAATATGCAAATGGTTGGGATGCCCTCACGCATAACGACCAATCAGCAAGCTGCGTGTGCAGCAGGCGCGGATGGGCAGGAACTTGCAGCATTGGGGACTGCATCACGCCGTCACAATCCATCACCAGGAGGCCTGGGGCCCAACAGAGGCCTCCACATGGTGAGGCCTGGGGGTCCCGTGGCTCCATGTGGCACGAAGGTGGGACCCCTGGCTCCGGCCTACCTCTTTGGGGCAATCCATCGAGCCCCAGATGGGTGGGCAGGGCCTACTTCTTTGGAGCAATGGATCACGGGGCTCCCGCACTGTGACAGGGCACAGGCCAGGCTGGGGGACCCCTCCCAAGTGCATGAATTTTGTGCACTGGGCCACTAGTATATATCCTATATAATAAAAAGCTAATATGCTAATTGACCAAATAGCAGAACGACCAGTCACGCACTGACCACAGGGGGCAGATGCTCAATGCAGGAGCTGCTCCCTGGTGGTCATTGTGCTCCCAGGGGGAGCACCAGTCAGCTAGAAGCTGGGCTCATGGCTAGCAAGTGCAGTGGTGGTTGGCGGGAGCCTCTTCCACCTCCTTGGCAGTGCTAAGGATGTCCGACTGATGGCTTCAGTCGGACAACCCCGAAGGGCTCCTGGACTGCAAGAGGGCACAGACCAGGCTGAGGGAACCTCCCCCTCTCCCGAGTGCATGAATTTCATGCACCAGGTCTCTAGTATATATATAAAAGCCTAAGCAACCATTTTACCGGTAGCTATGATACGCACTGACCACCAGGGGGCAGACACTCAATGCACAGGCATGGAAACATGGAACAGACTGATGAATCTCAGCTAGAAAAGGGGAGCAGAGAGCAGGGAGGGCAGGAAGAGATTAACCAAAGATATTATATACATACTAGAGGCCCAGTGCATGGATTCCATTACTGGTAGGGTCCCTTGCCCTGGCTTGTGGGGATTGGGCTAAAACCGGCAGTCTGACATCCCCCAAGGGGTTCCAGATTGATGCGAGAGGGCACAGGCCAGGCTGAGGGACCCCACTGATGCACAAATACATGTATCGGGCCTCTAGTGTAAATATAATGAAAAATAAGTCAGTGTAACAGAATTACATTAAATAAAATAGAATTTGGAGCTAAAGTAAGTATTAAGAAAGAAGGGGCCCTAACCGGTTTGGCTCAGCGGATGGAGCATCGGCCTGCGGACTCAAGGGTCCCAGGCTCGATTCTGGTCAAGGGCATGTACCTTGGTTGCAGGCACATCCCCAGTGGGGAGTGTGCAGGAGGCAGCTGATCAATGTTTCTCTCTCATCGATGTTCCTAACTCTCTATCCCTCTCCCTTCCTCTCTGTAAAAATCAATAAAATGTATTTTTTTAAAAAAAGAAAGAAGGGCATACCTAAAAATAAAAGAAACAATTTCTCCCCCCCCAAAAAAAATTTGAACTTAAATGTACTTATTAAAATAGTATCATATATATATATATATATATATATATATATATATATATATATAACCAATTTTAGGTTCACAGGAAAGTTGAATGGAAGATACACAGTTTTCCCATATATCTCCTGCCCCCCCCACACACACACACATGATCTCCCCCATTATCAACATCCCCCACCAAAGTGGTACATTTGTTCCAATCAATGAACCTACATTGACACATCATTATCACCCAGAGTCCACAGTTTACATTAGTGTTCATTCCTGGTGTTGTATATTCCATGGGTTTGGACAAATGTATAATGATGTGTATCCCCCACTGTAGTACCCTAAGCATCCTCTGTACTCTGCTGATTCATCTTTCCCTCCCTGCTAACCCCTGGTAACCACTGATCTTTTTACTATCTCCATAGCTTTACCTTCTCCAGAATGTCAGACAATTGAAATCATACCATATGTAGCCTTTCCATATTGGCTTCTTTCACTTAGTAATGTGCATTTAAGTTTTCTGCATGTCTTTCCATGTTTTGATAGCTTATTTCTTTTCATGATGAATAATATTCCCTTCTCTGGATGTACCACAGTTTATCCATTTACCTACTGAAGGACATCTGATTGTTTTGAATTTTGGCAATTATGAATAAAGCTGCTATAAATAAGCTCTTATAATTTTTTCAGAGACAAGAAAAAAAGAAAAGCTACCTAACTCAATTTATGAGAATAGTGTAATTTGGATAACCAAATACAAAAATAAAATTATACAAACATTTGAGATCTTGTTTCCTGGCAATTGTCATCAGTTTGGCTAAAATAAGCTAAAACTCACCCTGGCCACTGTGGCTCAGTTGGTTGGAGCATCACCCCTTGCACAAAGGGTCATGGGTTCAATTCCTGGTCAGGGCACATACCCAGGTTGTGGGTTTGATTCCTCACTGGAGTACATATGGGAGGCAACCAATCAATGTTTCTCTCTCACATCTCTCTCTTTCTCTCTCTCTCTCTCTCTCTCTCTCTTTCACTCTCTCTAAAAATCAATAAAAACATATTCTTGAGTTAGGATTAACATAAAATAAAACTCTTAAACAATAAATAAATAAAATAAAATTATATCTCAATGTCTCTTATAAATTAAAAAAGTAGATTACAATAATTTTAAATCAAATTTAATACTATATTAAGAAAACAAACCCAAAAAACCAACAACATTATGACCAAGTAGGGCCTTTGGGGAACACCAGGTTGAGAGAGGTTGCCTAGTGTATGGTTAAGACAGAATGTTTTGGAGCCAGTATGTCTGATATTTCCTAGCTGTGTGACCATGGGCAATTTGCTTAACCTCTCTGTGCCTTGGTTTTCTCACTTCTATCAGGGATATAATTATAGTTCCTACCTCATAGGATTATTGTGTAGATTAAATGAGTGAAATAAGTCAAGAACTTAGAAAAGAGCCTCAATTAGTTCTCATCTCATCAAACACAGTGGACATAGAGGCCACTAAAGAAAGATGAAATACAAGACTGACATCAGCCAAGATGCTGGCCAAGGATGACAAGACAGAAACCTCCTTGGGGGACAAAGGATGCCACTCTGGGAAGGGAAGAACCCAGAATTAACTGAGTTTTGAACCTAAGATGACAAAGAAATTACTGAATTGGACTGAATTTCCTTGAATAGGAGCAATCAGGTTTTTGCATCAGGCAGAATCGGGGCTCAGAGTCAGAAATGAACTGAGTGATAGAAAGTACAGTTACATTTTAGCACTCCAAGTCAGGCTGTGAACATAAGCAGGACATTGTGCAAAATAAAAATGTAAGGTCCCTTGTTCAAAGAGCAGGAATCATGTGCTATTAAAGGTACTAAAAATGTAATGCTTTTTCCTTTCTTTCAAGATCTCTTTTTTAATTTGCTATTTACTATTGTTCTGAGCAAAGAAAATTTTAAAAACTTAAATGATTAGCCTGAATTACCATTCATCTTTATATTGTGCAGTGGCAGTCTTAAATGCAAATTTAGAAACACTGAATTCATATGTTGAACCATTGAAATTACCCAATCCATATTTCATAGCTCATACAGGAATATGTGTTTTGTTCCTATCCGAACAGTGGGAACACTGCACAAAACTAAACTGGCTTTATTTCATTTCATGACGCACACACGTCCTACCAGCACTCTTTCTTCTCCTTCGCCTTAATGGTTAGTAAGGAAGCACTGAAAGGAAAGGAACTATGGATTGGCCTCTTTCCCTTTCCTTCTGCAACACAGCAGCATTCACATCGCACCTTGCACTCACTCTGAGCCCTTGCTGAAGACCCACGTGTCATGGGCCCATCAGAAGCCAGGGAAGGTTCAGTGTGGGAAGAAAACGTGGAGGCTACTCATGACCTTAGAACAGTGATTTTCAACCTTTTTCATCTCCTGGCACACATGAACTAATTACTAAAATTCTACAGCACACCGTAAAATATATATTTTGCCAATCTGACAAAAAAATATAGGTATAATTTATTTTATTTATTGTTAATCCTCACCAGAGGATATTTTTTCCATTGCTTCAGAGAGAATTGTAAGGAGGGAAGGAGGGGGAACGAGACAGGAGAGAGAGAGAGAGAGAGAGAGAGAGAGAGAGAGAGAGAGAGAGAGAGAAATTGATGTGAGAGAGATACATCAATTGGTTGCCTCCTGCATGCACCCTGGCCCTAATTAGTTAACTGGCCATGCAACTCTTCAGTGCACGGGCCAACACTCTATCCACCCCCCAGCCAAGGCAATCCTATCTAATAAAAGACAAAAAGGGTAATTGACCGTACCTTCGCTACGCTTCCCATTGGCTAATCAGGGCGATATGCAAATTAACTGCCAACTAAGATGGCGGCCAGCGGCCGGCAGCCACTCAGCTGAAGCAAGCAGGAGGCTTGCTTGCTCCAGTGATGGAGGAAGCCAAGGTTCCCCGCCTGCCGCGGCCCGGCTCTGAGCTCCGTAAGCAACAAAGTTTCAATTATAGAAGCTAAACAAACCCCAGATACCTGCTTTCAGCAGGCCGTAGCCTCAGAGCTGGGAGCGAGCAGGAGCCGAATCTCAGCTCCAGTGACAGCAACAAAGTTTCAATTATAGAAGGTAAATAAATCCCAGAATAAAAAAGAAAAAAAAAAACGGAGAGGCTGGGAGCTTCAGTCACCGGCCAGCCTGAAAACAGCCCTCAGCCCCTCACCCAGACTGGCCAGGCACCCCAGTGGAGACCCCCACCCTAAAGGGGGTGTGGCCATTCTGAAAACAGCCATCAGCCCCTCACCCAGGCTGGCCAGGCACCCAAGCGGGACCCCCACCCTGATCCGGGACACCCTTCAGGACAAGCCAGGCTGCCCCCACCCGTGCACCAGGCCTCTATCCTACATAGTAAAAGAGTAATATGCAAACTGACCCTAACAGTAGAATGACTGGGAATGACTGGTCACTATGACACACACTAACCACCAGGGGGCAAACACTCAATGCAGGAGCTGCCCTCTGGTGGTCAGTGCGCTCCCACATTGGGGAGCTCTGCTCAGCCACAAGCCAGGCTGATGGCTGCCAGTACAGTGGAGATGGTGGGAGCCTCTCCCGCCTCCTCAGCAGCACTAAGGATGTCCGACTGCAGCTTAGGTCTGCTCCCCACTGGCAAGTGGACATCCCCCAAGGGCTGCCGGGCTGCCAGAGGGATGTCTGATTGCCAGCTTAGGCCCAATCCCCCGGGGAGCAGGCCTAAGCCAGCAGGTGGTCATCCCCCGAGGGGTCCCAGACTGCAAGAGGGCACAGGCCAGGCTGAGGGACCCCCCCCCCCCCCAGTGCACAAATTTTTGTGCACCGGGCCTCTAGTATAGGTATAATTTTGATTCATTCACACCAGACAGCTATTGTGTTGACTGTTGCTGTTTTTTATTTAACAATATAAGGAAAAGAGGTCAGTGTCCCTGACTAAGTATCAGGTATTGATTATTTTTAAATTCTTGCAGTGCACTGGTTAAAAATGGCTGCCTTACAGAAAACTATTTGGATGGAATAACGGGGTGGAAGCCACACTGAAGACAGTAGAATTGTGAGTGGGAAGTGAGGACATAGGGATAGTACATGTTATAAGGAGTTTGGTTGTAAAGGATAGGGAAAGGCAGCATCTAAAGGGGCATGTGTGGTTTTGAGGGAGGATTTGTTTTTAACTGGCAAGCTCCTTCCTACCTCCTAGGGGTGTTGCAATGATTAAATGACATCATGCATACGAAGGGTTAAGCCTAGTGCCTGGTGCACAGTTCGCAGTCAACAAACATTAGCTTTAAAAACAGAGTGAAGTAGTATTAGCATCTCCATTTCATATAACTGTAGGTGTGCCTAACTCCAGACTTTCAAGCACTCCAATAAATGACTTCACAGCCTACTCAATTGCCACTCTTAAGCAGATTGCCCTTCTGTTAAGCAGATTATTGATTAAACCCACAGGCAAAGAAACTTACGGAAGTGTTTAAAGTACTAACAGAAGCTGGATAAAGTATTTTTAATACAGTACTTGATTTTTTATCCTTATAACAATTACATACTCTGCCCTCAGCACACATGATGAATACAGGGAACCACCCTTTTCCATCAAGTCAGTATCTTTGGGAAAACCAGCAGGCTTAAAGACCAGTCAACACTATGATGTGAGCGCCACCTGCTGCTGAGAAACTTAAAAGCACACTCAGGCCGAAAACGGTTTGGCTCGGTGGATAGAGCATCGGCCTGCGGACTGAAGGATCCCAGGTTCGATTCTGGTCAAGGGCATGTACCTGGGTTGCAGGCACGTCCCCAGTGGGGGATGTGCAGGAGGCAGCTGATCGATGTTTCTCTCTCATCGATGTTTCTAACTCTCTATCTCTCTCCCTTCCTCTCTGTGGAAAATCAATAAAATATATTTTTTAAAAAAATAAAAATAAAAATAAATAAAAGCACACTCAGATAGTCTTAGTGTCTGTTTTGTTGTTTTTAAATTGATTTTTAGAGAGAGAGGAAGGGAGAGGGATAGATAGAAACATTGATCGGTTGCCTTCTGCACGCCCCCTACTGGGGATCGAGCCCAAAGCCCAGGTACGTGCCCTAACTGGGAATCGAACTGATGACCTCTTGGTTCATGTCTTGAATTAGTTCAAGGTGTTACTTATTCCAGAGATCCTTCCTAGGGATGAAACTTAGATGATACTTATTTTAGTTATCTAGTTAAAAGTTAAAACCTGAGCTTTTTCCATCCCTTTCTGGAGTCCAATATGTCAAAATGAGGACGTGGAGCCTGGAAACAGAGGGCCTGGCCATGGGGGGCCTCTGGTGTCCAGGCTGCCAGCTTCATCCCTGGGCAGGAGCACAAGATGGGGCCCAGCTGGGTCTGCGAACACCCCAAGGGCAAGCACCTAGCGGCTCCCAGAGCCTCCTCAGCATCTGACTTAATCACACACCGCGGGTCCTCAATCATTCACTAACCCAGCCAGTATTTAACCAAGCCCGGCCCGGGGAGCGCGGCGACCCGGGGAGGCTTGGGGCGAGCGTGGGGAGCCTTGGGGCGAGCGTAGGGAGGCTTGATGTTTCTCTCTCGTGGAAGTTTTAATTTTTAAAATTTGAATTAACCCTAGCCAGTTTGGCTCAGTGGACAGAGGGTAGGCCTGCTGACTGAAGGTCCCAGGTTCCATTCCAGCCAAGGGCCTGTACCTTGGTTGCAGGGTCCTCCCCGGCCTGGCCCTGGTTGGGGCGCATGCAGGAGGCAACCAATTGATGTGTTTCTCTCACATTGATGTTTCTCTCTGTCTTACCCTCTCTCTTCCACTCTCTCTAAAAATCAATGGAAAAATAACGTCAGGTGAGGATTAAAAACAAAATTAAATTACATTACATTAACACTATGTAGTTTGAGTAGTTGGCTTTTTTTTTTTTTTTACATTTTTAAATACTCAACCAAAGATATTTTTCTATTGACTTTAGAGTGGGAGAGAAAGAGAAAGACAGAGAAAAACATCGATGTGAGAGAAACACATCGATTAGTTGCCTCTTACATGTGCCCCTACCAGGGCCTAGGCCAGGGAGGAGCCTGCAATAGAGGTACATAACCTTGACCGGAATCAAACCCTGGACCCTTCAGTCAGCAGGCCTATGCTCTATCCATTGAGCCTAACCTGCTAGGGAAATAATTGGCATTTCTAAGACTAGCTTGGTGAGCTTGTATTTATGAACTAGAACATATAACTTCAATGTCACCTTCACTGATCACTTTCTTCATGCCAGGCACTAGACATGGGGGATACAGAGTTTGTTTGTTTTTGTTTTTTGTTTGTTTTTTTTTAAATATATTTTATTGATTTTTTGCAGAGAGGAAGGGAGAGGGATAGAGAGTTAGAAACATCGATGAGAGAGAAACATCGACCAGCTGCCTCCTGCACACCCCCCACTGGGGATGTGCCCGCAACCAAGGTATATGCCCTTGACCAGAATCGAACCTGGGACCTTTCCGTCCGCAGGCCGACGCTCTATCCACTGAGCCAAACCGGTTACGGCGGGGATACAGAGTTTTAAAAAATTATCTCAATAGAGAGCAACAATAGAAAAATATATTTAAATGTTAAGTGCTATAACGGAAGAATATCTAAAACCAGAAAAGAGATGAGAGAGCAGTGAGTTCGGTGTGAGATTCTGCAGAGGTGACCTCTGAAGTACATACAGCGTGACAGAACAGGTAGGAACTTATTCAGTTGTGCATTTGCTTTTTTTTTTCAAATTATAAGAGAAAGTTTATTTAGAAAGTTACAAATGTAGTAGAAGTCCTAGCTAGAGCAATTAGGCAGGAAAAAGAAAGAAAAGACATCTAAATTGGAAATGAAGTAATACTGGCAATATTTCCAGGTGACATGATTCTATATATATAGAAAACCCTAAACACTCTACCAAAAATCTGTTGGAAATAATAAACAAGTAAAGTTGCAAGACACAAAAGCAATAAACAAAAATCTGTTACATTCCTACATACCAACAGTGAAATATCAGAAAGAAAAATGAAGGAAACAATCCCATTTACAATCACAACAAAAAGAATAAAATGCTTAGCAATAAACTTAACAAAGCAGGTGAAGGACATGTACACTGAGAATGACACGACATTGTTGAAAGAAATGGAAGACATAATTCATATTCACGAATTAGAAGAATTAATAATGTTCCAATGGCCCTACTAGCTAAAGCAATGTAAAGATTAAATGCAATCCCTATTAAAGTCCCAATGGCATTTTTCACAGAAACAGAAGAGAGAATTCTCAAATTAGTATGGAACTACAAAAGACTCTGAATAGTCAAAGCAATCCTGAGAAAAAAGAGCAAAGCTGGAGTTGTCATGCTCCCTGGCACCAGACTGTACTACACAGCTACTGTAATTGCTCTTCCTCCCTGGCTGCTTGGAGAGCAGCTGCCATCAGGAATGACTCAGTAACTATCCAGACCAAGAAGTTCATGACCAACAGACTACTTCAGCGGAAACGAAGGTCATTGACATCCTTCACCCTGGGAAGGCAACAGTACCTAAGACAGAAATTCGGGCAAAACACTAACCACTGAGCACACCATCCAGGGTGCAGTGTAGGTACTTTTAATGCCCTCTTTTACCCCCTTGAACTTTATGCTATAATGAAGTATTTACTATCCTATTCTGAAGTAGAGTTGCAATTGCCTGGTTCTGACTATATGTTAGTCGTCTTACTCAAAGTTTTGTATGCTTTTGTCTTTCTGTTTCTGTTAGAAGAACTCCTTGCAACATTTCTTATAACACTCAGGTCTTGTGGTAGAAAATCCTCTCAGCTTTTGTTTGTCTAGGAAAACCGTTATTTCTCCTTTATATTTAAAGGATAACTTTGCTGGATATATTATCCTTGGCTAACGGTTCCTCTCTTTCAGTATTTTGAATATTTTCTTCACTTTCTCCTGACTTATAATTAAATTTTTTTTTTTTTTGAGAGAGAGAAGCAGGGAAGAGAGAGCAAGAGCGAGAGAGAGAAAGAGAGAGATAGAGATACAGAGAGAGAGATATGAGAGACAAACATCGATCCGTTGCGCCTGGACCAGGGATCAAACCCACAACCTGGGCATGTGCCCTGACGGGGAATGGAATCAAACCTGCCACCTTCCGGTGTACAGGACGACACTCCAACCTACTGAGTCACACTGGCCATCTCACTTATTGAGTTCTTCAGCTCACAATTTCTGTTTGGTTCTTTTTTTGTTTGTTTTAATTTCTTTGGTAAAGGGCTCCTTTTGTGCATTAACTTTATTCCTGAGCTCACAGAGCTGTCTTTCTGAGTCCTCTTGTACCTCCTTGAGCTTATTCATAACAGCTATCTGAAATTCTCTGTCCTTAAAGTCACAATCTTTCATAACTTAGAGTCTGGTTTCTGGAGACCTTTTTCTGTGCTCACTGGTCGTTCATAGTCTTTGATGGATTGTTTATCTGTCTGAGCAGTTGTGGCAGTAAACTCTTTTCTTGTTTGGATACTGTTTGGCTCTAAAATTCAGCAGGTTGCTAGAATACTTTCTTTTGTTTCCAGTTGATAGTGTTATGGCGCACATTTTTGCTTCCTCTGTCACTTGCATTATTTGCAACCCTGGGTCATGGTGGAATGGCATCACTTGGATTAAGAAAAATGCTGTTTCCCCTCTGGGATGGTGGGTGTCCCCTATGTGACTGGCTCGCCTCAGTTACAGGCACCACCACTGGGGTTGGGGGATGGGGCAGGTTGTGGAGAGCCAGTTTTGTGAGCACCCAGTGCTCCCTCCTTTTTACTAATGGTTGCTGAACCCGCTGTGTTTTGGGAGGTGTCTCCACTGCCTCTGCTGGGCTCTGTGGAGGGGGGGTAGGGGGTTCGGGGAGGTGGGGGGCAAGTTCATTATTTCAAGGCTCTGATCTCTATTCCCCCTGCCAGCAGTGGGTGATGAGACTGCTGTACTGTTTAAGCCCTCTTAGCTTTCTCTACCTGGCTCTGGGGACGGGTGGGGTTAGGGAGGCAGGTTTATCATCTCACCCTCTCCCCTTTCCCCACCCCTCCTGCCAGAAACGGCTATCAACACCACTGTACTGTTTAAGGCTTCCAAGCCACCTCTACTGGGGTCTCCCAAGATGGGGAGGGGGGAGGATGATGCCTTTCCTGGGGGAACACTGTTCCTGCACTCTTACACCGCAGGAGGTGGTGCGAGGGCTGCAGCGGGGCTTCCCCACCCCGCCCCACCCCACTCCTTGGAGCCAAGGCAGGCACCCACCTGCATCTGCGGCCACCATCCCTGTCCTCTCCCCCATTCTGCCTCCCTTATTTGTGCCAATATGCCCACCGTCAGATGTTCCAACGTGTGACTCTTTCAAGTGCGTTTGTGTGTTGAGCAGGGGACCCTCTGTTGAGTCATAGTTGTCTGATTTGTAAATTTCGACGGAGAAACGAGGAGTCTTCTCACTCTGCCATTCTGGCGACATCCTTATGTGACTCTTCCACCGTAAAAATGCGTCCTTCGTGCCTCCAGGAATAAGAGGCAGTGTTCAGCACACAGATGCTCTCAGTTATAATCTTTTCCATCCTCTCCCCGGCAATTGTTGAAACTGGCCAAATTAAAATACTGTCTAGAACAGTGCCCGGCAAACTGCGGCTTGCGAGCCACATGCGGCTCTTTGGCCCCTTGAGTGTGGCTCTTCCTAAGCTTTAGGAGTACCCTAATTAAGTTAATAACAATGTACCTACCTATATAGTTTAAATTTAAAAAATTTGGCTCTCAAAAGAAATTTCAATTGTACTGTTGATATTTGCCTCTGTTGACTAATGAGTTTGCCGACCACTGGTCTAGAACAGTGGTTCTCAACCTTGGCTGCACATTAGAATCACCTGGGAATCTTTTTAAAATCCTGATTTCTGGGCCTCATCCTCTGGAAATTGCTTCTTTGTTACTAATGTTGTGGCCCCACCCCATAACAAAGAAACAGAATTTCCGGAGGATGAGGCCCAGAAATCAGGATTCTAAAAAGATTCCCAGGTGATTCTAATGTGCAGCCAAGGTTGAGAACCACTAGTCTAGAAGATCTTAACAAACAGTGTGAAGCCTGGTTTATTTTAACAATCTGTGGTTCCTTGACTAGAAGTTGCTTTGTCTAATAGGTGGATAGTTGGATGGATAGGGCCTTTGAAATCACTCTTGGAGTCCGTCCATGGAGAGTAGCCTGAGAGCCTGACTCTGATGTAGGATCATGCCTTTCGCTAACAGATCTTCTTGACTTCTTTTAGATTAAAATGTATGAAAAATGGTGTTTACACTTAAGAGAAAATGCAATATCAATGAGTGAGTCTCTCTGTATGAATTGAGATATAGCCACTTCTGATTATGTGAAGATGCTGAGACAATTTTTCCCACAGGGGCACCTATCAACCACCCTGGCTGCCCTTTTCCAAGTGGTTTTTAAGGATGAGGATCTAGAAGCATTGGCCTTCACACTGAAAAGGTGTTAAGAAAGACTCAGTTTGAGTGTGCTGCCCCCCTGTGTGAGTTGAGGAAATACCCTTGTAAACCAAGGCTGAGTAGACCAAGGGTGATTTTTCTTGTGAGAACTGAGCTAGAGGGTAGTTCTAAGGACATGTCCATTAACATTTTTAGTGTATACATTAGTGGTTCTCAACCTTCTGGCCCTTTAAATACAGTTCCTCATGTTGTGACCCAACCATAAAATTATTTTCGTTGCTACTTCATAACTGTAATGTTGCTACTGTTATGAATCGTAATGTAAATATCTGATATGCAGGATGGTCTTAGGTGATGCCTGTGAAAGGGTCGTTAGACCACCAAAGGGGTCACGACCCACAGGTTGAGAACCGCTGGTATACATAGATGTTGTTAATTCACAAATGCTGGAGATTGGTGTCCCACAGATAATTTTGGACAAGATGTTGCTAACTGAAAGATGCACACAAAACTCAAGGGAGCAGAACACTTCAAGAAAGCCAGTGGACTAGACTTTTTAATGCATGAGGAAATCATGAAGCACAGACTTGTAGAAATCTCAGCTGGGAAGACTTCAAAAACCTGAAAGGCCAGGTCAAAGTTCTTTAACAAAACTGGTGTCAGCCCAACCTGATTCTTTATCCCATTGACTGACAGTCAAGAGAATGACAAAGAGATGGCAGAAATGATTATAGATTTTATAACTCAAAATGAGGGAATTTTTAGAAAATTATACATATGAGACACTTAATGTAATGTGGTTTGATTTTAAAGACAAAGAATTGAAAGAGCATGCCCTAAACATCATGTAATTTGTGCAAATGTTTTTGCAAACTAATTGAGGTTTTAAGAGGTATTTGGATGTCTCAAGATCTCAAAAATTAGTGTTTAGAAAACGTTCCTTACAAGCAACCAAATAAAAATCCTTAATCAAAAACATAAATCTTCCATTGATAAGAGGTATAAAAAATTATTTTAAAATGTCTGTTTGCAAGAATAAATAGGCATAAGCATGTTTTGAATGCAAACTTACAGACATAACTGCTTTTGGTATTGTGATATATTGTGATAAATCAATGAAGCTAAGGTATTATGAATTAAATTATTTTAATACTTTTGTTTTCAGCATACTGTTACAGGAGAAAAATGCTTCAAAGCTTCAAAAAATAGCAGCAGACAGACAAAAATTATGTTGAGGTGTAATAATAATAAAATGCCTGTACACACACATTCATGCACTCATACCTACACATCTGCTAACAAACACACAGTTCCTCCATGCCTAAGAGAAAAAAGAGATGTCACTTTGAATCTTGATTCCATAGACCACAGTTTCTGGGCTGTGGTCTTTTTCTTTTTTGGTAGGGAGAAAAATCATATAAGAGCTCTGGTTTTTGTTTTTTATGTAAATTTATAATTCCAAATCTTAGAACTTTTATATTAAATGTTTAAGTTCAAGGTAATAAAATATATGATATAACTAATCTAGGTACACTAACATTTCTTGCTGTAGAAATTTCCTTACTACATGTTAATAAGTGAAATTAAAAAGGAAATCTATAGGCAAAATTGTTTTTTAGAAAAAATAAACTTTAATTTTAAAAATGTGATGTTATGGCTCATATCTGAAGGGGAAAGTATAGATACTACAAAATGTAAAATTAGGAATACAAATATAGTTTTTTGTTTTTTTTTAAATATATTTTATTGACTTTTTACAGAGAGGAAGGGAGAAGGATAGAGAGCCAGAAACATCAATGAGAGAGAAACATCGACCAGCTGCCTCTTCCACACCTCCCACTGGGGATGTGCCTGCAACCAAGGTACATGCCCTTGACTGGAATCAAACCTGGAATCTTTCAGTCCGCAGACCGACGCTCTATCCACTGAGCCAGACCGGTTTGGCTATAGTTTGTTTTATTCCTTGCAAAGATTCGAAGTGTTCTCCTACACTTAAGGTAGCTAAAATATCTTGTGACTATATTGAAAGAGGATGTAAAGTGCCCTAGCCAGATAGCCCAGTTGGTTAGGGTGTCTCCAGATAATCCAAGGTTGTGGGTTTGATCCCTTGGTCAGGGCATAAACAAGAATCAACCAATGAATGCATAAGTAAGTGGAACAACAAATCAGTGTTTCTCTCTCCCAACTCACTTTGTCTCTCTCTCAAAATCAATCAATCAATAAATTTAAATAATAATATTGAGGTTTGAACATATAACATAGTAACACAACCTATGACATGGTATATTCAAGCTAGTAAGAAATATTTTGAAAAATGGATCTGGAATGTGCCAGGAGGCAGGATACTGCCAAAATGTTGAGAGGATCTAGAAGCCAACTTAAAAGCCAGGTTAAATTGTTACAGTTTAAATTGCTTGGAAAAGGAAATTAGACTTATACTTACTTAAAACAAATTAAGGATGTAAAAAGCCATGAATCCATAATGATATTCAAAAGAAAAGAATAGGAATTCCTTTTCTCTTCAAATACTCAGTACTTTATTAACGTTTATTGAGAAAGAAGAGAAAAACATTTTATTCAGAGAAGAAAAATTATTGTTGAAGTTTAGTTGTAGATCTCTTTTCAGGATCGGTGAAACACACAAAGAATAAGAGAATGTTAATGGTATGTGAAAGGCAAGTCTCGCTTCCCGTGAAACATAAATAAGCTCTAAATAGGCTCTTGAGACTTCCTGCTGCCCCCTCAGCACCCACACTTACCGGACATTCATCTACTAAATTGACACCAAGCATTAAGGAAGTGGGGCAAGGCATTCCTTTCAGAGGCATGGAGGTCCTCCCACCTGACCCTCGGGCATGAGATGGTGAAAAAGAATTAAAAATCCTGAAGGCAATGGATTTTACCTCTTAAACAGACTTTAATTTGTGGAAATAATCTTTAAATGTAAATACTGGATAGTGGTCTTGAGGTTGGTTGCCTTTTGTGGTTGCTAAAGATGCTGAATGCACGCCACAGGTTCACATACTGAGCCTGTCTTCTTTAAATTGCACCCAGAAGAGGGTGAGGGGGTTGGAAGAATTGTCACCCAACCCCAAATAATCCTACTCCTGTTGAGCCTCTTTGCGCTGACCTTTCCCAGGGGATGAAATCAGAAAACGATTCATTTACAGTGTTTTTTGTTAAAAAAGTTTTTTGCTACTTTCAAAGTAATACGTATACATGGTTGAAAGAGTTAAATGCTTGCAACAAGACTTCTTGTTCCCTCGGGAAACCACTTTCAACCTTTTTTAAAAATAATTCTTTATTGTTCAACTTTTAAAAAATATATATTGTATTTATCTCAGAGAGGAAAGGAGAGGGAGAGAGAGATAGAAACATCAATAATAAGAGAGAATCATTGATCAGCTGCCTCCTGCACGCTCCACACTGGGGATCGAGCCCGCAACCCGGGCATGTGCCCTGACCAGGAATCAAACCATGACCTCCTGGTTCATAGGTCGTCGCTCAACCACTGGGACATTCCAGCCTGGCTCACTTTCAACTTTTAGCTGATTCTTTGATATTTATGTCCACATATCTAAATAACATGTTCATATTTTTACTTCTCGATTTTTTTCAGTTAGCCATTATCGATTGACTTATCAATCCTATCTAATAAAAGAGAAACATGGTAATTAGCCGTACATCCGCTACCCTTCCCATTGGCTAATCAGGGCGATATGCAAATTAACTGCCAGCCAAGATAGCGGCCAGCAGCCATGCACTGAAGCGAACAGGGAGGCTTGCTTGCTCCAGTGACTGCGGACTCCAACGTTCCCCGCCTGACTTGCTGGCCTCTCAGCTGTAACTCTAAGCAACTATGTTGCAAATATAGAAGCTAAACAAAATCCCAGAAACCGGCGTTAGTCAGCCAGGCTTCAGCCAGCCAGACCACAACATTGTATCAAATACAGAAGATAAAGGCCAGAAACCTGCTTTCAGCAGCGAGGCCTCAGAGCTAAAGCTGGCCCAGAATAAAAAAAAAAAAGAAAAAAAGGAGCAGTTGGGAGCTTCAGTCACCCGCCAGCCTGAAAACGGCCCTCAGCCCCTCAGCCAGACTGGCCAGGCACCCCAGTGGGGACCCCCACCCTGATCCAGGACACCCTTCAGGGCAAACCAGCCAGCCCCCACCCGTGCACCAGGCCTCTATTCTATATAGTAAAAGGGTAAAATGCCTCTCAGCACCGGGATCAGCGTGACAGGGGCAGAGCCCAAACCCTCTGATCACCCTGCAGCTCTGTGTGTGACAGGGGGCGGGGCCACAACCTCCCTGTCTGCCCTGCTCTGTTCGTGACAGGGGAAGGTGCCCCAACCCCCTGATCAGCCCTGCTCTGTGCCTGATAGGGGGGAGCTCCCCAACCCCCTGATCGCCCTGCAGCTCTGTGTGTGACAGGGTGCAGTGCCCTAACCCCCTGATCGGCCCTGCCCTGAGTGTAACAGTGGCGGTGCCCCAACCCCCTGATTGGCCCTGCTCTGTGTGTGACAGGGTGCGGCGCCCCAACTCCCCTCCCCCCCCCCCCCCACGGGCCCTGCTCTGTGTGTGACGGGGTAGAGCCATAACCTCCCCATCGGCCCTGCCCTGAGTGTGACAGTGGCGGTGCCCCAACCCCCTGATCGGCCCTGCTCTGTGGGTGATAGAGGGTGGCGCCCCAACCCCCTGATCCGCCCTGCTCTGTGTGTGACAGGGGGCAGTGCCCCAACTCCCCTATCAGCCCTACTCTGTGAGTGACAGGGGGGAGCTCCTCAACCCCCTGATGGGCCCTGCTCTGTGCGTGACAGGGTATGGAGCCCCAACCCCCCTGATGGGCCCTGCTCTGTGCGTGACAGGGGGTGGTGCCCCAACTCCCCTATTGGCCCTGCTCTGTGAGTAACAGGGGGGAGCTCCTCAACCCCCTGATCGGCCCTGCTCTGTGTGTGACAGGGGGGAGCTCCTCAACCTCCTGATTGGCCCTGCTCTTTGCGTGACAGGGGATGGCGCCGCAACTTCCCTATCGACCCTGCCTTGAGTGTGACAGGGGGCGGTGCCCCAACCCCCCAATCGGCTGTACCCTGAGCGTGACTAGGGGTGGCATCGCAACCTCCTGATCTGCCCTGCTCTGTGCATGACAGGGGGCAGCTCCCCAACTCTCCAATCGGCCCTGCTCTGAGCCCGACCAGGGGATGCACCTAGGGATTGGGCCTGCCCACTGCCACCCGGGAGCAGGCCTAAGCCAGCAGGTCATTATCTCCTGAGGGGTCCCAGAATGCAAGAGGACACAGGATGGGCTGAGGGACCCCCTCTTCCCCCCCGAGTGCACAAATTTTTGTGCACTGGGCCTCTAGTCCTATATAATAAAAGGCTAATATGCAAATTGACTGAACAGTGGAACGACTGGTTGCTATGATGCACACTGACCACCAGGGGGCAGACGCTCAATGCCGGAGCTGCCCCCTGGTGGTCAGTATGCTCCCACAGGGGGAGTGCCACTCAGCCAGAAGCTGAGCTCACAGCTGGCAAGCGCAGCAATGGTGGTGGGGAGCAGGCCTAAGCCAGCAGGTGGACATCCCCCGAGGAGTCCCAGACTGCGAGAGGGTTCAGGCCAGGCTGAGGGACCCGGCCCCTTGCACAAATATTGTGCACCGGGCCTCTAGTATGGAATAGAAGGAGTTAGTTTTCTTGTGCACACTCCTGTGCGCACTTCTACCAGGCATAGACACTTTTAGTTCCTTAATTGCCCTGACACAATCCTATATAATAAAACCCTAATATGCTAAGTGTCCAGTCAACTGGTCAGCCGTTCAACCAATCAAAGCATAATATGCTAATGATGTGCTAATGTGCTCAAAAGCTTGCTATGATGTTCACTGACCACTAGGGGGCAGACAGTCGACCAGTGTTATGATGTGCACTGACCACCACGGGGGAAGACACTCTGACCGGTAGGTTAGCTTGCTGCTGGGGTCCAGCTGATCAGGACTGAGCAAGACCGGCCAGACACGCCCTGGAGCCCTCCCGTGATTCCTCCCTGGCTGGCCAACCTCCCGTGTCCGGCCCCGATTGTGCACCTGTGAGGTCCCTCCGCCTGGCCTGCGCCCTCTCGCAATCTGGGACCCCTTGGGGGATGTCAGAAAGCCAGTTTTGGCCCAATCCCGTAGGCCAGGCTGAGGGACCCCACGAATTCGTGCACCGGGCCTCTAGTTATCAAATAATTTACTTATGGTACTCAATCAGCTGGATGTCATTGATGTAAGAGATTAACATGATATTCTACAACAAGCATATCAAACTCTCGGTCTGTGGGCTGCATGAGGCCCACAATGAATATTTTTGCAGTCCAGCCAATATAACGGTGTATAAGAAATGTTTTAATAGAAATTTCATAACTTAATTTTTACACTATCCTGTTATGTGTAATTATTAATAGTGAACTACAACGTTCGCTAACGACTGATTACTATAATCGTATTGCATTCATTTCCCTTACATGCAGGCACACCATTTCTCTCCACTAATACTAGCAGCGAATATTTTAGCAGCTGATTGCCATGTCATTAGTCTTGGACTGACTTGTTTGGTGTGGGCAACAGGAAATATTTCACTTTCAGAGAACAAGAAAAATAGGTTTACTTGTGTTACGCTTATTAACTTGTGCAGTTATTCAGTGTCTGGTAAGTTAATGTTCAAGAAAAAATATTAATTTTTATTAAAATGTTCTATTATTTTGTTAATGATTACTCATTTATTTCAGCCCTTTGTATTCAGCATGTCTCTATCAAAATAAACCTACATTTCTATGAAAATTGAAGCTTTTCTTTTTTTGTGACCCACATAAACTTAAACCTTGTTTATTTGGCCTGTGTTAGCCTTTGAGTTTGACATGTTTGTTCTACAAGCTGTCCAAAAGGTCTAGATCTATTCAAGCTACTTTGGGACAGGAGGCAGGAATGTTAACATAGCCCTGGGTCAAACTGTCAAAGTGTACTTTTGTCTGTTTCATGGGAATGCTAACTGTTCCTGATCCTTTCTTACAATTGGATTGGAAAAGAATGCATTCACTAGATCAATGATGTGTACTAAACACCCGAGGCTGTATTAATCTGTTCTACAAATATATTTTATCTGGCACAGCACCTGGCATCAGGCCCACTAATTGGTGAGCTTGCCATAATCTACTGTCATCTTTCAGGGTCCATCTATTTTTTGCAGGGACACATGGTCAGTTAAATGGAAATATGCTAGGAATCAGCACCTCTGTATCTTTAAATTCATAAGAGTGGCACTGATTTCATCTCCTGAGAAACAACATTATTTTGATTTCCTCTGCCATGTTTGGCTGGGCAGAGGATGCAATTTCAGAGGCTTCCACTTGGCCTTCCCCACAATAGCTTTTACTCCACAAACTTCCCAATGTGTTTGTACCAGTTGCCAAGTAGGTCATTCCGATTATACATTTTGGGACTGGGGAAATGACCACTATGTGGGCCACAGACCCAATGGACCTACACTGAGCTGGACCTGGCCTTGACCCCACTTATTAACTGGTCTCTTTATGCCTCCAGTCTAACAGAGGGCCATGACGATACTTATGGTCTCCAGGTATCAATTCAGACGCTATGTCTAACAGTCCTTGAATGTCTGGGTATTCCCATTTCCCCAAGGTACAATCACCCAAGTAAGTGACCAAATATCCAGGATGGGGCAAAAGTAGGTTTACAGTTATGAGTACATGAAACACAGAGTTTATTCTTATGCTATTATTTATTAACTAGAGGCCCGGTGCACAAAAATTTGTGCACTCGGGGTGGGGGAGGGGGGGGTCCCTCAGCCCGGCCTGTGCCCTCTTGCAGTCTGGGACCCCTCAGGGGATGGCCACCTGCTGGCTTAGGCCCACTCCCCGGGGGATTGGGCCTAAGCTGGCAGTCAGACATCCCTCTGACAGCCCGGAAGCCCTCGGGGGATGTCCACTTGACAGCGGGGAGCAGGCCTAAGCTGCAGTCGGACATCTTTAGCACTGCTGAGGAGGTGGGAGAGGCTCCCTCCACCACCGCTGTGCTGGCAGCTGGCAGCCTGGCTTGTGGCTGAGCAGAGCTCCCCCTGTGGGAGCGCACTGGCCACCAGGGGGCAGTCCTGCATTGAGTGTCTGCCCACTGGTGGTCAGTGTGTGTCATAGTGACCAGTCATTCCCAGTCATTCTGTTGTTAGGGTCAATTTGCATATTACCCTTTTATTATATAGGATTATTGTATTATTTTTCATAGGACCAACTATAAATCTACTTTTGCCCAACCCTGTACTTTGGGGATGGGCTAGGGAAATGGTTACCATTTATACTTGAAGTGTAGCAAGGTTCTTCCTTCTTGGGGACCTCTTCAGTCCATGGGTTCCAAGTCTATACACTGGGGTAGGCATGGAAAATGGTTTAGGAATTGTGACTGTATTGGGTGATAGACCTTAGCCTCCTGGTCATCTGTGCTTGATTTTTTCTTCTGATACAAACTCATAAGACCTTTGTTGGTTGCCTATTTTGCCCCTAGGAACACCAAGTTCACATACTGAGCCTGTCTTTCTTTAACTTACACCAGGAAGTTCCATTAACCATTTCCATAACTGTGTGGGTCAGGTCTACATTATCGTCATTGTAACGTTCTTGCTTCTGGTATTTGAGCACTGCCCCCTGGCCTCTATTGGGGCCCTGTAATCGACCATTGCTCTCAGTGGCCAAGTTCTAAGAGGTCTCTGCTACCTTCAGCTGGGACTTGCTTAAAGTCATGCATACCCCAGGCTCTTGGTGGTGTATGATGGTAGGTCTGAAACCAGACAACCAATGAGTCCGGGCTGCCTGTCACTTGAGTCAGTTAAGCAGAAACAGGGTTGAATTATATATGAGCATTTATTCCAATAATGCTGGCAGTATGGGAGAGCAGCAAGTCATCCACAAAAATCTGCTCTGTAGTCCCCCATAAGCCAGCTGCTTATATTGAGTAGGACAAAGATTACATGGGGAAGCTGGAATCACAGGTGTGGGGAAGTAGTCAAGGTTGGCTGGGGGGATGGGGAGGATGGGGGAGGCTGTGGGCTGGGGCAGGTCTCCATTGTTTGGGTAACAAGGTTATTAATCATTCCATGATAACAGACAATTCTTGAATGGGGACGGACCGTATTCCAAGGTTGACTCCCAGGGCCCGGGGGTGAATAACTCCCAACCACGTTAGAATGTGCTTTCTTTTTTTTCTTTTTTTAAAATAGATTTTATTGATTTTTTACAGAGAGGAAGGGAGAGAGATAGAGAGCTAGAAACATCGATGAGAGAGAAACATCGATCAGCTGCCTCCTGCACATCCCCCACTGGGGATGTGCCCGCAACCCAGGTACATGCCCCTGACTGGAATCGAACCCGGGACCCTTCAGTCAGCAGGTTGACGCTCTATCCACTGAGCCAAACCGGTTTCGGCAGAATGTGCTTTCTTTAATCAGAACAAAACAATCACAGTTAACAAAGCATGATTATTATTTTTATTTTATTTCTTATAACTAACAGCGAGTCCACAATATTCTCTCTCTGCCCCTAACAGGTCTTGCATCTTTTTTTGAGAATAGTCCTTTACCTCCATTATCAGGCACAGCACCTCCCAAGTAGGTAAGTTATTCTATGACTTAACCCTATTATAGGTCTAGTGGCCAGAAGACTATAGTAGATTCACGATGCACATAAAATAACCTTAAAAGAAATGTCATGTTGGTTTAGTGGGAGCATTTGGGCAGACTCAGATATTGCCAGATGAAAAACTGGTGACCTTTGATGTCCAGTTGCAAGATATTTGTAGCATGAAGGGAGATAATTGGAAAAATTTATAAACTTGGTATGTACTGGCTTTTTCTTGCCACTTTTAGCAAAGTTCTATGAGAAATTAGGCCAGCACTAGCTGACCTGCAAGTAGATATGGAAAGAAATACAGCTTTGCTAAGCGGGGTACTCTGTCTATAACTAAGTGGATTGAGAGTCTCAGGCTGGCCAGTATGGCTCAGTTGGTTGAGTGTTATCCCATGCATCAAGAGGATTCCCAGTCAGGGCACATGCCTGGGTTTTGGGCTTGATCGACAGTAGGGGGCAAGCAGGAGGCAGCTGATCAATGTTTCTCTCTCATTGATGTTTCTTCCTCTCCCGCTCTTCCCCCACTCCTCTAAAAAAATCAATAAACCAAAGAACGTATATGCAAATATGCATAACCCATGGACACAGATGATAGTGCAGTGAAGGCCTGGATAGGAGGTGGGAGCAGAGCAGAGTGGAAGGGGTCAATGGGGGGGAAAAGGAGGGACATCTGTAATACTTTTAACAATAAATATAAATTTTAAAAAATATTGAGCTTTAAAAAACACATTTTTAAAAAAGAAAAAAAAGAGTCCCAAAATTTGGAGTCTTAAAGGGCTGATCAAAACCAACTATTTCGCCCTGGCCGGTTTGGCTAAGTGGATAGAGCGTTGGCCTGGCCTGCGGACTAAAGGGTCCCAGGTTCGATTCCAGCTAAGGGCACATGCCTGGGTTGCGGGCTCGATCCCCAGTATGGGGCGTGCAGGAGGCAGCTGATCAATGATTCTCTCTCATCATTGATGTTTCTATCTCTCTCTATCCCTCTCCCTTCCTCTCTAAAATCAATAAAAATATGTTAAAAAAACAAAAACAAAGCATTATTATATAAAAAAAAACCCAACTATTTCTCCACCTCTAAATCAAAGAAACAGTGCCTGTGAACTGTGAAAAGCCTTGGAAAGAAATATGCCTGCCACTCAGCCATAGAGCTGACAATATGGGCTAACAATGCTGTCAATCTGTTAAATCCCATTGTTTCAGATGCCCCCAAGTTAGCTGTCATTAAGAGTGAGGTAGCTGCTCAGCACACAGAAGCCAGAAAAGATAAGAGTGTTTGGGACTTTCAACAATAAAGATTAAATAAATAAGTAAATAGTCTTTGGGCTTAAAAATGATATCTAGGCAAGAACTGCAGCTGTAATTTCTCCCACACAGAACTGACTGAAAGCAAAAGGATTAGAAACCCTTTAAATTTTTAGTGAATTATAGTGCCAGAGATACACCAAGCTGGATCTGCATCCATGGGCTTCCGCTGTTGCTGATAAGCACGTTTGGTATTTCTGAAGCGACATTAGCAAAGTCTAGGTATCCAACCACTAGTTCTGTGGGCCTTGACAGGCAGGATTTAGGACATACTTGTGCTGGTGTAGATCACAGTGGGCACAGCATTGGCAACACAAGCAGCTTTCTGATAGTGGTGGTTTCCAAGGCAATTGCAGGTGCAACATAAATCAGAAATCATCATTTCCTGACCAGAGGAAAGTCATTGTTCTCTTGATGGCCTGGTTCTGTGAAGACAGTGGGACTCATTTCTGAACACCGAAACTTAGAGTTTATTTAATCAACACTCCAAAGTATTCAATGCCCTTTATACTTAGGCCAGGTGGAATGGATTCTATTCTCTCTGTGAACCCTGACGGGAAGAAAAGTGGCTATAAGACAACAGGATCTCAATGGTGATAGTGAAAGGGCGAGGGCTATGCCCTCCATCTTGCCCCATATCCTCCATGTTGGGGCAGCAGCCATGTGCTCAGGATAGTACCTTCTTCCTGGAAGCCCAAGCCTCTGCTAGCCACGCCCAGGATTTCTTTAAACTAACCAATGACAATCAAGGGAAGTGCACGCCATAGAGATGACCACATCCTGTGTAATGAGACACCGACTTGCGCCTGGCCAATCGGCAGGGCCCACAGTCCCCTCTCCTACCCTGACTCCACCCCCCCTATAAAACTCCTCTTCACGCCGGCCTAGGCCTCTCTCTGCTTCCTGCCGCTGCGTCGGCGAGGTGGGGGAGCCGAGCTAGCTCGAATAAAAGACTCTCTGCTTTTGCATGGGACTCGGCTGGCTCCCTGGTATGGTCTAATGGGGATCTTGAAATCTGGGCATAACAGATAGAAAAACTTGAATTGAGAAAATTAGAATAGGAAATTAGAATTGGTTATCCATCCTAGTAGAGTTTGAAAATAGCAATGATTTTGCTAGTATGAGAGAAAGAGACACGCTAGTCCATGATACACAATGTCAAACTAAGTGGATAAAAAAGCTGTGGTATGGAAGACAGTATGGAATTTCCTCAAAAAACTAAAAATGGAACTCCCATTTGACCCAGTGATCCCACTTCTAGGAATATATCCCAAGAAAACAGAAACACCAATCAGAAAGGATATATGCACCCCTATGTTCATAGCAGCACAATTCACCATAGCTAAGATATGGAAACAGCCTAAGTGCCCATCAGCAGATGAATGGATTAGAAAACTGTGGTACATCTACACGATGGAATACTATGCTGCTGTAAAAAAGAAGGAATTCTTACCATTTGCAACAGCATGGATGGAACTGGAGAGCATTATGCTGAGTGAAATAAGCCAGTCAATGAAGGAAAAATACCACATGATCTCACTCATTTATGGATAATAAAGACCATTATAAACTTATGAACAAAAATAGATACAGAGGCAGAGCAACATCGAACAGACTGTCAAACTACAGCGGGAAGGCCGGGAGGGTTGGGGGGCAGGAGGTGGGGTGGTTAGAGATCAACCGAAGGACTTGTATACATACATATAAGCATAACCAATGGACATAAGACACTGGGGGGTAGGGGAGGCCAGGGGATTGTCAGGGGCGGGAAAAAAAAGGAGACATATGTAATACTCTTTGTAATACTTTAAGCAATAAAACAATTTTTAAAAAAGCTGTGCTACATGGAATACTATGCAGCAATAAAAAAAGGAGGATCTCTTACCCTTTGAGACAGCATGGAGGGACCTGGAGAGTATTATTCTAAGCAAAATAAGCCAACCAGAAAAAGACAAGAATCACATGATTTCACTCATATGTGGAATCTATTGAACAAAAACTGATGAACAAAATAGGTCGACATAGAAGCATAGAACAGACTGTGGAATCCAGAGTGAAGGTGGGAGAGGGTGGGTGAGTGGGTGGGCAGAGATCAACATCCTTGTATGCATGTATGCATAACCCATGGGCACAGACAATAGGGTGGTGAAGGCAGGGTGGGGATGAGTGGAGGGGTGGGCAGGGCAGGCTAGAAGGGAACAATGGGGGGAAAAAGGAGACATATGTAATAGTTTCAACAATAAAGATTTTTTTTATAAAAGACTGACTTGTAGTTATATTTTCTAATTCTGTCCTTATCTATTTTGGGCATCACCATTATACTGGCCTCAAAATGAGTTGGGTTGCTTCTTCTCTCAAATCCCTTAGAAGTGTAGTAAAACACTAGTTTTGAGCCCATTTTACCATGTGATAGCAGAATTAACTTCCCTTTAGAAAGTTTAGAGATCACAGTGTTGTTTTTTTTAAATTTAATATAAATTCAATGATTCAAAGATTTCTAAGTTTCATTTTAAAATTTTTGGGAGGGATGGCTAAGGTGGGTAAATTAAGGGGAAGTTATCTGGATTCAGGACTCCTGGCTTGGCAAGGGTAATCAACCCCCTGCAGATTTTTTAGGATGAATATTATAGTTCTAGGTGATTTCTCCTAGTCTCATGGTTTAAAATACCATTTGGTCCTCCCAAATTTATATCCCCTGATCTAATTGATCCCTTGAGCTCCAAAATTGGTATCAGCTGGTTCAATTGACATCTCTATTTGCATGTAAAATAGCATCTCAATCTTAAAGTCTAAGAAGAATGGCCCCTCCCATCAAACCCCCTAGATCTCCAATGATCCTCATTTTAGCAATAACCAACCATGGTCCAGTTGCTTTGGTTAAAAAAAAAAAAAATCTTGTAGTCCCCACTACCCCCCCTTTTTTAAAACAATTCATCAGTAGATCCTGGTGGCTTTACTTCCAAAATATATTCTGAATCCTACCATTCTCAACAGTCCCTCTGCTACCAGCTTTTTGCAAGCCACCATGCTTTAGTCCCTGAACTACTGAAATAGCCTCATAGCTGACCTTCCTGCTTGCACTTTTTAAGGTCAATTGTCTATCCACCACTTTACAAATCATTCCACCCTCCAGCGCAAAACCATCCCATGGCTTCCGTCTCTACCCGGTTTAATCAGAACCCCGCCCTGTCACAAATAATCCCATTTCCCACAACCTCCTCACCCAGGCTCCCTGTGCTCTAGGCATCCTGGCCTCCGCTTCTTTCCCAGGCGCCAAGCACTTGCTGTTCTGCGGGACCATCCTCCCCTTGGATTCCTCCAAGGCTCCCTCCGTCTTCATTCTCTGCTCAAATATCAACGCAAAGAGGTCTTTCCAGACTATCCTATCTAAGACGACACTTTCCTCTCCTTCCCCTGTCCTTCACAAAATGTCATTTCAGCCTAACTCAGGCCCCCGCCTACAATGTCAGGCTCCTTCAGAGCAGGGAATGTATGTACACCGCATGCCTAGCGCCTTGAAACATGCGTGGCGCAGCCCTGGGCAGTTTGGCTCAGTGGACAGAGCATCCGCCTGGGGACCAACGGGTCTCGGGTTCAATCCCGGTCAAGGGCAGCGTCTTGGTTGCAGGTGCCTCCGCTGGGGGCTCTGGTCAGGGCTCCTGCTGTAGACAGCCAACCTGTTTCTCTCTCACGTGGGTGTTTCTCCCAGTCTTTCCCTCTTTCTTCCACTCTCCCTAAAAAGCAATGGAAAATATCCTTGGGTGAGGATTTAAAAATTATCTATACATATATGCCTGGCACACAGTAAGCGCCAAGCCCTGCTGGATTAAGTGAACTGGGTCCGAACTCATCCTGCTTAATTGCAGCTCACAAAGCAGCAAACACAGAAGCAAGCAAAACCCAGGTGAGGCCGGCCTCGCCCTGTCTGCGCCCTTTCGCAGGGCTCGAGCAGGCATCCTTCGCAGCTCCCGCCGCCAGAGCCTAGCCGTAAAATGCTATTTTGTGTCCTTGTCCCACAGGGAAGGGGAAGGGGTAAACAGGCGGAAAAGAGCGGGGGAACTGAGGAAGGAGCTCTACAGTGTCCTACTGAGGATGTACGGTTCATCCACGTCAGCCCTTGTTGTTACTGGACCGGGGCTGCGATGGCAAAGAGAACCTGTCCCTGGCGCCCCGCGAACAGCGAGCGGGGCAGCCATTTTCTGAAACCAGTTTCCCTGGAAACCCCGCCCGAGCGTGCACGCGAGGAAGGGGGCGGGGCCTGCGGCCAGGGCCCTGCGCCGGAAGCCGCACCCTGGGCGGCCGGGAGGACCCACAAAGCGCCCCGCACAATCTAACAGTCGGCAGCGAAGCGCGCCCTCGAGCGCCAATGAGAGCGGTAGGAGGCGAGCAGCTCCTGAAAAACTCTGTATGTCCGGCAGTGATTGGCTGGAGCCCTCCTTTTTTTTTTTTTAAGTTTTATTTTTATTGAATGTATTGGGGTGACATTGGTTAATCCTTTCTTCTTGGTATTGGCTGGACTTCCTTCCCCCGCCCACCCAGGGGGCTCTTTGTCTGGGTACTTCTGATTGGCTCCTTTCGACCGGCGGCTGGCGGGGGGGAGCCAGGTCGGGGCGTGTTCACGGATTGGTGGATTTGAGCACCTGGCGGCTCCGTCTCCGCGAAGCAGCCCGTCCCACCACCTCTCGGTCCCGTCTCCCGACCCGTACGCCTTTCAGGGGCCACTCGCGCGCACCAATGGTTAAAGCAGGGCGGGAGCGGGGGGGCGGGGAGGTGTGAGGCTCGAGCGCGCCAGCCCGGCCTCCGGCGCCTCGCGCGCGCCCTCCGCAAGGACCCGCGCGAGCTGCCCGCGCCGGTGCCTGCGCTGTTTGAAACTGCAGAGCCCGTTACGGTCTTGGGGGAACTACCGTTCCAGCTGGTTCCGGCGCACGTGCGTGCCAGGGGGCTAGTGGCGGTCGCGAGGCGGCTCCTGCCTTTCGCGTCTCTGCCTCGAGGAGACTAGAACCGGCATTTTCGAAGGGCACCACCCTCCAATCGCAGCGCTGGCGCGGGCGGAGGCTAAAGCACGGGGGTCCTGAGACGGAGGAAAACGCGCCAAGTTCCCCTCGGTGGTGGAGTGGGGACGACCCTAGCGGTTGAGGCACTTCGCCAGCGGGACTGCTTCTCTGCGCTCCTGACCGTCCCGGGGCAGGCGCGGCGGGCGCCGCTCCGGGGATGTAGTTGGTGCCGGCGCGAGGCAGGACCAAGCGGCGGCCCGGGCTCCCGCTCCTGAAAGCGAATGGTCACTCCCCCGCGGGGAGGGCGATCTGTCCAGCTTTTTCTCGGGTCGGGGGACTCCGCGGGCTCGGGACCAGGTCTCCACGGTTGCACCCACACTCGTCCCGGTTGGACCGGCCGGCGTCACCGCCGCGGACCTCGCTGGGGGCCATGACCAGGTAAGGAGGGCCTTGGCGGGGAGAGGCCGTTGCCGGGCGCGACGCAAGTGGGGCCGGCTCCGGAGCCGGGCTGCGCTGGGACGCCGGCGTCGGTGCGCGGGCGAGACCCCAGGGCCGTGTTGGTGCTGCGCCCGGGGCGGAGCTGCCCCGTGGGCGCCGGGCGGGGCGCCCCCTCCCGCCGCGGCAGGACTCGGGAGAGCAGGTGCGGGCTGGGCGCACATTGGCCGTCCCCGCGGGCGTGGGGGCCGGGAGCGGTAGTTCCGCCGCGGGCCGGCCCCCGCCGTGCCCGGTGCTGGGACGGGCACCGGCCGCAACACCGTCTCGACGCCCTTTCCCGGGTGCGCGCTGGTGGAGCGGCGCGGCGTCGGAGAGCCCCTTGCTGGTCCTGGGGTAACTAGGGGTTACGCGCAGCGTGTCTGCATTTCCCTTACAAGTGTTTAGGACGCCCCGTGTCTTCAACCTCGGTCGGAGGTGTTATGGTTTTGCATTTTCCTTGAAAAATTGGAATTGAGTCGCGTCATTTGATAGAGGAAAGAACTTTTAAAACTAATGGGACCGAGTGGTCAACGCTGTCATTTGTTGAGGAACATTTAATTATGCTCGATTCCTTGTGTTTTCTGTGAAATTTGATTTAGACTTACGAGAGACTTAATTTTTTTTTTTTTTACAACCCCCCAGTTTTAAGGAAAGCCAAGAGCAAGAGATGTTATATTCTCATTAATGTTAGGTGTTTAGTAGGACTTGGAGGGAGCCAGGACTGATTGGTAATCCGTTATTTCAGCGGCGTGATGAGCTTTTCTTCTGTGAAGTCCGGTTCCTCCGTTTCTTAGAGCCCAGTGTCTGCGGCTCATTAGAAACCTCGGGTGCTGGAGGGGCCGGCACCCGCGGCTGGCTGTCACTCCTGCGCGTTTCACCGGAGCCTCCGGTGGAGGAGGGGGTGGGGAAGCGGGTCAGCTTTCCACATTCCTGAGTTGAGTCTCAGAAATGTGGCTTCATTGCCGATTTCAGTGTGTGAATTCCCAGATCAGAAGCATCCAGTGAAATGCTCAGGAAGGATGGAGTTCGAGTGAGTTTTGTTAGTTGGTGGTATTAGTCTGTATCTATATTGGAAAGTTGTTGCTGAGCTTTTGGTTTCTAAATAATTTCTTTTAGGTAATCTCCCCCACCTCCAGGTATCCGAATGAAAAATAGGATTAACATATAAAGTAACTACCACAAATAGTGCTTATTTATTTATTTTTAAAAAAATCTTTATTGTTGAAAGTATTACAGTTGTCCTCTTTTCCAAACCCCATTGACTTCCTCCCCCCTCTCCGGTCCCCACCCACCCTGCCCTCAGGCTTTCACCGCAGTAGTGCCATTTTTTAACCTAAAAGTTTTACTTTAAAACTGGGAAGAAAAATAGCAAAAGGCAAACCAAATCACCCTTTCTTTTTTCCCTGCATAAAGCATTGTTTTTAAAAAATATATATACTTTAACCAATGTTTGGAAAGTTAGTGCTATATTGCTTCTAGTGCACAAGAATGTTATATACACGAAGTTGCTCACTTATCCCAACTTTGATTTGTTCTGTTACTTTTCACTCAAGTTTTTAGGTATAACAACACCAGGTCTTTGCCTTTTCTTGTATTCAAATTACATTTTAAAGGTACTTTTTAGAGACTTTATTTCATGTGTTCATATTAATAAGTAGAAAAGACCTTGGAAGGAAAACTTATTCCAGCATCCTTTGATTTTCCATTCATCCCTGTTTCCCACTCTCTACTTTGTAAATTAGAGATGGTAGTTGCTCAGTCAATATTTTCTGAGTGAATTAATAAGTTAATAAAAATGAAGGTTTTACTTATTAATCTACTGTAGGTCCACTAAAATGAGGTCTTTTGTGAGGTGACCCTTACTCTAATAGCAGGCTAAAAAAATATTATTTCTCCGCTTCTTAAAAAAAAAATGTTTTTATTGATTTTCAAGAGAGGAAGGGAGAGGGAAAGAGAGATAGAAACATAAATGATGAGAGAGAATCAATGATCGGCTGCCTCCTGCACTCCCCCTACTGGGGATTGAGCCCACAACCTGGGCGTGTGCCTGACCAGGACCGGAACCAGGACCTCCTGGTGCATGGGTCCATGCTCAATCACTGAGCCACACCGGTGGAGCTATCTGATAGTTTCGTTGGGTAAGAAAGCTAGGACAAATGGCAAGCAATAGAACATTGAGCACTTATTGTTGCCAGGCATTAGGTTTTCAAATATGACGTTCTAATTAGTAATTATTCCTTAGTAAATTTTTCAAATTTTATTTTACTGACTGCAGCTGATAACTGAAAACTTTTTGTGATTCACAGATATGATTGGTGATTATAACGTCCGTATATAAATCAGTATTTATCAACTCTTTGGTATTTGAAGAAAAAATGCCTGGTGTCATACCTAATGAAAGTAATGGGCTTTCAAGAGGTAGTCCATCAAAGAAAAACAGACTTTCCTTGAAGTTTTTTCAGAAAAAGGAAACTAAGAGAGCCTTGGATTTCACAGATTCTCAAGAAAATGAAGAAAAGGTTTCTTCTGATTATAGAGGATCTGAAATGTAGGTATCGTAAGTATATTTCTGTACTTTTAAAATTCTACATCAACAAAAAACTGGTGAAATTAGGTCAGTATCTTCAGACATTCCTACCTGATAGTCCATAGAGGCAAAAACAAACAAAAAAACCACCACCACCCACACATATTTGTGAGACAAGCCTAACAGTATATGGTGGAAACAGCAAAACTAGTGGTGGTTCCCTTCAGGGATCACTTCCATGTTAACTCAATATACATTGTGCTCAGCCAATTTGACTAACTGGCAGAAATATTTATCCACTAACACTGCTTTTAATGTCAACGTGTTTGTTTTGTAGTACAACATGGTTAGTGTAAGGGTAAATAAATGGGTGATTTTTTTTGTTTAAGAGTACTGTACTTGACAGTTACCTGAGATATTTAAACTTTACTTATAGTCATATCTGATATGTGAGTTAGCAAACCTGTTGGAGATGTACAATGGCAAATTTATTTTAAATAAAATTAAAAACAAATGCCTTTGATAAAAATCCTTTGGTGACTAAAAGGAGATCAGAACAAAATGAAATACTTTATTCCATCAATAGTTGCTCCAGTTGGAGTCTACACCAGCTCTCTATTCAACAGATAGGCACTCTGCTGTATGACTAAAGTAGATTTGGTTTTATGTGTAATTTCCTAATATTAACCAATAATCAGCTTAAGAGGTTGTATGTGAAGCTTTTGTTTACCAGCATTCATGCCTATAAATACTTTGAGGTGCTAGAGTAATAGCAGCTATAAAATAAAAATGCAATAATGACCTAATGCTTGTTAAAGTTATAAACTTAATTCATTTTAACTGAAGGACAGCTGTGTAATTCTCTTCATAGACTCTTTTTCCTCTTTTATTTTTATTTTTGCGGGGGGAGGGTGGGTTGTTAATCCTCACCTGAGGATATTTTTCCATTGATTTTTAGGGAGAGTGGAAGGGAGGGAGACAAAGAAACATTGATGTGAGAGAGATACATTGATTGGTTGCCTCCCACACATGCTGGAGATGGGGAATCGAGCCTGCAACCCAGTTATGTGCCCTTGACTGGAATTGAACCCAGGACCCTTCAGTCTGTAGGCCGACCCAGCTAGGGCTCCTCTTATTTTATTAATAGAATCTGACTTCTTAGTGAAGCCTCTCCCAAATATTGTCATAGTCAAGCTATCCCAGGTTTCTATTCAGAGTTAAACTGCAATTGATCCTTGAACATGGGTTTAAATTATGTGGGTCCATGTGTACCGGGCTGTTTTTCAATAAATACCATAAATGTATTTTCTCAACATTTTCCTTTCTCTAGTTTATTACAGTGGTTCTCAACCTTCCTAATGCCGCGGCCCTTTAATACAGTTCCTCATGTTGTGGTGACCCCCAATTTCATTGTTACAAATTGAACATAATTAAAGCATAGTGATAAATCACAAAAACAATATGTAATTATATATGTGTTTTCCGATGGTCTTAGGCGACCCCTGTGAAAGGGTCATTCGACCCCCAAAGGGGTCGCGACCCACAGGTTGAGAACCGCTGCTTTATTATAAGACTACAGTTTATAATACATACAAAATATGTTGATTGACTTTTTGTTTTCAGTAAGGCTTCTGGTAGGCTATGAATAGTTAAATTTTGGGGGAGTCAAAGCTATAGGGAAATTTCCAACCATGCATGGGGGGAGGTCAGTACCTCTACCCACCCCCCACACCCCTAAACACACACGCTGCATTGTTCAAGAGTCAGCAGTACTTGATAAAAGTGTCATGATGGCTTAACAAATCACTAGGAATTACTATTTTCTGATCTGTAAAATAGGACTAATAGCCTCTTGATGGAATTAACTTTGAGGTATCTTAATTGTAATAATTTTAAAGTGCTTGTAAAATTTGTATTCTGGTGTATAGCAAATTTTTCACTTCTGCATATTTTCTTAAAATGTCATTTGAGTAAAATCCATATGCTTTTCAGATCATATAACTTTTGGGAAAAGACTAAATCTAGGAAAGTAATATTTCTGCTTTGTTTCTTTAAGATACTATTTCATTATATCTTTCTTCTACCCTCTATACTTAATAGTGATCAAGTTGTTCCTGCGGCACAGTCCTCACCTATGAATTGTGAGAAGAGAGAAAACTTGTTACCATTTGTGGGGCTAAATAATCTCGGCAATACTTGTTATCTTAATAGTATACTTCAGGTAAGTTGACAATTTTGATATATAATAAAACCTTAGTAGGCAAAGAATGATATAACATTTAATGCTTCTGAGAATTTCAGATTATTAGAGTATTTTAATTGTCCATACTACCTTTGCCTTTGATTGTAAATAAACTGGAATGGGCTACAATACGAATAATGATTCTAAGTTGTATGTTATAACCTTCCTTGGGGTAAGAGAAAGTGATGCATTAAAATTGGGAGAGCATAGTTGAGTAGACCTTAAGTGGAAGATGCCAGATGTTTAGTTTTTCTCTCAATTCCTGGTGCTATGGTGATATGTATTTAACCCTTGGAACCATGTCTGTTTTATGTTGTATTCTTAAAACCATAAGTCTTAGCACTATCTGCTCAGGCTCAATGCTTTATTGCCAGTGAAGGAAGAGAGTGGGCTACAATGATGAAATAGAGAACAAATTTGTTGTTGTTAATCCTCACCCGAAGATGTTTTTCCATTGGTTTTTAGAGAGAGAGGAAGGGAGAGGTAGAGACAGAGACATAGAAACATTGATGTGAGAGAGGCACATGGATTGGCTGCCTCTTGCAGGGCCCCAATCAGCCAGGGATCGAGCCCACAACCGAGATATGTGTCCTTGACCAGAATCAAATCCGGGACCCTTCAGTCTGCAGGCCCGACACTCTTCCACTGAGCCAAACTGGCTAGGGCAAGAACAATTTTTTTGACACAAATCATAATCTCAGAATTTTCAGTAATGCATATTTTAAAGTGCGCTACTTAAAAAGCATGATAATTTTTGAATAATGTTAAACACTATACTGTTGTTGTTTGTTCAGTAAACACTCAGACAATTTCACTTTTTATAGGTATTATATTTTTGTCCTGGTTTTAAATCTGGAGTGAAGCACTTATTTAATGTTATTTCAAGGAAGAAAGAAGCTCTTAAAGATGAAGCCAATCAAAAAGAGAAGGTAAAACATAAAAATAACAAAATATAAAAAGTAAATTAATGGAAACTCACTTGCTTCTTAATAAAGTAATTAGATGCACAGAGGATTTGGGAGGAGGATGACAAAGATTATTTCTCAGTTAAAATATAACTTAGAATTAAATTTCTTAGTAGTTTACAGTCAGAAAGGCAATTATTTGTCATTCTTGCAGGGTAGCTAACTAGATTATTCCCTTTTACTGAGTGTCTACTCCTGGCCTTTAATTTATTGTTTACCAATAAACATTGTCATTTGTATACCCACCATCACAATTTATCATACCTTTATATCACCTGTCACTCATTGTTTTTCCAATGGACTCACTTTTGAAATTTAAGTAAATTAAAGGAACTGTTGACTTACATAATTAGAAAACCATTATCCACATAATAAATAAAAAAAACTTAAAATTTTAAAAGTTTATTTGTATACCTCCATAAAATTACTGCTATGATGAAATTAAATTTAGAAAAACTAGTTTTGTCTAGTGAGACAAAGACAAGGGGGAAGGTACTTAATTTGTTCATAAATAATACTGATTTGTTTCTTTCTTGACAGGGAAATTGTAAAGAAGATTCTTTGGCAAGTTATGAACTAATATGCAGTTTACAGTCCTTAATCATTTCAGTTGAACAGCTTCAGGCTAGTTTTCTTTTAAATCCAGAAAAATACACTGATGAACTTGCTACCCAGCCAAGACGATTACTTAACACACTCAGGTATAGCCTATAATATAATTTTAGGATTCTAATTTAGTTACTGCTTTTCTTGGAGGAGAGTGATACATGAACAAATGGGGGTGTAATAAAGGGCAAAGAAAATAGAAACTACATATTTATAGTCATTATCCCAGAGACTCCAAAAACTGGAAAACTTTTAATAAGTTTGGTATTAAACTCATTAAACCCAAATGTATATGAGTTTATAGTCTTTATTCATATTTACCTGTAATACGAAGATCCATACATTTTTTAAAATAGAAACAGTAATGTGTTTGCTTAGAGGATAGTGTCCCTTACTTGTTGGCGATATATATTTTACTTATGTGTCATACTGTCTTTTTTAATCTGAAAAGTTCTGAATACCCAAACATATTTTGTCTTAAAGATTTCAGATTATGAATTGTAGGTTTGTATTCAAAATATGCATAAGAAATATAAATTCTAAATATTTTTTGTTGTTGTGTGTATTTAGAGCTGTTAACTGGATTAGATCTCTTTGTAGTATTGTCTTTAAAAATAAAACTTTATCCCATATATAAAAGAGCTTTATTTAAAATGTTATAGGTTAAGCCTTTTAAAAAATTATCTACTCATTTGGTTTAGGAATAGACCTAGATGTAATACATTGCTATATGTTTAACAGGCAGTGTAGCATGGTGACTTAAGAGCAATTTTTAAAAAATATATTTATTTGTTATTTAAAAAAATGTATTTGTATTGACTTCAGAGAGGAAGGAAGAGAGATAGAAACATCAATGATGAGAGAGAATCACTGATTGGCTGCCTCCTGTACACCACCCTACTGGGGATATGGCCCACAATCCGGGTATGTGCCCTTGACCAGAATCAAACCCGGGACCCTTCAGTCCATAGGCCGACGCTCTATCAACTGAGCCAAACCAGCTAGGGCTAAGAATTAGTTTGAAAGTTTCACATTTGTAGCTGAATGAATACTTTTAGATTTAAAACATAAAGTTATGGCCCTGACTGGGTGGATCATTTGATTGGAGAGTCATTCCATACATCAGAAGGGTACAGGTTTGATTCCCAGTTGGGGTGCATATGAGAGGCAACTGATTCATGTTTCTCTCTCACATGGATGTTTCTCTTGCTCTCTCTCTCCCCCTTCCTTGCTCTAAAACTCAGTGAAAGCATATCCTTGGGTGAGGAATTTTTAAAAAATAATAAAAATGAAAAAAGTAAAGCTATGATATCCCTATAAATATTAAATCATCCTATATAATAAAAGGCTAATATGCAAATCAACCGAACAGCAGAATGACCAGTCGTTATGAGGCACACTGACCACCACGGGGCAGACGCTCAATGCAGGAGCTGCCCCATGGTGGTCATTGCGCTCCCACAGGGGGAGCATCGCTCAGCCAGAAGCCGGGCTCACGGCTGGCGAGCGGGAGCCTCTCCAACCTCCGTGGCAGCGCTAAGGAGCAGTGAGCAAGGGGGCGATAAGGAGCAAGGGCTCCCAGACTACGAGAGGGCGCAGGCTGGGCTGAGGGACACCCCCCCGCCCCCACCCACCCTGAGTGCAGGAATTTCGTGCATCGGGCCTCTAGTTTCTATATAGGAAAGTTTTCTTACTTGTATTCTTTATAAGCATAATATATGACATGGGAAATATATATATTTTTTAATAGGGAACTCAACCCTATGTATGAAGGATATCTACAGCATGATGCACAGGAGGTATTACAGTGTATTTTGGGAAACATTCAAGAAACATGCCAACTCCTAAAAAAAGAAGAAGTAAAAAATGTGGCAGAATTATCTAACAAGGTAGAAGACAAACCTAATCAGAGAGAAGCAATTAATGGGGTTAATAGCACAGAGATGGACAATATGGGGCATGCTGAAGACTATAAAGAAAAACTCCCAAAAGGAAATGGGAAGAGAAAAAGTGACACTGAATTTGGTAACATGAAGAAAAAAGTTAAGGTATCCAAGGAACATCAGTCATTGGAAGAGAACCAGAGACAAACTAGATCAAAAAGAAAAGCTACAGGTGATATATTAGAGATTCCTCCTAAAATAGTCACTAAGCACATTCCTGAAAATGAGAGTGCAAGATCCTCACAGAAGAAATCAAAAGTTAAAATAAGTTGGTTAAAGTCTGCAACTAAGCAACCCAGCATCCTTTCTAAATTCTGTAGTCTGGGGAAAATAAACCAAGGATCCAAAGGACAATCTAAAGAAAATGAATATGATCTTGAAGAGGACTCTGGGAAGTGTGAAAATGATAACACAATTAATGGCTGTGGACTTGAATCTCCAGGAAATAATGTTAAGTCCATTAATGGTAATGAAGTTAAGCCCATAAACAAAGGTCAGTATAATTTATTCTTAGACATTGATTAGGTAGGCAGGTTAACAGTTGCAGAATTGGAATTATTCTCTTAGATATATGTACAATATAAATCTGGCTGACATTTTGTTTAAAAAGAAAAATTTAATACTTTGTACTGTGGTGTTTTAAAGCACTGTGCTATGTTTTGTGTGTTTGTATAAATCTCAATCTTAAGGTAATGTTAGTTTATGGATTATAAAATAAGGGAGTTCAATAAATTTTAACGGGAAGAGGATATATACTTTACCCCTTTATATAAGCAATATTTGACAAACACATGAAAGGTATTGTATTTAGTGTAATTCAGTTCTAAAGTAGAGAACTAAGTAGATGCATCATGCTTGGACTGGATTTCTACCTACCTTCTTCCAGATCTACAGCTCTCGGGGAGACTAGTATTGATGTGTTTTTGGTTTTACCAAGTGTCATCTTTATTTTAGAGTTATTCTCTAGGGGGTGCGAATTATGAAGACACAGTTGTGACTTCCTTTATTTAGAGAACAGTAATTCGTATTCTAAACTACCTTTATAGAATTTACATTTCATGAATAAGGCACCTTTTAATGCTAATAAGCAGGTTGAGATTTGAAAATCAGCCTTTTATTCACATATACTTTAAATGAATATTGGTTACTTGGGCTATGCTGAAAAACTAATATATATAGACTTATATTTTCCTGTTTTTGTTTTAGGCACAGAGCAAATTGGTTTTGAACTTGTAGAGAAGTTATTTCAAGGTCAGCTGGTATTAAGAACTCGTTGTTTAGAATGTGAAAGTTTAACAGAAAGAAGAGAAGATTTTCAAGACATCAGTGTGCCAGTACAAGAAGATGAGCTTTCTAAAGTAGAGGAGAGTTCTGAAAGTAAGCAAAAACTGGAGTATTTGTAAGGACCATGAAATAATTAGTCTTCTTCAATAAGCAGTCTAGTAAATAGCTTGCATAATTATTGAGCAGTTATTTTTTAGTGTCTTTTGTATAATAAAATCTTTCTGCTTATATAGCTTCACTTGTCAATAGTTAGCATTTGGAAAATTGTGGAATCTTTATTTTGATGTGTAGAGTATAATGAGAAAATGAAATGTTTTGGTAAGTTAACATTTGGATACCTGAATTTCTCAGAGCTACCAAGGATATTTTTGTTAACACAATATTTGAGCCATTGTTTTGTCTAGTATAAACCACAAAAAGCATGGAAATGTAACAGGAAATGATCATGATACTGATTTACTTGCTCAGATATTGGAAATTGGCTACCTTCTATAATAATAAAAGCATAATACGCTAATTAAACCAGACAGCTGGACGTCCTTCCGGACGACCTTCTGGAGAAAGCTGGGGCTGCAACTGTGAGGGCCGAGCCCCTTGCACGAATTTCGTGCATCAGGCCTCTAGTTAAATATAAACTGAAGTCTGTCTTATGAGTCAGAGACTAGGTTTTTCTGTCATATTCTTTCTGTCTCTAGCAAATGCTGATCAAATACAAATATTTAAAGGACGTGCACTGTTGAGGGAGAACTTTATGATAGAGTTTCTGAAACTAGTTATTGTCTTTATTATTGGAAGGATTAGTAAGTTGAAATTGCATGCTAATTTTGAACATAGAATTGAGTGGTTTAATTTTTAAATGTTGGACAGATTTTTCATTTGTGAGTGAAAGGATTCTCTTATGTAGTTTCTCCAGAGCCAAAAACAGAAATGAAGACCCTGAGGTGGGCAATTTCACAATTTGCTTCAGTGGAGAGGATTGTAGGAGAAGATAAATATTTCTGTGAAAATTGCCATCATTATACTGAAGCTGAACGAAGTCTTTTGTTTGACAAAATGCCTGAAGTTATAACCATTCATTTGAAGTGTTTTGCTGCTAGTGGCTTGGAGTGAGTATTATAAATAAAAGCTATATGAAGAAAATGAGCTGCTATATAAGAGAAGTTTTGTTCAAATAGTATAATATAAACTACTGAAATGAAGTAATTTATAAAGATTGCCTTAGAAAAGTTTGTTCTCTTAAGTTTCCCTGTAAAAAATGCATCAGTATGAATACATATTCTGATTTCTTCACACCTTTTCATTCCTTATCAAATATAGTTGAATTGATGAAAGCAGAGAACAAATTTTATATACAGTAAGGTTTTTATAAGGAGAGAAAAAGGCAAAATTATCTAGTTTTAAGGTAAGCCAGGAAATCAAACGAATCTGAACAATTTGATTCTTACATAGTTGAAAATTTAAATATCTAAAAGCAATTAAAATATAAAAATATCAGTTGCATTTTGAATAGTCTGACTTTTCTGTCATGTATACATGTCGTAGATTTTATTCCTTTTTATATCAATGAATTTTTCAAATTAGTATGAGAGCTTCCCAGTAACTCTCCATATACTTTATTTTGTGCCAGAAGAACGACATATGATCCTTTCATTTTCTTAACTGCACAAAATTGGGGGGTGGAGGGGATGCCTTGAGCCTTCACAGAAACACTTAAATATTAATTAGCATTTTCAATATTTTTCTTTGTGGAAATATTTTAAGTACATAAGTTGGGGTCTTTTTTATTATTTTGTGTTTACTCATAGGAACACTAAATATTAAGGGTTCATTCAGACTCTTACTTGGTTTCACATTGGGTATATAAAAAATATAAAGTGGAACAGCAGAAAACCTTATTTTATTTTTCTTCCAAAGGTTTGATTGTTATGGTGGTGGACTTTCCAAGATCAACACTCCTTTACTGACACCTCTCAAACTGTCACTAGAAGAATGGAGTACAAAGCCAACCAATGACAGCTATGGATTATTTGCAGTTGTGATGCATAGTGGCATTACAATTAGTAGTGGGCACTACACTGCTTCTGTTAAAGTCACAGACCTTAACAGTTTAGAACTAGACAAGGGAAATTTTGTGCTTGACCAGTTGTGTGAAATGAGTAAGCCAGAACCACTGAATGAGGAGGAAGCAAGGGGTATGGCTGAAAATTACGATGATGAAGTGTCAATTAGAGTCAATGGAAACACACAGCCAAGTAAAGTTTTGAACAAAAAAAATGTAGAAGCTATTGGACTTCTTGGAGGACAAAAGAGCAAAGCAGATTATGAGCTATACAACAAAGTAGCTAATCCTGACAAAGGTACCAGTACAGCATTTGCTGAAAATAGAAATTCTGAGACTAACATTACTAATGGGACCCATGAATCTGATAGGAACAAGGAATCCAGTGACCAAACAGGCATTAACATTGGTGGATTCGAGAACAAAATTTCATACGTAGTGCAAAGCTTAAAGGAGTATGAGGGGAAGTGGTTGCTTTTTGATGATTCTGAAGTAAAAGTTACTGAAGAGAAGGACTTTTTGAATTCTCTTTCCCCTTCTACATCTCCTACATCTACTCCTTATTTGCTATTTTATAAGAAACTATAGAGTGTACATTTTCCTTATTTGTATATATATATATAAAAACAGACCCAGATAAACATTGATAACGTTGATTACATCAATAAGAATAGCTTATCTTTTGAAGCTATTGGATACTATTGGTCTCTAGGTTTTTGTATAGTGAAATTTGAATTACTGAAAACCATGTTAATTTTTAGAATTCATTTTCCTTAGTAGAGACTAGTGATGTATTAGCTCTGGGAAAAAACTTGTATAGGTTCTTAATTGAATTATCCAAAATGGAAGCATTTAAACACTTTTGAATTTACACCTTTTTTGTGTTCGCCTTTTAAAATAAAGTGCTTGTATTTGTATCTCCATATTTTGGAGTAATTACATGTTTATAGGTCCTGTGGTTTTTCAGCTAAGCAGATTATCATTTCAGTACATTTAGTTTTATAAGTCATGAAGCCAAATCTTTGGGCTGTATTAGAGGCACAAAGTCTGGAATATGTATGTATTCACAATGGTGTGTACATTTTGTGCCTTGGGTCGCTTTGAAAGTGTCTCAGAAAACCTGGACAGTCCTATCTTCACAAGAATTTTATATGTATTTATGAAGATGATTCTTTAGTAAATCTTTTTGGGCATGGACTAATTTGTATCTCTTCATAGTCATATTCTGCACGATCTGTATATAGTATATCAAACTTAGAGGTGTGACCTTAAGTTTAACTTTTTTAAAAAAATAAGGTCAATAAAATTTTAAATGCTTAAAAACTATGTATACAAATGCTTGTGTTTTTTTTTTAACTTGCTTATTTTTACCATAAATACAGCTGGGTTCGCTTAAAGAACAATGTATGTATACTAGTATATATACACATATATATATGTGTGTGTGTGTGTATATGTATATATATGTATATATACATATACACACACATATATAACACATTCAGAGAAGAGAGTAAACAGGCAATTATCTTTAATACTTAATATTTTTGACTGTTGGAATGAAGAAACTTGGAAGTAGGATAATTCAAATTGTGCTTACTTATTAGTCCATCTAAGTTGTCATACTTAAAAATTGTTAGTAGTCTTTTAAAGTAGACATACAACTTTATGGAATCCAGAACTGGAGAACCTAAGATGATGCTTTGGGCACACACAAAAACCTGGTAAAAATTTTTCATTTTAAATATATTAAGTTGGTAAGTGGTCAATTATCTTATGACTTGTTAAGTCATTTTTGGTATTTAAAAATAATTCTAAAGAATATACACTATTGGAATAACACTTTTACCCCATTTCAACAAATAAGAGTACCTGTCAACTAATAAATTAGTTACATAGATAAATAATGTCTTAAATTCTTCCATAAGATGGTATGATATAAAAAGTCATGGCTCTCACCTCGATCTACATTCAGAATCACTAATGGAACTGTTTAAGAAACAGCTATGAACATTATCTATCTGATGAAATAGGAATCACTAATAGAACTCTTAAAAAGAAAAAGCCCTGAACACTACCCATAAGCTTCTGATGGAGTAGTTCTAGGCCTCCAATACTTAAGGAGCAGCCAAGGTTAAGAACCACTAGCATAGGTTCCTGATATGAGAAAGTTTAAAGAAAATTGGGAGTTCATGGTAAGTTACCAAGTGTTGTTCTCTTAAGGGTAAGAGAAAGCCTCTTCTGAATCAAGTCAGAAAATAATCAGTAATGTGTGCTTATTAAATCTTATAAATTTTAAAGTTCTTGATGTCACAGATTTGTTTGAAACTATTCAAACTTTTACATAAATGCAACCTAATGAGAAATGACCTAGGGGTTTAATATCCTCTCCCGTTTTTTATCTACCTCCTTTCCGCACCCATAGTAAAGTATATGTTACCTTTTTTGTTTTAAAGAATTTCCATTCCTGCCTTGTCTTATTGTCCATCTGGATCCTTTGTCCCCAAATATATTTTTGAAGTTATACCTTGCTGACTCCTTGGTTAACCCCTTGTGGTCCAACATTGTAGACTCATCTGAAAAACCTTTTCATAATTCAGTGTTTGAATTGATGTAGGTAAGAATTTGAGATGATACAGTTATAAAGGGAAGCTGCACTCAGAATCATGTTTTGGAGATCTTATTTTCCTAAGTGATTCATGTAACTGGTCAGATCAGAGGAATCTATATATATAAAAAGCCGGTGACCGGAATGCTGGAATGACCGGAACAAGCAGTTGCTATGATGCCTACTGCTACTGGCCAACTGCCAGTGGCCCCTCCCCCCGGCCGGCCCAGCCCCAATCGGGGAGGGCCAGCCGGACCCCACCCATGCATGAATTCGTGCACCAGGCCTCTAGTAGATTATAAATGATGACTTTCTATAAGCTATAATACTACACAAAGAAAACATTGTCAAAACACTTCCAGAAATCAATGCATTTTCTTGGAAAAATTTGCCAAGTAATTGAAATATATTTCCCCCAAAATTGTTGCATTAATTTCTTATAAAGTTAAGATTTTAAGTTAATTGGTTCTTAACTTCAGTTAAAAACTAATTTTACATATATTTTGTAAAATCTATACAAGTATCAAATATAACTTCTCACTCAGCTGGTAAGTTAAAGTCAAACAGCAGCTCTTCATGTTCTTTTTATGGTGTAATAGCTTTATGATGTAATAGTTTTGGTCACGAAAAAACTGATGACTGGCTTGTTTAATTTGAAACAGGAATCATTCATTTTAGTCGCTGAGAGTCATTAAGCTGATACCATTATCATTAGTATAATAAAGTTGAGAGTCAAAGATCAAGCTACTGTCACTGGTATTGGCTATCCCAGTACTTCAAGTTATTTCTACAATTTACTCTAATCGCCGCCCCCCCCCCCCCCCCTTTTTGGTGTCTAAATGCAAAATAGTTTAGAAACCAGTTTTAAGACTTCACAAACCAGTTATCAATGTCTTCACCCATTCATTCAATTTGGAACTTTGGGGCCATAAAGTGACTGTCAACTTTTGTTTTCATTATGCTAGTTCTTGAATCAACTCTAACTTATTCTCTGCCTTTGTCAATAAAGAAAATTTGTAAAGTCCCACTCAATAAAATTAGTGTAAACGTTCACATATTTAATAGTACCTTTAAAATAAGCATTACTACATTTAAAATGGTTCCAAAATGAATCTATAAATGTTCATATAAATTAAAAAATACAAACTTAAAGTAAATAAAATTAACATTAGCTATGGTATAAATAATGGTAAATGTATAGTGTACCCTTGAGTCATTAAAATGTCTTTAAAAAGATAACAGCATATTACCAGAATATTAGAAGCCATAGCCATGATTCTCAAACTTCAACAATCTACATTTGATTTGGCCACTGCATTCTTCAGTGAGTAAATTAATGCTACAATTTTCAGATTTAAGTCCCAAGTCTTATTTTTCAATAGATCTTAACTTCTTTTCACACTCAATGTTGAATATGTGGCTCTTTTCAAATTAATAAAACAAGTGTTTATTTTAGAGATCCATTTTGCGCAGGCTCATTCGACTGAAGGAATCTCTGGGAAGAAAAAGGATATAATTATAAGCAAACAAACTTTGCAAACTTCTGTAGATTAGGTTTACTTTTGTTCTGCCAAAGTTATCTCAAAGTTTTGCCACCAAAAAGTTAATAACTTTTAAAACTTTTTGTACCAAAGTTGTTACTAACTTTCAAGTTACTCTGCCTTATGTATATTCTGGTTTATAGACCTCTATAAATTAAAGCTATATTGCAGTAAACACTTTATCAAATGCATTGATCATTTACTCATTGTACAATAGAAGCATTAGCTATCATAAATAAGGAACTAAGGGATAATGGGAGAGATTTTAGGAAAATATTTTTTTTGTGATTATTAAAAGGCAAAAGGCAGCCCTAACCGGTTTGGCTCAGTGGATAGAGTGTCGGCCTGCGGACTGAAGGGTCCCAGGTTCGATTCCGGTCAAGGGCATGTACCTTGGTTGCGGGCACATCCCCAGTAGGAGGTGTGCAGGAGGCAGCTGATTGATGTTTCTCTCTCATCGATGTTTCTAACTCTCTATCCCTCTCCCTCCCTCCCTGTAAAAAATCAATTAAAAAAAAATATATATATATATTTAAAAAAGGCAAAAGGCAGGTGTTTATTTAAAACACTAAATTTCAAGTCTCAAATCAGTGGTTCTTAAACTTGAATTTTAGGACATGTTTACACTTAAAAATTGAGGACCCAGGAAGCTTTTGTTTATGTGGATATTATTTACCATATTAGAAATTAAAACTAAGAAAAATTCAACTTATTTTTACAAAATAACCCATTACATAAATAGTTTATTAAAAATAACTTGCAAGAAACTTTATGATAGTGGCATGCTTACATATTTAATGTCTGGCTTAATAAAAGGCCTAGGTTCTCATGTCTTTTACAATATCACGTTGCATGTAGTCTAGAAAACCACTGTATTTTCTCAAGAGAATGACAGTGAGAAAGGCAAATCATATTTGGTGTTAATATAAAATTAGTTTTGACTCAGGAACTTCCTGAAAAGGTCTCAGGGGCACCCTCACAGAAGTCCCAGACTACACTTTGAGGACCACTATCTTAATACTTTACAAATAAGTAATATTCTAGATTTTTTAAATCAGTAAAATAAAAATTTTAAATTCTAAGGAAGCTTTATTTTCTAAGTTTTGAAGATTTAGTTAATAGTGAGGAGACTAATATTCTTCAATACCTCTTAATGTATTTTCCTTTATCCTTAAGTTAATTTCTTTCACTTATCCTTTCTGCTATTAAGGTTAATCTTTGAGGTTTACAATCTCCAGGAAAGGAAAGGGCAGGTATAAAAAAGTCATGTTCAGCTTTGAATTTCTTAGTGTGGTTTTTTTTGGTTCCAGGGAAAGTAGCAGCATTAAAAGCTAGATAATGTTCATAAGAGCTTTTCTAAATTCCAAAGAACTTCTTGCAAACATTAAGAATTGAATCTTGGGGGATTGACCATAATCAGATAGTTGAGAAGGCAAAAAAAAGCTCAGGATAACAGCGTAAGGGAGTTCCCTTCAGATAGGAAGAATACAGTCTTTCCATCAAAAAGAGTGGGAGAGATTTGAAGGAAGTGAGACAAGCATTCGGAAACCGCCTGATGACCTCAGGGACCCAGCACCCTCGTTCTAGGTCATTTAAACAGAGTATAAAACTGGTGGAAGGGGGTTAGAGGCAGCAAGAAGAAAAACTCCAAAGTGATTAAAGGAGAAACCAAAAGTGGAGGGGACTAGTATTGCTTCCCATTGGCAATTTTAAGAGGAAGCCACCTTGGGTATTCACATCTGTATGGGATGGTGGAAGCAAAGTAATATTTTGCCAGAGGAAGGATCTAAAACAGGCCCTCTGATCTCCCTCTGCTCCTGTAGATTGTGGAACAGATTCAAATAATCTACATGCTTTCTTAGGGGACATGACATATAGCAGGCAGGTAGGCATTTTTTGAGTGAACACGATTGTTTTCAGAGGCCTAGAAGTACAGAAATAGATTACTGAAGAATAAGAACTAATTTCCAGATGATCAAATAATTTTCTTTTGTAGTATATTATAGCATGCATTTACATTCTGTTTTCTTACAAGCAACTCAAAGGCCTTCTTAATATTAATTAGGTAAGTATAATTTAATGGCTTTACTGTTATTAATTCAGAAGGTGGTAACATATTGGTGCCACAATAATTCAATTTGTATATATATTTAGATTTCAAAATGCAAAAGCAGTTTACCTTATCATGCCCTGTCCAGAATTGAGGCACTAAAAAGTACAATGTCCTTGGAAATGTACATGCCATTTAATGTCCACAACAACCTTTTCAAGGTAAGAAATTTTAGAGGAGAAATCTAAAAACTGCTCAAGTAAACTAGGATCAGTTGTAGAAAATTCCAAGTTATTTCTATTTCTAACTTTTTGTGTCACACTTGGAACGTAGAGAAAAACACTGAAGCCTTCTTGATACTCAATGGGGTTATGTGTTTTAATACAAATGAAAAAGAACACTGCATACTATTTACTGCCAGGGCTGAGGGAAACAAATACCCTGTTCCTGATATATTCCAGTGAATTCTCCAACAAAAATACTAGGAAGTGTGACAGGACTTTAATAAAAGGAATAGTTTTAAGAGGCCAGACTTATATGTGGTCCTGGTTAGTATGAGTATTTAACACAACTTTGTGACTCTTGAATTACATACATATCTTGGAGGCTGATTCATGTAGAGATATAAAAGGCTTATATTAGTTGAACTTGTCAGGAGACACAATATCTAAAACCATGTAATAAAAGTTACACTAATTCATTATTAAAACAAATAATTCAAGCAGATTTTATTTTTCTGAACATAAACCAAATACAGAAAAATAAGCATACCTGTGGCAGGTGACGGGTAATACTACCTTGTATAACTGAGGGATCTTTCTGTTTATCAGAGGTTGTAGGGCCTCTTTAAGGCGATGATAGTTTCTCTCCAGTTCTCTTTGATACTCCTTTTGATCTGGCCCAATTAAGCTCTTATTTTTTCTTAAGGCATCTTCACACCTAGAAAAAACAGTGATGTCAAAAACTTTCTTCTGGCATATATACATACACACATTCCCCATGATGAGGACATTCAGTTTCTTGGTTGATTGTTAAATATCCTGTCTTGTATTAGGTTTAAGAAAGGGAACAGATGATCAGCTGTTAAAAATCTAACATTCACTTCCAGTTTTCATTTAATTGAAAATTATTTTTATTCAATAAAAATTTAACAAGGAAAAAATTGTGTATTTTTAAATATTAATTCTGAAGCCATTTTCCCTTCCTCCTATTACCACTAAACTTGAAGCTCTAAACTAAAAGAAATATAATAGCCATACTCATTTATGGCATCTGACACAGTGGTTTGCCTGTGTCCTAATAAATGTTTCTAAATGAATAGCTCTTTTTAACAGTTAATTCAGATGTTTGAGAAAAAATATCTGGACTCTGATAGGTAAATGAAAGGATATTAAAAGACAATATATACAGATCACCACTTGATGCTCAAAGGAAAATATATAGCCCCAAATGCTTACATAAGAAAAGAAGGCTAAAACTGAAGAGCTAAGCAATCTAAAAAAAAAGAACAGAACAAACTTGAGGTATAAGGAAGGAAATAAATTTAAAAGTATGACAGCTCTATATCAATACAAAAGTTGGTTCTTTCAAGGAAAAAAAAAGACTAAGCACTGGCAAGATTAAATGAGAGAAGGCTAAATAATCCCTATTAGAAATGAAAAATGAGACATAAGGTCAAATACAGCAGAAGTTTATAAAGGCACAGATGATATTATGTACAATTTAATGTAATAAATCTGACATGATACTTTTCTAGATTAATATAATTTACCAAAACAGACTTAATAAGAAAAACCATGAATAATCCTAAAACCGTCAAATACATAGAATCAGCCAAGTCACAAATCTATCCCCAAAGAAAACACCAACATGTAAATTCTACCAAACACTGTGAAGACGAATAATCCCAATGTAACAATTCCAGAGTATTAAAAAAAAAAATCCAAAGTATATGGCAGGGAGTAGGGGGTGGGGGAGGGGGGAGGGGAGAGAAGAACTATTCCTGAGAAGAGTTTCCAACTCATTTTTCAAGGTTGGGATACCAAAACCTAACGGGAACTACAAGAAAAAATTGTATTTCAATCTCATCCTTAGAAACAATTACAAAACTCCCAAGTAAAATAATAGGAAACTGTGTTAACAAATATTACACACACACACACACACACACACACACACCATTTAATAAAAGTTTTAAATTTGTAATTATAAAATACTCTTAGCATAGCCTGACCGATGTGGCTCAGTGGTTGAGCACCAACCTATGAACCAGGAGGTCAGTGTTCGATTCCTGACAGGCCCAGATATAGGCTCAATCCCCTGCAGGAGGCAGCCAATCAATGATTCCCTCTCATCATTGATGTTTCTATCTTTCCTCCCTTCCCCTATGAAATCAATAAAAATATATTTAAAACAAAACAAAAAAACTCTTAGCATAAGTACAAATAGTGGGAGCCTCTTTAGTTAAAACATCTACAAAAAACCTGAAGTAAACATTGCACTCAATAGTGAAAACATTTCCTTTTAGATCAGGAACAAGAAAAGGATGGCTCCATTACTATTACCATTCAACATAGTGCCAAAGATACTAAACATCACTGTAAAATATTCTACAGATTATTAGAATTAACAAGTAAGTTTGGCAACATTCTTATGTAAAATATATCACATTCAAATGCATTTCTGTATACCAGTAAACAAAACACAATTTTAAAAGATACCATTAACAAAAACATAAAAGTATTAAATACCAAGGAATAAATCAAAAGATACATAAGGCCTCTACAGAAAATTAAAATAATATTAAGAAAACATTTAAAAGATGTCAGTAAATGGAGAAATACACAACTATTTTTCATTGTGAATCACTTTCCTATATTTTCTCTTTTCAATTGTCCCTTAAGACATTATTTTACAGTGTGGTTTTAGACGTTCTCAATTTGAAAATCTTTATGTAGGAAGCCTGGAATACCTTTTAGTAAAATCTTTGAAGCAGAGTCGCAGTTTATTGTGATGTCTGAAGAGTTTTGGGTCACTGGGTATTTCAGATAGGAAAACCTGGGCAACTTCCAAAGGCCCCTGTAAAATAAGAAAAACAAGAGGAGTATTTTATCTTCTCTAAAATCAGAGAGATAGAAGTTACCTGAATGATTTTTCTTAGCATTAAAATGGCTGCATTTAAGCTTAATGCATATGTGTATGTGACAGGTTCTGGCCATATGTTTTTAGTTTTTCCTAATGTGAAGTCTATATTCTTGTCTACTACATTTAAATTAAATTCTTGGGCTACTGGCAATCAATTGTTAATTCAGATTATTAGACTTGGTTTCCTGAAACATTTCCTCAGTATACGAAATCTGTTCCCAGCACTGTAAATTAAAGAAGATAATCTTTTGCAAGTTATATTATTTGTGTGTTTTAGGGGGGTTAAAGGTCTTAAAGTGTTTGCTTCTTTTTTGGCTTTATTCCTTTAACCTAAAAAATAGGGTAAGACAGCCGGCTGGTGTGGCTCAGTGGTTGAGCATCAACTTATGAACCAGGAGGCCATGGTTCGATTCCCAGTCAGGGCACATGCCCCGATTGTGGGCTTGATCCCTAGTAGGAGTGTGTAGGAGGCAGCTGATCAATGATTCTTTCTCATTATTGATGTTTCTATTTCTCTTTCCCTCTCCTTTTCTTTCTGAAATCAATAAAAATATAAAGAAAAAAAATAGTGTAAGACATATTATGTGAAATCTTACTTGAAGCCTTTCTGGATTTCCTCTTACCTTGGATATTCCCTAATCATCATCAGAGAGACAATGGGATGCCTTCTAATCTACATATGACAAGTCTACAGTACTCTTTTGTGTACATATATTATTAAAAATTTCAAAATGATTCTACATTACTTATTTACTCCTCACAGTTCAGTGTGGCAATCTGGAGAAAATAACATCAGGAAATATGTAAGACAGTAGGCGTTCACATGCATGTACATAGCTCTGAAAATGAATCTTCCTTTTTTGAACACATTCTTTCAGTACAAAAAGGAAAGGCTATTCTAAGTGAACCAATTCCTTCTTTTTTTAAAATTCTCACCTGAGGATATATTTCCATTGATCTTTTAAAGAGAATGGAAGAGAGAGGGAAAGAAAGAGAGAAATATTGATGTGAGATATACACATCGATTGGTTGCTTCCTGCACACACCCTGACCAGGGCCCGGGGTGGGGAGGAGCCTACAACTGAGGTAGGTGCCCTTGACCAGAATTGAACCCAGGACCCTTCAGTCCGCAGGCCGGCAATCTACCCACTGAGCCAAACCAGCTAGGGCCCAATTCCTTCTTAATGGAATGGTTAAGAACAGACAGTATAGGCAATGTAGAAGGCAGGAGTGAAAATCTTTACCATTGAGATGATAATAAAAACTTTTTTCAGTTTACCTTTATATTTATACTTTCAGTGTCTTTTGCAACCAGTTCTAACATCTTTTTCACTTGATTTGGCACTTATTTATGATCTTTGTAAAATCTAATCTAATAATAGACAAACATGGTAATTGACAGTACCTTCGCTACACCTCCCATTGGCTAATCAGTGCGATATGCAAATTAACTGCCAACAAAGACGGCAGCTAATTTGCATACTGCAGGCAGCGCAGGCCAGCACGAGCCGCCATCTGGGCCCCCATGTGCCGCCTAAGCCCTGCCCCCAGCCGGGACCCCCGTCTGTGGCCCTGGGTGGAGGGGCTTGGTGGCGCGAATGGGCCGCCTAAGCCCCGCCCCCAGCTGGGACCCCTGTGTGCGGCCCTGGGCAGGCGGGACCCCCGTCTGCGGCCCTGGGCGGAGGGGCTTGGTGGCGTGATCGGCCCGAGGAAGCCCTATTCTTGCAGGAATTCTCCTGCAACGGGCTTCTAGTCTATGTAAAGTGGGGCCTTGACTTACGAGTTTAATTAGTTCCGAGACCGAGCTCGTTAAGGAGCTCGTTAACTCAAATGATTCTATCAACTCAATGCAAAAAATCGGCCGAGAGATAGCTGGTATCTCAAAAAACATGTTAGTCGGGACACTCGTAAGTCAAGGCCCCACTGTATATAAAAGCCAAGTGACTGGAAAGACCAGTCGCTATGACGCACACTGCTGCCAGCCAACTGGCCTGATGGGGGTAGGGCCGGCCAGCCAACCTCCCCCAGCCCCTCTCCTCAGTCCCACCCCCCGCCCATAGCCCCAATCGGCCCTGATTGGGGTGGGCCGGCTGGACCCCACCTGTGCACAAATTCGTGCACCGAGCCTCTAGTATAATAATAAAATCACTCCAAATTCCATTCATAACTTAAATAGTGCCAGCAGAAAGCACCAACCTGATTCACAGTTGTGCCCACAGACCCCTGGAGCACCATCTGGAGCATTTTGGGATCTGCCGGATCCTGATGTGTTGCAAATGCCAACTCCTGTGTCTTTTTCTGCATGTCTTCAATAGCAACTTCAATTGGTGTTAAGATGATCTGGATGAAGTAACATCTATTAGGTCAGGGTACTGATAGAAAACTATTTAAAGAGTTTTATATATAATCAATTAAAATAAAAAAAGTGGAGACCAATTGTAAACTATCATTTAATAATAAAATCCCAAACTTTGGATGCCTTAATAAAAAATCATCTTTCTAAGTAAAAGCTGAGTGTGAACTAGGGACTTAAAAAAGAAGCTTAAAGTTAATCATTTAAAAATGAATAAAGTTCTATTATGCTACCACATGAAGGGTGGTACATAAAGGCACATCCACACTGTTCTCACAGGGCTCCAATGTATTAGTTTCACTAATTCTGTTTCCCCATTTGTGAACTTACCTCCTCTTTGTGAGTAACATTGACCCTTGTCTTAATATAAGGAAAAGCATGAGAAGTAGTCAGTATAGTCTTCCGTTTGAATTGTTCATGAAGTTCCCCATGGGCACGGCCATCTAAAGTGAAGGGTGTACAGTACATGAAACGGCGAAGATTATAATTTTTGTCAAAATATGTGATTCTGTCCTTCATCTCATACGTGTCAAAGTATGGCTCCACGTAGGTAATCTGAATATATGCCTGGGAAAGGAAAAAGTCCTTCATTTTCTCACTGATAAATCATCACACAGTCTCTCTCCAACAACATCACAGTCTCAAAAATATGGCTACGTGTCACTACAGTTTAATTAACCATACCTTGTTAGGATCTAATTTACACTTGTCTACAGGATTAGAATCCTTGATTACTTCAACCACATCCTCTCCAAATCTTTCTCCATAAAATCCCTACAATAAAGAAAAGGAAATCTATTACATGATGTTTACAGTATTAGAGACTAGAGAAGGCCTCTGAAGGAGACTCCTGAGCAAAATTAGGCCATTTAGTAAGCTTATGTACAACCATGTTAATAATTACAAAATAAATTATATTTAGCCTACAAATTAGCCCAGTCTCAGTCCATATTTATTTGATATTATCCCCATCCACTCACTTTAAATAATACAAAGTAGAAGAAAGCAACAATTTTCTTCAATAAAAATACAGGGTTTCACAAGAGGTCCTCAAGAAAAACAAAAAGGGACAGAAAGCAGAAACAAAAGAAGCTCAGTATCTTTGATGTATAGGATCTTACTTTTATTGTGTCTGATGAGGCCTGATTTCTTGCAGACACGGGTCAATGAAGAAGCAATCATTTTTATGATTAAACTAGAGGCCCGGTACACAAAAATTTGTGCACTTGGGGGGGGGGGGGGTCCCTCAGCCCGTCCTGTGCCCTCTCACAGTCTGGGACCCCTCAGGAGATAATGACCTGCTGGCTTAGGCCTGCTTCCGGGTGGCAAAGGGCAGGCCCAATCCCTAGGTGCAGCCCCTGGTCGGGCTCAGAGCAGGGCCGATTGGGGAGTTGGGGCGCTGCCCCCTGTCATGCACAGAGCAGGGCGGATCGGGAGGTTGCGATGCCACCCCTAGTCACTCTCAGGGTACAGCCGATTGGGGGGTTGGGGCACCGCCCCCGTCACACTCAAGGCAGGGTCGATAGGGAAGTTGTGGCGTCACCCCGTCATGCACAGAGCAGGGCCGATCAGGGGGTTGAGGAGCTCCCCCCAGTCACTCACAGAGTAGGACCGATAGGGGAGTTGGGGCACTGTCCCCTGTCACACACAGAGCAGGGTGGATCAGGGGGTTGGTGTGCTGCCCTCTATCACCCACAGAGCAGGGCCGATCAGGGGGTTGGGGCACCGCCACTGTCACACTCACGGCAGGGCCGATGGGGAGGTTATGGGTCTACCCTGTCACACACAGAGCAGGGCCCGTGGGGGGGGGGTGGGATTTGGGGTGCCGCACCCTGTCACACAGAGCAGGGCCGATCAGGGGTTGGGGCATCGCCACTGTCACACTCAGGGCAGGGCCGATGGGGAGGTTATGGCTCTACCCCGTCACACACAGAGCAGGGCCCGTTGGCGGGGGTGGGGGTGGGGGGGGGTGGGGCGCCGCCCTCTATCACCCACAGAGTAGGGCCGATCAGGGGGTTGGGGCGCCTTTCCCTGTCACGAACAGAGCAGGGCGGATAGGGAGGTTGTGGCCCCGCCCCCTGTCACACACAGAGCCTCAGGGCGATCAGGGGGTTTGGGCGCTGCCCCCTGTCATGCTGATACCGGTGCCAGGAGGCCTCGCAGATCCACTGATCCCGGTGCTGGGAGGCATATTACCCTTTTACTATATAGAATAGAGGCCTGGTGCACAGGTGGGGGCTGGCTGGTTTGCCCTGAAGGGTGTCCTGGATCAGGGTGGGGGTCCCCACTGGGGTGCCTGGCCAGTCTGGCTGAGGGGCTGAGGGCCGTTTTCAGGCTGGCGGGTGACTGAAGCTCCCAACCACTCCTTTTTTTCTTTTTTCTTTTTTTAATTCTGGGCCAGCTTTAGCTCTGAGGCCTCAGCTGCTGAAAGCAGGTTTCTGGCCTTTATCTTCTGTATTTGATACAATGTTGCGGTCCGGCTGGCTGAAGCCTGGCTGACTAACGCAGGTTTCTGGGGTTTTGTTTAGCTTCTATATTTGCAACATAGTTGCTGAGAGTTGCAGCTGAGAGGCCGGAAAGTCAGGGGGGGAACGTTGGAGTCCGCAGTCACTGGAGCAAGCAAGCCTCCCTGTTTGCTTCAGTGCATGGCTGCCGGCTGTCATCTTGGCTGGCAGTTAATTTGCATATCGCCCTGATTAGCCAATGGGAAGGGTAGCGGATGTACGGCTAATTACCATGTTTCTCTTTTATCAGATAGGATGCAATGCCCTAGAATTTCAAATAAAAGCACTAACTTGATGAAATTTTACATAGGTTTAGATTTTGAAAAGGCAACCCTGGGTCAAGAATGTAGTGACTTTTCCATATGACACTGAGTAGCAGCATGGGCAATGAATGGAACTATTCAAAAGAAAAAATTAAATTTGAATCTTCAAAGGAGAAACCCTACTCTTCCTCCAAAGGTAATTTTTATGATTAAGTTTTGAGAAACACTGTCTCACTTAATATTTCCCAAGACTTACCTAGTCTCTTGAAAAATAAAGTCACAGTTTAAGCCAATTTATAGAAATAGAGACCAGTAAAGTCATCAATAAGAATAAAACATTTAAGAAATTAACCATTTTGTTGAGAATACAAACAAGCCTAGAGCAGTGTTTCTCAAACTCTTATGTGAATACAAATCACCTGGGTATGTGGTTAAAATGCAGATTTTTATTAGGAAGGTCTGGGGTAGGACCTGGGACTCTGCATTCCATGCAATCTCCCAGCTGATGCCAGTGCTTCTGGTCCCTGAACCACACTTTGAGTGATAAGAAGAGAGAAAGGTTGGAAAGCAGAACTATAGCAGGAAAGATAATTTCTTTTACTCTAAAGAACAGTTTATTTGGCATGATGTAGATTATCGGATGATCAGATTTGGATCTGAAAGTCTACTCATCATTGCAAATTAAAGATGACATTTTATGAACCACCACAGCATTCACCTCCAATCTGTGAGAGATCTCTGCAAGTTTGGTGATTGCAGGCTCCTTGTAAACAAATTCCTGTTCATCCAAATCCCCGAACTTGGTTCCATAAAAACCAACACGAAAATAGGTGCCAAACATCCGCTTCCCATCCTAGGTTTAGGAAAATAAAGAGACTTTAATACAAAGTCTTTTTGTTTTTGACATTATGCTTAGATTGCTATACTATAAAATTCCCAAAACAGTGCAAAAAGTTTTAATAAAAATTACAATACTTTGTTATTTCCCAAATGAAGATAAAAACAAAGCAATAACCTTTCCTTTTTCAATATTTTTAACAAATAACATTATGTAACTGGGCTTTCACCAACTGAATAAATCACATATGCTTTTTCAGGTTTGTACCAAGTGACTACTTCACATTGGTTTATGTTTTAAGTCCATACACTTGAAATAAATTAACTTATGTTCCTTATTGCAAGAAAAGATGCTCAGTATGACATGGACTGTGTCTTAACTGTGCTGAAATTAGAGCATACTACATAAAAACACTAACATTTTTAGTTAACAGCTTTATATAATCTCTAAATATAATAAATTAGATCATAAAAGTTAGGAGCCAAGTATAGCACCTGGCATAGAGAAGACAATCAGTAAATGCCAAGACCATCCAGAAGCACTTAAGCAAAAAATTTATAATCAGTAGCCTGTGCTGATAAAAATATTTTTATTTGGATGAGTAAGTAAAAATGGAATAGGAAGGGAAAAATGTAAACTGAAAGCTAAAAGAGGAAAAAATTGAGAGGAGTTAGTTATCTGTCAGTCCTCAAATCACTCACTTCATACATTAACTACACATTCATTTCAAGTATGACGTACACCACAGTCACTTTTACACAGTGCATTTGGAAACAAATTCCTTCAATAAAGATAAAATAGTGGGAAGCTTTCTATGCAATTCTTTCAATTTAGATACAAAGATATTTTAGAAGGATTTTGTGGTGGCTCCTATATACACAGCACACATAAGTATTTAAGCCTAATCTGTCCCATACTTATTTTTCATATAATGAGTTCTTTTTTTTTTTTTTTTCATTCTAATAATTTTTATTTCTTAAAGTATTACAAAGAGTATTACATATGTCTCCTTTTTTCCCCCCCTTGACATTCCCCCGGCCCCTACCCCCCACCCCCCCACCCCGTGTCTTGTGTCTATTGGTTAATCTTCATATAATGAGTTCTTACTGTAAAGGCAAAGGGCATGGGGCATGTAAAATAAGTCACAAATGTCACAGATAATCAAGCAAAATGGAAAAGTCTGATCCTTAATTTACCAGTTTTATAATTTTTAAAAAAGTACATGTTAAAATACCCATATATTTGTCAAGATTTAAAGTTGTGTTTTTTTGTGTTTTTTTTTAAAGTCTTTGGAGCCAAATAAATGTGAGGTTTCTAATTTAAAAATTTTTCACAAGTTATTTAATTTCAAAATTTAACAGACATAAAAATTAACTAATTTCTATAGCAAAGGAAATCTTTCTAGATAGATTAAATGTATTCAACCAAAATTCTGATAAAAACTATCAACATGCTAATGGAATAATAGCAAATTTTGACATAATTAAAGAACAAAGAAAACACTGCATGGAAAATAAAAATTTTAAAAAAATGAATGATTTGTGATTATTTTTCAAAAATATTATATACACGAAAATTCCCACAAATATTAAAATATTGTTATTCTGGCTGTACTCCTCTCAAAGGTTTCGAATTTAAGATACTATTTCAAGCCCTGATCAGTTTGGCTCAGTGGATAGAGCCTCGGCTTGAGGACTGAAGGGTCCCAGGTTCGATTCCGGTCAAGGGCAGTACCTTGGTTGTGGGCACATCCCCAGTAGGGGGTGTGCAGGAGGCAACTGATCGATGTTTCTCTCTCATTGATGTTTCTAACTCTCTATCCCTCTCCCTTCCTCTCTGTAAAAAATCAATAAAATATTATTTTTAAAAAAGATACTATTTCAAATCTTCAATATCATGGCCTTTTAAATATTTGAAGACAGCTATTAACATTTATTTCCTTTAGCTATACTTTCCATATGAGAGTAATCACTATCCTGTGTGCATTTTATTTGTGTGTTTTTTTTCAGTGCCATCTTTTAAAATGTGGTACCTCAGAAATAGACACAAGACTGCTATAAACTGATCTGATCAGTGAGGCTGACTGCCTCCCTGGATCTGGACTTGAATTTTATTAATGCACTTTAAAATTGAGAAACCATTTAAAACTCTTTATTTACTTTCCATAATAACATTCAGTTCAAGGAAAGACATTGAGTGCTTATGATGTTAGCCACTATTCATCAGTAACAGGAACATACAAATAAGATTTGGCTCCTCAAGAGAGTAAAAGATGTATTCAAATAATTACAATACGAAGGGTTATGTGCTAAAAAGTTGTACTGAGAAATATTAACCCTATTGGAGCCAGGTCACAAAAACGATAACACACAGACAGGGTTCTACAATTCGAGAATGAACACTGGATGTGGAAGGGGGAAAGGATATGCCAACAGAGAAAGAGGGAAAGAGGGAAAATCTTGAAACAGAATTTCTGCAAGGGAAACCATTCATTCACATATTTGAGTGCCTCCTATGTGTCAATAAACTATCCTAGACATTTGTGATAAATCAATGAACAAAAGAGACAAAGAGGGTGGTCAGGATAGGTCTCCTCAAGAAGGTGACATCTGAGCAAAGACATGAAGAAAGTGAGTTATTCATGTGGATCTCTGGGGAAAGTGGATTCCAGGCAGAGGAAAGAGCCAGTGCAAAGGCCCGAGGGCAGGAGCCTACCTAATGCGTTCCGAGAACAGGAAGGTGGTCCTATGACTGACGCAGAGTTAAGAGGTAACTGTATGGAGTGGCTGGAATTAAAAATGAATGTGTGTATACTAAAATGAAGGAGGGAGCAGCAGAGGCAGGAAAATTAAGAGTCTGAGTAAATTTATTTTCTTTCTTTTTTAAAAAAATAAATCTTTACTGTTGAAAGTATTACATATGTCCCCCGCCCAACCCCCATGAGTAAATTTATTTTCAACTTAGAGTTCTCCAGTGTCAAACCACTGACGCTATCAGGCTCATGAAAACATTAACACATAGCTTTATCTTCAGGAAAAACGTCACTTCCATCTTTATTTTCTCTTCAGAGTTTGGACCACAGAATGATAACTGTTTTCTTTTGAATTTGAAAACTAAAAATCCACTTTTCTTTAACCTAGCCTATGATTTCCTAACATAATCTTCCTTTATTGTTATGAACTCTTTTGGAACCTCCCACATACTTCAGCTTATTCTTCCTTAGCAGTTCTACTTACTGACTTGCACAATCTTGTGGGTGATGAAACTATCCCAGACAAGGAAATCCATCTACTCATCTATCCATTTCTCTAATGGTTGAAATTTCTTATGAGAAATATATCTTAAATCTGTATTTCATAAGAAACATTCTGTTGGGCTAGTTATATATTTCTACAATGACATCACTTCTATAACTTCTTTTATCCTCACTCAATTGTTTTCCCTTATATTTCCTTCAAGTTAACTGATTTCCATAAAGGCATACCAGTATTTCACACAGTGGTAGTTCCCTTCTATTAGATCTATTCCTCTTAAGAGAACACACTGCCCTGGCCAGTGTGGCTCGGTTGGTTGGGCATCATCCCATGCATCAGAAGATTGCTGGTTCGATTACCAGTCAGAGCACATGCCCAGATTTCAGCTTCAATCCTGACTAGGAGGTGTGCAGGAGGCAGCCAATCAATGTTATGCTCTCACATTGATGTTTCTCTCTCTCCCTCTCCTTTTCTCTCTCTCTAAAAATCAATTTTAAAAAAACTTTTTTAAAAAAGGTAACATTAAAAAAAAGTAACATACTGAAAAAAAAGAGAGAGAACATTTACACACTTTTATCAGTTTGTTTAGTCACAGGTCTCAACTTGGGGACATAACACCTCTTAGATTTTATTAACCAAACTAGAGGCCCGGTGCATGAAATTCATGCATGGGGGGTCCCTCAGCCCAGCCTGCACCCTCTCCAATCTGGGACACCTCGGGGGATGTCCAACTGCCTCTCGCAATCCAGGACCGCTGGCTCCTAACCACTCGCCTGCCTGCCTGCCTGCCTGCCTGATGGCCTCTAACCCCTCTGCCTACCTGCCTGATTGCCCCTGATTACCTCTGCCTGCTTGCCTGATCGCCCCTAACTGCTCCCCTACCGGCCTGATCACCCCTAATTGCTCCCCTGCTGGCCTGATCGCCCCTAACTGCCTCTGCCTCGCCCCGCACTTGGGACCTAGGACCCAGGATTCCCTCCTCTGGCTGGTTGCAGGCACCAGGGACCCGGGATTCTCTCCTTCTGGCTGGTCACACGCAACCCAGGACCCGAGCTGGCTTGACCCGGGCTGGCTGCAGCTGCAGGGGACCATGGGTGGGCGGCTTGTCCCTCTCTCAGGCTACAGGCGCAGCCACTGGCGCCCAGGACTGTGGAGACCATGGGGTGTGCGGATTGTCCCTCTCCCGGGCCGCAGGCGCAGGTGCAGCCACTGGCGCCTGGGACCGCGGGGCGGGCAGCTTGTCCCTCTCCCGGGCCGCAGCCTGGCTGGTCCCCATTCCTCTCTCGCAAGCTCATTTGTGCCTGGCTGATCCCCATTCCTCTCTCTCCAGTGTTGAGCATCTGAGCCATTACAGCATGACGGCGTGATGACCATTTGCATATTAGCTCTTTATTATATAGGATTGTGTTAAGATTTCAAGAAATAGTAAAAATAATGATAATAAATATAGTACAACAAAAACAATAATCTCCAACATTTTTGAGTACTTAGTATGTGCTAGACACTGGCTATCCACTTTACATGCAGTATGTCAATTTTTATCTCAATTTTGAGTGAGGTACCATTATTTCCCCCTTTATTTTAAGAGAAGGAAAAATAACTTGCCCAAGATCACATTCGGAGACCATACTGTGGTGGAGTTGGGAGTAAAATCCCAATATATTTGACACCTTAGTCCAAGTTCTTAATTAAGCTATATAATTCCCATACTCTATATACTGGTATACAAAAACTGGGACATAAGTATATATACCATTTGACACTTCTCTTATGTTTTCCCTGAGAATTTTTGAGAATATCATTGAGTAATTACTTGGTACTTCTCTTCCTATGTTTTGTCTTTCTCTATCTTACAACTATTCTCTACTATGAATACAAATTGTCTATTTTTGAATATAAATTGATCACTATTTGGTAAAGATATCTTTTTAAAATGAAATACACATACAAAATATGAGGCGGCTATAAAAATTTCCAAACAGAAATTCAACATTTCTCTTTAATAAAAATAATTTAAAATGCAATAATAAGAAATGATTAAAGCACATCGTATTTCCTATTATTTTAAAAATATGGACGTGGGAAAAGAAAAAATAAAAGTGAAGAGTAAACAGCCATCGAGGTACTGAAACTGGATAGCAGATTAACAGTCACCATGATTCATAAAGGGTTTGTGATTGGTTATTTTGCATGGTAAATACTTTACTAATAAGTGTCAAGTTTTAGAGTTACCATTTACATACATACATAAATCCGCACACACATCCCCCAAAAGCTTCACCAAGTCAAACAATTTATACCAAATCAAGGAGAATAAGGAAAAATGAAACACATTGCAAATATATAAGTGCAAAAGGCTTTTCCTCTAAGTCAGAGTCATTCTACAATGTATAAATTATCCTTACTGAATTTCAACCCAGCGAGAGTTGAGAATACTAGGAAATTAGCTAGAAAACACAGTTGTTTAGAAAAAAATGAAATTACTGAAGTTTTCTGAGTAAAAAAGAAAAATATTCACATGATAGGAACTTACCACAATAGACAATAGTAAAAGTAGGGAGTAGGGTCAGCAACCAGGGGCAAGAGAGAAGAGAAAACAGAAGGCATTTTAATTAAGGAAATTTCAAAACAAATAAGCAGCAAATGGTAGCAAACACATTTTTTTAAAATGCAAGCATCCATTTAAGTTTTACAAGGAAAAAAGCAAAAAACAAGCGTGCAACAATTTTAGAAGCTACAAAGCTAAAGATCCAGTGAAAGGTAGTGACAAGATATAAATAAGAAAATAAAGCCTGTGTGACTTTTACCATGCAATAAACATGATGACAGAATGATATTAATGTCATAACCAGTGAAAATTATACCTTTCAGGGGTCGATTTAGCATCAAGCTGACTAGTAATAAACTGCTCAGAGGTTTCCATATATCTTTTATGCTTACTTTTCAGCTAATTCCATTTCACGATAGGAAATCCATAAGGAATGTTATCACTCATAGATAACCATGGCAAGTCTATATATGTCTTAATTGAGCCACAGAAATGAGGAATTCTATACTAAATATTAATAAGGTCATACACATTTCATCTAGAGAATTAAGGTAGATGCAAAAGTACAAAAAAAAAAGTTGGGAACCAATTCAGAAATGGAAGAAAATACAGTAGTAACATTTATTCCCAAGGTTTTCTATTTGGGTCCCAAAACAAGGATGGCAATACTGAAATCAAACAGAAAGCCTAAGCTCTTTAGTCAACATGAACGTGACTACGAAGTGAGAAGGCAAAGCAGACAACTTTACAAGTACACCTAGCTTTAAATAAATCCGATTTATGAATACTTTGCTTTACCTCATCAAAATAAATTGAAACGCATTTTATAGAATTCTTTCCTTTACATAAAAATTTAAAATAATGGCAATCAATTTCTTCCTGGCATTTTAAGATTTGATTTATATATAACTTTCATGAGCCTAACCACTTACTACATAAAAGGCTGAACATGTCGTTTTCATTAAACATTAATTATCAAACACTGTCAGAATATGAGGTCAAATTAAATTTCAAGTTCTCTCAATCTCTTTAATCTTCCCCCCCAACAAAACTGAAAAAACAAAAGTGAATTTCTTTCTTCAGGAGTGCTTATACTCAAGGTGAAGTGACTCAAGATCAAATCAACACATTCTTTCATCAATTCTAAGATGCATAATTGTTTTTGCATACATTTTAATATCTCTGTAGTTGGCATTAATCTTTCACCTGATAGGATATTGTGGTTTAATACACAGGTTTCTTTTTTCTTTCTTAAATGCATGTAAATTAATGGGATGTCTTAAAATTGATGGCATCTTAGATCAGATGAAATACAGTATTTTCTATTTACACCTCTGAGCAATAACACATAAATCGACCTCTGTAAAATGAGGTGAAACAATATGGTTAAAAAAAGAAATCTGTGTGTAAATGTTGATGAAAGAAAATGCTTCAAGGGATAAAAACAAACTAAAGTGATGACAAAGTGGCTCATTTACCAAAGAATCTCATTAGTGTAATATGGATTTCCATGCACTGCCTACACCTCTTAATAATAAATTAAAAAAAAACAACTTACAGTATTTTAACAAAATTTCTTTGGTTAATGAATTCAGTTGACAGCAGATAGCAACAGAATGCCCACAGCTAGCACATGTGGGCAAAGCATTGGCATAAGAAATCTGATCAAATCAATCTATTAGTGTCTTTAACTAACTAAAACATTACCTACCTCCCAGCCAGTACTCTGTATAATAAAAAGTAAAAAAGGGCAGGTCATAAAAAAATTGTTTAAAAAGAACAAAAAAAGGCCAAAGGAAGTTTAGTAGTATAAAGAAAGGCACCATATACCATAAATTCTTCTCCACTGATAGAAGACACTAGGATATTTTTTAAACACCACATTCTTTCACTTTTAAGACCTCTGATAATTTTATAAATTGCTTGTTCAAAACCTAATAGCTAAAATTTTACCTTTTAAAAACTTTAAAAGTGAAAGTACATATTTTGGGGGAAAGAAAGCCTACTGCTTGTTCCATTTGTCTGTCTAAATTAGATCTCTCACTAAACTCAGCTGAACTACCTGGGGTAAATTGGAACAGAAATTGCAATTTTGCCCAAATGCCTTTGGTACAAATGGATGAAAGTTTCTTGGAATCTACTAGCTCTAGATGTTCCAGACCTGACCTGTGTAATTTGCAGTTTACAGCTCTAGAAGCTGGGATAAGGCTCCTTTGACAGTATATGTATAATTAATTATAACCACCCCCCCCACCCACTTATGAATCCTAGTAAATCTTTTGTAATTTCAGTATTTTAGCAGACAACAATAAAATTCTGGCATAACAGTACAGCAGCCTTATTTTAAGACTGTTAAAGTTTTTAGATTATATCATTTCATCTTAGTCCATGGCAAGAAAGAAGAAGTCAAGCTGATAGACAATAAAGAAGTAGTACTGAATACAGAAGTGGATATTCAGATTCCACTTCCTTCTTAGATGATGGCAGTAGCAGATAACAGCATGGGTAGCACAGGAAAGGGAACAGTAAAGTGGAGGAGGAGAAGGCTCAATAGGGTATTTCGGAGTATTTAAATGGAGCCAAGGATTTAGTTTCAGGGACATCAATTGCTAATAGTTTAATTGTAAACTAAGTTTATTTTCATTTTAATTTTTGTGATTTGTGGATTCCATGAACTATAAACAAGTATTGAAGTTATACTATTATAATTGAATACACATAAGACAACCATTTTATTCATTATTTTTATATTAGAAATATATCAAAGAATGATTGAATGGAAACATCTAGGACAGTGATGGCGAATCTATGACACGCGTGTCAGAGGTGACACGCGAACTCATTTTTTTGGTTGATTTTTCTTTGTTAGATGGCATTTAAATATATAAAATAAATATCAAAAATATAAGTCTTTGTTTTACTATGGTTGCAAATACAAAAAATTTCTATATGTGACACGACACCAGAGTTAAGTTAGGGTTTTTCAAAATGCTGACACGCCAAGCTCAAAAGGTTCGCCATCACTGATCTAGGATAAACAGTGAAGTCTAGTTGAAATCACAAAATATTAGGGGTTTATTAAATGTTCTTATCATTTAATAAAAAATTAACTTAAAAAACGTTTTTGGCAGCCTAGAAATAGAAATCAATTTAAAAATCAGATTCATAATTATAACTCACACTATGAAACAGAAAATAATACACAATTAAAAAAAAATTTGGCAACTAGAAATCATTTTTAAAAAGTGATAAAAAAAAAGACAAGCTGTGTGGGAAACTTATGATGATCTTAATCTACTTTGGATAAATTTAATTTTTTGTTAATGAGCCTTGCTTTGGTACTGAACCATCATTTTGACACCGTTCATTTGTAACCTGATTAAAATGGTCATTCCATGGAATCCAGTTTGACATCAATACAATGCAACACTAATGCTTTTAGACAGTTTCTCCATTTATACTGAAGCTAGAAATTGCAATCATTACCTGATGAACAATTTTGCTGAATGCTTCTTGAAGTTTACCATGAATTGTGGATAGTTTCTTTGCATCTCGATTAGCTTCATGAATAGGAATAAGTACTTTGTACACCTCATTAACTGCTTCATACATGCCAGCCTATAAGAATAAGATATTGCTTTCTTTTATATCAACAAGAAAGTAAATATTTACACTTTATGAATTTCTGCTAAAACAATACCAACTGAAGCTTTTCCAATAGGACATAAAAACAAACAATACTAATTTTAATTTTACTAAAACTTAGAAGAATTTTTCACAATGTATTATCTTCTCTAGATAGATATACACGAATATATGTGTGTGCATTTAACATACATATGCATATTTATACTTCTATATAATCTGAATTGGGTTTTCTGCTTCTACCTACCCAGGATAGGTAGGTAGAATTATTAATTATAATTATTACCTTACTTCGCTAAGGTAAATATGTATATGTTTGATTATTTCTATCTGCAGATAAACTTTTGCAGAAATTAATTCTGAGCAGAGAAATAAAAGAAATCCAATTATTACATTGGTCACAGATATATAGATATCAGATAACCTGTGGCCTCCAACGAAACTAAAATTACTTAACTTTTCCAAAATATTAAACTGGCACAGGAAATTGCCTATGGAAAAACAACTGATTTATAACAAAACATGAGAAGGTTCTGAGTCATCAAATTTTCAGATTTTATTCCACTAGTGGGTAGTTGGCCAGTGGTTGGCCAAGGGTTACTCTGGTTATACTCAGAGTGAGTGACGAAATGTGTTTGTACTACTCTTCCATTCTCTTGTCCTTAATCATGGGTTGGTAGCTGTAGTGAGGGAAGAGAGGTTTTCCAAGAGCCATTGGGTTCCCATTGCCTCACAAATCAGCAAACATATTTTCCCAAGGAAATAAACATATGGTTCTTATTTTCTAGTCAGTTCACAGGAGTATGTTTAAGCAGTCACGTAGCTATAACAATGAAATATATTTAGTGTAACTAAAATGCCTCAGTAATTATTTTAATTAAGATTAAATAGATTAATGGGAAAAAATGAAATTCATAATTACATGCTATTTATTGCAAAAGAAATTCTGTAATTAGGCCACAATTTGAATTCACTACTGTGAATTATTAAAATTACAAGCACACACACACACTAATACACAGTGTATATTTGTCAAAATATTCCATTAATAGCAAAAAACCTTTCCCCCCTGCTAGTTCAGATCAATTATATTGAAACTCGTGGAGCAGAAATCCAGGGAAATCAGGACTGTCAAGGTTCTCAAAGACAAAAAATTTTAAAGTGGACCAACACCTAACATCCTTAGAGTCTAAGAATTATATTTATTTATTTAAATTATTCTTCTTCTAAATCCTTACCCGAGGACATGCTTAGAGAGGAAGGAAAGGCTGGAGGGGGTGGGGGGGAGAGGGGGAGAGGAGGAGGAGTAGGAGGAGGAGGAGGAAGAGGAGGAAGAGGAAGGGGGGAGAGAAAGAGAGAGAGAGAGAGAGCGAGAGAGGGAGAGAGAGAGAGAGAGAGAGAGAGAGAGATATTGATCAGTTGCCTTCCATATGAGTCCTGACCAGGGATCAAACCCAAAACACAAGTATATGCCCTGATTGGGAATCTAACCAGCAACCTTTCCATGCACGGACGATACTCTAACCAACTGAGCCACACTGGCTGGGCTAAGAATCATCATATTCAGATTACCTGGTTCTAAGTGCCAATACAATGCAGATGAGGATAGTCAACCGGCTAGTGTGGCTCAATGGTTCAGCACACATTATTACTAATCTGGAGCCACATTACATATATTAACTCATTTAATACTGACAACATTCCTATGAGGTAGGTACTATTACTAGATGCATTTTATGGATAAGAAATGTAAGGTACCAATAGGTTGAGTAATTAGTGCCTAAAGTGATTTAATTACTAAGGTGGCAGAGCCAGGACTTGAATTCTGGCTGTTTGCCTTCTAAATCTATACCCTTAACCAATGTATTGCAAGGTAGGGCTAAGGTCAAGAGAAGAAATGACCAATTTCTAATCGTGGTGCAATGGGGAAGTTGGGGCAGCATTGCATATTAACTCAAGCTACCATCTTACGCTAACATGTACCCCACTGCCTCCTAAACCTTGGTGCTGGGACACTAAACACTCAGCAGAAAAGTCACAGGAAGTAGGTGACCCTATCACCCTGGTTAAAGAAGGGGATTCAGCTAGCTATCTCTCCTCTCTCCCATCCTAGAGCCACATGAGTACTGAAATTTTTCACATACAGATGTGGAGGGACAGGATTGGGGTTAAAGCATGGTAGAGTAGGTCACACAGGGATCTAGAATGTATTTCATGAAATTCCTGATATGTGAGCTCCAGGCCACTAACACCTACCAATAGGGCTACCAATGAGATGAGAAACCATGATCTTCCTGAGTACCAGGGTGATACTCAACACACTCAAACAGATTCTCCCTTTCATCTAATACACAGGCCATGCCAGTCTACCCAAGCAGGAACTGAAATCGTTTAGAGTCCTTGTTTTGTTCTGTTCTGTTTATTTTTAATAAAATTCTGTTCTGTTTGGTGGTGAAAGTTTTATAAACAACAATAAAAATCTGTTGTAGATTAAGGGTTGGTGCATAAACAAGCAAATAAAAAACACTAAAAGTGGCAGATTATTAAGATTAATAGGTGAGTAAGCAATAATAAATTGATGAAGATTTATTCCTAGATAGTTCTTAAGGTACTCAGAGAAAACTATTGTAAAGGAAAAGCAGGATCATAAGCAGAGAGAATAAATATACACATCACTAATAATCCAGAGGTATGTAACTGGGGAAAGAGAATGAGCATGAGTCACTCACCATAGAGAAAGAAGCAGCTGCTTGCTCCAGCAATCCCACAAGTCCTGACTCAGTGAAGTACTTTCCAGAGCAGATGCCTTCTTCATCGGGAGATACAACGTCATCTGAGACTGCAGACTCTTCTAAAACATTAGATGAAATATTCTAGGGAGAAAAAAAATCGAAAAGGTTTGTGAAATGGAATTAATTTCTTAGCATAGAAGATGTATATGAAGAAGTAATTTAAGATAAAATATAGTGATCAGCTTAGGTTAAAATAAAAAAGGGGGTAGTCAGCCTGGCTAGTGTGGCTCAGTGGTTGAGCACTGACCTATGAACCAGGAGGTTATGGTTGGATTCTTGGTCAGGGCACATGCCTGGGTTGTAAGCTTGATCCCCAGTAGAGGGGCTAGAAGGGTGCAGGAGGCAGCCGATCAATGATTCTCTGTCATCATTGATGTTTCTATCTCTCCCTCTCCTTTCCTCTCTGAAATCAATCAAAAAAAAATTTTATGGGTAGTCTATGCACAGAGAAAAGACAAATCTCCAAAACCTTTTTGTGATTTTGGAGATGACAGTAAAATGACAAGATGACAAGAAAACTTTTCTATCAATAAAAAGTTGTGAGAAATAAATTTTTTAAAATCATGGGCTAAGAAAAATATTAATATGACATAGGACATCTAAGGAGATTTAAATAGTATTTAATTGATCTTGTCAAAATTCCCTATGAGGGAAATTAAGGTACAAAAAAACCATATGGTCTCTTTGATTTGCCCAACCTACATTGAGTTAATAAAAAACTCAGGTATAATAAAAAAAAACAACCTTTACTCCCTAAGATTGGGATCAATCATTAGTTCTAAAAAAGAAATGATAAATATATACCTTAAATATTTTATTTTAATGTAAACACTGACAGTAGATATACACTCATTTGTCAATTTTTCAAGTAAGTTCAAGACCTTTTCTTTGTGTATGGGCCTCGAATCAGAGTTCCATGTACGTACTCTTGACTAAATACCCATAATGCAACCATTATTTAATATTTTCAGTTTTTATAAAGTAGAGTAAAAATTTGAACTTAAAAAGTTTATAAAATTATTTTAGATTTTTAGGAGCTTTTCCTAAAATCTTTTCTATCCATCGGGTCCAAAATTAACTCAACTGTTCTGGAGACTCACTTTTATCAAGTCTTTGCAAATCATTCGACCTAGTTTTCAAAGAAACAATAACTTACTTTCTTTTTGCATTTGGATTTCAACAGAGCATATAATATTTAATCAAAATTAGACATTTTCCAAACCTGGCATAACAGGTATTTTAAGAAAAGTAACACATAACTGACTCTTTGTAAGCAAAGAATTCAACTAGTGAATCAGAGGTATGTAACCCTAGTAAACTACCACCTCTGAGCGAGGTATTAGCATATTTTATACAGAGGATGGAGAATGCTGGTTATCTGGTGTGTTCAGTAAAAGCCAAGGAAGAGTTTCTACTGAATTTTGATTCTCAGTATTTTGAGTGTATTCCATAGATGACATAAAGTCCATAGTACTTTAGGCAAAGAGAAAAAACATACACGCACTGGTAATGCAGAGGTAAGACCATGTGGAGAGAATTATCAAGAAGTACTCGCATACCTTCCATCGTTATGCTTTCCCTTCCAGACGAATTAATCTAAACACCAGGGAGAAAAATTACAACCAAAAAAGGGCATACCTCGATTTAATGTAAGTCTGGCGGATTCCTACCTGAAATGTTACACACCCCACAGGGAGATATTTGCGGTCCTCCAGCATGCTCAGATATTCCGCAACCAGTGCTGCTGAGTGGACCAGGCACTGCGCAGCCTCAGCGTGATTGCTGCGCTCCGAGTGCTTGCCAGCCATGTTCTGCAACCAGGTCAGTCGCAGGTCCGGAGAGGTCTGGTAGCCCTTGGCAATTCTAAACAGAACAGAAATTCTCCCCAATTAGCATTTGCTTCCTAAGCTGAAAGGGAGTTTAGATTGCTTTTTCCTGGTAGTGTTTACCTACAAATTTCCCTATGAGGGAAATTAAGGTACAAAAAACCCAACCAATTAAGACAAGTTTTTTAGGGGAATGGAAATGTCTTTGTGTATGCTTAGAGAAAATAGCTGTGGGCCCATGGAATGGGCAATATCAGTTTTTTTTTGAGGGGGGGAGGAAGTACTAAAAATAGACATGCCATATTGAAATCTGGCTATTAAAACAATAAGGGAAAACTATGAGAATTTATATGTTCATTATGAAAAAACATAAAGATGTTTTATATTCAAGAAAAAAAGACTTATAAATATATTTGTCTTTTTTATGCTCTTTAAAGAACTCCAAAACTGTGAAAAGAGAGGGTCATGTGGCAAAGAAAAAGCCTCAAGTTTTACTTACATCTTTCAACATATAATAGGAATTACAAAATTCTGAAAATGTGCCCCTAGACATACTCTATAGCAGGGGTCCTCAAACTTTTTAAACAGGGGGCCAGTTCACTGTCCCTCAGACCGTTGGAGGGCCGGACTATAGTTTAAAAAAAAACTATGAACAAATTCCTATGCACACTGCACATATCTTAATTTTGAAGTAAAAAAACAAAATGGGAACAAATACAATATTTGTATTTGCATGTGGCCCGTGGGCCGTAGTTTGAGGACTCCTGATCTATAGCATAACCATATTTATAGTCAGGAAAATGGTTATGATAAATATTACTAAAGGATTGATTTTCACATTTAAAATAGGGTTCTTGAGCCTTCTTAGGAAGTCTAGGGCCCAAGACGCCAAGGTGTTAAATATGTTCTGATTATTTTTTAAAACCCTCTCGTTTTTTGATAATCAATAAATATACTGAACAATTATGCATAGTTCTTAAAAGAAGGGGTACACAAGGGATGTAAAAAAGCAGCCTAAAAAAGTGTATTTTTACTTTTCAATCTACCATTAGGAAATCACTTAATATTTGTATTTTTTTATCTAATGTTTCCTGTGTCTTACTAATTTAAGCCCATGATATAAGCTATTATAAGTGAATCAAACAAATGGTACCTGTACATTAGATCAATCAACATTTCAGGATCCTCCTGGTGTTCCTTCATTTTAACAGTATCAGAAAGGATCATATGAAGATTGAAAACCAAATCTTGGACCTGCAGCAGAGAATTATATGAAAAACATTCTTCAACTGCCATTCATTTACAATTACTAAATTAGTTTAGAAGATATTTCCGAAGAGTATCTGAAGATTTCAAAACAAATAATTGATATAGTTAAGAGTGGAATTGCTGGAGTATGGTGGGGTAAGGGTACTAAACTTTCCACAAATTCCTCAGCAGACTGTTTGTTTTTTTCAGTTCTTTCACTTGGAAACAAGTAGAACTATAAGTAGAAATAAAATATAGGGATAGAATAGATATAAAAAAGAATACAAAATACAATTCTCTCCTATGTTTCTGATTCTCCCAAAAGGTAGTTTGTAGAAAACTCTAGTTTTTAAGGCAAATTACTATTTCAATAATAAGTGGAAATAACGTTTCATCATAAAACTTTTTGGTTGCCCATACTGCCTGTCTACTCTTCTTTCTGTGACAAATACACAGAATTAAACCCTTCTTTATTTAATCCAAGAAGGAAGAGTAGCTTATTGAAATAAAAAATTCATCCCTGTCTATGGCATATGATATGTGGATTGAAAGAAAAATACAGGTTCCTCCAGTAAAAAACAAAGATTGATTTAACAGTTTGGAAAAGTGCCTATTTACAATCCTTTTTCAATTAATGATCTAGAAAGTGGCATTTCTGACCTGGTCAGGAAAGGTTGTTTCTCTCAATTCCAGATCTTCTTCAGCATAGGTCAAGATAGTCTTCAAAGAACGTCTTAAGAATTCTTCATTAAAATTCTGAGATGTACCCACCAAGGAAGATAGTGACATGGTTACCTGCATTTTAACCCTGGCAAAGTTCTGTAACAGAGAAATTATCAGGTTACCATTTAATATAGGAGAGCTTAAAGGAACAGTCTAAAAGAAAAGGTTAGTTAGTGAAAAAAAATACCACTCTAAGCAAAATACTTTTAAAAAGTAATGAGATATGCATATTAAAATCTTATTTTAAAAAGAACATAAAACTTACAGTTTTGCTGTGAACAATATGCTACAGAACAGGGTTTTAAAAAGTGCCATGTTTTACAGTTAAATTAGAAGTTGTGCCTAGACTTAACATTGACCTATTATGAAATACTAAAGGCCCAGTGCACGAATTTGTGCACAGGTGGGGCCCCTCTGGGTGGCTTGTGGGGATAGGGCTGAAACCTGCAATCCAACACTGCCTGCAGCTCCTACCTGCCGCTCCTGCTCATCCTGGCCCCACTTGAGGAGTGGCAAGAGGGGAGTGGGAGGGGTGAGCCTCTTGAGGGGAGTGGCTTGTGGGATCGGGCTGAAACTGGCTCTTCGACATACCCTGAGGGGTCCTGGATTGTGAGAGGGCGCACGCCAGGCTGAGGGACCCTTGTGGTGCACGATCGAGCTGGGGAGGGCTCCAGGGTGTGTCCGGCCTCATCTTGCCCAGTCCCCATTGGGGTTGGCCATAGAGGGACACGGGAGGTTGGCCGCCGGAAAAGGACCACGGGAGAGCTCCAGGGATGTCCGGCACATCTCGCTCAGTCCCAATTGGCCGGACCCCAGCAGCAAGCTAACCTACCAGTCAGACCATCTGCCCCCTGGTGGTCAGTGCACGTCATAGAGAGCGATTAAGCAGCCTTAGCATATCATTAGCATATTACACTTAGATTGGTTGAACAGTCGACCGGTCACCAGACAACCAGACACTTAGCATATTAGGTTTTTATTATATACAATGTTATTAATAATAACACAATTTTTACAGACTAAAGAGCTTAACCAACCATCACAAAATTCTTTTTTTTTTTAATTTGTTAATCCTTGCCCTAACTGGTTTGGCTCAGTGGATAGAGCGTCGGCCTGCGGACTAAAAGGTCCCAGGTTTGATTCCGGTGAAGGGCATGTACCTTGGTTGCGGGCACATCCCCAGTAGGGGGTGTGCAGGAGGCAGCTGATTGGTGTTTCGCTCTCATTGATGTTTCTAACTCTCTATCCCTCTCCTTTCCTCTCTGTAAAAAAATCAATAAAATATATTAAAAAATAAATAAAATTTAAAAAAAATAAAATTTGTTAATCCTCAACCGAGGATATTTTTCCATTGACTTTTAGAAAGAGTATAAGGGATGGGGGAGAGAGAGAGATACATCAATGTGAGAGAAACACGTGGATTGGTTGCCTCCTGCACATGCCCTGACCAGGGCAGGGGATCAAGCCTGCAACCAAGGTACGGACCTTTGACTGGAATTGAATCTGGGACCTCCAGTGCCGCGACCGGAGGCTGATAGTCTATCCTCGGAACCAAATCACCTAGGGCCATCACAAAATTCTTAAATGGTAGATATGGTCTTTAAACTCTGGCCCATTTCATTAAGTCCATTATTATGACATAAATAATTTAACACAAATCATTCATAAAGTAACTTAAAAGTAGAATCTTTAGAATAATGCCTACAAGAGAGTTTATATTCTTCCATTTTTAGTGTAAATTTATTTGTTTCACCATTCCCCACTAGGAAACTATTTTTAAGAGGTTATCAATAATAACATAGTAATTTTCAAATTGAAGATATTTTTGTCAAAATTCTATTTGACATCTTTATATATGTAAATGTATTATTTAAAATTTCCTAGCTTATCTTTAGTGGTAACACTTTATCCTGATTTTCCCATTTTTTATCCACTCTTTTGATACCAAAGACTCTGTCAAGAAACTTTAAAAAAATATATTTTTAAATTGATTTCAGAGAGGAAGAGAGAGATAGAAGCATTAATGATGAGAGAGAATCATTGATCGGCTGCCTCCTGCATGCCCCCCACTGGGGATTGAGCCTCCACGTGCCCTGACCGGGAATAGAACTGTGACCTCCTGGTTCATAGGTCGACACTCAACCACGGAGCCACGCCAGCCTGGCAAGAAACCTTTTTACTTGTCATACTCTAAATAGTCTCATCCATTTCTTTGCTTTTGACTAACATAGATAGATACATGCCTATGTCTTCATAGCTCATATTTTTCTCTAGAGTTCCAGGCTATTATATTTTACTAGATGGCTCTATCTGGATGTGTCTCATGGGTACTGCAATTTTAACACTAAAATACTTTCTCTTCCTATTAATTAAATGAATGGTGCTACTATTCATGTACTCATTCAAGCCAAAAATCTAGAAATCATTCTTCCCTTATTACTCATACTATAAACCCAATTCACAATTCCCTAATCTGTTCCAATCTGTTCTTTCTCCATTCCCAATGCCATTGCTTTAGTTTATACCCTTACCATTTCTTGCTTGAATTACTGTAATAACTTCCTAACTGATCTTTTTGCCTTTTCTCTAATCCCCCAAGTCTATCTTCTAAATAGCTTCAGAAAATTTTTTGTCAAATGCAAATCTAAACACATCTCTCCTTAAAAAGCTCCAATTGCTGAGCATAGCTTTAAGGATAAAACTCAAGTATCAACTCAGTAAATGTGTCAAACTACATGGTGGGAACTGAGACTACAATAACAAACAAAACAAATATTTGTCCTATGAAACCTTACTCTAGGCCTTTTCAATGACAACTTCCTCTCTTATTACTCTCTCTTCCAGCCATAATCATCAAGCAGTGCTAAAAAGTATTTTTTTCTCTTTCCCTGTCTCCTTCTATTATCTCCAGGCCATTCTAATTATTTAAAAAGCTCTATTCACCTACTTATCCTAAGGTACAGATGCCAGAAATAATAGGAAAAAATACTTCTTTTAAATAAAAGACTAATTTTGAAGTGATAAAACTATCTGTCCTGAAAAGTAAAAGAGTAAAAATTTGTGAAGAGTGGACAGAAACAGATTGACCAGAAACTTAGAAAGTTAGATAAGATGTATGTATAATAGCAAAGTTCCATGAGAAATACATTCTTGAAGAATTTTCCTACAAATACCTGGGCCAAGAAAACCCAGCTTATTCTATACTGAGTAATAAAATAGTAAAGAAGATCAGTGAAACTCACCAGATAAAGAACACTTATTATAAAAATGCTGTCATGAAACAGATGAAAGTTCTAATGAAATATTTTGCCTTACATTATAAAAAAGTGTGTGAAGTCATTAACTTTACAAAGGAAAAGACAGAAATAAAAATTTAAGGAAAGATAGCAAGAATCAGAAAGTGATGATGAAACAGGAGCTCACATGAGAGTCGACACTACTTGAAAAAGAAATAGAAACACAAAAGATAAAATTGGTAAAAGAAAGATGTAAAGAACATAAAAGTATGTATAGGGGAGAGAAAAGCACCTAAAATGAATAGAAATTCAAAAAGTGTTAAAAAAAAAAAAGAGCCCAGCGGCGTGGCTCAATGGTTGAGCGTTGACCTATGAACCAGGAGGTCACAGTTCGATCCCTGGTCAGGGCACATGCCTGGGTTGTAGGCTCTATCTCCAGTATGGGGGGTGCAGGAGTCAGCCGGTCAGTGATTCTCATTATTGATGTTTCTATCTCTCTCTCCCTTTCCCTTCCTCTCTGAAATCAATAAAAATATATTTTAACAAAAATAAAGGGTTAAATAAGGAAAGAGAAAATGATAGGTAAAAGGTAAAGCAAAAACAGATGCAACATATGTATAACTGGTAGCAAGCAGAAAAAAAAATCCAAACCCTGGAAAAAAACAAATATTCAGTTCTGCACTCAAGAAAACTTTCTGAACTAAGTGAATTAAAAGTAGACATGTGCCTGAGGAAATTAACAAAAATCAGTCAACACCATGACATATTCTACAAAAGGGATTTAATTTCAAATATAAAGAAAAAGATCACTGTCCCAGCTGGTTTGGCTTGGTGGATAGAGCGTTGGCCTGTGGACTGAAGGGTCCTGGGTTCAATTCCGGTCAAGGGCACATGCCTGGGTTGCGGGCTCAATCCCCAGTAGGGGGCGTGCAAGAGGCAGCCAATCAATGATTCGCATCATTGATCTCTCTCTCTCTCTGCCTTCCTCTCAGAAGTAAAAAAAAAATATTTAAAAAAAAAAAGAAAAAGAAAAAGATCACTTGAGCAGCTGAGAGGGAAAAATTTATGTAAAGGGAAGAAAATATCAGGCTATATTCAGATGGCTCTACAACAATATTTAATGCCAGAATAAAATGATAATCAAGTACCTTTTTTATCCTATTAAGTATTCTTTATGTTTTAAGTTTTGCTTTCTTGCCCTTTTTATTATTCAAAGTCTGAGGCAAAAATTTCATAACCATCCTTGCTGTCTCAAAAGTAGAAACAACTTTGAATAATCAAGAACTTGGGAAAATTTCCCAAGAACTTTCTTGAGAAAATAGCTACAGAATAGTATTTAGCTGCTTGATATTCATTCAGCTATGTTTGACATTTTTCCTTTTGGTACTTGACATAATTAATGATAAAGTTGAATAACTTTCTTGAATTCAATAATAAAGTTTAAAAAAATTTCGAAGCCCAACTCACACACAGAAGCACTGAGGATCAAACATAAACAACATCCATAAAGAAACCAATGAAAGCCAACAGTCACATATAGACCACCTCTTGCCATATGATATTAGGATCCCGCAACTGACTGAAAGTTCCTCCAAGTCACAGCCATATATCCTCCATTGTCTTGCAGCACCAATTTTGCATATATTTTGTTCTTCATCTTCTATGAACTTAATGCCAGTGCTGCTCAATAAAACCCAATGAGAGAAATAACTACAGTTGACCCTTGAACAACAAAAGTTTGAACTCATACATTACTTGTTTTCAGTAAATACTGCGAATGTATTTTCTTTTCCTTGTGATTTTAATAACATTTTCTTTTCCCTAGCTTACTTTATTATAAGAATATAGCATATAACACACATAACATACAAAATATGTGTTAATAAAACTGTTTATGTTATTGGTAAGGCTTCCGTTTAACAGTAGGCTGTAGTAGTTAAGTTTTGGGAGGAGTTAAAGTTATACGTGAATTTTTGAATTTGCAGGGATCAGTGCCCCTAACATCTATGATGTTCAAGGATCAACTGTACTAAAGAGTGAAATGCTAATGGTAGGGTTGTGCTTTGTAAGGCTACAAACCATTGTGATAGTTAAGATTTTTTTTTTCTTTCCCAAGAACCAATTTGTACTTGCTTGGTGGCAATATTACCCGTACTAAGAATTCATAATCTAACAAAATAGATGACTGAAGATATTACATAACTAGATAAAGGTAATTGTTAGAGCAATATAAACTTTCCTGAATATAATAAACATTACACCCAAAACATAAAGTGAACTAAGCAGAGAGTGCAAGGTAAAAACAACCAACAAATTTTTTTAAAGAAGGGGAGGCATAATAACATAATACAATAGAATTCAAGGATATATTTGTTATAATAGCAAATATGAAAAGATTTACTTCAACTTAGAGTGTATTACATAGAAAAATTCTATCTTGTATATGAGAGGCACACCTAAAATAGATTCTTAAAAGTAAAAATAAAGAAACAAAGGTAACTGAAGAACACATAAGAGATATAGGGAAGATAAAAGCACGCAAAATGAACAGTAGGATTCAAATTAAAAGAAATCAGAGGTATCTTAATACAAGGTAGAATTTAGACCAAAATAAGCTTAAAATAAAGCCTATTCAATTCTGAAGGGAATAATAATTCATAAAAAGGATGTAATAGTTATGAATATCAATTCACCCAATAAGAGCTAAAGGAGAAAAATACACAATTTGTAGGCTTAAAATCATTTGTCAGTCCAGCAAATGGACCAAAAATAAACAAGGATATAGAAAAACAGAATAATGTAATTAATAAGGTATTTTTGTTTGTTTAACTCAATGCTCTAAAAATAGGAAATACCCCTTCTTTTTAAATGCTTGTGTAACATTTACAAAAACATTGCATATATGAACACACAAACACACACGGTACAAAAGAGATATATACTGTATGATCACACTGCAATAAAACTAACATCAAAACTTAAACATGTCTGACCAGTGTGGCTCAGTGGATTGAGCATCACCCCATGCACCAAGAGGTTGCTGGTTCAATTCTGGTCAGGGCACATGCCCAGGTTGCAGGCTTAATCCCCAGTAGGGGGCGCAGAAGGCAGCGGATCCATGTTTCTCTCTCTCTCTCTCTCTCTAAAAGCAATAAATACATTATTTAAAACAACAACAACAAAAACCAAGAATTTTAAAAACAAGCCCTACCTAGGTAGCTTAGCTGGTTAGAGCATCGTTCTAAAATGCCTAGGTTATGGGTTTGATCCCAGGTCAGGGCACATATGAGAATCAACCAATGAATGTATAAATAACATAAATGTTTCTCTTTCTCTCTCTCCCTGCTCCCCTCTCTTTCTCTCTCTAAAATCAATATTTTTTTAAAAAACATTTAAAAAACTTTAAAACAAAAAGGACTATCAACTGTTTGGATTAAAAGAAAATACTACAAATCAGACCCAATAAGATACCAAAAACAGTGCTCAAAGAAAAATTCTAAAATTTAATTTTTAAATACTTACCTGAGTGAATTAAACATCTGACTAAAAAAACAAACAAACAAAAAACACCACACACAAAAAACTAAAATAAAAAATACAACACATGAATGTATTATCAAATAAATACTTAAATGAAGAATGGAATTCCTCAAAGTCTGGCATATAATCATAAAATATCAAGCCAAGCTATTTAAACATTTAATTTTCTTTATTACTAGAGGCCCAGTGTGTGACTGAAATCACACGAGGAGGTGCTCCGCGGGGGGCCAGGACCCGAGCCTGACTCACGCCGGCTGCCACAGGGGGCTGGGACCCACGCCTGACACTTGCAGCGTCCCCCGACCCCCGTTTGTGCCCACTCCGGGGCTGCCCGAGTCACTGCACCGGCTCAGGCAGGCCCCGTCTCTGTCTCCGTCTCCGCTCCGGGCCTCACCTGCACGTGCAACTTCCTCCTGTCTGGAGATGACCTGTTACAGCGTCCCGGCCTAATCTGCATATTACCTCTTTCTCTCTCTCTCTCTCTCTATATATATATATATATATATATAAAACTTTCATTTTACTTAATGATAACAATTAAAATTTATAACAGCTCAACATAGATTTATTTATTTATTTATTTTAAAATATATTTTATTGATTTTTTACAGAGAAGAAGGGAGAGGGATAGAGAGCTAGAAACATCGATGAGAGAGAAACATAGATCAGCTGCCTCCTGCACACCCCCCACTGGGGACATGCCCGCAACCAAGGTACATGCCCTTGACTGGAATCGAACCTGGGACCTTTCAGTCCACAGGCCGACGCTCTATCCACTGAGCCAAACCGGTCAGGGCTCAACATAGATTTATATTCAAAGTTTACTACTGCATGTTATTATTTTTTTTAAATACATTTTTATTGATTTCAGAGAGGAAGGAAGAGGGAGAGAGAGAGATAGAAACATCCATAATAAGAGAGAATCATGGATCGGCTGCCTCCTTCAAGTCCCCCACTGGGGATCAAGCCCACAACGTGGGCATGTGCCCTTGACCGGAATCGGACCCGGGACCTTTCAGTTTGCAGGCCAACGCTCTATTCACTGAGCCAAACCACTAGAACTGTATGTTATTTTTTAATATAGAAAACAAAATTAAGGATTTGAATTTTTATAAGATATCCACAGAATGAGAAATATCAAGATAGTCTAGGATTAGGCTCAAAATACGTAAAATAATTCCATTCTTCTCCCCAAATCCATAAAATAGACAGCTGCAGGAGTTATATTCCATTATGAATCCAGAGACAAAATACTTACATTCCCTATTTCAAAGTTTTGTCTCATCAGTAGATACAGGGAGGCACTAGCATGTGACCGTATTGTGCTGATGCTACTGCTACAGTGCCGGAGAAGCCGGAGGCATAAATCAGCACACTGTTCTGTCTCTTCTTCAAACAGGAGTTCAGGGAACTGTAAAAAACAACACCAACATTGAAGTTATGTAGCCTGAACTAGAGATTTATTAGTATAGCCAAGAATCAAAAGAATGGTGAAGGGACAATATTTGCTAATCTATATATATAAAGGCTAATATGCAAAGTGTCCCCTCATGAGTTTGACTGACCAACAGTTCAATCGCTCGCTATGACGTGCGCTGAACACCAGGGGGTAGCGTGGAACGAAGGAAGGCCCCAGCTGGCAGGACCCTACCCATGCATGGATTTCATGCACTGGGCCTCTAGTGGTTAATAATGTGGACCAGAGTCAGACAGACTGGGTTTGAATACTAACTATGGCACTGACTAGCTAGTAGCAGTGTGACCTTGGACAAGTTTTCTCATCCATAAAATGAGCCTAATAATATTATCTACATGGGGTTGTATGACTATCTTATATCAGATAATGTCCATAAAACACTTGGTATAGTAACAAACGTGTAATTCTGTAATATGTTTTTATTATTACAAAATAGTACTATAAGTTATTTTCACTGGTTAAGTTTCATCAACAGCTCTGTATTCCATCTTATAAGATGTATAAAATGAAATAGCTACCTTTGAATATGATCTCACATATTTGTGGAATCTAATGAACAAAAAGAATTGACCAAAAAATAAGACCTGGAGGAACAGACTGACATACCTCGATGTGGGGTTGAGGGGACGAGAAGAGATAAACCAAAGAACTTATATACTTATACGTATAGCCCATGGACATGGGCAATAGGGTGGTGAAGATCTGGGAGTGTTAGGGAGGAGCTGAGAGGAGGGAAGTAAGGATGGGGCGAATGGGAGATATCTGTAATACTATAAAAAAAAAAAGAAATAGCTACCTTTGAGATTTAAGAATATACAAATTTTTCGGAGGAAACGAATGTAGAAAATAAATATTTGAAGTCATTGAACAAACAAATGTACTTTATTTTCCATTCACCATATTTTAAGTTAATTTAAATTGAATGGACTGAACTACTTATTCATTGAATTCTTGATTTATCAAGTTAATAAGGAACAGGCAGAACAAGAAATAAGGAAAGCCCCAAATTTAAGATTAGCTATTAATTTTAGGCCTTTCTCCACATCAAAACTATTTTTTTAAGCCAAAAACTGGTTAAAGGTGATCCAAATAAGAATTCCAAAAGGCAAATAATAAAAGAGAGACAAAGAAGAATCAAGGGTCTTGGGCTTCTATAAAAACTTTAAATATAAATACATTAACCAATGAACATGTCAAATGATTTTAGACAATGTTAATAAAGTCGAATAAGACTGAAGGAACAAAATTAACCTACCTTTGAAACCAGGGCCCTCTGTGTAGCAAAACAGTGTTGTAGATAAACTGCACTTTGGTTACAAGCCATACTATGTAGTAGCACTTTTAGCACCCCACCAAGGATGCTCTCTTTGGATTCTGTTACAGAAACTGTCTGCAATTTAAAGATAGATAAATAAAAAAGAGATGTACTTGCAATTTGGTTAAGGAGACTGAATATGTATACACAAACAAATATTGTTTTTAAAATAGGAAAATAATAATATAAGATCTAGGACAGTGATGGTGAACCTATGACACGTGTCAGAGGTGACACGCGAACTCATTTTTTTGGTTGATTTTTCTTTGTTAAATGCCATTTAAATATATAAAATAAATATCAAAAATATAAATCTTTGTTTTATTACGGTTGCAAAGATAAAAAAATTTCTATATGTGACAAGGCACCAGAGTTAAGTTAGGGTTTTTCAAAATGCTGACACGCCGAGCTCAAAAGGTTCGCCATCACTGATCTAGGAGGACTTAAAAAAAAAGGAGCTCACCGGGATTTGGATAAAAGAAAAAAGGGAAAAACAGAATGGGCAGGATTTAAATGAAGTGGGCAGGGAGAGCCAGGATGTAACTTTTAGGAACTACTTATATTTTAAATGTAATTATATGGCTCAATAAATACTTTTCCCCTAAACCCAATTTATCAAATCTATACTTTTTTTTTTCTTTTAAATATATTTTTATTGATTTCAGAGAGGAAGGGAGGAGATAGAAACATCAACGATGAGAGAGAATCTTTGATCAGCTGCTTCCTGCATGCCCGCTACTGGAGATCGAGCCTGCACCCGGCAAGTGCCCTTGACCGGAATCGAACCCAGGACCCTTCAGTCCACAGGCTGACACTCTATCCATTGAGCAAAACCAGCGAGGGAACCAAATCTATACTTTAAATTCCTCTTCTTTGTGTTCTTACCTGGACAACAATCTCTAGTGTATCCAAAATGATTAGGTTTGCTTCAGTAGCCAGATTTCCATCAATCAGTGCTTCATGTTCAATCTCTGCTCTTGACCTAATGCAAAATAGTATAAGAAATTATATTTATGTTAAAAAGAAACAAAACAAAACAATAGATCCACAATTCAAAAAAAAGACTTAAAGATTCATAGAAAAACGAAACAAAACTTGGAACCATTTTTCAGTATTTGCCTGAATTGAAAATTATAAGAGAATAAGGGAAAAGACAATATTTTACATAATAATGTTTTGTTTTACCCTACATTTTCTTGACCATTCCTATACACATTTTATCACGGTGCCACTGAAAGCAGAAATACTTAGCTTCCAGAGATAACAGCAAACACAGGAAAGTGTTTTATTCTGCGTGGAACAGACACTAGGTGGTGCTATGTGGGCTTGCATTTAGGGCTGCTTCATGTAGCATTATTCAAAATGTTAAAGGATAAATGTACTTCCCCCCCCTAAAGTTTCAAAAAATTTTAAATTTTGATGCAGAAAATAAATGAACTCTTCAATGAAACTCTGGATGGAATCACACATTAGAAATAAAACATCTGATGCCAATCAAGTCATTTACTTGACTATCCAATATACACAAAAATATTATTTATTAAAAATAAAAAATTTAAAAAGAACTATAGATGATTTATGGGTAAAGATGAGATTTGTTTTAGTAGCAATAAACATATAGAAATTATATATTACATCTAAATAGACAAAACAATACACAAAATCAAAGCAAAAATACAAGGACATACTAAATGCTAACTTACTGAAGTTCTTAGATGTTTAAGTCTCTGAATCTTTATTACTACCATTAAAGAGAAAAGTTCATGAGTTTACATTTTACAAATTAAAGAGAAAATACAGCATAGTTAGAATTAAACTGAAAAAGAAAATAATAATTCCAGTCAAAATTTGGAAACTTAATATCCAGAAAGACTTCTGTAAAGAAATATGACAAAAATATAGTTTAGTCCTAGCTGGTTTGGCTCAGTGGATAGAGCGCCGGCCTGTGGATGAAGGGTCCCATGTTCGATTCCAGTCAAGGGCATCTGACCGGGTTGGTGGCCCACCCCCAGTAGGGGGCATGCAGGAGGCAGCCAATCAATGATTCTCTGTCATCATTGGTGTTTCTATCTCTCTCTCTCCCTCACTTTTCCTCTCTGAAATCAATAAAAATATATTTAAAAACATATATATGGCTTAAACAAAAAGTATCAGGAAAACACTAAAAAACAGCTTCCCTAGAACACGGCAAGATAAGCAGAAAGAACATTATACAAATGCAGAAATAAAGCAATATATGCTGACTGCTTTGTGAACTCCACAACACATGTGGAACAGTAATCAAAGAAATGGACTTAGGCAGACAAAGAAGAGAGAAAAATGAACACTCTAAGCTCAAAAATTCTAGCATATTAATTTTATACTCACTATCTGCTTTGGTCTGAATATTTGTGTCCCCACTACACTCTTATGCTGAAAATCTAATGCCCAAGGTAATGGTATTAGGAGGTGAGGCAAAGGTCATGAGAGGAAGAGGTCTTGGGAATAGGATTAGTGTTTTTATAAAAGAGGCCCCGGGGAATCTGTTTGCCTTTCCACCATATGAGGACATAGCGAGAGGGAAGCCTGTAACCTGGGAGAGGGTCAGACACCAAATCTGCTGGTGCCATGATCTTGAACTTCCCAGCTCCCAGAACTGTGAGAAATAAATTTCTGTTGTTTATAAGTAACCCAGCAAATGGTATTTTGTTATAGCAGCCTAAAGAGACTAAGAATTTCTGATAATTCCATCTATATGGTACTGAGTCTGCTGTTATTGTTTTTTCTCTACTGGCTTGCATAGGGCCTTGCTTTGTGTTTTATGAGTTCACTGATGTGAACTAATATTTCTGGAAGTTTATTTGTAAGAATCCTCTAAATCTTGGGCTGAAGATGGTTTCGGATAGAGTGACCAATCATCTTGGTTTGCTTTAGGACAGGACTGAGGGGTTCCCTGGGATATGAAACATTCAGTGCTAAAATTTAGGAGTACTAGGAAAACCTGAATGAGCTGGTCACCATATTCTAAAGTTTTTGGGCCAGTCAAGCTACTTGAGGGCTAACTTGTAATTACAAATTGTCAAGAGAAAATATTTAGCCCCTTAATTCAATGCCAAGTTTCAAGCCACACAATTTTACCTGCAGTCACCTAGGCAGTGAGAAGGATTCATTTCTAGTTCTCTTTACACTGTAGTCCTTTAGGCTCCTGGACTCATGATAGTGCATTTTCGGTTGTTTTTTACCTGGCTTGCCTCCATGCTAGAATCAGAAGACTCAGAGTGTTCTGTCTTCCATTAATTGTATTTTAGGCTCCAAGAGGGCAAATAATAGTTTTCTAATTTCTGGTAATGCTTGAAATATTTAGTTAAGTGTGACACCCAAAATATATTCTAAAATAGTTGTAGAATGCAACTTTCGAAGGGGGCGGATTGCTGGGGAAAATGGGGTAACATTTAAAATATATAACATTATGCTTTCCTGTACCACATTAAAAATTCTTGCCCCAAATCTGTTTAAATCTTCAATTTAAAAATTAAGTACAATAATTTTTTCTTCTAAGATTTGAATGCCTAACATATACATAAATAACATTAAAATTAGTCACTTTTACTCTTGCATCTGAAATTCCACAAGCCTATCATTAACATAAAATAGGTTATATTACTTGTCAAGCTTCTCAGTGTTTTGCCGCCAGTGAGTCATATCCTTTCTCCACCTCAGATTTTCTTGACTGCCAAAGGCACTTCCAGATGGGCTTCTCTCTGTCAAGTACATTTCAAAACCATTTTTAAAAATGTTATTTCAACTGGACCACTTATGTGTATACTTGCAAACATTTAAGAAATACTGCACAATGTTAATAATTTTATACACAGCCATTTTATCCTCAATAACAATGTAAAAACCTGACAATAGTGCTTTTTATTCAAAGCTTTCATAACAGTTACAGAAGAAATATGTTTGCTACATGTATTACAAAACAACAATAACAACAACACCCTTTTAAATAAGCACATTTTCTAATGCTGACTTTCTCAAAATCTTAACCATGGCTTCTATGGCTCTACATGATATAACTTATTCCCTACCATTATTCCTCTTGCTTGCACCACCACAGTTATATATGTATATTATACATATAATATATATTATATTAAATATTTATACATATATATATGTATATATTTATTGTGTGTGTGTGTTGTATTCTGAATATATGCTCCTGATTTAGAACCTGTCTAAGGGTTGTTTTTCCTTCTGCCAGATTGTTCGTCCCAAATTTTCACTGGCCAATCATTCCTTACCTCCACAGAAAGGCCTTTCCCAACTCTCCAACTTCTTTTCCTCTTAATCTGCTTTACTTTTCTCCATAGCACTTACAAATACAAGACTATAAACTACTAAGAACAAAGATTGTTTACTTATCCAGCACTTAATGTCTGAGGCTGACAAAGTTTCTGGCACATTGTCAATGCTCAATAAGTTTTTGTTTGATAAAGGAAGAAAATAAGGATAATTCCTAAAGTAATTACTTCTTTTAGACAACGGAAAGCAGAGCAAGAGAAAAACGGGCTTTCTCCCAGGAGGTTTCTAGGATGGAAGGTGGACTGAATCGCATAGACTCTTTTAAGGGGCAGTAGCAATAGAACTGATTTATACAAATCCAGCAGAAGTGGAGAAGGCATTGGGAATTGTGCAGAAATATAAAAATACTTAAACAATAGAATGCCATGATTTTAGGCTTTCAATGAGAAGCTAATGCTCCTTTTTGAAAAACATGAGACCTTAAATTGGTTGGAAAGATGGAAAGAAAAATGAAAGTCAAAATTCAGAGTTCAAATACTAATTTAAAAAATACTGAGAAAAAAATGTAATTTGCCACACAATAAAGGACATGTCTGGATATTTCTTCTGCTTTCTCTCCCTTCCCGTCTCTTTCTATCCTTTTCTACTTACCTCTTTTTAATTTTAAAATTTCTATCTTTAAGAAATTTAAAAAAAGAAAACAAGAATGATATGCCTATATTAAGATAGTTAACTAAATACATGTGTAGTCTATTTACATTTTTATCATAAACTTTTTTCATGAAACTGTTTTATCTCCTTAGTTAAGAATGTCTATCATTAGGTAACCTAGCTTAAAAGTCAAAATGCAAATAAGAATTACAAAGGCCTAATTTTTTAAAAACAAGAAGTTCAATTCTTTTTTTTAATTGAGATATAATTGACATATAACATTAGTTTTGAGCCAGCAACCAAGTTACGTGCCCTTGACCAAAATTGAACCCGGGACCCTTCAGTCTGCGAGTCAACGCTCTATACCATGAGCCAAACTGGCTAGGGCTATTTGTTTTAAATTCCACAAACAGAGCTTCAGTTCTTAATTCAAATAATGATAGCTGTCTTAAGGCCACAGGTTTAAAAATGTAACACATTTTTGTGATAGTTTGGAGAATTTAAAAGGTAGTGTAACTAACTTTGTAGTGACCATATGTGTAAACATTTCATCAATTCTAAAGTTGTGTAAACATTTCACAAATTGGAGGAACAAGAAAGGAAATGTGTAAACATTTCATAAATTGTAACATATTGTTAATAGTTTCACCTTTCCAACAATAAACTTCAGAAAGAGCTGTAGTATAATATGAAGAACACTAAATTGGAAGTCAAAAGATCCTGCTTCTGTCACTTAGTTTATGATCTAAGGCGAGTTATTTATCTCTATGAGTTTTATTTTCTTCATCTTAAAGATGAGGATAATATACATTAGATTTTGGTAATAATTAGATGACCTACTTGAAAGTTAATTTTCATGCCTTTCTAGAAGATTGTTTAACATAATAAATGAGTTAAAAGAAAATACATAGATACATTTTGAATTGTATATAACTACAGTGAAAAAACCGGTGCTCTATTAATTCCATTAAAGGCAAAGACTTTATCTTATTCATTATTAAATTCCAAACATACATAGCATATAAAGAATATTTAAGTTCACTTAAATAAATGATCACCATGGTAACAGCATTTTGGAAAACAATAAATAAAGAATCTATATATATAAGACCCTAATATGCAAACAGACCAAATGGCAGAACAACCACACAACCGGTTGCTATGATGTGTGCTGACCACCAGGGGGCGCACGCGGAACATGGCAGGTGTTGGCAGCAGGCAGCAGAGTGCAGAACGTGGCAGGTGTTGGCCGCGGTGGGATGGTGGAGCAGGTGAGTGGGAGTGCCAGACCAAGGCAGGGTGCCGGTAGCTGTCATTGGGGTGAACCTCTGGTGGTTACTGAAAATTCTTTGCTCCTGCACACTTCGGTCCCGCCCGGTGCTTGCACCTGCTGCTGGCGCTAGCCCCGCTCGCACCCACTGCCAGTGCTGGAGCCACTGCTTGCACCTGCTGCTGGCGCCCGGCACCAGTCCCAATCTCTTGGCGCTGTCAGCAGGTGTGAGTGGTGGCTGCTGGCCTCGATCACCCCTGAGGGCTTTTCCACCTCCCCCTGCTCCTGAGGGGCAATTGGGGCAGCAGCCGCCACTTGCACCCGCTGACAGTGCCAGCCCTGTTCACACCCGCTGCTGGCGCTGGCCCCAATTGCTCCGCACCATCAGTGGGTGCGAGTGGGGCCGGCGCCGCCAGCTTGTGGGATCAGCAGCAGCAGGAACGGGGCTGCTGGCAGAGAGGGGACTGAGGACCATGGTGGGAGGGGCTGGGCGGGGGCGTGGAGGATGGGCTGAGACCTGCCCCTGTGTCCACCACAGCCTTGCAGCCCACAGTTCCTTTCAAGGTGCACGAATTTGTGCACTGGGCCCCTAGTATACTTATAAATGTATAGTCATATTTTAAGTCAACAAAGATACATGGGACTATTAGCATGTGACATGTACACAGATGACTAAGCCATACCCTGACCTTAAGGAGTTCACAGCAACAATATCATTTACATGTCACTTTAGAATTTATGAAATGTTTACACACATGGTCACTACAAAGATGATAAGCTCAGTTAGTTATACTATCTTTTAAATTCTCCAAACTATAACAAGTAAATGAGGAAAAGGAAAGTGGGGAGATTAAGTGACTTGGTCAAAGTTATATGGCTAATGGTTAGCAGACCTGGGATTAGAATCAGGCCTCTAAAGCTACTAACTGTTTCTTCTCCCTGATATTTGAGTTTGATGGCCAATATCTTTGCCTTAGATACAGGGTACATTAATTCATTGTGCAAACTAGGAAACTTTTAAGAATAAAAGGAGATGCTACATAGAATTTATGACTCCAAGAGTGAACCCTATATAGACTCTGTGTGATTATGATGTGTCAGTGTAGGTTCATTAATGATGCTGTTAATAGGAGAGGCTATACATACGTGTGGGCAAGAAAATCTTTGTACCTTCAGCTCAATTTTACTGTGAACCTAAAACGGCTCTAAAACTAGAGCTATTAATAATCACACAAGAACAACAGGAATAAACTGAGACTATCCAGGAAAATCACAAAGTATGTTTTAGCCTACTTCAATCAGAGCTCTTAACTTGAATTCCTGCAAAGAAATGGTTATTTCGGTTAATTCACAGTTACATTTAAAACCCTCTTTTTTAAAGGGTAGAACTGTCATTGAAGACTTGCAACAATGAGCACTATAAAATAAACTTGAAGGAAAATGAAGAAATTCTCACCAGAAGGAGAAGATACTGTGTACATACCAAGCTGTCCTCGGCTTCGGCGCACCATTTCTTGCCTAGCACCTATGCTTCCAAGAATAGCTTCTTCAAGTTTAGCTCTCATGTCTTTTGATTTCTTAAAGGTCAAGCTATTCATTCTTTCAAACACTTTCTTTCCCTAAAATTTAAACATTAGAAAAGAAGAAGCATTGAGAAAATATTCTTCTTTTTCCATATAATTTCCTTTCTTGTTCCTCTTTGCAATGGCATAATGATCACTTACTTTGTATTCAAAGCAAGATACACAGAGGTAAAGCAGATCTAACAGCCGGTTGAGCTGCAGGACTGAGAGATCTGTAAACCACTTTTGCAGGACTGTCTCATCTGCATTCTTGAGAACCCAAAGGAGGCAGATCAAAAGGCTCCGACTTGATTCTGCTGAAAAGGTAGTGTGTTGCCTGCCACTCTGAAAATCAAGAACAGTAGAATGAGTCAGATTGATCAATGACCATTTCCTTTTTGGGCAGTTGTCAATTATTTTCTTCTAAAAGCAAAAAACCAAAATTACTTATAAACCCAATATTATTAAAGAACCATCTGATTTAGATAATACTTGTATAAGTCATACCAAACCTTAGACTTAAGGTCTTGAAGTTTATTGAATCTTTCCTGGCAATAGAAGATTGTTTTAATTTGGGCAGATGCTAATAGAAATTATAAAGCAAAAAACTAAAAGATCTTACTATTAAAAACTAACATATCTACCACATAATATCAAACATGATGAAAGTAAAGGGAAAAAAGAAACAGCTGACTCAAAAAATAAGAGAAGTATAAGAATAGAAAGTAATAACAAAAAGTTTATCAGGTTTAGAGAACCCTTATTTCCTGTCAGGGACACTGACAAAAAAGAAAAGTCTTAGACACTGTATAAATAAAAACCATTTTTACATAGAGCATATAAAGTTAAGGTGCCATTTAAATTTTTCAATCTCCATTAGTATAAGTATGTAAAATATTAACAAAAAACTAAGAATAAGAACCTGTTTATAGTATCATTTATTGGATATTTATTCTATTCCAGTCATCATGCCAAGCTCTTTACATACATTATTTCATTTAGTTCTCAAACAATATCACCAAGCAGGTAGTATCATCTCAATTTTATAGACAAGATACAGGATGAAAATGGTGATAATGATGAGACTAAACATAACAAAATTTGAAATGTGCTAGACAGTATGATAACTTTTTCTTATTTAATTCACAATAATGTTATGAGACAGTATTAACTATTATTATTTCTAGTTTATAGGTAAGGATACTAAAGGCTAGAAATTAATTTGCTCTAAATCACATGCTAAGAAAAAGTAAAGCCAGGATTTTCATACAGGTTAACCAGACGCCAAAACTTTCTCTTTACCTTTATATTACATTCTCACATTTAATTAATAAATGTACTAAATAACAAAAAAGCAATGGAAGAGATGTTGAGACGAAAGACAAAGGAAAGCTGAACATACTTAACTGTTGAAATAATTATTTTAAAATTAATAAATTTAGAATTTACTAGAGTTAGAATAATTAAGACAGTTTGATATTGGCATATGGCAGACAAATAATGTAATGAAATAGAATAGAAAGAATAAAAAATCCTATGTATATATGAAAATCTTATATACAGCAGAGTTATGGATCAGTGTGGATGGATGGATTATAGGTGTGGGTAGATCACTTATAAGTGTGGATAGATTCACTAGAGAAAAAAAATAAGATTCCTACCTTGCACCATTGTACAAAAAATAAATTCAAGACAAAGAAAAAAATGTAAAAGGCAAAATTTTAAAACTTTAACAAGGAAATATAAGAGATTATATTTATAACCTTGGGGGTAGAACAGAACTTTTAAATAAGACCTAAAAAGCATAAACTATAAACCCACAAAAAAGATGGTGAATTTGCCTAAATTAAAATTGCAACAATGTGTTCATTCAAATAGATAGAAAATGCACATGATAAATTAGTATAAATTTGCTGCATATAAAACCAACCTGAGATTAGTATCAAGAATAGGTTTCTCAACCAAGTTTCCACAAGAGAATTAAGCCCTCCAAAGAATGACTGAGGGGCTATTTTTCCCATTCTCCCAAGGCATTAAAAAAAGGGAGTTGGGGGGAGATATTTCTGGTCTGGTACTGGCAATCAATGAAACTTCTCTGTAGGAAGAATTCACAATCACAGGACTCTTATTATACCTATAAATAGTACTGCAAATACAAAGTCCAGTATACAGCCAAAGAATCAGGTACACAGGAAGCAATAGATCATGAGTGAGAACTGTCAAAACAGACAACAGAAACAGGTATGCAAAGACTTGAAATACTGAAATTATCAAATAATAAAACCACAAAAGAATAATATTTTAAAAGTATTATACCCCCAAAAATCTGACAGGAAACTTGAAAGTATAAAGAAAAGGTTACTTGACAAAAAATAGGAGAAACAAATAGAATTTAGACAAACTAAAAAAACCCCACACAAAACAACAACAAAAAACCTTGCACAGTAACCAAATTAAGAACTCTATGGATTGTTTTTTTAAAAATATGTTTTTATTGATTTCAGAGAGAGGAAGGGCGAAGGAGAGAGAAAGAAACATCAATGAGAGAGAATCATTGATTCTGCATGCCCCCTACTGGGGATCAAGCCCGCAACATGGCATGTGCCCTGACCAGGAATTGAATTGTGACATCCTGGTTTATAGGTCAACACTTAACCACTGAGTCACTTCAGCTGGGCTCAATGGATTGTTTCAGGTTTAATAATATTCAAAATTAAAAATACATAAAATAGCAGGTGAGTAGGGAGAATGGTAAATAAAGTCAACTAGTTTTAAGATTCTTCTATTAACCAAAGTGAATATAACGATGATTTACATTAGACTCTCATTTAATTTAAGGAAGCATACTATGATTTGTAATATAATCACAAAAAGACAGAAACAGAATAATTTCTAAACTAGAGGAAAATGTGGAATGAGAAAAAAATATAATTCACACATAGTGGGTGAGACTATTTGAGGTAAAATTAAAATGCTATATATATATATTAATTTTAATTATACTAAATGCAAATGGATTAAGAAGTCTAGTGAAAGACAAAGATGAACATACCAGATTTTAAAAATATAAGGCAAAATCTAACTACACACTATGTATAAAAGACATTGAAAACATAAGCAAAAACATTGAAATTAAAAAGTGAAAAAATTCATGCCATGTATAGTCTAGGGAAAAAACCCCTAACATAGCTATACTAATATTATACAAAACAGAGTTTATGACAAAAAAAAAAGTTTTACAGTTCATGTAGATGAAAGGTGGAAAAATAATCTTTTAATACATGATGATGAAATGATTTGATATGATATATAAAATAAATAAATAAACTTGGGTGCCCAAATTCTACTGTTCATAAAAATAAATTCCATGTACTAGCAGATTTTAGTTTTATATATAAAAGGAAGAACAAAACAAGCATTTAAAAAATAACATAAAGCCTGGTTGGTATGGCTTAGTTGGTTGAGCATGAGTCATCCCTTGCACCAAGAGGTCACTAGTTCAATTCTGATCAGGGCACATGCCTGGGATGCTGGCTCAATCCCAGGTGGGGGGCATGCAGGAGGCAGCTGATGTTGCTAATTGATGTTTCTATCTCTCCCTCTTTCTCTAAAATCAATAAAAACATATTTTTTAAAATACCTTCAAAATTTTGGAATAGGGATATTAAAAAAACACAAAAAATACTAGGAAAAGATTGACAAATTTAAGGATTTTAAAATAAGACATTCCAATCACCAAATTTATTATTAAGTGTGTGAAAAACCAAGCCCCATAAATTATAAGACCCATTTATAATTGACAACAGGCTTGATCCAGAACATATAAACTTCTGCAAAGCACACACAAAGGCAGAGGACCCAATGGAAAATGAACAAAACTAGACACTTTCAAAGAGAAAATTCAAATGGCCAACACAAATATGAAAGAGTGTGTACCCTCAGAACACACCAAGGAAATGAATTACAACTATAAATTATCAGATTGACAAAAGTTGAAAAGTCTGAAAATCCTAAGTGATGATGAACATATGAATGGAACTCTCAAAGGTGCAAGTATAAACTGAGACGAACTCTTCAGAAAACACCCTGGCACACCAAGTATGGGTGAAAAAAATATTCTGTGACCCAGTAAATTCCACTCTTAGTAAGTACCATAAAGAATAGCATAGGCATGCATACAGGACATATATAAAAGAATATACAGGGTTGCTATTTACAATAACAAAAGATCAGAAACCATTCAAGCATCTATCAACAGAATGGGTAAATAAACTGATCTATATTCAGGTAATGGGATATCATCTACTAGAGGGCCCGGTGCATGACATTTGTGCACTTGGGGGGGGGGGGGGGGGCGGGGAAGTGGTCCCTCAGCTCAGCCTGTGCCCTCTTGCAGTCTGGGACCCTTTGAGGGATGTCCGCCTGCCGGCTTAGGCCCGCTCCCCTAGGTCGATTTGCATATTAGCCTTTTATTATATACTAGAGGCCCGGTGCACAAAAATTTGTGCACTCGGGGGGCAGGAGGTCCCCCAGCCCGGCCTGTGCCCTCTCACAGTCTGGGACCCCTCGGGAGATAACGACCTGCTGGCTTTGGCCTGCTCCCGGGTGGCAGAGGGCAGGTCCAATCCCTAGGTGCAGCCCCTGGTCAGGATCAGAGCAGGGCCGATTGGGAAGTTGGGGCGCCGCCCCGTCATGCACAGAGCAGGGCGGATCGGGAGGTTGTGATGCCACCCTCAGTCACGCTCAGGGTAGGGCCAATTGGGGGGTTGGGGCACCGCCCCGTCACACTCAAGGCAGGGTCGATAGGGAAGTTGTGGCGTCACCCCGTCATGCACAGAGCAGGGCCGATCAGGGGGTTGGGGCACTGCCCCCTGTCACTCACAGAGCAGGGCTGATCAGGGGGTTGGGGCGCTGCCCCTTGTCACTCACAGAGCAGGGCCCATCAGGGGGGTTGGGGCTCCGTACCCTGTCACACGCAGAGCAGGGTCAATCAGGGGGTTGGGGAGCTCCCCCGTCATGCACAGAGCAGGGCCCGTGACCGGAGGGGGGGGGTTGGGGCGCCGCACCCTGTCACACACAGAGCAGGGCCAATCAGGGGGTTGGTGCGCTGCACCCTGTCAAACACAGAGCCGCAGGGCAATCAGGGGATTGGGGAGCTCCCCCCTATCAGGCACAGAGCAGGGCTGATCACGGAGTTGGGGTGCCTTCCCCTGTCACGAACAGAGCAGGGCGGATAGGGAGGTTGTGGCCCCACTCCTGTCACACACAGAGCCACAGGGCGATCAGGGGGTTTGGGCGCTGCCCCCTGTCACGCTGATCCCGGTGCCGGGAGGCATATTACCCTTTTACTATATAGGATAGAAGCCTGGTGCATGGGTAGGGGCTGGCTGGTTTGCCCTGAAGGGTGTCCTGGATCAGGGTGGGGGTCCCCACTGGGGTGCCTGGCCAGTCTGGGTGAGTGGCTGAGGGCTGTTTTCCGGCTGGCAGGTGACTAAAAGCTCCCAACCGCTCCTTGTTTTTTTTGTGTGTGTTTTTTTTTATTTTGGGCCAGCTTTAGCTCTGAGGCCTCGCTGCTGGAAACATCGATACAATGTTGCGGTCTGGGGCTGACTGACAGCCGGTTTTTTGGGGTTTTGTTTAGCTTCTTATTTGCAACATAGTACATAGTTGCTTAGAGTTGCAGCTGAGAGGCCGGCAAGTGAGGTGGGGAACGTTGGAGTCTGCAGTCACTGAAGCAAGCAAGCCTCATGTTCACTTCCAGCTGCCTGGTTGCCGGCCGCCATCTTGGCTGACAGTTAATTTGCATATAGTAACTGATTAGCCGATGAAAAGGGTAGCAGTCGTACGCTAATTACCATGTTTCTCTTTTATTAGTGTAGAAGATATATATAAAAGCCTAAGTGACCATTACGACCCAATGACCAGTCAACCAGTTGCTATGATGCATACTGACCATGAGGGGGCAGATGCTCAAAGCAGGAGCTGCCCCCTGGTGGTCAGTGCGCTCCCAGAGCCAACCTCCCATGGCTGGCCAATCTCCCCGAGTCCCTCCCCCTGGCCGGCAGGCCCTAATAGGGACTGGGCGAGATGGCCCCATCGGCCCTGATAGTCGGTCTGGCTTAGGGACCCCACCCGTGCACGAATTCATGCACCAGGCCTCTGGTACGGAAATAAAATCAGTGAATTATAGTACAATTTGTAACTTGCTTAAATATTAAAGACATAATGTAAAAATTACACTATAATTTTTAGGGATGCAAACGTAGATGGTAAAACTATAAATAAAATTAAGCAATTATTAGTCAGGTTAACGGGAGCTTGGTAAGTAGTTGTGGTGGAGAAAAACATGCTAAAGATTTCTAAAAGGCAGTCAGTGTTCTATAGTTTGTCCTGAGTGGTGGCTACAAAGGTGTTCATTTTATAATATTTTAACTCGTACATTTATGTTTCATGTACTTTTTCATGTGCAGTATATTTCACATAAAGAAAAGTTTTAAAAAGTCAATAAATTGAAAATAGTGGTCACTTTGAGGGGAGAGAGGGAGTGAATTGAGGGCAAAAAGGAAGTTCCAAAGTATTTGCAATGTTTTATTTCTTAAACTAGGTGGTACATATACTGCTGTTTCTTTTACTTTAATTGTACATATAGTTTATATATTCTTTTTTATGTATAAAATCAGAAGTACAAGGAATAGCCCTGGCTGGTGTTGCTCAGTGGTTTAAGTGTTGGCCTGCACATCAAAGGTCTCGGGTTCGATTCCTGGTCAAGGGGCATGTAGCTGGATCCCTGCCCCAGTTAAGACACGTGCAGGAGGCAACCAATCAATGTCTTTCTCACATCTACATTTCTCTTTCCCCCTTTCTCTCTCCCCTTCCTTCCCTCCTTTCCTAAAAAAAAAAAAAAAAAAAAAAAAATGGAAAAAATATCCTTGGATGAGGATTAACAAACAAACAAAAAGTAAAAGGAATAAAAGAAAAATCTGATAAATTAGAATTCATAAAAATTTTAAAAATTTGCATTTCAAAAGACACCATAAAAAAAGTGAAAAGCCACAGAATGAGAGAAAATTTTTGAAATCATATATAAGGGAGTTGTACTCAGAATATATAAAGAACTCTTTTAAGTCAGTAACAAAAAGAATAACACAATTTTTAAATGGCAAAGAATTTGAATGGACTTTTCTCTAAATAAGATAGTTGTTCAAAAAGATGTGCCAATAAGCAAATGAAAAGGTGCTCTACATTAGTAGATATTAGGAAAATGCAAATCAAAACCACAATGACATGCCACTTCATACCCACTAAGGTGGCTATAAATAAGAAAAAAGTGTAGGTGAGGATTTGGAGAAACAGGAACCTTTTATTCATTGCTGGTGAGAATGTAAAATGGTGCAGCCACTGTGAAAAAGAGTTTAGAAATTTCTCAGAATGTGAACAGATGATGTGTTGTGCAACTGAAACTTGTATACTTTTGTTAACCAGTGTCACTCCAATAAGTTCAATAAAGAGGAAAAAAGTAAAATGGATTAAAAAAATAGGCTATATAATAAGCAATTTTCAAAAATTCTGAATGACAGAAAAGAGCTTTATACCATAAACCTGCAAAAATTAATACTTTTTTAAATAACTTGTAGAAGATAGGTAATATTCTTAGAACCTTAACATTTCCACAAAATAAAGCTCAGAGTACTTCTGCATCAGTTAATATAACAAATAATTTTAGTTATTTAAGGGTACATCCTTGTAAGTATTTGTCTTTCCGGAAAATAATTCTGTAGGAGGGTTGTTTTTACCGTTGATGTGAGAATAAAACTGCCAGGCCTTGTTAGTTGAGGAACTGATGTTCCTGCAATTGCCATGGCAACTGTCTGGCTTATCATGCTTCCACTCTCACTTTCATAATCATCAGTGGCTATACAGACTGGTCTTCCTCGTTGATTGTGAGATTCTGGGGCGGGGGCGAAGGGGGGTAGAGAAAATCCAAAATAAATAAATAAATACATAAAACTTCTAAATAGCATAATAAACAGTTCTTAATACACATTAGGTACTCAGTAAATGTTTGTTTTGATTGAACTGGAAGTATTTTATCCAGTTAATAGCTAGTTTAAATGCAACCTACAGTGTTTTCTTTAGAGCAAGTGAAGGAATTCAAGTAAATTCTGATATGAAAAGCAAGAGCAATAAAACTTTGTAGGTCCTAATTTTCAAAAAGCAACAAAACTTCATCTTACTAACCCAATGTTAGCAATAAACCTAATTAATGATATTCAGGTGAAGATTAATTTAAATTATATTTATATGAATAAAACTGATACTGAGGGTAGTACACAGCTTTCAGCTTTCTTGTGTATTTTTTAGAGGAACACTAAGTACACAAAACCCCTATTTTCTAACAAGTAGGAATAGAACTACTATACAATCATTATTTAAAATTTCATCATAAGAACTACTTACAGAAACCTTGCAGTGGATTCTCTCACAAAGTCAAAAAATTTTCAGTAATATAATTATTTACAGTTTACTTATGTTAATGTACATTTCCTTATATTTCTTTTCCTAAAATAAGAACTTTATTCTTGAGAAACTTTCTAACACTTTTATTGTATATTGTGATTTGCCATTAAAATCTGTCTTACATACACTAAGTACCTGTAAAATCATACAGCTGAGGAACAGTTTCCATGATAATGCCAATCAGAGGTAGATATAACATGGCCACCCGAGCCTTTATCTGGGGGTCAGAGTACCGTGGGTCTGAGTCATGACTGGATAGTAAATTGTGTACCATATTGATGACTTTCTTATGCAATCCAAACAGTCTATTTAAAAAGAAGATGGAGAAGAAGCAGTAAGGTCACAGATATTAGTTAATACCTTTAAAGCAAACAGTAAGCAATGGTACTAAATCAATCTTGTTCAACTTCTTAACTTTGCCACATATTTGCATCTATTCCTATAAAAACACTTCTATTTTAAAGTCAATAAATGTCTTTCTGTATAAATAAAAATTGAGGAAGAAGAAATGTTATATAAATTCACTTAAGAGTAAACCTGAATATTTTTACATTATCTCCTTGTTAGTGCATTTTAATGTTAAATAAGATAAGAGCAGTATGGTTATATTTTAAAGCAAAAAAAAAAAAAGTTACAGCTACGTTTTAAGTAGCTGTAACTTTTATTTCATCAAATGAAATCTTTTAACATTTACCATAAGTAAACTTTTATTTCTTTTTTCCAGAAGAAAAATCCTCTACCTAATGCGGCGGTTCTCAACCTGTGGGTTGCGTACCCTTTGGCGGTAGAACAACCCTTTCACAGGGGTTGCCTAAGACCATCCTGTATATCAGATATTTACATTACGATTCATAACAGAAGCAACATTACAGTTATGAAGTAGCAACGAAAATAATTTTATGATTGGGTCACAACATGAGGAACTGTATTTAAAGGGCCAGAAGGTTGAGAACCACTGAAATGGATTATGTAGTTCACAGGCTAGGGTTGCCTTTGACATCTATTTAAATGGAACTTCCTTGCTCATACACCTCATATGGGCCCTTACAACTTTTCTAGATTCCCAGTCACCTGCGTTTCAACTGAGCTAATAAACTAGCGAGGGTCTCTCTCATCTTCACACTTTTGCCTTTCTTCTTAAATCGAAGGTGCTTTGACTATGCAAACCATTCCAACTGAAAATTCACACAACTTCAACTGGCCCTGAATGCTGGACCTGCTGCCAGTTTCAGTTTACATGATCTCCCCTTAAGCCTTACACCGTCAGTATCAGTAAAAGACCTTACCTTCAACTTCTTTCCTTTAGGAAAGAAAGCCATTCCAAATTTGCTCTGGTCGAAACATTTTTTTAAAAAAATATGTTTTTATTGATTTCAGAGGGAGGAAGGAAAAGGGAGGGGGAATAGAAACATCAATGATGAGAGAGAATCATTCAACGGCTGCCTCCTGCATGTCTCCTACCGGGAATCAAGCTTACAACCTGGGCATGTGCCTGACCAGGAATCGAACCGTGACCTCTTGGTTCATGGTTTGATGCTCAACCACTGAACCACACTGGCCAGGCTGGTCACATCTTTTAACACATCTCCATCTATACAGCTATAGGATCATCTTTCCTTTGTTTCAGAAAAAGCTGTATCTTCTCTCAGAAAGTAATTTCCCCATATATTCAATAAACCCCATCTTTCTTCAATAGCCTACCCTTTATTTTTCTTTCCTACCTGGAAAATATATGTTCACTTGAAATTAGTTTCCTCTAACTTATACAGTATTTCACTTAGTAATAAACTATTACATGATGTCCCCAGTAATAAACTTCCTGAATGTTTTAAGTCTATACCAAGTATTTCCACTTACTTCCTACTATTTACTTCCTTTGTTTGTAACTAACAGTATTTGAACATTCATGATATGGTACTTACTAGCTTCATCATTTAATAGCTAAATGATTTTTTGAAGACACTTAACTTCTGTTTCCTTATCTATGAATGAGGGTAATAACCTACCTAAGGTGGTTTGAAATTAAGTTTTATAATTTATGCAAAATGCCTAATACAGTGCCTTGTATATTGCCTTCCTCAGTAAATAGTAACTTTAAAAAAAATTTTGCAAGAGAGCGTTTATTGGGTAAATTACAGAGGTAGAATTAATTCCTAGAAGAAATGGGCTTACTAGTAGGAACGAGTTAACAGAGGTAAAGAAAGGGCCCTTGGAGCTTGGGAGTGAGGAAGCTATTGTGCCTGGGGGAGGGAGAAGGAGAGGGGGAGAGAGAGAGGAAGGAAGGGAAAGGGATGGGTATGCTCCTGGGAGGGAGACCGCCAATAAATATCAACTTTTATCTCTTAAGATCATACAGATTTAAAAGCTGGGATCTGAAATGAAGTAGTCTTACGAAGTAGCCAGAGCCCTTGATCTTATCTGCCATTTTATATAGCTGCCTATGAAATCTAGCTGGAGATTCTTCTCCCTTCCAGATTTTTATTCAGAAAGTATCTTTTTAAATACTGTCACAAACCACATCTAATGAACATATGTCAGATTTCATTCTCTAGATTTCTACCTGACACTGTCATCTTATATGTTCTTTTCTCAGTATTTTCTCCAAATAGTTCCTCCTCTTCTCGTCATTTGCTTTTTATGTGCCCCCTCTCTATTTCCTGTATCACCAATAATGATTCCCAAACCTGATTGTCTATTCCTTATCTCTCAACAGCTCCCAATTCCAGACTTCAACCTATCTAAACTCAATCACACTCAGCAACTAAATACACACTTATGCAGGACCTGCAATATCCTATTCGACATGTTGGATCTAAGACATTGTCTCTGTTCTTAAACAGCTTGTTTTAGTAAGAGAGGAACAGACAGCAAAGTAATAATTCAATGTTACAAATGCTATAATAAAGATGTTACTCTTCTACACAACTATGTACTACAAAATTAGCATTCAATCATAGTGTACTGTTTCAGTCTTAACTTTCTTCCTATAATGAGAGTTTCTAGAAAGCAAATCTGTGATCAATATAGAACATATTATTGCCACTCAAGGAATTACTCTTGATTACTTAGCAAGCTGATGGAATAAAAAGAAAAGCATTCCTTTCAAGTAGAAGAGTGGGAAAGATTAATCTTTTGATTCTTAGGAAGTTTAAGGGAGATACTTCTGTCCTATCATTCAAAATCAAGCTGATATTCTACAAGGCAAAAATTGGTCTACTCACCCTTCAGCCTCGGGGTCTAAAATGACAGCCAGCTCTGTTAATACAAGTCCTGCCAAATAATGCTGTTGGCGGAAAGGCACAGACAATTCAAACATATTTGCAATCTTCTGGTCCTGTACATTGGTGGAAAATCCAGAACTCTGTTTTGGAGTGAGGTAGAACAAACTATTATAGCTGTGCAACAAAAAAAATCCCAGACACACATTACAATAAATAGAATGTGAACATTATCTGAAAGTGAGATAAACTTTGCCTAGAGTAATTTATTGCCTAGGGTTTATGACAGATCATTATTATTAACACTAGAGGCCCGGTGCACGAATTTGTGCACAGGTGGGGTCCGGGGTGGTGGGGGGAAGGGGTCACAAACGGTTGGCTGGCGGCGGGGAGGGGCTGCAGGTGGTTGGGGCCTCAGTGCATGTCATAGCTACCGGTCGTTCTGGTCGCTTGGCTTTTATATACATAGATTGGAGAAAGTAACTATTCTTACTTTTGGTATAGGAAACTATGATGAACTATACTTTCAATTTCTTTGTTCTCAAACTAAAAGTTTCCATTTGTTGTCCCCCGCTCCAATCTGTTTTTTTTCTTTATTCCTTTTTCTGGTTTGTTTTATCTTTATTGTTGAAAGTATTACAGATGTCCCCTTTGTTTGTTTTCCCCATTGACCCCCTCCACCCTGCACCCTCCCTTCCCAGGCCTTCACCACTCTATTGTCTATATTCATGGGCTATGCATATATGCATATAAGTTCCCCGGTTAATCACTCCCTCTACCCTCCAATCCCACCTTCCCTCTGAAATTTGTCAGTCTGTTGCATGCTTTTATATTTCTAGATCTATTTTGTTCACCAGTTTATTTTGTTCATTAGATTCAACATATGAGTAAGATAATGTTTTAATATGATACTCTGAATGGAAAAAAAAAGCAACTAAGTCCAAATAATATACAGGGTGGGGCAAAAGTAGATTTAGAGTTGTGAACATGCGAAACAGTTTATTCTTGAATTATTATTTATTAATTATTGTGTTATTTCCCATACGAACAAACTGTATTATGTACTCTTTGCTGAGTGTGCGGGAAATGTTCATAGTCAAGGCTATTGGTTTCCAGGGAAATTTCAAATATGGGCAAAACTGTTTCTCAGACAAAATACTATCTCTAAAAAAATCACTATAATTTTATGGTGCACTTACTGAGTTTTAAAAAAGTTTTTAATACTGCAAAATAGCAACCCGTAAGATATAGTCCAAAGCAAGAAGGTCCTCAACTTCATCCCCTAATCCATAATTCAAGATCATTTTTGTGAGGTTTCTTAGAAGAACAATAGATTTCAGCTTTCTCCATGCAGAAATCATTTTCCTAATAACTATATAAAATTCCTCTGCCCCACCCCCGAAAAAGTGATGTCTCTGTCATATATTAGAATCTGAAAATTATGCACTGTAGTTAGATGACAAGGTGGGGAACAAGATAATGAAAGAAATTCTGTGAATTTCTTTGCTGAATGTGATGTTCAGCAGGGAGTTAGGGGTAAACAAGTGTGTTTCATGAAAGATTTTAGAACTGCACCTGTGCTTTATTTGTATCTGTGTAGCTACATCTTTGGAAGAAGTTGGGCAAAGAAAGCAAAACTTCTTCCATTACAGGAAGAAGTGTGTCCTAGCCAGGTAAAAGAGTGTGTGGAAATACAATGTTTTGCAGAAGTAAAGTGAAAAGTTGTGGGTTCTCTCTGATGTTTTCCAATCTTTCTAAGTGAAGTTTAATTTTTTCTTTTATCACGCATCTGACACTGATCAAGCCTACAGAATTACATTAAGGAATTAAATATCTCAAAAATAAAATTAAGAAGAGTTAAAATCGACTTTGACTTCAGACATTAAGAGCTTAAGGAAGCAGTTTGCCTCAGGAATTATCCAGCAGAAAGGATGTTTCACTAGGAGGGAAAAATCTAGGCATCTTTGATACTAAAACCACAAAATCCCTTAATCTCAATTTGTATGACAGGATACATAATAATTGCTATGATAGCCCTTTTCCATTTTTAGAGAAACTACTAGCTGTTGAAGTCAAGTGCCTATAAACATCCATCTAGTTTCCTTTGGGTTTTCTGGATACAAGAGAGGTAGCAGGGCTCTGTCAGGCTTGCACTGCAGTTTTATGACAGAGCCTTTGTGATTTTAATACCCCTAGTATTTTTGGCAGCTACAACTAAATTAGGATACAGGTATAAGCTTTTTATTTTTTATTAATCCTCACCCAAGGATATTTTTCCATTAATTTTTAGGGAGAGTGGGAGAGAGAGGAAAAGAAAGTGAGAAACATCGATGTAAGAGAAACACATCGATTGGTTGCCTCCTGCACGAGCCCTGACCAGGGCCCGGATCAGGGAGGAGCCTGAACCAATGAATGTGCCCTTGACCAGAATCGAATCCAGGACCCTTTGGTCCGAAGGCCGACACTCTATCTACTGAGTCAAACTGGCTAGGGCTATAGGTATAAGCTTTAACTAAATGTTTTATTTCCTTTGGTTGTCAGGTAGCTTCTACTCAAAGATTAAGAAAGTATGTGAGTCATATTCTGACTGTACATGAAGTTCCAGGAGAAATGTCTAAAAGTATACTTAGCTTGAGATAATTGAAAAATATAGCTAGTTCAATCCCAAACCAATGATAGCCTAGTGGCGAGAATCACGTCAACTTTCTGCCTTTTAAAGATAGTATCACTGACACAATTATGAGATATTTTGCAGAATCTTGGTCCTTCAATGCTGCACCACTTGTCCTCACTATATAATTTTGTGGTGCTGATGTACTGTTTCTTTGTCGAGCAGGAGGAGATAACTTCAGGGTCTCGAGAAGAATCTATGAGTTTGTTTTGTAGAAGAAAAGAATATCTTCAGGGTAGCTGCGATCAGCTGCTGATTCCAAGTGGTCTGATACGAAAAAGTGTTATCTGTGACTAAATAAACATGGTCTTCTCTCTCAGTTCCTGGAACTAACCCCATTCCCTACTTACATAAAAACTGCCTACTTTTGCTTTTTGAGAGAGATGGATTTGAGAGAGCTTGCTCTCCCATTCTCCCAATCAAATAAATCTTTCTGTCTCTGAGCACTGGTGTCTCACTATTTGGGCCTACTAGTGGACTGGGTACACAAACCTGAATTTTGGGAGATAATTCTGTAACAGTTTGATTTCTTTCTCTGCTAAATTATGCTTCATCCCCATTCCTTTCACTAGTATTAATCTCTAACAAACATCTTATACCCCAAACTCAGTCTGTTTGCTTCAAAAAAACCCAATTTATGAAAACATCTAAATAAGTGAGTTTATGTGGATGAATTCACTCACATATGCACAATCTGTAAGAGGAGTAGAATACAGTGGTTAACAGCTTAGGGTCTAAAATAAACCCAACATGCAAAGTACAGCATAAGGAATATAATAATATTGTAATTAACTATGTACGGTGTCAGATGGGTACCAGACTAACAGGGGTGATGGATTCATAAGGTATATAAATATCTAATCACTATGTTGTATGCCTGAAACTAATATAATATTATATGTCAACTGTAATTGAAAAATAAATTTAAAATGTCAACATGTGACTTGGTTCAAAGTATAGCTGTGCCATTTAACTGTGTGACCTTGAGTAAGTTATTGCCCTTACTGTGTTTCAGTTTTTTCATCTGTAAAATAGGGATAGTAATAGAATTTACCTCCTAGAGTTGCTCTGAGAATTAAATGATTAATACTTATGAAGCACTTAATACAGAATCTATTATACAGCTTTTATTCAATAGCGTTACCTATAATTTTCCCCCAGTGTTTAAAATGCTTCTTCACAAATGTGGACGTTAAGGATACTTCTTTCTTACACTTTGCATACCTGAGATGTTGCAGAAGAAACAGAAGGTGATGGTGATGCAGGTGGAGTAAGCAGGCTACAGGGTAAGTTTAATGTAACATAGTGCTCATGGCTGCAGATGATTCGTAGAAAATCCAACCTCAAGGACACCAGGACACTTGGAATTGGTAATGAGTAAAGCTTTGAAGACACCTTGTAAGCAATGCATAAATAAGAGAAAACCAATCGAGTATATCAGTTCTCTAATACAAACACCAGAATGACAGATTAAAGAATTAAAGAATAGTACTCAGTGGGCAGCTTTGGTTTTTGTGATTTAAGTAATGGTATCAGCTTTCTCTAGAATTACTGTTAAAATGCAAAATTTTGAACTACGGATTTACTGTAGAATTCCACTGACTAGGCTAAAAGCCACATTTTTTTAAAAAATATATTTTTATTGATTTCACAGAGGGAGAGAGAGATCGAAATGTCAATGAGAGAGAATCATTGATTGGCTGCCTCCTGCACGCCCCTGAATGGGAACAGAGCCTGCAACCCGGGCATGTGCCCTTGACCGGAATCGAACCTGGGACCCTTCAGTTCGCAGGCCGACACTCTATCCACTGAGCCAAACTGGCTAGGTCAAAGCCACATTCTTGTATTTCCAATACAGCATTAATATTCTGCTTTTCAAAGATATACTTTATGAGGAAAAAGTACACCACCAAGTTAACTTCATAAAAGAAAGTATCCATTCTTTTTACAGTACCTTGTGTTAGCCTATATTTATAATGATATATGTCTATTTCCCCAGCTATACCATAAACTACTTGAGGACATATATGAATGGACTTAATAACTTTAGCAACCCTAGGATCTAGTTCAATGTTCAGCAAATGTAGGAGGTTAATACTTGAAGAATAAAGACAGGAATAGGTTTTAGAAGCAACAGTACATGAAATTTTGGGGACAGAGTAAAAATAATGCATACTATAGCAAATAATTATAAGTGGGTCAGTGTCCACACATAGTTTTAACTTCTCTAATAAAAGAAACATACAGTAAAGGCATCCAATAGAAGAGATCTTCAAAAGTCTAAATATTTCACTGCCAAGTAGCATTCTTAACCAGTAGTTCCCCAAATCTAATCTGTGAACCAGCTGGGAAGTGCTTCACAAGCACTGCGTCCTTCACTCCCTATGCCCACCATCAGGATTCAAACTCCTCAAGAATGCTGAGATGGGACCCAGAGGTCTATATATGTTTAAAGCTTCTTTAAAAGGGAACTCTAGGATGAGTTACTAACTTACTAGCAAAAGTGCCTATCAGGTCCAATACTAATGTTTCCCAAAAGTCAGGTTTCATTAATAAGTTGATAAAAATTTAAAAACAAAACCAGCTGTTTGTGGAAAAGTTCCAGAATGCTTTTAGTTTAGTAAGAGCAAAATAAATGAAATTTGGGACTTGGGTAAACATGTTTGCCATTCTAAACTCTACAATGTCCAAAGCTGTGTTAGGGGGAATACATAGCAAAATGCAGCTACTTTAAATATCACTGAAGACACAAAAGGTGCAGTTAGTTCTTCATTTACTATAAACATTATTCTTGAATGGAATCTCGGGGCTGCTTTACAGTTAGACTACTGACCTGGTGGTGTGCTCCAGAATGGGCCAGTGTAACCCAAGGAAAAGCCAGTTTTACTGATATCAGCTTGCCACAGTCTTGCATCCTGATTAACAAATATAACTTACTTTTGCCTTACTAATAAAACTATGCTATTTAAAAAAATATCAGTATATGCATGTATATGAAGGTCTCTTAGCTATGGCTGTACAAAGAGCAAATACTGTATTTAGGTTATTTGACTACTAATTATTACTAATTATGAATTACCTGTTTATAGAAGTTCTTTATAAGGCTAAAGACAAATCCTCTGTCCATAACAGACAACAGATCATTGAGAAAGAATGCAAGACTTGTGTTGAGTCTTTCAACCATTTCTACGTCCTGAGAAACGGAATAAAAAGCAAAAACAGATAAAAGTATGAGAGTTTAATGTGAGCTTGAAAAAGATTAAAAAACAACAACTCATCATTACCTTCTGAAATCGTGAAACTATATCACTAGCAATTGTACTGACAAGAGCAGTAATATCATCCATAAAACGCTCTGGAAAACGAGATTTCCTTGCTGCATTTAGTTTATCATTAAAGTATAAATGGTGCACCATGCTCTTCACCTGAAAAAAATAAATAAGCCATTAGTTTAATTTCTTACAGATGCAATTAATAGTTAGAGACTCTAAACCAGTGGTTCTCAACATTCTGGCCCTTTAAATATAGTTCCTCATGTTGTGACCCAACCATAAAATTATTTTCGTTGCTACTTCATAACTGTAATGTTGTCACTGTTATGAATCATAATGTAAATATCTGATATACAAGATGGTCTTAGGTGACCCCTGTGAAAGGGTCGTTCGGCAGCCAAAGGGGTCGCGACCCACAGGTTGAGAACCGCTGCAGAGTAGGGCTATTTTTTTCAATATACCATGTGATTTATTACATAGCTGAAAGACTTTTAGCTCCTCAAATATTTTGAGAAGTTCACTATAATATTTTGTATATTCTAAAGAAATATAAAAAAAATGCAATCCAATCACAGGATCATCTTCATAAAATTACCCTGGCTGTGAATAGGAAAAAAAGTGTGTGTATGCAAAGAAAAAAAAAAATAACACTCTTTGAAATTGTTTTAAATTAAATCTTCCCAAGACTCAATAATTTTGCCATTTCTTATCCCTGTGAGCTTTGAGAGATTAGAAACCTGGACTTCACTGTAGTGCCTCCGGTATCTAGCACCTAGTATCAAATGGTGGATGTACATTAAATATGAATGACTAAATATTTTACCTATATAAAATATTAGGTAAAAATTAACAAAGTGATTTAAGTTGTTAAAATGTTTTTGGGTATAGATTCTTATCCCCATGTGATAATGGTAAGAAATATGCAGGGAAATTGAAGGCGAAGTTCTACATTTAGTAAATAGCAGATTCAAGTCTAAACCTTTTGACTAGTTTATATTTAAGAAATGTGAACATACATTTACAACTATCAAAAAAATAAATCAAATTATAATTTTGAACTTATATTAAAAGTACATGAATTACAAATTTGGTGTTTATTTTCTAGGGAAAAAATGAGTTACCTATCATTTATGGATGGTCCCTTTTCACTTATTTGGTTAGTAAATCCCTAGAAGAAATGGCTTTCTATCCTCAATATAGGTAACATTCAATGCTGAGAATGACCCTATGATGTACTCTAGAAGCTCCTTTTGTTTCTTTTCTACCTTTCTGTTTTTGCTGTGATTTCCTTTGTTTCTTATTTATTTTTACATACTTCTTTTCCGGAAGAAAAAGTTTCAATGATTTCAGCTTTCTAGAGGCTGAAGAGAAAGACCCCTAGCGCCAGAATGTCTGTGTTTGAAACACAGTTCTGCTATCTACAAGCAGTGTATACTTAAAGTTACTTAATCTCTCTGTGCCTTGGTAATATTTAGCCCATGGAGAGAGTGCTACCACACTGTATACACCTGATAACACATATATACACAAAAGCAATAAACAATGACGTGTGTGCATAAATATTAAGTTACTGATTCCTTTGTTTTTAATATCATTTATTGAATGAAGCAAAAACGTTTTTTTTAATTGGCTTTAACTAGCATTTCCCTAAGAGCTTTCTAACAATAAAAGCAGTATCTATCTATGTTCGGTATGAAATCTAAAATATTGCTATTATACAGCAGCATATTCATAATAAGAATGTATCACAGGTGCTTTAAAAAAGTAGCTAGCTTCTGCAACCATCCCTAAAAAAAATAAAATGAACTTTATCATTCCAACTAAATTGTGCTGAGTGTTCACAATGTTTATTTAGGGATATAATATATGTAATTTTGCCTTGGAAGAACATGTAAAACTGTAAGACAACAGAAAAAGATTTCTAGTATGATGAGCTAACACAAAAGTGTTCACTAAGGAAAACAATATTTTTTTAAAAAAGTGTTTATTTTGCTCACCATTAACTCAAAAAAGAACCAGGCCTGTTGCAAAGCTGATTCCCGAACGCTGCCACTGCAAACAACCCACTGCAAAGCCAGCTCCTCATGAAAAAGCTATCCAGAAGTAAATCCAAAGTTATTATCAAAGTCAAGTCTGTTAATAACACAAACCAAATAATAATGCAACTGCAAATGAAGATATAATGAGAATAAGCAAAATAAGGCATGTGAACCATTCAATGATGCAGTGAGGACACCCATTAACGAAACGGCTATTTATACATGTAAGATAGTGGCATGTTGAATAGCTGGAAAAATTACATGTTATCTTGTAGCAAAATGTAATTTTTAAAAAACAGGTGGGAAATAGCCTCCTAAATTGTACCTGCAAACAGAAATTAGACCAAAAACTCAAAGTTACAAATAAAATCTTGTTTGTGCCTTACATACGTATTTCAACATATGCAAATACATTCGTGAACTTTGCTGGTACAATTTAGAAAATACCTTTAAAATTTTAAACTTTGACATAACACATTAATTTTCAAGTTTTCAGGTATTGAAAGTCGTTTTATAAAAATGACAGAAATGCCTGCCTTGCAATGGATATGCATACAAAGCATTTGCAAAGTAGTGTATATTAATAAGAAAAAAGACTAACAAAACTGTGCATAAGGGAAGCAAATCAACATATCTTACTAAGAGTGATAATTTTTCTAACTCATCTTCCATTTCCTGGAGATTTAAAACACAAAACAGAAGCAGTTACAGAAACAGAATTTAGTACATTTTTGGGCACTAAAATTGAATGATCAAATTTCAATGCACTAAAGTCCAAAAGCAGCCAGTCCCAAAGATACACATTAAAATAATGTAAAATAGCCTACACTGGAAAGGCAGGCCCCAAAAGGCATCAGACAAGCAGAGCTTGCTCAAATGTGTTTTAAAATGCAATGGAAATTCTGCAATATCTCATACTGATTAGGTAAATAAATCTCATATCTATTTAATTGCTGGAATTATTTTCCCCCTATATGGATTGTCTTCATATGAATCTACCTTTTTAGTTGGTAAGCGTCCCGTTAATGTTTGTAAGAAACTTGACGTCTCTGTGTGCGAAGACATACGATTACAACTTCGATCCATAGCCTATGGAGTGAAGATGAATGATGACGAGATAACATTAAAGTCTGCTGTGGAATGGCTTTGCAGCTCAAGGAATACACAGAATTTTTTAAATAGTGTTTTATTGTGGTTTCAGCAACCATCTATTTTATTGCTCATCTCATTTTTACCATTTTAAGTTGGTTTAATGCCTTAGGAAAATCAAAATGCTTCTAAAGTTTTTAGAAGATGAGTATTTTAATAATTATATAAATTCAGAGTGCTGCAAAGAATGAAACTTTTATTTGTGTGACCTATAAACATGCACATATCTAGTAAGAAAATGTAAAAACATACTTCTCAACTGGTCTCAGACAAAAAAAACCCACCAAAACTTTTATATTCAATAAAAAATGATTAAAAGTTTAGAATGATTTCTTTCACTTTTCACTATTATCAAAAATAGTATTCAGGCTTGCCATATACTACATGAAATACAAATCAATTCTACTATTAAAATGTAATTAAATTGTTTCTACAAGAACAAAAACATTTTCCTACAAAGTCAATAAACAGATGAGAAGTACATTTGAAGGTATCATGCAGTATTAGCTATCAAGCAATTAGATTTAAGTCATCAAAACCTAATTCAACTAAGTTATAATACATTTCATACTTTGCAACACAGCACAAACTGAAAAAGTTTTTTGCTTCTGGTATTTAATATTATAGGATGGGAAGCATATACTGTTCACATTTAATTTCTGCTTTATTACCAGTATTTTTAGTCAGTGATTATGAAAAAAATAACAAGATAGTAAATGCTAAATGGAAACGATACAATAGCTACACTTTAAACCAAAAGCAAATGGAAAACTGTCAGGTTTTTCCACATAAAATATTTTAAAATTCCTACTGAAGATATGCTACCCTTAAAGTAGAAACTGTTATCAAAGTCATCAATCGCATAAGCAACAGGAACTGATATAATGATAGAGTGTATAAGGAGGGAGGGAGAAGGAGACAGGAAATAGAAAAGCAGAACAATACTGGTGCAACTGGTGGTATTCATGCATAGTAGTTGGAGAATGTGCTAAGTAAACAAAAATACACACTTTTTAATAATTAAAAAAGCAAGCCACTGAAATCACAGTATATACTAAAAAGTAATGTTCTAAAGGGAAACATCAGCAGCCAATAAAGAAACCTCTAATATAAACACCACCTGTGTTGATTCTGCACTTGGACTGGGGTTGGATCCCCATGGGGCAGCTTTTGGACCACCAGTGTTAACCCAGGAATTGGAGCGATCTAAACCCTAAGCATATAATAGAAAGCAGTTGGAAAGGAAAGAAATATTACATGTGGCATGCTATAAATTATTCTTAAAGAAATCCAGAATTTCCAATGCAAACATTTTTAAAATTAGTACTGTTAAAGCAACCAAAAATTTTAGGCACCTATAGAGTATTATTAGTTCACCAAAGTTATCTTATTACATACATTTTAAAGAATCACCAAGAACATGAACTATACCATTTAAAGGTGATTTCTCTTTTTGTAAAGGCGTTGGTACACCTTGAAGTACCAACAACTAAAGTTCCCACAGCACACCTCCCCGCCTCTCAATTTTCTTTAAAGATGGTATGAGTTAGCAACAGTTAATTTACTCCGAATATAACTAGGGAATCAAAGGAAAAAATGGGGAAAAACATTTCATTCTTTTCTAAAAGAATTTAATTTCATTCCATATGTCATCACTGAAAACTTTTGTGCAGTAATACTCCATAATTCTGACTGTTAGGAGAAATTAAGTAAAAATTTAAGAAAAAAATGCCTAATATTTGTTCCTTTCTAAAAATGATGGTAAATTTGGGGTTGTGCTCAGTTTTATTGTGCTTATTGTAATTAAATCTAATGGGCTACTATACGTATTATGAGAAAAACATTCTGGAGCTATTTATAGTAACTATATCTTCATCATTACTACCACTAATTTAAAGTTAATTTAATATGCTACTAATGTGTATGACCAGAAGTGAATTATGTCTATCTGTCTCTAAAAGAGGTCACTATGATCCTAGGTGAAGGAAACGGGCTTTAGTTCAATTTCTTAAACCTGACTGAACAGCCCAGTCGGCCAGCAGCTCAGTAGTTGAGCATCGACCTACGAACCAGGAGGTCACCAGGAGGTCACCAGGAGGTCACCAGGAGGTCACCAGGAGGTCACCAGGAGGTCACAGTTTGATTCCAGGTCAGGGCATGTGCCTGGGTTGGGGGCTCCATCCCCAGTGTGGAGTGTGCTGGAGGCAGCCGATCAATGATTCTCTCTTGTCATTGATGTTTCTCTCTCTCTCTCCCTCTCCCTTCCTCTCTCAAATCAATAAAAATAAATATATTTTAAAAAAATAACCTGACTGATCATTAAAATTAATTGGGAAGGTTTATAAAATTCAGATTCTGGGCCCTACTCCCAAAAATCCTGATCCAGCAATATGGGCCTGGGAATCTGCTAATAGAACTGGAACAAATTATACAAATTTTTAGAGGATTGTTGGAGTAAGATTTATAAAGACAAACCAAAAGAAACTGACTACAAAAATCAGGACATGAGTATGGACGCAAACCAGAAAACATCAAAGGAAGAATAGGTAAAAGAAAAGAAAGAGTAGTCACAATGTTAAGCAATTCTGTATAAACAGTATCACCTAGGGAAATGGATAGTTCATCTATAGCACTGTATTAAGTATTCGGTAGTAATAGATGGCAATCGGCAAGTAGATGCAATGATAAAAGTTTACCAAAGTTTTCTTCTGATGGCTTCAATTTTCGCAATGAAGTAGAAGATAAAGTCAGAAGGAGGATTGGTGAGGAGGTTTTATGAGGCTTAAAGTAATAAAAAAATGGCATGATACCTTTTCTGGGAGAATGGGAGGGTAAATGAAATACAGAAATATATATAACTGCTTGATAACATTAGGGCTCTCTGAGGTTTATGGTCTTTAATTTCAAATGAGACCAGTCATCATGGTATTTCTCAAGTCTTGTTCAGTGGCACAAGTGGTGACATGGCAAAGGCAGTCAACTGGGTTGAACTATGGTTTATGATTTGGTTAAGCAAGTAAAATGAAGTGGAGGAGGATAAGAGAATTGAGGTTTGATTATAATGGGTATAATTATGATTATGATATTTTAGCTGGCTAAATTGGAAGAAATAACATTAGGGGGTAAGACACAGTATAAAGGTCACTGAATCAAGTAATTGGACATTGTAGAGAAATAAAGAAATTGTTAGAATTGAGATACTAAAGAGAGAACTAGCAACTAATGGTTAAAGAACAAAATGCATGAAATTGAGATTATGAGGATTAAAGTTATTGGTAATGAGAATATCTAGGTTATGACCATGGCTGAGGCAAAGTGAAAGACAAAATCATTAAAGAAGAGTTACTTAAATGTCTAGGCCCGTGGGCGGCAAACCGCGGCTTGCAAGCCACATGCGGCTCTTTGGCAACTTGAGTGTGGCTCTTCCACAAAATACCACATGTGGGTGCGCACGTACAGTGCAATTGAAACTTCATGGCCCATGCGCAGAAGTTGGTATTTTGTGGAAGAGCCGGTATTTTGTGGAAAAGCCACACTCAAGGCGCCGAAGAGCCACACTCAAGGCGCCAAAGAGCTGCATGTGGCTCGCGAGCCACGGTTTGCCGAGCCGCAGTTTGCCGACCACTGGTCTAGGCCAATAAAATCAGACTAAATGAAAAGCAGCTACAAATAAACTTCAAGCTTCCTTACAATTTTTCAATAAAATAAAATTATATATTATTATAAGGGATTATGACTAAAGGATAGTCCAAAATAAAGGTAGCTAGCAAAAATTTTGCAACAAAGAGAAAACATAGAAAGCATTTAAATAAAAATGCATACAAGGCCGTGTTGTCATAAAAAAATTCTCATTTTATGATGGCTTGCTCAAAAGTTGATGTTTATCATTTTAATATCATCAAAAGTAAGTTTATGTCATCATGTCCATTTTATAAACTACTTGAACAAAGGCAACTAATCACTCCAATATATGTAAATCTTGTTCTAAATCTTGGATGTTGTAAGTTATCAAATACATCATATAAAAGAAAACTCTAGAATAATGCTAAATGAGGCATAATGCAAATCTTACAGAAACTGAGACATTTTAAAAGTATAGCCTTAAAGAAAATGGTTTCGAAAGATTAATAGAATTTCTTATAATTCACAAATCAGATTCATTCTACTAAAGAATTGTATTTTATAAATATGTAAATAATGCTAAGTACTCTCTCTATTACAAGGAGATATAATAAAAAAATAAAGACAAGGATAAAGAACTTGAGTATTTTTCCTAAACATGGAAATGTATGTGAGGTAAGGCTACAAAATGTATTTCTGATCTGTGAGAAATTACTTAAAAATTGTTTAAAAGTTATTTTATGCCCTAGCCGGTTTGGCTGAATGGATAGAGCGTTGGCCTGTGGACTCACGGGTCCCAGGTTTGATTCTGGTCAATAGCACATGCCCAGGTTGCAGGCTCGATACCTAGTAAGGGGCATGCAGGGGGCAGCCAATCAATGATTCTCACTTATCATTGCTATTTTTATCTCTCTCTCTCCTGCTCCCTTCCTCTCGGATATCAATAAAAATATATTTTTTTAAAAAGTTATTTTACAATGAACAATGCTTCTGAAAATGTAACATTTCTGTAACTATATGAATAGATATAAGTAATTCTGATTTTTTTATCATGTTCAAGTATTTCACCTAACAAACAAACCCAAATCTTAAAAAAATATATTCTATTGTAGTTCAGACTGTTAAATACAAACCCTAGAACATGTTTAGTAATTCTTCCTCATATCCTTATTACCAAACTGAAACGCCAAAGAAAAGTTGGCTATGATTCCATAACCATAATATCTTCCTCTTTTCCAATAGGAAATGTATTTACATTTGCAATGGTTTGGTCAAAACACAACATGACGTGATTTCTTGGCCTTACTGTTCTTTTGTCCAGCTTGCTTAAACTCTGAAATATTTTTGTACTTTAAATATAAAAAGGGAATTAACTATTTGTTCCTTAAGTATATTTCTTTAGGTAATAAAGATTATAAATAAATAATATAGCTAGATCTTAGATTAGCTGGCATCTCCCTTATTATCTGATGTAATCATTAACCATCATTAAATAAATCATATAATTCTAATCCTGGTGCATCTTACATAGAGTTTTTCATAAGAAATGTAGCTCAATTACCAATCTAGATTTTTTTTGGAGAAGGACTTACATTTTGTATCACTGATGATATAGCCCTACTACCCAGCAGTCACATAGATCTGTTTTGATTCTATATAAAAATCATTTTTCACATGATGAAAGACAGATAAAAGTGAGTAATATATAACTAGTCATCCTGGACAAATTTTGGAATTTGGCAGATTTTTTTTTAGCAGAATGCACAAACCAGTTTGCAATAGCAAGCATATTTAATAGAAACATGAAACAGTTAGTGTTTACTGACAAAATGGAAATGTACAATTTCTTGCTTATTAACTCAAATACACTTAAAAATTCAAAATAAATTAAAACATTTGGACATTTCTCATTTGTTCATGAACTGAAAATCCAATTTATAGGCGGTTATCTTCAAGTTTACCTTACTGCCGATGATTGACCGTACTTCATCATCTGGTGACGTGGGAGTCCCAGGTATATCTGGGTTACTATTACTAAGGCTCCGAGAACGATTTAAATTCAGGCTTGCAGGTCTCACAGCAGATCTAGCCATTGTGGCATAATGCACTGATCCTCCTAAACCCCCAGGACCTAGAGTTGAATATAAAACAGCACATAATTATACAAAGGAAATTAGTCAAGAAAGGACATGAACTTAATCTCTGTCACTTTACAGAATTTCACTAAGACCATGAATTGCTTTTGTTTCTGAATGAAAACTACTATAAATAAGAAAGAAAAAGACTAAAGACTTAATAATAAATACACAAAGATATTCTTATTTCACAGCAGTTGGCAATACTGTATGAATTATAAAAACAATTCTCTTCAATGTTTCTATGATTATAGAATACATGTACAATAGAAAACAGTCACATACATTACCTAGATACTAGGTGTACTGGTTAATAATGCGGATTTTTTTCACTAGATGAAGTTACACATACGTTCATATATATGCGATTTGATATGTATGCTATTTTCTACTATTGACAGCAAGCTTCAAAACTTCATATGTCAAATTTTCTGAAGGTGTTAACATCATAAATATTTTTACGCTTAAAAATGTCAAATTTTGTGCCAAAAAAAGAGCATTTGTAGGAAGTTTTAATTCATTATTTTGAAGAAAACGTTATCGTATACTTCGGGAAGCTTATGGTGAACATGCTCCATCTCAAGATACTTGTGAACGCTGGTTTGAATGCTTTAAAAGTGATGATTTCAATGTGAAAGACAAAGAGCATCCAGGTCAACCAAAAAAGTTAGAAGACCAACAATTACAAGCATTATTGGATGAAGATACGTGTCAAACTCAAAAACAACTTGCAGAAAGATTAAACGTTGCTTGGCAAACAATTTCCGATCATTTACAAGCAATGGAAAAGATTTTAAAGGAAGGAAAATGGGTGCCACATCAACTGAATGAAAGACAAATGGAAAACCAAAAAGTCATCAGTAAAATGTTGCTTCAACGGCACAAAAGAAAGTCTTTTTTCCATCGAATTGTGACTGGCGATGAAAAGTGTATTTATTTTGAGAATCCCAAATGCACAAAATCATGGGTTGATCCAGGTCAACCATCAATATCGACTGCAGGGCCAAATCGCTTCGGAAAGAAGACAATGCTCTCTGTTTGGTGGGATTGGGAAGGTGTGGTGTATTATGAGCTTCTAAAACAGCCGTGGGCAAACTACGGCCCACGGGCAGGATCCGGCCCGTTTGAAATGAATAAAACTAAAAAAAAAAAAGACCGTACCCTTTTATGTAATGATGTTTACTTTGAATTTATATTAGTTCACACAAACACTCCATCCATGCTTTTGTTCCGGCCCTCCAGTCTAGTTTAAGAACCCATTGTGGCCCTCGAGCCAAAAAGTTTGCCCACCCCTGTTCTAAAACCAGGTGAAACCGTTAATACTGATCGCTACCGACAACAAATAATCAATTTGAACCACGCTTTGAACGTGAAATGACCAGAATGGGCCAGAAGACACGGCTAAGTAATTTTGCTTCATGATGATGCACCATCACACACTTCAAAACCAGTTAAAGACACATTAAAAGATCTTGCCTGGGAAGTATTAACCCACCTGCCATATTCACCAGACCTCGCTCCTTCAGATTACCACTTGTTTTGATCAATGGCACACGCACTTTCTGAGCAGCACTTCAAAATGTACAAAGAAGTGGAAAATTGGGTCTCTGAATGGTTTGCCGCAAAACAAGAAAAGTTCTATTGGGATGGTATCCACAAATTACCCGAAAGATGGGGGAAATGTGTAGCTAGCAATGGACATTACTTTGAATAAAGCACTTTTGATGTTTCTCTTGAAATTATCATGTTTTCTTTGATTACAAAATCCGCATTAGTAACCTGTACACCTAGTACACACAATATAAGTATATCTAACACCCAAAATGCTTCAGCTTGTGTCTCTTCTTTTTCCTCTATCCCTCCTTGTTTTGACCCTTGATACAGTCAATAGAGGGACAGTCAATTTACTGTCAACATCTCTTGAAAGAGATTATGCTTTACTTCTCTATCTTCATCAATGAAAATCTGAACTATAACAAAATGGCACCTTTGTGCCATATACATGTAAAAAAATCTAAAGAAAGCTTTTCTAAAAGCCCACCTTATATAAAAAAAGCAATGGAAACCTTTTCATCTAAAATCAAGCCTGACACCATTATTCAACCACGTTCTATGAATATAAATATACCCAGTGATTGTATCCATAATTTACCTCCATTTTTCTTATTTGAAGAAATATTTCTGAATGTCATGTTTGCAAATGACAAATACCTGTCAACTAATTATAAGTCTTTCACATCAGCATATAAAAAGTTTTGCATAATCTGTGGTATTCTAACAGTGTACTGAATGAAAGAGTAAATGGAGGAGTATTATAAGTAGTCCACAATCACCTCCACATTCAGGGCCGCAAATACTATAATTTTAAAAACCAAGAGAAGAAATTATGAAACATATATAGGTTAATTACTACTATTTTTGCAATTAAGAAAAACAATGAGCTAAAACTCATATACTGTTATGCTTAGTTTTCATAATGAATGCCATAATTAATTTTCACCATTATTAATGTTAACCTTGTCAATTGTTGGAAAGGGCACTTACCATTATCACGAGTGATGAATGATGATTCACACAGACAAATATATGAGCAACTTGAAAGATATGCATGATATATTCATTAACTAACTGAACATCTAATGAGTTATTCAAACTAAGATACACCCACCACCTCCAACACCACTATCATAAAAAACAAATAGCTACTTTGGGCTCTAGTATTCTGAAAGCTATATTATCCTATCCTATCTAATAAAGAGGGAATATGCTAATTGACCCTCACGCCATTGCAAAGATGGCGGCACCCACAGCCAATAAGGAGGGAACATGCTAATTGACTGTCCCGCCCTCAAAGATGGCGGTGCCCACAGCCACAAGATGGCCGGCAGGGGAGGGCAGTTAGGCGTGACCGGGCCGGCAAGGGAGAGCAGTTTGGGGGGACTGGGACAGCAGGGGAGGGCATCTGAAGGCGACCGGGCCGGCAGGGGAGGGCAGTTGGGGGCGACCGGGCTGGCAGGGGAGGGCAGTTGGGGGGGACTGGGCCGGCAGGGGAGGGCAGTTGGGGGCAACCAGGCCAGCAGGGAAGGGCTGTTGGGGTGACCGGGCCAGCAGCGGAGGGCAGTTGGGAGAGATCAGGCCGGCAGGGAGCAGTTAAGTGTCAATTGGGCTGGTAGGGGAGTGGTTGGGAGGTAATCGGGCTGGCAGGCAGAAGCGGTTAGGGGCAATCAGGCAGGCAAGCAGGCAGGCAAGCAGGCGAGCGGTTGGGAGCCAGCAGTCCCAGATTGGAGAGGGTGCAGGCTGCGCTGAGGGATAACCCCCTCCCCAGTGCACAAATTTCATGCGCCAGGCCTCTAGTTTTATTAATAAAGGAGAAATCAGAACTTTTCTAGAAAATAATCTTTTATATTATATAGGTTTCAAACAGTTATCAGGGTTATTTCTTCTTTAAAGTCCAATAGGACTCCAATGACAAATACAACATTCTCTTAATCTTAACAGGAAATACAATGCTTCCAGAGACAAGAAGTTATTTGCAGGGTTCATTTCCAAGAATTAATTCAACCAAGATCTAATTAAAGGAAGCTATGTAAATAATGGTGCTTTAAAATGTAACATTTTTTTTACCTCCAGCACTTAATATAGTCCATGCCACTTAGTAGGCATTCAATAAATGTTTGCTGTTCATAGTAAAAAGAATAAAATACCTGGTGATGGTGAATTAGGGGAAGTATTTGGTAAGCGAAAAACATAATAGATATATGATGCAAGAAGACTGTTCCTGCCATGCTGGTCATGATTTCCTTCCAGATTTTTGTGAAGCCGATTTATAATTGATGACATCGCTTCAAAAGATGCTTGACCTAGATTAACTTTTAAGAAGGAGGAAAATATTCTTGCATTAACTTTTTTAGACTATAACTTCCAAAAAGATCAAGGTTTTGTCCTCTCTACATGCATTAAATATAGTGATTATACATAATAATTGTATAAAGATATTGATTTTTAAAATTTATTTTTCAATTACAGTTGACATACAATAACATATTAGTTTTAGGTACACAACACAGTGATTAAACAATTTGATGTTAATGTTAAAGATTATCTTGTATTAGATAAATCAAAATTACTTTTCTAAACAAAGTGAAAAAAAACTAATTTAACATGAATATTGTATGGGTTTGTTTAGTAAAAAACAAAAGATCATCCCACAGATACCTAAATTTTGTAAACAATACAAAGCACATAGGAAAAAAAATCTATCTTGGAGAAGTAAATTCTCATTTTATTCATTTATTTTATTATTTCATTATTTTTATTTTTAATTTATCTTTATTGCTGAAAGTATTACAGATGTCCATTTGGTTTTTTTTTTCCCCACTGACCCCCTCCACTTTGCACCTGCCCCTCCCAAGCCTTCACCACACTAACCTATATAGCACACAATGAGCATGTGACTTTTGTTTTAAAAAAATAAAAATATTAACAATGAAAGTAGATTATTAAAAATATCTTAAGATAGTAAGAAAAGACTCTTCAATAAATGGTGTTGGGAAAATTGGACAGATACATGCAAAAAAAATGGAACTAGACCACCAACTTACACCATACACAAAAATAAACTCAAAATGGATAAAGGACTTAAATGTAAGACGGGAAACCATAAAAATACTAGAGGAATCCAAAGGCAACAAAATCTCAGACATATGCCGAAGCAATTTCTTCACCAATACAGCTCTTAGAGCATTGGAAACTAAAGAGAAAATAAACAAATGGGACTACATCAAAATAAAAAGCTTCTGCACAGCAAAAGAAACCATCAACAAAACAACAAGAAAGCCCACTGCATGGGAGAACATATTTGCCAATGTTATCACCGATAAGGGTTTAATCTCCAACATTTATAGGGAACTCATAAAACTTAACAAAAGGAAGATAAACAATCCAATCAAAAAATGGGCAAAGGACCTAAATAGACACTTTTCAAAAGAGGACATTCAGAAAGCCAACAGACATATGAAAACATGCTCAAAGTCACTAATCATCTGAGAGATGCAAATCAAAACAACAATGAGGTATCATCTCACACCTGTCAGAATGGCTATCATCAACAAATCCACAAACGACAAGTGCTGGAGAGGATGTGGAGAAAAGGGAACACTCATGCACTGCTGGTGGGAATGCAGACTGGTACAGCCACTATGGAAGACAGTATGGAATTTCCTCAAAAAGTTAAAAATGGAACTCCCATTTGACCCAGTGATCCCACTTCTAGGAATATATCCCAAGAAAACAGAAACACCAATCAGAAAGGATATATGCACCCCTATGTTCATAGCAGCACAATTTACCATAGCGAAGATCTGGAAACAGCCTAAGTGCCCATCAGCAGATGAATGGATTAGAAAACTGGTACATCTACACAATGGAATACTATGCTGCTGTAAAAAAGAAGGAACTCTTGCCTTTTGCAACAGCATGGATGGAACTGGAGAGCATTATGCTAAATGAAATAAGCCAATCAGAGAAAGATAAATACCACATGATCTCACTCATTTGTGGATTATAGAGAACAACATAGACTGATGAACAGGGACAGATCCAAAGACAGAGAAACAGTGATCAGACTATCAATCCCCAGAAGGAAAGTAGGGGAGGGAGGGAGGAAGGGGAAGAGATCAACCAAAGGACTTGTATGCACGCATATAAGCCAAACCAATGGACATGGACAACAGGGGGATTAGAGCATGAGTGGGGGGTGTGGGGGGAGCGGAGAATAGGGGTTAATGGGGGGGATGAGGACACATTTGTAATACCTTAACTAATAAAGAATTTAAAAAAAATACTTGGTGAGTAAATTAATTTGTTTCCATAATTTGAGTAGAAGTCTGTATGGCACATTTTATAAAAAACAAAAGTAAGTTATCATTTTTTGGCATTTGAGACAAGTAAATAACAACCCTCACCGCCCCCCCCCCCCCCCCCCAATCAAATGCATCCTTATAAATAACAAACAGGAATCATGGTTCTATTTTGCAAAAGTTAAAAATACCAAATTATAAATTCTATGATTCCCCAAACAAAAGTAAATTACCTATTTGGCCAGCAATGACTGGAGGTCTAACAACTAAAAGTATCAGTTTATCAAGCAGAAGATGAAGAAATCGGACCACTGGTTCCAACTGAGATGAATTCAATGCTGAAATACTGCTCTTCAATTCATTTTCTAAGTTATTTTCCATGATTCGCATATCTCCAATTCGAACAGGGAACATGTGTTCATCCAGAGCATTGACCAGAGCAAAAAACTTGTCAAGATAAGGATCCTAAAACAAAGAATGAACAAAAGCACGAAGCAAGTATAGCTCTATAAATTCTCCAAACTATAAAACACCAATAAAACATCTCATATTAACTGATAATACAAAAAAGTACATACCAGTATATATAAACATTGTTTCCAATTAAACACTAAATCTATAGGGTGGGGCATATTATTAAGTAGGTCTATAGTTGTTAATATAAAAAATAATAATAGCCCGGCCAGTTGAACGTCGACCTATGAACCAGGAGGTCACAGGTGGATTCCCCATCAGGGCACATGCCCAGGTTGCTGGCTTTATCCCCAGTAGGGGGTGTGCAGGAAGCAGCCGATCAATGATTCTCTCTCATTATTGATGTTTCTATCTCTCTCCCTCTCCCTCCCTTTCTGAAATAAAAAATATATTTTAAAAAATAATAAATAATAATACAAGAATAAACTGTGTTTTGTATATTTACAAACGTATACCTACTTTTGCCCCACTCTGTATTTTCACTTACTATTGTAAAGTAGCCACTTCAAATACTACTAATTAAGAAATATATTGATACTAATTCAGGTTATGTTCCCCAGTGAGTCTGTCTTATTGTTTTAGAGCTCAATTATAGGGATAGATGTGTTAGTAAATTATCTTTGTGCCCATTACTAATTTATTGCTCTCAGCTCCATCTATACCCACTATCTATTTATTATCTCCAATCCTGAATAGCAAACGAATTACAACTGCCTATAGGACATTGTCATCTGAATTGCAGTCATGTCAAACTCAACAAGCTAAAAAATAAACTCATTATAGCTCCAAACTGCTCCCCCTTAATGTGCTCCCAAATTTACTTCTCTCATGTTTCCTATATTTAGGTCAGAAATCACTATCTACCTGGACTCTAAACTCTAAAGCATTCAAGTTCCTTCATAATCTGTTACCATCCTGGTCTTCCATCTTCACCTATCACAATTTCTCATACACTTTACATTGTTTGCCCATCCTTAAACAGATTACTGTCTCTGCACTTTTTATCTTCTGAGTTGTCTACCTTCTCTCTGTATGGTAAATGCCTACTTATCAGAGAAACACCTCAGTTCCCAGCAAAACAGACAACTCCTCTGTACTTGATTTAGTTCATATGTTTAACATAGTACTAATTTTATTGTATTGTAATTATTTTTACATTTCCCCTATTTTAAGGTCCTTAAAGGAAAGTCTCTTTCCCTGACAGGTAACAACATCCCTGACCTCATGAAGTTTACAGTCTAATGGGAAAAAGAACCAATAAACAAAAGCATATTATGTATGTATACATATGTACACACAAACACACATGGACACACAGAAAGTGTGAGAGGAAGCAAAAGTGCCTGAGTGCATGAGAGCAAAAGGCAGTAGTAAGAGCAAGGTAAGACGACACAGAATAATGGGGCTGCTGTTTAAGAGTCACCAGAAAAGTCCTCTCTGACGTAAGCAGAAACCTTAATGAAGAGAGGTCAAATGAATGTCAGGAGGAAAAGCATTCCAGCTAGAGAAATAGTAAATGTAAAGGCTTTAAGGAGAACTTGGCATATTCAAGAAATATAGTAAAGAATATGGAGTAAATGATCCCTAAGTACGCTTTCCATTATAATATCTGAGTCTATGAGAAATAAAATATGTTGGATGATGCTTTTTGAACTTTAAAGTACTGCTATGTACCAGAAACCTAGGGACAAAAATTACTTAATTGTTCAAAATGAAGTCAATAATATTTTGAAAAGTAAAATATTTGCTTTGGTTGACATTAACATTTTGTTGATAAAAAGAAATTTCTAAATCTATACATTTTTAACTGACTTATATTCCTAAGTCTAACAGCAGGCAACAAAACTGATTTAAGTACTAGACAATATGTTCAATTCATTCAAGTGAAATTTGATCATAAAAATAACTAACACTCACTTGTGTATGGATAGATGAAACAGCAACAACTTCAACATTAAAAACACCTTTGTGGTTATCTACCCATTTCATACCAGGGAGAGGAACCTATAAAATATAAAATACAATAATCACAGATACTTAAGTTGATTATAAACTCTGAAAACAAATTTTAAAATTACAGTATCTTGATGAGAAAAAAATCTGCGAAATATATTTTTATGTACTGTAAATGAATGTAAAACTTATGCTTAATTCTTATTACAAAATCAATGTTTTCTAGATGAAGAGGCTCAAAGAGCCAAAAAGAGAAAATATACATTCAAAATTGCATCTTCCCAGAGACATATCCCTTTATATAATTCCAAATCTTCCTCTAGGAAAATAGTTCTATACATACCCTTACATAGGTGATATCACAGATATTTTACAACCTGTTTTTCACATATTACATTGTGAATCTCTTTTCATATCCACAATATCATCTTAATGGTTTATAATATTCTATTTTCTTTATTTTAAACACTCCTCTTATGTTTTAAGTGGGCTTTAAAATATTCATAAACCAAGAAATTCTGTTTTACGGATGAGAAAACTTTTTTTTTTTGCTAGAAATTAATTAAAATCTATACTAATAAAAGCCTAGGTGGTCCTCCCGCCCTCACGCTACGCCCTCACATCATCACAAAATGGCCGCCACAAGAAGGCCGGCAGGGGAGGGCAGTTGGGGGCGAGATCAAGCCAGCAGGGGAGGGCAGGTGGGGGCAACCAGGCCGGCAGGGGAGGGCAGTTGGGGGCCATCAGGCCGGCAGGGGAGCAGTCACGCGTCAATCAGGCTGGCAGGGGAGCAGTTAGGGGGTGATCAGGCTGGCAGGCAGAAGCAGTTAGGGGCAATCAGGCAGGCAGGCAGGTGAGCAGTTAGGAGCCAGCGGTCCCAGATTGTGAGAGAGATGTCCGACTGCCAGTTTAAAATATTTTAAAACCGGCAGTTGGACATCCCCGGAGGGTTCCCAGATTGGAGAGGGTGCAGGCCGGGTTGAGGGACACCCCCTCTGCCCCCGGTGCACGGAATTCATGCACCAGGCCTCTAGTGATATAATAAAATCTTATTTTTAAAAGAGAGTACATCTGTTCTTTCTATTCCTCCTGCTAAGTACTGCCAAAAAATAGAAGCATGGATAGAGGAATGCAGACAGGCAAGGAACCTCAGGAGGGGAGGAACTATAAGGCAGTGTTTTCTGGGTTTTATTTTTGCCTGATATATCCTGGACTAGGTGCTAAAGAAGCTGTCGAGCCAGAAACGTCAAAAGGAGCAGACATAAAAAAGCTCCAAGAAAAGTCTGCTCTCTTTAGTCAAAGCCAATAATTGCCCTACTTTGGCAAAAACAAATTGCAGTCCCATGGCACCTCCACAGGCTGAGTGGGGAGCCTGGGTCTCTATCCTCAGCTGGCTGTAAGGAGGCACACAACCCCACTTCTCCCCACACAGACTGGGCGGTATCAGAGAAGACAGAAGTGTGGGATCTGATCCCAGCCCAGTAGTAGCCCCACCAATTGTGGTGTCAGTGGAGGCCAAGAGAAAAGTAGTAACAAGGTGCCCCCCCCCCCCTTATAGCCAGGGAGGTGTTAGCACAGCCTAGTGGGAAGCCTGAAATACAGGCCCTCACCCCAACACATTGTTACATGAGGAATATGGACCTTTCCCTAGTAACAGCCCCTACCCCCACTGTTAAAACACAAGACATAAATAAGATCTAGAGTCATGATCTAAAATGTTCATCCATTCTAATAAAGAGGGAATATGCTAATTGACCCTCACACTGTCACAAAGATAGAGGCTCCCACAGCCACAAGAATGGTGGTGCCCAGTCCCCTCAGCCACGCAGGGGTGGCAGGCGCACACCTAGGGGCGGGCCCGGCCACTCTGCGCACCTGCCTCCAGAGACCCCCAGTCTCCTCAGCCCCCCAGCCTCCCAGGGCTGGGCCAAGGTGCAGGCAAGCCTTGGATGGTGGCTGCCCAGCCGCCCAGGGCCGCCCGAGGCTCAGGTAACCAGGCCGGCGGAGGCTTGCACTGCCAGCAGTGGCAGCAGCAGAGGTGTGATGGGGCGTCACCTTCCCCTGATCGCTGGGTTGCCTCCCGCCTCTGAGGGCTCCCGGACTGTGAGAGGGGGCAGGCCGGGCTGAGGGACCCCCCACTCCAGTGCATGAATTTTCAAGCACCGGGCCTCTAGTGTTATAATAAAAAATCATCCATCATACCAAGAACCTGGCAAATCTCAACTTAAATGCAAAAAAGTCAACCGATACCAATACTAAGATGATATCAATGTTGGACAGATGTGAGAATTTTAAAGCAGCCATCATTAAAAAAAAAAACTACAACAAGCAATGATAAATATCTGTGAAAATCATGACAAAATTATACACTCAGCAATAAATAAATAAATAAATAAATAAATAAATAAAAGGGTTTCTTTTCCATGGTTTCATATTTTTATGTGCAGAAAAGAAAATCAAATAAAGCATGGTTCTCAACCTTCTGACCCTCAAATACAGTTCCTCATGTTGTGACCCAATCATAAAATTACTTTCATTGCTACTTCATAACTGTAATGTTGCTACTATTATGAATCGTAATGTAAAATCTGATATGCAGGATGGTCTTAGGAGACCTCTGTGAAAGGGTCGTTCAACCGCCAAAGGGGTCGAGATCCACAGGTTGAGAACTGCTGAAATAAAGTTAATTTACTGTTAAATAATTCAACATGAATAGGTATACATGCAATGTCTCTATTGAGGCAAATAATATAGATGCAGAAATATTTCTGGAAAAAAGAAAAAGTGAATATAAATGTCTCAAAGCAAAAATCAGTACTGGTTCTATCAGCCCAAAATACTATTTTCAGTTACAAAAAAAAAAAAGGACACACAAATAAAGTGTGAACACATACTTCTTTAAAAATAGCGGTTCTAAAGCTTGAAGTAAGGCCCAGCAACACAAACATGATCTGGGCACTTGTTTGAAATGTAAATAATTAACACCCCTCCCAGATCTACGGCATCAGAAACTGGGGTGAGTGGGGGTGGAGGGAGTAAGGTTCAACAACTGGTGTTACAACAAACTCTCCAGGTGATTTTCATGCTTGCTAACATAATAACTGTTGTCTTAAAAAATTCTAACAAGCAGTGTGGTAAAAGGAATGGTGTAATAGTAGCAAATATTACTTTAATACTTTTTATGTGTTTGGCACCATTCTAAATGCTCTGCATGCCATTAAATCATACAATCATCAACACAACTCTTTATTATAAGCATTAATTATTCTCCTCAATTTACAGATGAGAAAATTCAGACACAGAGAGTGTAGTGCCTTAGATCAGACTGCTATCATAAAACACCATATGCTGGGTGCCTTAAACTACAGAAATTTATTTTCTCACAGTCTGAAGACCTCAAGTCCAAGATCAAGGCACCAACACGGTCAGTATCTGGTGAGAACCTCCTCCTAGCTTGCAGATGGCCACCATCTCACTGTGTCCTCAAGAGAGAGCAAGCTCTCTGGTGTCTCCTTATAACTAATTCTATCATGAGGCCCCACCCTCATGACCTCATGTAAACTCAATTCCTCTCAAAAGGCAAATCTCCAAATACTATCACATGTGGGGGTTAGGGCTTCAAAATATGAGCCGGGAGTGGGGACCACAATTCAGTCCATAACAGAGAAATTAAGACACTTGCCCAAGAACACACAACTGGAAGTGGTGGAGCCAAGAGTAAAACCCTGGTAATTACGACTCACTGCCTTTCAAAGTATATGAGGTTTAAAATAACAAAAATGCTCACAATCGCACAGCGCTTCAATAACTAACTTTGCTAAATTTGATGTATATTTTCCAAACTATTTCCCACACAATTACTGATGTATACTGACATACTAAGTTTGGTCGTCGCTATATTGTTTGTTTTTATGTTTGTTTTTAAAAAAAATATATTTAATTGATTTTTTTTACAGAGAGGAGGGGAGAGGAATAGAGAGTTAGAAATATCGATGAGAGAGAAACATCGATCAGCTGCCTCCTGCACACCCCCTACTGGGGATGTGTCTGCAACCAAGGTACATGCCCCAGACCAGAACCGAACCCGGGATCCTTCAGTCTGCAGGCCGAAGCTCCATTCACTGAGCCAAACCGGTTCGAGCTGTTTTTATGTTTTATTCTAAATATCCTATTGGGATATTATAATCTACATCATTCCTCTTACAATTATACCATTCATTGTATGGATGTACAAAAATTTAATTAAACATTAAACTCTTGGTCAATATCCAGGTAATTCCCATGTTTTATTTTATACTAATACCAATAATTTTGTAATTTTTTCTATTTAATTCAAACAACAAATATTTACTAAAGTCTCTACCTATTTTTCTAGGTTTTGGGGTTTTATGGTAAACATAAGATCTACTCTCAGGCAGCTGACAGGAATAGAGAAAAACAAGTAAGTAAATAATTTCAGATTGTGATAAATATTAAGTAAATAAAATTGGATTAATATGATAGAGTATATCAGCAATGTGGAGGAGGAAGGGGTCGAAAGTTCATGAAGTGAAGAGAGACCTTTCTGAGGAGGTGCTATTTTATATACAATTCAGAAAATGATAAGAATCCAGCAATGTGAAGAACAGGAAGAGAAGTAAGATGATTCAAAGACTTGGAGGCAGTAAAAATTTTGGAAGAAAGTCTAAGTACAAAGACAGGCTGCAGTTATGGTAAAAGACAATGCTGGAGAGGTGGTCACGCCCTCAGATTATTCAGAGATTTGAAGGTCATGGGAAAAAATTCTGGACTAAATTTTAAGGACAATAAAAGGCCAGAGGAATATTTTATTTTAATCAAAAGAAATACTAAATCTTGGTAATATAATGCTGAATGGAAAAAGAAAGTTCCAGACTGGCTGGCATGGCTCAGGGGTTGAGCGTTGACCTATGAACCAGGAGGTCACGGTTCAATTCCAGGTCAGGGCACATGACGGGATTGCAGGTTCATCTCCAGTGTAAAGTGTGCAGGAGGCACTAATCAATGATTCTCTCTCATCATTGATGTTTCTATCTCTCTCTCTCACTCTCTCCCCCTTCCTCTCTGAAATCAATAAAATATATTTAAAAACAGAAAGAAAAAGAAAAAGCAAGTCCCAGAGGATTACATACAAATAATAAATTTTTGTTAAATTCATAACATAAGCAAATTAAAAAATTTATTCTTTAGTCACACACAAAGTTGTTTTATGAGGCCGGTTTTCAAAATAATGTGAACATACTTAATGCCACAGACTGCACACTTTAAAATGGTAAATTTTATGTTACGTATATTTACCACAATTTTTAAAAAAGAAAGCTAGTTTTTTTGTTTTTTATATTTTATTGATTTTTTACAGAGAGGAGGGAGAGAGATAGAGAGTTAGAAACATCGATGAGAGAGAAACATCAATCAGCTGCCTCCTGCACACCTCCCACTGGGGATGTGCCCGCAACCCAGGTACATGCCCTTGACCGGAATCGAACCTGGGACCTTTCAGTCCGCAGGCCAACGCTCTATCCACTAAGCCAAACCGGTTTCGGCGAAAGCTAGTTTTTTATAGAGGGAAAAAGAGTATGGGATGGGGAGGAACAAATAAATGATGCAAGTTATTGTCAATGTTCTAGTTCTTGGATTGCATGGTGGATGCATCATTGTTTATTATATTATTAAATAAACTAACAATAAATTGAAAAATGTAAGTATCCATATATAGATTTAACCATTGTGAAGTTTAGAAATATGCTATATGTGGATATTTGCATACTTGTGCAAATATATCTGTAGAATAAATACTTAGAAGTATAATTAATGAGATAAAGGGTATGTATATTTTTTCATTGTGACATATATCAGGCAAAAACAATCAAACAAAACTATTTTAAGGTCCAAGTGACTATGATGAGTACTGAATACCATAATCCTACAGAGAAAAAAATCTATTGACAGACTGCTATGCTGGTCTCTACAACTGTCTTCACGAATTTTGTAAGTATGAATCTGCTTCCTAGAGCCCAATAAACACTGATCCTGAAAAGCTGATGACAATGAAGTGAGGTAAATTCACCAAAGTACCATCAGTCTGTTGAGGTACATTGGTGGCCAAGGTTTTTCTCTCACCCTAAGATTCCAAAAGTTATTTAACAAGAATAAATCTAATGTTAGGCATTTTATGCTTGAGGTATCTGTGGAATATCCCGGTAAAGAAAAATAACTGGCAAAATACGGATGAGCAGAGATGCAGATTTAGGATTCATCAACTAACAGTAGGTGTCAAGAACATCTTGATTTTTGTACAAGTTATACACTTTGGGAATACCGTTCACATGAACTGCAGCCAGTGGTCCTGCCTAGGAAGAGTACTTATAGGTTCAGTGAAAGGAACATGAAAACTTAAGGGGAGCCCTAACCGGTTTGGCTCAGTGGGTAGAGCGCCGGCCTGCGGACTGAAAGGTCCCAGGTTCGATTCCGGTCAAGGGCATGTACCTGGGTTGCGGGCACATCCCCAGTAGGAGGTGTACAGGAGGCAGCTGATCGATGTTTCTAACTCTCTATCCATCTCCCTTCCTCTCTGTAAAATATCAATAAAAAAAACCCAAAAACTTAAGGGGAAAATAGTTATCAAGAAGATGAGGCAAAGCAAAGCCACATAAAGGTTTACCTTCCTTTCTACCCAGTTTTAAAAAGAAAATGATTCACTGATCACTAGAAATGGCCAGTCAAATATCATAAAACAATAGTTCACTGGTTATAGATAGTTTACCAGTATCTAAGCATGCATATATGGCAAGCCTCATATTCTAAGGCCCAAAGAACTACTGAAGTTAGCACGTATCAGAAGGTCTCTGACCTTCAAACAAAGCTCAACCTCAGCCAGGAAAGTAAATGAAAAATTGCGTTAAGCAATGACCTATAAAAGTTCAATGTTGAAATACTTATCTTCACATATTTTAAATTAAGCACTAAAACCAGTAATATTTACTATTAATATTTACTATATAATATTTAAATAAAAGTGAAGAATATATACTGTTATTTTAATATAGTAATTAAAATATACAAAAGTGTAAGCATTTTTAATCAGGTGGTTTATCTCAGTATCAATCAGCCATACTATATGTCTATAGTCAAATCCAAATCATCACCATATTTTTTATATATGAGCATACACAACATAGCTAAAAGAAACCACCAACTTTGCTTTTAGAAAGCTGACCATGCACTTGCAAAACATGGAAAATCAAAAACATAACTTCCATAAAATCATATTTTCTTTCAAAATACTTCCTTTTGAAATACAATGCTACCCCTGGCAGAAGACTAACTTATTTACTGAAAAAATGTGTTCATGAAAAACTAAATGACAGATTAGGGAAGGAGGGGGAGAGTCGTATTTTTAATTTCTACTATCTTTATTCATTCATTTAACACGTTAATCGCTATGTCAGTCACAGGTGACTGACACTGTACTTTCCGTCCGGAAGACAAAACAGGCTGGGCGCTTAACAATAATCACAGACAACCTCTCTGAAGAGGTGGCATTGAAGTGGCTACCTGAATGAAATGGAGAAGCAGGCCTTATGATAAAGCATTGCCAACAGACGGAAGTGCAAAGGGCCTGGGATGAAATGCTCGTTTCATGTTTGAAGAACAGCTAAGGTGACTGTGCTACATGGCTAGAGCAGAGTGAGATAATAGTGAAAAATGAAGTCAAAGCAGTAGCATTATATTGTTTCTTCTTCTGTTTTAAGAAATAAAAACAATACTAATTTATTTGTGAATACTTTCTGAGTTCTATTCTGAAAAAAATTCCACCAGGACAACATTCACAATACATATTTCAGATTAATGTTTATATTGATGGTCAACACATTAAGTGGATTGGTAATCATCATGTAGTAGTTCTCTCAAAGGGCACTTTGGTTTTTGAACAGTGGCTACTGATTCTTGGGTGAGATTTTTCCAATGTTTTTGTTTCTTTCAAGTCACATATAATCATCAAAGCTGCTAATGTCTCTTAAGATAAAGCACTATATTTATAGCATATTTATAGCCACTTTATTTTCACATATATGATCAATGATCAGTAATTATAAAAAATTTCTTTAAAAAATAATTTAAATCTGTTCTCCCTCTAGCCTTGTAGTTAAATATTATCTACTAAAAGAAAGATTTATTTATTTAAAGAAATTTCTTGTTACAATATAAAAATTTTCCAAATGTATCTTTTCTTTGAGTTTATTTTCATGTATTATTATTTTAAAATGAATAAACTTACATTTTTAAAAATAGTATAAAAGCTTCTTAGTATTCTATAATTTTAATTATAAGAGGAAAATAATATTATTACTTCATTATCAACATACTTATAAACAGAATCACAAGGTCTTGTTTGAGAAAAACACCTTTGTAATGAAAACCCATTTCGTTCAATCTGGAGAATTTCAACGTGAGAGATACTGACCTCAGGAGACAGTACAGAATAAGCCTGTGGTGGTTTTTCCAGTGAGACCGGTAGGCAAAACTGCCCAGTCTTTAATCGTCCATTCTGAAGCATTGGTATCCACTTTTAAATAAAAAGGAAACAATATTCATTTAAACTGTTTTTAAAAGTAATTGCTTGGAAAATCTGTTTTAAGAACTGAATACAAGCCACATTTGTCTCACATCCACAAACACCAAAGGGATTTAATTATGTAATTATGAGCTTTCATAATTTCCCCAAAGTTTCCCTGATAATAATTTATTAAAAATGATCCGTGAGATATTATTAGTACTAACTATACAATTTTTAAATCTATACAAGGTCCTTATTAGCCAAAGGAAAATTGGTAGTAAAAAAAGGCCACAGAGTGTATCAATATTAAACTGGGGTAGCAGTGTCAATATAAGAAAAAAAAGATTTGATTAGATATGACTGTTGAAAAGAAAATTTTCAAGTATGAACATGAATTTATTTTCTTACATTTAGCAAAATTCATGTCACAAACTGCAAAAGACAAAAACATAAATCAAATGTTGACTTTTCTCTTTTGGGTGGAGGCATGAATTTCTAACAAAGTAGTAATAGCATATTATGATGTCCTTCATCTTAGGTTTGCTTTTGCAATTCAATCATAATGATTTTTCAAAAAGTACTTAAGGGCTTAATTGCCTTTAATTAAAGTAAAAATATATTTAATTGACAAAAGTCCTTTTTAATCATTTTACATTCAAACTATTCTTTTCTGAAGAACCCTTAAAATTATTATATTTATATTGTACAGATGGGTAAACATAATAATCAGGACCAACACCTAATGTTTAGATTGTTAGTCAATTAATTACATTAATGAGCATTTTATTGTTATAGTGATCCTTCCTAACCAATGTGGGGAATCAGATAAGAATTATTATACCAACTACGTATATCTTAAATATTGTACTAGTTTTAAGATCAAAGAGCTAATTATTTAATAAAAATATACTTACTGTATATCCAACAGGAGTTTCAAGAGGAGTATTTTGTTTTTGTTGACAACTAACATGATAAAAAGTAAAAAGCAAGTGATGATGGTCAGTTAAAGTAGCAGGGAGTTTAACCTTGATTTCTTCATGAAAATCAGGAGACCTTCATACAAAAACAACAAAACAGATCAATAGTCAGTAATTTGTTCAAAATAAAGAATTACTGCATTTGTATATTTGAGTAATTTTAAAATTAATTTCAGGATTCATGCTTAATTTTTCTTCTAGTCCAAATATCTTTCTTTATTCCAAAATAACTAACTAACTCCTACTTCCAGATGAGGGAACTGTCACTGTTTCTAAAATTTCTCCTCCCATTTTTATTAATAGGCTGAGTAATCCTATTATTTGAAAATTCATTAATAATTACCACCTTGATGCTGAGACCTTCATTAGATTGGAAACTATAAAAGAGGAGACTACGGTAAGGCTTTCTATTATTTCTAAAACAATTCTGATACACATCACATAAAAATAATATAGAATTTTGTAAGTGTATATTTTAAAACCATACCACAGAAAAACATTTTTCTGTTATAGGAGTACAGCTTCAAATTAAGACTAATTTGTATTACCCTTTTGTAAAAAAAAGAAAAAGGTAACTTTAGACAACTTAGTATCAAGTAGGGTTCTCTATGAAATGTCTTACATCAATTATCCCATTGCTAAAGAAATAAATGATGGCCGAAACCGGTTTGGCTCAGTGGATAGAGCGTCGGCCTGCGGACTGAAGGGTCCCGGGTTCGATTCCGGTCAAGGGCATGTACCTGGGTTGCGGGCACATCCCTGGTGGGGGATGTGCAAGAGGCAGCTGATCGATGTTTCTCTCTCATCGATATTTCTAACTCTCTATCTCTCTCCCTTCCTCTCTGTAAAAAATCAATAAAATATAAAAAAAAAAAAAAAAAAAAGAAATAAATGATGTTACCAAAACATTGACTAACAGCTCAAAGAAAAGAAAAAAAAATCAGGGAATACACACAAATTACATTTGTTCCACATTTTAGAAGTGTTTCCAGTCACTATAAAGAATACAACAAATATATTTGATCAAACCAATGGAATTTTTGTCTCAATATCCACTGAGAATTTTTACAGGAAAGCAGAGCTACTATTTATTATATAGACTTAAAAGGGATAGAATCTTAGCATCCCAATCTTCCAGGTTGAGTTAGTATCTCTCAGAGTTATCTTCAATGAAAATGCATCCAAACCATAGAGCTCCAACTACCTTTAAAGAGAAGGCTGTTCATCCAAAACCAAGTAGGGTTTTTTTCCTCTGATGCTTATAGGTCAAATATCCTTTTCAAATAAGCCTCAAAGTGCTAAGGGGTGTAGATTCAATCACAGAAATAGTAAGTGGAATGAGGCTTTTAATACCCACAAGAAAGACAGCCAATGCTAGCCATCTGAGAATTTGATGACTTTGGTTGAGTAAAAAGATGCTACACATCTTATTACTGATCTTACTAGTCATCACTGAATTAATGAGAAAGTTTAATTTACTAGCAATGTTACACTATACTGTCTTTTAAATTCTGCTAATGATAAGAACAAAAATAAAGACTTAGCCACAAACTGACATACGTTTAGAAATTACTACTTTTTTTATCAATATTTTTCCTTGTATGGAGTGTTTTAGTTAATGTCTTCCTTTAAATTGTATTATGTGAAGACTGTCACAGAAAATTAAACATCTTCCAATCAAGCAAGTGAATTGCCCACCTTTAGGTTAGGCATTGTATTACTTTTGTGGTGGGTTTAAAGATGAACATAAAAAATAATTACCCTCAAAAATATATAATTTAGTAGAAATACAAATAAAGTGGGGGTTGGCAAACTATTGCACACAGACCGAATCCAGTCATCTGCCTGGTTTTGTTTAAACTACAATCTAAGAATGTTTTTTTTATTTTTACACGGTTGAAAAAATCAAAAGTATACTGGTTCACTTTAAATATTATATGAAATTCAAATTTCAGTGCCCATAAATAAAATTTTATTGGAAGACAGTCATGCCCATTGATTTGCAACTTTACTTACTGGCTATGGCTGCTTTTGAACTACAACAGCAGAGCTGAGTAGTTGCAACAGAGACCACATGGCCCTTTGTGGAAAAAGTTTGCCAACTCCTGGGATAGAGCATATAAAGTTAAATGCTTCAAGAACAGAGTTCAACAGATTTCTTAAAATTTTAGGTCAAGGAATTATATTTAGGAAGAGATATATAATATGGGCCTTGAAGAATGAGTAAAAGCTCAGTAAGTAGAGGGAATCTGTATACTAGTATAATAGAAATAAAGATCCAAGAAAGGCCCAGAAATAGGACAGCACAGATTATGTTTGGTGATGAGATAGGAAGAAAATCATCAAGATGTAAAAGAAAGATACTTGAATATTAGAGAAATGAAGAAGGAAGGCAAGGATGTCTTAAAGTTTGAGTCAGACTAACTAGAAAACTGGTGGTACTACTAATAAAAAGAAACAGATAGGGTCAGGAAGAGGGCCAGGAGAAATTACATGGAAATTGGAAAAGCAGCAAGGAATCCAAATGAATATGCCCAATAGGCCACCAAAAATACATGTCTGTACCTCAGAAAGAGGTATTTTCGGTTTATGGCTGAAAATAAAAGTTGTGAGCAGTGCACATAAAGGGAAAAAATAGAAGCATTTTCATTGAGTGTAAGTCTGAGAAATACATAAAATTATTTAGGATGAGAATAGTAGGTTTAAGGACAAAACCTTAGTTTTTTGTATGGAATGTCTATACTTAAAAGAAAAGAAAAATAGAGAATAATTACTACAGAACACTTTCAAAGAGATAGAAGGAAATGAGAGAGGGCTGTAAAAAAATGTGAGAAACAATAAAGTTTTAAGGAGATCAGGGGAAAGCATGCTGTACAACAGCACTGGAGAAAGACTTGCTTTGTTTGTTTTTTAAGAATAGAAAACCTAGGCTTCTTTTTGACAGCAAGAGATGGAGCGAATGAAACAGGAGATTGATGATGCAAGAGAAGGGATAACTGATGAAGTCATATTCTGGAAGAAGCTGGATAAGACTGTTTGAGAGCAGATTCACATTGAGCAGGATGTGGGCCATTACTGCCTTTGAAACAGAACGAAGGCAGATCAGTGCAAAGATATTTGAGGTGAAGGGCAGAAAAGTTGATGGATCTTAAGTGGGATGGACTCAATCAACTTAATAAAATAGAAAAGCTAAGAGTAAAAGCAAATAGAAAAGAGGTAGCAGCTAGAGAAAGGGGAAGAAAAACTTAGAACAGCTACTGCATAATGAGAGAGAGGGTAAAAAAGTGATGACAAAAAAATTAACAAAAAGTTATCTTTTGGGGCCAAAAGAAGATAAAATAACCTATGATAGTACTGATTGGTACAATTTTGTGCTTTTTCTCCAACAGCATTCGATTAAAAAAGAAAAAACAAAAGCAGAAATTTAAGGTTATCTAAAGTTAATTTCTCAAAGAAGTAAAATGGAAAGGCACCAAGTTAAAGGATTATTGGATGTTGAAAATATCATCAATTTAATTGACTAGTTTCAAGCTTAGTAAAGAGTTAAGTGAAGCTGCAGAATGTTAGGGGAATATAATAGGGAAAAGACTGAAAAACCAGAAGCCACAAAGATAATCAATCATAGTATAATAAAAATGAAAGGATCAGAGAATTTGACAGAAAGGATGTTTTGTGTATAAAATCTTTTATTTGAGATGTATATAGAAAATATGGATCCACATATTGAAAATTATAACTGTGATGTCAGCTGTCTTGAATTTGCACATTCAGTGCAGCAAAGCATTTGGGAAACACACTAACGTGAGTGCTAACAATGCCACTGAGAAGTGAGTAACTTTGAAAGAAATATTTGAATTCAGTACCTGTTATGATATACTACGGCTGTATAGGCTTCCTTTGAAAATTCTGAACAGCTAGATTTACCAAAGATTACCTGTAACAAATAACAGCATGTTGAAACTTTGTTGTAATAAATGTTGGATGTTTCATATCTATGTAAGAATTTGTCTGATTTAATAACTATTTGAGAACAATGGGCAAAATCAGCCCAATGAAGAACAATGTGCCTACTGACGATCATTAATAAGTTCAATTGCTTAATTCTAAATTACTTTTCAACTATAGACCCATCTGACATTCAAACATTCAAAAAATTCCTATCCATTATATTTATATATATTGGGCAATGAGGTACATTTCTTTCTTTTTTTGAAAGAAGATAATTCATCCTAAGATCTGGATACAGCACATCATTTGGAATTTATATAAGAAATATGGTCCTAAAATGGTGGCATATATCTACTATACAAATTGGTGGCTTCACCACTAAGACAGCAGTCATTCTGAAAGTCAAATATTTATTATTTATAAATGATATTTAAAAATCCTATTTTAGGTATCCTTTGCTTCTAGTACTACCTGCAAGCTACTCTACAATGGAGGGGAGCTCCATTTTATATTCTTTTTAAAAATTTATCTTTATTGTTGAAAGTAATACAGATCCACTTTATGTTCTAACATGTATTTTAAAAATCCACCATATCAAAAAAATACAATACTACTTTTGAAGAAGGTTTAGCAGTAAAATAATACAGTCATATATCTGCCTCTTGAATTCTAACAGCAAGTGGTGGTTAATTAGGGCAGCTGATTAGAACGTTGGCTTAATGATGTCATTATCACAGTTATGATTCCAGTGGGAGACAGGAAGGCTTGCAATGTTATCTAGCCACAGATTAAACTCTTACGTCTGGCCAGCCATCTCTACATATGCATGAATAGGAATGCAGTCCTGTCAGCACACTTTCATCAACACAACTGGTAAAACAACTCAAATGTATTCCTATACAAAGGGACTAATTGGCACCATCCCAAAATAAAAAGAACATATTAACAGGTATTTTGTCTCTTTCTGCAGTATCTCAAGCAGGCCCTTTTATTTTAAGTGTATTTAAAGTGTAATAATTATGACTCTCCTAGAAAACTCTAATTTAATCAATTTGCTAAGAATATTTCACTATATTTTTATAAAAGGTTGTTCCAGCCCTGGCCAATGTGGCTCAAATGGTTGGAGTGTCTTCCTGTACACCAAAAGGTGGTGGGTTTGATTCCTGGTCTGGGCACATACCCAGGTTGCAGGTTCAATCTCCAATTGGGGGCATATGGCAGGCAACCGACTGATGTTTCTCTCTCTCTCTTCCTCTCTCTCTCTCAAATCAATAAAAACCTATTATCGGGTAAGGATTAAAAAACATTTTTTAAAGATTGTTCCAGTGCCAGAATTAGAGTTTATGGTTTTATAATACTGACATTATATGATCAAAAATTATCTTAGTCTTTATTTTTTTAAATAAGCAAACAAAATGTGTCTGTTTATATACTTTCAAACCAACCACTCACATAAACATAAAAAACATTATATTTTCATATGACTAATAATATACAAATAAAGGAATGTGGTACCTTTTTTTCCCCCATTGAGAAGCTATCATTTTTCACAGAATAACTCATTTATCTTCATAACATGAATGATATACAGTGGAATGTATTCCTTTTTTGATCATCAACATGTATGTTTAATCATTCATCAATATGAATGGAGCATCGATTATGTACCAAGCACTAAGATAGGCATCAAGATATAATCGTGCGTAAGACATGGTCCCTGCCCTCAAGGAGCTCACAGTCTAGTGGACATGATGAAGAAATCAACATATAATCATAAAGTTATAAGGCCCATAACAGAAGTAAGAAGATGCTTTGGTAGCACCAAAAGGGAGAGGGGTCTAACTGCAATGTGGCTGGATGCAGCTAGGGCTCTGTAGAGGCCGCCATACAGACGGTAAGACAAGGAAGAGTTTGTTAGGCAAACAATAAAACAGATTATTTTACATATATTGCATCTGTCATAAACTCAAATTTATATGGCAATTCACATAAAATACCAACACATCTATTTTTACAATCCAGTATCTTTTTATCAACTATGATAGCATGTTCATCTCTTCAGCAGAAATAAAGAGCTCGTAAAGAACATGAAATGCTAATTAGAATCTCAAAAATAAATTCTGCATATTCAACAAATATTTATTCAATATGTATTATATGCAAGGATCTGAAATAGCTGCCACACAATACAAAGATGAATAATTTGTGCTTGCTGCTATCAAGTTCTAAAAATGCTGATGAAATTGAGGCAATAGGGAAGAAGAAAATATACAGCTTTCCTAGTTGGTAGAAAATCAGAACTTGATTCAAACGTCTGATACAGAAGGCTAAAATAAAATTGTTAACAATGCACCTATTCTTAGCTCATTTGCATTCCACTAGAGTTGCCAGAAGTTGAACATCTACAGTGACAGCTGTGCCCCTATTCTATATGTTACTTAGAGTTGAGTAAAAAATCTTGCACTTATTAGTGTTCCAAAAATACTGTCATAATTTGGTCAGTTTCCCCAGTCTGGCTTCAATCTACTATTTCAACCTTCCACTGCTCTGGCTCACTGGCAATTCACCTCGGTTGAAGGATATTCTCCAACCTGAATTGCTTTCCTACCCCCACCATCTAGACCAGCCGTGGGCAAACTACGGCCCGTGGGCCGGATCCGGCCCGTTTGAAATGAATAAAACTAAAAAAAAAAAGACCGTACCCATTTATGTAATGATGTTTACTTTGAATTTATATTAGTTCACACAAACAGTCCATCCATGCTTTTGTTCTGGCCCTCCGGTCCAGTTTAAGAACCCATTGTGGCCTCGAGTCAAAAAGTTTGCCCACCCCTGATCTAGACCTATTGCCATTAACATTTCACCACCTTTAAGGCATTCTCTCCTACCAATGAGCACCTGTGCCTTTGAATCCCTATACCAATCCTATCTGATAAAGAGGGAATATGCAAATTGACCATCACGCCATCACAAAGATGGTGGCGCCCACAGCAAAGGCGGGGTTTCCGTAACACAAGATGGCTGCACCCACAGCAGAGGCCGAGTTCCCATAACGAGCCTTAGCAAGCAATCAGCAGGGACCTGAGGCTCTAAAAATTGACTCCACATGAATATCTTTGGGAGGAGGGTGGCTGCCCACCCTGCATAGGGTGTAATGTCCTGGGCTGGATGTGACACTCAATGCATTGGCTTTAGTTACTTACAGGTGGTTCCCGAGCCCAGGAGGGAGTCACTGGTTCAAAAGCCATGAGTAGGTGAAGGCGCTTCCCTTATTCTGGGCTGGGGCAGGGGACCTGAGGCTGTGCCCCCGCCCACTGGGGCTTCACAGGCGACTTCAGGCCGTGCCCCCCGCCCAGGCACCAGGCTGGGGAACCTCAGGCCATGCCCCCTGCCCCAGTGCCAGGCCAGGGGACCTCAGGCCATGCCCCCCGCCCAGCGGGGCTTGATGGGGGACCTCAGGCTGCACTCCCCACCCTGGCGCCGGGCCGGGGGACCTGAGGCTACATCCCCCACCCAGCGGTTCTTGACGGGGTATCTCATACTGTGCCCCCCCGCCTGGCGGGGCTTTATGGGGGATCTCAAGCTGTGTCCCCCACAAGGCAGGGCTTGATGGGAGACTTCAGGCCGCACCCCCTGCCTGGCAGGGCTTGATGTGGGACCTCAGGCCACACCCTCGCCATGGCACTAGGTCAGGGACCTCAGGCCATGCCCCCCACCCTGGTGCCGGGCCGGGGGACCTTAGGCCACGCCCCCTTCCCGGTGGGGATTGATGTGGGACCTCAGGGCACGCCCCCCGCCCCGGTGCTGGGCCGGGGGACCTGAGGCTGTGACCCCCACCCTGCGGGGCCTGACGGGGGCCCTGAGGCTGCACCCTCCACCTGGCGGAGCTTGACAGGGGACCTGAGGCTGTGCCCCCTGCCTGGTGGGGCTTGACAAGGGCGGGGCCGGCCGGGTCTGGATCTTGCCCAATGGGGGTGGGGCTGGCTGGGTCTGAGTCTTGCGCAATTTTGAGGTGCCGCAGGTAGGTGGGGACTTGACTCTGGGTCCCATGGTGCGCCCCAGACTCTGATAGGAGGAAGATTTTCATATACATTTTACTAATTTTCTTTCATCTCTGACACTTCTATTATAGAGAAAGGACAAATAGCAATATTAAAATATTTCCTCTAATTAATCCCCTTTTAATGTGCACAAATTTCATGCACCAGGCCACTAGTCTATAATTAGCACAGACCTTGGTTCTCAAAACTGGCTACAAAATGTAATCCCTAGGGAAGATTTTAAACTACTGATACCTGCCTGGTTCCCACATGCAGAGATTCTAATCTAATTGGAATTAGATTCAGTCTGGGCACTGATGTTTTTTAAAGCTCCCCAAGTGGGTATAATATGCAGCCAAGGTTGAGATCTATAGCCAGAATTTCTCAAAAAACGATGGAAGAACCATCATATTAAAATCAGCTGGAGAACATTTTTAAACTATACCACCCATTACTGTCCACCTCCGCTGTCTGGCCTTTCATTCTAAAGGAGGAGAATAATCCGGATGCCAAGATAGAGGAAAGGTATCTGTGCTTTGTTAGAGTAGCCGAAGTAATTATGATCTGACCTTCTTTTGAAAGTAACTATTTTAGAATTTTATGTATTTGTCTTATATCCTCCAGATTATAAGTCTTTATTCATCTTTGTATTTCTGGGAGTGCCTTGCATACGCCAAACCCTCAAAAAATAAGACTGCAAATAAATTTATGATTATCTGTACAGGAAGTAATGCAGTTAGGAATTTGGTTTACAAGATCACATTAATTTCCAGGTTAGACCTGCCAACCCAGTGATACCCCAAAGTTGTCTATTTGAACGATTTTTGAAGAACAGGAAAAGTAAAGAACATTTATTACCGGCATGGCATTGCTTGGATCCTCCCCATACATAAACTGGACTTTCACTGTTATATTTCTGGCAGAACCTTGACGATTGGCAAAATTGAGGCTCTGAGGGTATACATAGAGAAGATTTCTGTGAAGGCAATAGTATACATGAAAATGAATACATATCTAAAAACACTATCAAACATGTCACAAAAGAGATATAATTATTAATATTTGTTAACTATTATACTAAGTATTTTCACATACAATGTTTTATTTGACCCTTAGAGCAATCATTCAAATAAATCTACCCCAATTTTGCAAAATGCGGCCCCCAAAAGTTAAGGAATTTTCATATACAACCAAGTATGTGGCAAAGCTGAAATCAGAATACAGTTCAGACTTCCAAACACATGTTCTTTCCCCTACAAATGGCTTTTGGGAAATAAAGGAGTATGGACTGAAACATTATTAAGAAATTAAAAGACAGTTCTAATATTCTCTTAGGTTCTCCACGCAGATGTAAATAGGATGACATTTTTAAATGCGCCTTTTGTATAAATGTGATCAAGGATTTAAGATGTATAATATTCAACATTATTGCTAAAAACATATATGACAATTATGGTAAGTATAACGAGCAGCAATAGGTAGTTACTGTGAGACAATCACGTATTACAATGCATTTGACTTCATGTCCAGTTTATGATCTTGTATCTTACACAATTTTAATAGTTCCTGCTACAAACACAAAGGAGAAATAATTCACCAAAAGAAAGAGGTTAAAAAAAAAAAAAAAAAAGAATGAGAGATACTTTACCTGAAGACTAGTGATGACAGCTGATAAACAAAACTTCAATAATAATAAAACCCTGCTAATGGACTGCTAGGGCAACAAAAATAGGTCTAAATTTTCTGGAAGGCGGTAGGGTAATATAGAAATTTTAAGTGAATACACTCTTTGATCCAACAAACCCACCTCTAGTCTAAGGAGAAAACTACACACTTGTACAAATGGGTGTGCTCAAAGAAATTCACTATAACATTTCTTATAATAGGACATAGTTACAAATAATTATAAAGAAACTAGAGGCCCAGTGCACAAATTCGTACACGAGTGAAGTCTGGCCAGCCCCAGCCCCGATCAGGATGGGGGGAATCAGGGGTGGGGCCGGCAAGTGGGAGGGGCTGCGGGCAGTTGGCCGGCCCCGCCCCTGGTCGAACTCCCAGTCAAACTCCCATTCAAGGGGACGAGAGGACAATTTGCATATCAGCCTTCTATTATACAGGATATAATGCTCATCAGCCCTGGACTAAATTAAGACAGCATGACAATGTACATTAGTATTTATTCATGTAGAAGGAGATATCCACCATGTTGGATGAAAAAAATGCAGGTTCCAGAGCAGGATACTGCAGCATTACCCTACTTGTAGAAATTTGGAGTGGGAGTATAGAAATGAGTAGAAAGGATATTCCTGAAATATTCATAGTGGTTAATAGTGATGGCTCTAATTTCTTTTTTATAATTTCACTAGTAGCCCGGAGCACAAAATTCGTGCACATGAAAAGGGAATTAATTAGCAGAAATATTTTAATATTGCTATTTGCCCTTTCTCTTTAATAGAAGTGTGAGAGATGAAAGGAAATTAGTAAAATGTATATGAAAATAATATATAAATTTATTAATAAATAAACAGTAACAAAAGAATATAACAACAGAGGCATGATATAAAAATGACAAAAACATAATATGAAAACAAAAACATGATATAAAAACAACAGTGATGCAAACAATGACTGATAAAGTGATTAAACTTATTCTAATATCTCCCTGTACACCACATTAAGAGTGAAAACACTTTCAGAGTGCTTGACTAATTTTCCTTGTGCTGAAGTATTTAGAACTTTAACGTCACATGGTCTTCGAACTTGAGAGAAAGCAACATATACTGACCATGTGCAAAAACAGGTTCAGGTAGGAATATGTCTACTTTGTCTAGGGTTTGTCCTTGTGATTTATTAATAGTCATCACAAATGCTGGCATCACGGGAAACTGTCGTTGAATCAATTTAAATGGGAGGCCAGTGTCAGATGGGGACAAATCAATTCTTGGAATCAGAACAATCTCTCCCTCTACAGATCCTGTTAATACTTCAGCTTCAATAATGTTAGGTCGTAATCTTTTGATAATAAATCTGGTACCATTACAAAGACCCCATTTATTATTAAGATTTCTCAATAGCATGATGATTGCACCCATTTTTAATTTATGACACGGCATTCCCGAAAGAGTAACACTATTAAGAAATTCAATGGCAAAATTTCCTTTTCAGCATCATCTGTGGAATCAATGGGGTCATCACTCAAATATATGTGAAAATCTCCACCGAGTATATCCAAAATTTCTTCATTTAATTTTTGAACGTGCTCATTTTTTGGACAAAGAATTGCACATTTAGATATATTTTTAATATTATCTGTAGATATAGTATTTCCAAAGGTAGCTTCAATAATAGATCCCTTACAAATCATTTCACAGGGGATTTCAATAATATCCATTCCTAAATGAAAACTGCTATCAAGTTTGCCATCTCCAAGTTTTACTCACCATTCACTATAAGCAGAATCCTCTGATCTCATATTTGTTGTAAGAAACAACTTTCTGAAACATCCCCAAACATTACAGTACTTTAAACTCGTTTGTACTATGGCCGATCGCATAGCATGTGGTACAATACTGAGACATTGTCAAAAATCCCCTCCAAGAAGGAGAACTTTCCCACCAAATACAACATTCAAATTTCTTAGTAATCTGTCTATGGCGTTTATAGCACGACTGGATGCCATGGTGCATTCATCAATAATGAGAAGTTAGGCCTTTTTAATAGTTTTAGCAACTTCACTGTTTATATCGAGTCTAGAAATTGAAGTTTCATTTAGTGGAATGGGTAATTTATATTGGGAATGAAAGGTGCTTCCACCGAGAAGTAAATTTGCAGCAATTCCTGTAGACGCTGTGGGTAAAACAGTACTACCACGACCTCTAATATAATGTATTAAAACTTTATAAAGATATGCCTCCATACTCTGAGGGCTGATTCCTGCCTCAAATCTCGCCCTCGCGGGAAACAGCTCGGGGAGGGTGAAGCCATTTCCAAGACAACCCCTGCAGGACTGACTTCCTTCCGGTTGGTCGAGCCTCAGTCATGATGTTACACCCAGGGTTTTTATATAAATAGATTTGAAATTTTTTTACAGTGAGAATACATGATCTTTATAATTAGAAAAAGCAATAAAGTAGTTTCCATGGTGGGAATATGGGTATGTGTGACAACAAGCATGCAATCTGAAAATCCCTAAAGAAATGAAGAAGAGTCAGTTGTACTCAAAATAGTCAAAAGTGCCCTGGAGGTTAGTTGGAGCATCATCCCATACACCAAAATGTTAATAGAATTCAGGATTTTTTACTTTTCTATTGTTAATCCTCACTGGAGGATATTTTTCCATTGATTTTTAGAGAGAGTGGAGGGAGGAAGAGAGAGAGAAAGAGAGAGAGAGAGAGAGAGACATCGATGTGAGAGAAATACATGGATTGGCTGCCTCCCACATGCATCCTGACAGGGCTGGGATGGCGCCCTTGACCAGAATCAAACCTGGGACCCTTCAATCAGAGGGCTGATGCTCTACTCACTAAGCTAAACCAGCCAGGGCAGGAATTTTTACTTTTTACAGGTTTTTGAAATATCTGAGTTTCCACAGTAAGTATTTTCAACATAAAACATTTGACATTTATTAATAGTGAAAGCAAGTAAGATAAATAAAATTATTCCTGGAAAAAGTCACTCATCTTCTAGATCTGCACTGTCCAATAAAATAGGTTAGGAGACTAGCAAGCACATGATGTGTGCCTGTTCTAATTGAGATATCCTGAGAGATAAAATATATACCAGACTCAGTGTCTATCTGGAGGACTTAGCATGAAAAAGAATATGAAATACCTAATTAGTATTGATCACTTGTTGAAGTAATTGATATATTGGATTAAATAAAATATACTATTAAAACTAATTTCACTTGCTTCTTTTTAGCTTTTTTTCATGTATAACTCACTATATTTGCACTGGACAATGCTGCTCTGAACAAAGAGAAGAAACGGGAGCTAATGAATTACTCTGGCATTATTCTTTAGTTAATATAAACATTTCTATTTATACGTGTTTTTCTCAGTTACTTTCAGATTCTTTCTACCAAATACATTAATTCAAAAACAAATTATCACATATAAAAAGGGAGAAATTAACAGGATGCCATATTCAAAAGATCCAAAATGCCTTGTATTTTATTCGGAAGTTGTATCTCCAAAAGATTACACAACCTGGGGGAGGATAAGGGACTTTGCTTTGCTTGGAATTCAAACAAGGCTTCTAAATGTACTATAGTTCTAAGTTGCTAAAAATTTTGTATATTAGTTATTAGAAACTAGGAATCTTTAAATTAGGGTCTAATTTTGCTTAGTGCCTCTTATTTTCTTTGGCATAAAATTTTTAATTTTTATAACATTACTGGTTATATTTAATCCGGGCTCTATTTAAACAGGCACGAGTTCAAAGTTTATATTCTGCCTTTAATAATGTGTACTCAGGCAGGATGCACTTAAAGGTAAATAAAAAACCATTTATAAAATTACTACTTTCATCACATTTCCCACATTGACACTCTTACACAGCTTATAATTAGGCAAATTATTTAATTATATTCAGTAACATGTCAAACTACTATAAAAAAATATCCAAATATTTTTACCCTGAAACAATATATTCTAAAAACCAAGAATATGTGACCTTGATTCCAATCTACCTGTTAGTGATACAAGGGAGGAAGTGTATGAATTATGCAAAGGTTAATATTCTCGTACAATAACCCAAATGGAAGAAAATTCCTTCACACAGCCTCTCTTTGGTATTAATGCTGTTACTTTCATGCACTGGAAGGGGATATTTTTTAAATTCCTTTCGCTAAAAAGAACGGAAAATTCTCATGTTATGACTTTATCATTCTCTTATTAATTCAGTACATATTGTTTCTCCAAAAAGTAAGGCCTTGTACTAACATGCTATAAGGGATATAAATTAAAAACAGATATAGATCTTGCTAATAACAGCTTATAATACAATAGAGATGAGAAGTTGGTCCATCTCAATTTCCCCTCAACTAGAAAGTAGATAAAATATCAGGGTCAATAGTTAAGCCAGAAAAGTAGACAGTTTAGTTAAGAGAAGTTTCGAAATATGTCCTTCATGACCAATAATGACAACACTAACTTTTCCCTTTTAAAAAAAGAGAGAGAAAATTCAAATTTTTTCACTACTTCAACATATGCTTTTATAATTTTATAATATGTACCACTGGTAAAGGTTAAGAAGAATATAAAGCAGGGGTCCTCAAACTTTTTAAACAGGGGGCCAGTTCACTGTCCCTCAGACCGTTGGAGGGCTGGACTATAGTTTAAAAAAAAACTATGAACAAATTCCTAGGCACACTGCACATATCTTATTTTGAAGTAAAAAAAAACAAAACGGGAACAAATACAATATTTGTATTTGCATGTGGCCCACGGGCCATAGTTTGAGGACCCCTGTTATAAAGTATAAGGAAAAATTTTTTTGTTTTTCTTCTTCATTACTGGAAGTATTTCTATATTTTATTTAGTTGCATCCTTCATTTCTCTTAACAGAAATATTTACATGATTCTGTATTGGGTACTTAGAAAAATAATACACAGGCTAAACAAAAGACAATATAATTCCATGTAGTACTAAAGTCCAAGAGAACAAAACTCCGAAAATCTAGACTCTGGCAAAATTTCCCAACTTATGTCTTAACATGAGATTAGATAATATTCAACAGTAGAATAATACAGTATGTACATAAATGTATTGATTGTTTCTAACTACCATAAAAAGCTAATATATAATACTGTGTAATGTTTACTAAGCACCAGGTAGTGTTCTAAGTGTTTTAAAAACACTAATTTTTAATCTTTATACAATTCAATGAAGTAGGTATTAACTTCACTTGACAGATAAGAAAACAGAGATGCAGAAAACCTAAGTAATGTGACCAAGAGTCACACAGCTGCAGAATAGCAGGGCATTCCAATTTAGCTAGTCTCTCTCCACAGTCATACTCAACCACTAGAGCATCTACCTCTACTGTAAATATTATGTATCCAAAGCCCTTAATTCTAAATCAAAAGAAAGGGTCTGTATTTTATACCAGAAAGAGAGGCATTTCTAAGAGTAGAAATTTAGAAATGGTTCATTTTGTAAAGTGTTACTTGATCATTTACAATTTAAATTGAAATTCATTATGTTAAAGCTTTTTTCTCTTTGCAAACAAAGGCCTTCATGCAAAATTTCTTTTACATAGGGCTGATTTTATAGACACACACAGATTAAAAACTGTTTCATGAGACATAATGACTAATATTTTGAGTGCTTCCTATTTGCCAGACACTGTCCTAAGTGCTTTACACATATTACTTCTTTTCATTCTCATAATCCTATAATTATGTAATATATGGAACTACTCTAACGTACAGTTGAGGAGACTGAGGTATGAGAAGGTTAAATAACTTGTCTAAGGCCAGACAGCAAGAGCTGGCTTTTGAACCCAGGCCACAGTCTGATTCCAGAACCCACATTCTTAACAATTTTACTATATTAATTTGTCAAGATAAGAAACTTTTAAAGAATTATTACTTCCTCCATAAGTTCTTAATATAAACACTCAAGAAAAATAATCACTTATAATTTAACCAAGGTATTAAGTGTTTTTCCTTTTAACCATAAGTGAGAAGAAGCACAGTGGAACATTAATTTTTACACATACTACTGTTTTGTTTTTGTTAAATTTATATTATCAAAATTGTTACCAAGCTCACAAACTTCAGAAAAATGTATAATGAGTAAATCATTTCAAACACTGGAAGTATTTAATTCTGGTTTGACCTTAGAAGACCACAATCTATTGGCCTTTCAGTGGGTACATAGAAAACAGGCTAGAACATCGAGACAAAATATAAAAGAGAAAAGGGGTGAAATACCATTTAATGTATGGGATTTTGTGATAATATACAAATACATATGGTTAAGACAGATCATCTGAAGCAAATATGTATATTAACAAATAATTATAACAAGAAATATATAATCATTTGTTAGCGTATCAGCATGGGAGTACAGCATTGAGAATCATAAAGATTACCCAAAAAAGTGGAAGAAGGCTTCACAGAGAAGGCATTTATTTTTTGTAACAGGTAACTGTTTTCCTAAAAACTAAAATATAATTTGGAAAATTCATACTTAATTCATTAATGATGAATTTAACAGTCAAAAGAGTCTGGTGCTTATTTTTAAATCTCTAAAAATCATGACAAATTAAAATCAGCTTTTAAAAATAGGTAGATTGCCCTAACTGGTTTGGCTCAGTGGACAGAGCGTCGGCCTGCGGACTGAAAGGTCCCAGGTTTGATTCTGGTCAAGGGCATGTACCTTGGTTGTGGGCACATCCCCAGTGGGAGGTGTGCAGGAGGCAGCTGATCGATGTTTCTCTCTCAATGATGTTTCTAACTCTCTCTTTCTTCCTCTCTGTAAAAAATTAATAAAATATATATTTTTTAAAAAATAGGTAGATCATGCCCTAGCCAGTTTGGCTCAATGGATAGAGCATCGACCTACAGACTAAAAGGTCCCAGGTTCAATTCTGGTCAAGGGCACATGCCCGGGTTGAAGGCTTGATCCCCAGTGGGGAGCGTGCAGGAGGCAGCTAATCAATGATTCTCTCTCATCATTGATGTTTCTATCTCTCTCTCCCTATTCCTTCCTCTCTGAAATTAATAAAAATATTTTTAAAAATAAAAATAAGAACAGGTAGATCACATAACAATGAAAATGTAACTTATAGCAAAATTAAATACAGTAACAATTTAAAATGACCTATTAAGTTAGTTGCTCATTTCTTTGATTTCATTTAGCATTGATCTGACTCACTGTGGAAGGTTACATTCGTACAAGTTTACACAGTTTAATGATTAACTATATTTACCTGCCAACCTTATGTGGCAAACAGTGGTATATATAGAGTTCAGAAATCTAGGTCAGCTTGGAAGAGAAAACTTGTCCCAAATTGCTTGAAATTGAATAATTAAGATAAAATGTACACGATTAAGCTCTTTCTTTTTATTATTCCTCTAGTTATCTCTTCCAGAATTGACCAAGACTATTATTCACCATTTGATTCTATATCTCCACAGCCAAAATCAAGATTTGCTATGTTAGATGATGTAAAAATTTTAGCCAATGGCCTTCTTCAATTAGGGCATGGTCTTAAAGACTTTGTCCATAAGACTAAGGGCCAAATTAATGACATATTTGAAAAACTCAACATATTTGATCAGTCTTTCTACGATCTATCACTACAAACTAATGAAATAAAAGAAGAAGAAAAGAAACTTAGAACAACTACATCCAAACTACAAGTCAAAAATGAAGAAGTGAAGAATATGTCACTTGAACTCAACTCAAAACTTGAAAATGTCCTAGAAGAAAAAATTCTACTTCAACAAAAAGTGAGGTATTTGGAAGAGCAATTAACCAATTTAATTAAAAATCAACCTGAAATTCAGGAACACCCAGAGGTAACTTCACTTAAAGTAAGTAGAAACCAAAAATTATTCATGATTATGTTTAAATGTGGATTGTTTAAAAAAATATTTAAGATAAGCTACTTTAAATACTTGTTGCACAATTGAAATACTGTATTTTTTTTTTTAAGAAAAAAAGCCTCCAGGAAATAAAATTTTCCATTATAATGTTCAGTTAGTTTTAGTTTCCCTAACATTAAATATGAAAACTAAACTATTTTTCAAATGAAAATTATAACTTTACAGTTAAATAATAAAATATGGAACACAATATTGCACATTATTGGAGGCAAGAAAAATGTTATAGGAATATAACTTAAAACTATTCTTTTATGTTTAAAATAAATAAAAGTAATACAGTAAATGGTAAAGATTTATTTCTATTAAAATACAGGGTTTGGGGGGGTTGTTTTGTTTTTTATTTTTATTTAATTGAAGTAGTTTAAAGTTCAGGAAATCAGATTTTAGAGATGGTACATTTATAAAAAAACATTTTTAAAAGTATGTACTATTTGAAAGAACACACAAGAGTAAAATAATTACCTATATTAATTTTTCTAATCTACTATTAGCTTTAAAGATTAGACTGTGATAGTGTTATAATAAAAAAAATTAACAAAAATGAAAAAAGAAACTTCTAACCAACCTATAACCTATGTCCAGACTTTTGTAGAACAGCAAGATAACAGCATCAAAGACCTTCTCCAGACTGTGGAAGAGCAATATAGACAATTAAACCAACAGAATAGTCAAATAAAAGAAATAGAAAATCAGGTAAGTCAATACCAAAAGATTGGTATATCCAATCTTTTATAAAAATTTAGGTTTATGAAAACACTGAACCCTAAAATTACTTTAAATAATTATAGCTGAAGAGTGAGAAAAAGGATCACATCAGCATAATTATGCTTGCAGGCTCTGAAGCTGATAAACTTACCAGGGTTTGAATCTTGAGTCTAAAGTTTCTGTGTGACCTTCAATAAATTACTTAACCTCTTTGTCTCTCACTTTCCTCACTCACTCTATGGAGATAGTAATAAGAAAATATCTTATAGGATTGTTATGAGAAAAAAGGATTGATTCATGTAAAGTATGTCCTCAATATAACAGCCAAAGTGATTATTAAAATTTAAATTAGATCATGTCTCTCTGTTCAAAATCCTACAATGGCTCTCGCCTCACTCACAGGCCTGTAAGACCCCAGATGAGCCTTTACTATGTCACTGACTTCATCTCTTCTACTCTAGTCATATAAGCCCCTTCACTGTTACCCAAAGACTTCAAACATGCTGCCATCTCAGGGCCTCTGCCTTGCTGTTCCCGCCTGGAGCACTCTTCTCCCTGGTTCTGCAAGGCCCACTCTCATTTTCTTTGGGTCTTTCCAAATACAGAATTCTCAATGAAGTCTTCTAGGGTCACTTAAAAATTAGAATCCCCTACTCCCATCCTTGAAACCTGCTAACTCCTTCATTACTCTTTTTTTCCTTAGCACCTACCTCTATTTAACATAATATATTTTTTAGTTATTTATTTTGTCTGTCCCTGCACTAGTATGTAAGCTCCATGAGTACAGGAATTTTCTTCCATTTTTAAAACTGCTGTTGCCTCAGAATATAGCACACTGTCTGACACTTACTAGGCACTTAATAAATATATGTTGAATTAATAAAGGTAATGACATAGCACAAAAAAAATCAATAAAAACTCTTATTAGAAACTGTGTACCTGATAATTAAGTTTAATTCCTAACAATAAAATTAATCTACAATGTAAACAACTGGCTAGGTAAGAAAAATACCTATTTAGAATAAAGCTGTCAGAATCTAAGCATTCCAATATATAATACCACTAGAGGCCCAGTGCACGGATTCGTGCATTGGTGGGGTCCCTCGGCCTGGCCTGCAGGGATAGGGCCGAAACCGACTCTCCAACATCCCCAGAGGGGTCCCGGGTTGGGAGAGGGCACAAGCCAGGCCGAGGGACGCCACCAATGCACGAATCCGTGCACTGGGCCTCTGGTGGTATTATATATTGGAATGCTTAGATCCAGCTGATCGGGGCTGGTAAGGGACCGCAGGAAGGCTCCAGGGCATGTCCGGACCATCTTGCACAGTACCGATCAGCTGGAACCCAGCAGCAAGCTAACTTACTGGTCAGTGCACGTCATAACGACTGGTCCAACGGTCAGACACTTAGTATATTAGGCTTTTATTATATAGGATAGTTTGAAATATTAATTAATAATACTATTAAACAGTCATTCAAGAGGGTTCAAAAATAACAGAGTTGGAGAAATGGATTAAAAAATAGTTGCCAAGAATTATAGAACAAATATTATTACCAATTTCCAGTAAACCAACATATCATTATATGTTTCAGTAATTACGTGACATTAATTTTAGTAGGTTATTTTTGCTAATTTATGAATCATAATTTGGTAGGTTATTCTTTGAAAATTTTCCAGTTTTTTTGACAAGTAGTTTTGATTTCCATAATTTCATTCTTATTTTGTTATTTTTCTAAATTATTTTTCCTACATCTTTTATTATGATTAAATGAACCTGCTGACATAAAAAAACTAACACTAGTAACAGAAAATATTATATACATTCTCTGCTTTTCTCAGACAATCAATAAGAAGAGTTTTCAGCCTATAAATTGCAAACCTAGCAAACATTAAATAAGCTGTTATTGCTAAACTTACAGGACAATGAAATATTGAAAATATTGAAAGTAAGTAAATAAGCCTGCCAATTTGTTACCTTTACAGATATGTTTACATGTCAAAAACTATCAGAAAGCAGCCTTGTTTGAATTATATGCTATGTCTTAAAGGCAGGTCTGAGAAACAATAAAATCTGCAACTGAGAATTAATAAATTTAAAATCTGCTTTGCTACTGATTATAACATATATTCTATTCAGATAAATAAATAGAACATATTAAAATATTTATGCAAAGTCTCTGCCTTTGGTCTTGATGTCTCTTTGCCTTGCTCTTGTATTTTTTAATTCATTAAATAATGTGCCTGATTAAATATTTTTAGAACAGATCTGTATAATCTGTATAGCATCGTTTATCCCTCTTAAAAATCAAAAGCAAATCCTGACGGGTGTGGTTTAGTAGTTGAGTGTCAACCAATGAACAAGGAGGTCACAGTTCAATGCCTGGTCAGAGCACATGCCGGGGTTGCAGGCTCCACCCCCAGTGATGGGGAGAGGTACAGGAGGCAGCTGATTTAATGACTCTCATCATTGATGCTTATATCTCTTCTCCTTCTCCCTCTCTCTAAAATCAATAAAATATATTTTTAAAAAACCAAAAGCAATAACACATTATGAATTAAAAGATACATGCAAGTCGTACTTTTAATATCCTCACTCAGATTCCCCTAACTGTATATTCAGTATCATTTTTAAAAGTACATTTATATTCTTTTATCAGTTAAGAAGAACTGGTATTCAAGAATCCACAGAAAATTCTCTTTCTCCAAAACCAAGAGCACCCAGAACTACTCCCTCTCTTCACTTAAATGAAACAAAAAATGTACCACATAATGGTAAGATAATTTGGTTTCCTTCCTGAAGCTATTATCAAATTCTTCTTCCATCACAAAATCTCTATTCTCAGGGCCTGTTCTAGACTAAAAGAGAGTAAAGAGACAAAGCTACCCAATACGACGTCAACCTAAATTGGATCCTGATGCTTTAGTCTTTTTAACCCTATAAAATACATTCTTAAAATAATCAGAGATATATGAATATAGACTTGATATTAGATAATATGGAATTATTATTAATTTTCTTAGATGTAATAGTGGTATTGTAGTCATGTAAAAGAATAATCTCATGGTAATAACTATTTTGGCATTCTTTGCATAACATGCTATCTAATAAAAATGCTTAGCATAAAGTACTTCTTCAGTAATTCATTAATTTCAGTAATACATTACTGAAGAAGGCTCAAGGCTACATTCACTATAATTCCATAAAATGTCAAGATCTCAAGCTCTAAAGATATTGTTCTTATTACTATATCTTATGTAGTAACATTTTCTTGATTCTAGACATTCCTGCTGATTGTACCACCATTTATAACAAAGGTGAACATACAAGTGGCATCTATTCCATTAGACCCAGCGACTCTCAAGTTTTTAATGTCTACTGTGATGTTAAATCAGGTAAAACCAGCGTACAAAGAAAACAGACAGTAGTTAGTTCAGGTTACTCACTACCTATTAGTAATACTGATCCTGTCATTTTTATTCTGATATATATCAAATGAAATATCTATAACATGAGTAATAGTTATATAGATCTAATACTTATATTTGTCTTTTTAATATATGTACTTATGCATATATTAAATATTTTCCATAAAATAATCTAAAATGACTATTGTCAATAAGTTTAAGACAAACTCATTAGTTATCCTTTACTTAATGTCTTGACCATAATAAATAATAAAGTAACAGCATTAATAATTATCTTACACAGCCACCAATCAAAACCAAACCAAGTAAAAGTCTTTTGTTAAATCTATCAGCATCAATCTACTAAAAATGCACTGTTGTTCACTGTATTCAGGTAGTTCCTGGACATTAATTCAACACCGAATAGATGGATCACAAAACTTCAATGAAACTTGGGAAAACTACAAATATGGTTTTGGGCGGCTTGATGGTAAGGTGACTTCATATTCATTCATTTACTTGTTAAAATTATTTATTTATTATAGACTGGGCATTAGGAATGTAACAATGAATGAGAACAGTCCCAGCCTTCATAGGACTTAACAGTTACACATGTTAGTAATTACACTTATTATGTATTTATTTAAATTATACTACTCAAAACTAGATGTCTGCTCTTAAGTATACTTATCATAATTTAATTAGATGGCTTCTAATAATCACAATTATTTTAAAAAATTATAATTAAATGCTATATATTTTGATACATGGTAAATGCTATGAATGATGAAGAAAACCATCCTTATCACTAGTCACTCTACTTTCTTATTAGCATCTTAGATATCAATTATTGGAGGATGTAAGAGGTGAAGCTGTCAGATGGACAGTATAAACCGTTTAAATTTCAATTATTTAAATAATATAAATGTATACTATAAGATGTGTTTAAAATAAATTAGTTCTCCAAAAGTATTATACTTTGATCACAGAATAAAATTAGTAAATAAGATAAAAAATAAAATTAGTAAGATAAAAAGAGGTTTACATGTTATAGAATCCATGAATGATGTACAAGTAAACATTTATAAAATGGAAAATATTCATTATTTTATCAAATTTTTAAACACTCAATACTATGTGAGCATTAAAAATCTTTTTGTATTCAAATTACTAGTTAAATCCCTAACTAAAAGGTATATTCAGTAATATTTTGTAGCTTCAAATCTTCTACTAGTAAGAATGAATCAACCCCAAAATAAAAGGCTAACAGTTAATTTCAAAGTACTCATTTATTTTGGAAAGAAGATAAGCCACTTATAATGCATTCCAAAGTCTATACATGAATAAGTGCCCAATATATGGCTCTGTTCATATCTTTAAATTAGGTTTTCTTATATTAAGTCACTGGAAGCACACAGGAAATCAGTTTTGGTACCAAATTTCTATTTCTCAAGTATGCCATTTTCCATCCATTGGTGGTAGTTGTTACTTGCTTCGTGTTGAAAAAGCCAACTTTTCCTTGCTTCCTGGTTTCTAGCTATAGCAAAATTGATTGAACACTGTTGACAGTAATCTTAATGTTTAGCCTGTCTTTGTCAGCCTTCCCATTAAATTATGTTTGAGATTTTTAAAAAAGAAAGTAAGCTAGTTGTAGTTGCAATTCTTAAAATGAACTCTCTTAGTAATTCAATATCAACAGAAAATTGACATTTTCCTTAGATATTTTAATAAAAAGGGTTGTGATATTTAAAAAACAACTATCTGTATTTATGTTATGTTTTAATTCCAAATAAAAATAATTTTTTCAATTATAGAGAAAAGTTATTAAAATTATACTTTTTAACTTTAAATGTTTTTAAATTTTTATTTTCTTCTTTTTCTACAAACAACAACATATATATCAAGCAATTGTCAAAGGCCAAAATTATATCTGAGAAAAATGACTTATCATCCAGGTCTCTGGAAATACTTATCAAATCTCTTCATAGTATATGGTATTAATAAACAGTTGATAGTAAAGCCAGTACAGATAATATTTTACCAATGATCAGACCTAAAAATGTCTATAATAGACTAATATGTTTAACCCATGAACTGTGGTTCACAATATCCATTTGAGAAAAAATAATCAGACTTAGGCAAGCCTATTAATATTTTTAACATTTTTGTACATGTAACGATCTTCAATAAAATTGTTTCAAAAATAAATATTTTAAGAGACTCTAAAATAACTAAGGAATTTGAGACTAAAACAACTCATTTATTTACACTAGTAAAAAAATTTTCTCAAAAAAATAAAAAGTTATTACCTAATCTGCAGTTAACAATCCACAGATTTTTACAACTTTTCTTTTCAGGAGAATTTTGGTTGGGTCTAGAGAAGATATACTCCATAGTAAAGCAATCTAATTACATTTTACGAATTGAACTAGAAGATTGGAAAGACACCAAGCATTTTATTGAATATTCTTTTCACTTGGGAAATCATGAAACCAACTATAAACTACACCTAGTTGAGATTACCGGCAATGTACCCAGTACACTCCTGGTAAACAAAGATTTGGTGTTTTCTACTTGGGATCACAGAGCAAAAGGACACTTCAATTGTCCAGAAAGTTATTCAGGTATCTTTTCCTAATACCAATACTTTGTTTTTCTATGTTTACACTATCTTCCTAAAGTATCTACAATGCCAACTCTTTAAAAACTGAATCCCAAATAATCACTTTTCTATAGGTAAAACATATCTTAATATGTGTTAATGTAAGTATTATTAGCACATATAACATCTTAATATAAGTATCAAATTAAGTGTTATATTAATTGCTAACTCAACTTGTGTTTTTTTACCTTTAACCTTGCTCAGATATTTTATTTTTGGTGGAGTATATGAGTGTTGGACAGATTATCCTATATAATAAAAGGGTAATATGCAAATCGACCGAACAGTGGAATGACCGGTTGCTATGGCACGCACTGACCATCAGGGGGCAGACGCTCGACATAGGAGCTGCCCCCTGGTGGTCAGTGCGCTCCTACAGAGGAGCGCCGCTCAGCCACAAGCAGGGCTATCGGCTGGCGAGTGCACTGGCAGTGGTGGGAGCCTCTCCCGCCTCCATGGAGCACTAAGGACGTCCGACTGCCGACTTAGGCCCACTCCCATTGGGGAACGGGCCTAAGCCGGCAGTCGGACATCGCCCAAGGGCTCCCGGACTGCTAAAGGGCGCAGGCTGGGCTAAGGGACCTCCCCGAGTGCACGAATGTTGTGCACCAGGCCTCTAGTTTAAAATAAAGATACATGCATACAACACTGTCTATTTATAAAAAATAAAGATATACTTCATGTGGAAATACAGTAACAATAACTACATACGAGTTTCTATCCATTCAATTGCATATCTATCTTCTTTAGGAGGCTGGTGGTGGCATGATGTATGTGAAGAAAACAACCTAAATGGTAAATATAACAAGCCAAGAACAAAAACTAAGCCAGAGAGGAGAAGAGGAATATGTTGGAAGTCTCAAAATGGAAGGTTATACTCCATCAAATCAACCAAAATGTTGATCCATCCAAAAGATTCATAACACTCTGACTGAATTAAGGAAAATTAAAAAACTAATAAATTAAACATTAAAATCACCCCAAGTTACTGTGGTTTAATAAACTGGTATTAAATAGAAGGCTTTAGAAAAAATTATTTTAAAGCCACTGTTGATTTAAGATTAAACATATTATCATATCACCTAAAAGAATACCAATTACCTTCTTAATCAAATTCTCATAACATTTATTCATTTATTTTGTGATATGGAAATCAATTTTAACTAATGGGTAAATTTTTAAACCAGCTACGGCTTAAATAACTTTTTAAAATAAAAGCTTACAAAGAGACTTTTATTTTAAAAGTCATCATGTGGGCTACTTTCACAACCTCCTCGGTTAAAAAAGACTAGTTTCCTTGTTAAAATTCTAAACTTGAATAAGTATAAAAAACTATAAGTATATAGTTTTTAAATACTGTAATACTATTTAATTCAAAACTAAAATTCACTCAATTCATAGTACATGTAAAAATCTATAATATGAATTTTTATTTATTTTTTTATTTTATTTATTTATTTATTTATTTATTATTTATTTTTTATTTATTTTTGTTTGTTTGTTTGTAATGGTCTTTATTATCCATGAATGAGTGAGATCATGTGGTATTTTTCCTTCATTGACTGGCTTGTTTCACTTAGCATAATGCTCTCCAGTTCCATCCATGCTGTTGCAAATGGTAAGAGTTCCTTCTTTTTTACAGCAGCATAGTATTCCATCGTGTAGATGTACCACAGTTTTCTAATCCATTCATCTACTGATGGGCACTTAGGCTGTTTCCAGATCTTAGCTATGGTGAATTGTGCTGCTATGAACATAGGGGTGCATATATCCTTTCTGATTGGTGTTTCTGGTTTCTTGGGATATATTCCTAGAAGTGGGATCACAGGGTCAAATGGGAGTTCCATTTCCAGCTTTTTGAGGAAACTCCATACTGTCTTCCATAGTGGCTGCACCAGTCTGCATTCCCACCAGCAGTGCACAAGTGTTCCTTTTTCTCCACATCCTCTCCAGCACTTGTCGTTTGTTGATTTGTTGATGATGGCCATTCTGACAGGTGTGAGATGGTACCTCATTGTTGTTTTGATTTGCATCTCTCGGATGATTAGTGACTTTGAGCATGTTTTCATATGTCTCTTGGCTTTCTGAATGTCCTCTTTTGAAAGGTGTCTATTTAGATCCTTTGCCTATAATATGAATTTTTAAACTGATGCTTTGCCCTAACCGGTTTGGCTCAGTGGATAGAGCGTCGGCCTGTGGACTCAAAGGTCCCAGGTTCGATTCCAGCCAAGGGCATGTACCTTGGTTGCGGGCATATCCCCAGTAGAGGGTGTGCAGGAGGCAGCTGATCGATGTTTCTAACTCTCTATCCCTCTCCCTTCCTCTCTGTAAAAAATCAATAAAATATATTTTTAAAAAACAAAACAAAACAAAAAACCTTGGTTTGTCAAGGGCGGGGGGGAAAAAAGGACACTTATGTAATACCCTTTGTAATACTTTAAGCGAAAAATAAAAAAAAATTAAAAAAATAAAAAAAAACTAAGAAAAAAAACAAACAAAAAAAAACCCAAAAAACCTTTAAACTGATGCTTCATTTTGCTACAAAAGAATTTGGAATATTTAAATGTTTGGTATGCTTTATTTATGAAGTGGTATGAAACACTGTATTGAAATAGGTGCACTGTCTTAAATTCAGTAGTTCATGATTACTAAGTCATATTGACTTTAATATAGGTGCCACTGTACCTTAACATATATTATCTAACTTATCTATAATATATACATTTTATTTATACATTAATATATACATTAGAATTAATGTATTTATACATTTTATCTAACTTATCTATAATATATACATTTTATTATATATATATATATATATATATATATATTTATTTATTTATTTATTTTAAATTGATTTGAGAGGAAGGGAGATGGAGAGAGAGATAGAAACTTCAATGATGAGAGAGAATCATTGATTGGCTGCCTTCTGTATGCTCCACACCAGGGATCAAGCCCGAAACTGGGGCATATGCCCTGACCAGGAATTGAATGGTGACCTCCTGGATCACAGGTCAACGCTCAACCACTGAGCCATGCCAGCCGGGCTAATGTATACATTTTATATACTTTAATACTTAATACTGTGAAAACAAAACATTTTAAGGTATCATATCATAATATAATAAGAATGAATGTATTTGTTCCCTGGCCAGTGTGGCTCAGTTGGTTGGGCATCATCCCATGCACCAAGAGGTTCCAGGCTTAATTCCCGGTCAGGGCACATGCCTGGTTTGTAGGCTTGATCCCAGTAGGGGGCATGCAGGAGGCAACCGATCAATGTTTCTCTCTCTTTCTCTCTCTTTCTCTCTCTCTCTCTCTCTCTCTCTCTCTCCTCTTTCTCTTTCTTAGGAGGCAACCAATCAATGTTTCTCTCTCTCTCTCTCTCTCTCTCCCTCGCTCCCTCCTCCCCCTTCCCGTCTCTCTAAACAGCAATAAAAATATTTTTTTAAAAAGAATTAATGTATTTGTGACATCAACTTAAATAATGTATTCTCCCTGAACATAGTGTGAGTCTAATACCTATGTGTAGGCTTTCAAAAAGAATTAAAAATCATTCAAGTTACTGAATGTTTAAACAGCCTGAGTCACGTATATGTATGTTTCCAAATTCAATAGACTCAGTCCCCTAATTTATAGAAATTTAAATTCTTGCAGTTTTTTATTTACATCCAATAGAAGTACAATTGTTATTTCTAATTTAAGTAATTTAAATTCTAAATCTTCCAGGATTATTAGATGTAAAATTTTTGACAATCATATCACTTGTCAGTGTTCATTTTTAACTGTTTTTAAAGAAACTACCTGCCGAAACCGGTTTGGCTCAGTGGATAGAGCATCGGCCTGCAGACTGAAAGGTCCCAGGTTCGATTCCGGTCAAGGGCATGTACCTGGGTTGCAGGCACATCCCCAGTGGGAGATGTGCAGGAAGCAGCTGATCGATGTTTCTCTCTCATCGATGTTTCTAACTCTATCTCTCTCCCTTTCTCTCTGTAAAAAATCAATAAAATATATAAAAAAAAGAAAAGAAAAGAAACTACCAAAGGGGAAATAAAATTCTGAATTAAATCCAGTTTTCAAAGGATACAGTATCCAAGTTATATAGTGACTTACCTTAGCCAATAAATATTGAACATTATGTATTTCAAACTACCCAGTATATGTGTCATACATAAACAATGTATGATATATATAAATATGTATGATCTATATGTATCCTACAGAAACATTTTATTCCAAAAAAAAGCACAAAAGAATATGGGGAAGAATAAGTTTTAGTTTTCAGAACCACAGCCAAACTGTCAAAATTGATTCTGTAGAGCCAGAATACCAAAACAGCTTTTTTTAAGAAAAAATTGAAAGCTTTCAAATGCAAAATAATGTATTTAACATACCAATTACTTTCTCTATTTGTTTTTCCTTTTTATGTTATTGTTGTTAATCCTCACCCAAGGATATTTTTCCATTGATTTTTAAGGAGAGTGGAAGAGAGGGAAAGACAAAGGGAAACATCAATATGAGAGGAACACATCAATTAGTTGCCTCCTGCATGAGCCCCTACCAGGACCCCAGGGCCCCAGGACCCCAGGGCCTGGGCCCGGCAGGGGCAGGGAGGAACCTGCAACAAAGGTATGTGCTCTTGACCCTTTTGGTCCACAAGTCAGGTGACCCTCTGTCCACTGAGCCAAACCGCAATTTGTTTTTCAATTTTTAACAATTCTCAGACAATATGTTTCATTTTGTTACCTTTGGAAGTACTATTAGTTTTTTTCTGCTTTAAATATAAAGCTCAAATTGAGAGATCATTCTGGTATAGAAAGAGAAGGAATTTTCTCCTTTATTATTCACAAAATCGAGTCTTCTGTCCTCACTACTTTGCCAAAGTGTTGTAATTTCACCACTAACTCACATGTCAAATCTAAAGGCCTTTACCCAGTCCGCATAACCTTTGATCTCCCTACTTACTAATACCAATATTCTTATTTCAAATTTGACCTTCATTTTGCTTCCATAATATTACATTCTCTGAGAATTATCCCTAACTTGAATCCATCTTTATAGTCCTATTCTCTGCCAGTATGTAGTATTGTAGGCCAATGACCAATCTTCAATCATCTGTTCTACTCTGACTTTCCAGAAACTCAATCTATTCTCATAGACTCATTTATTTTTTATGAATAAAGTTCTGGAATCTGCATATTATTCCAGCTCTCTCTCCAATTCCCCTACCTGCCATTTCTCCTTTCAATATCCTATAATCTCCTCAAATTCAAAATATCAAATAACAAATTCATCAATGCCTTACTGCCTCTGCTGGTCCTTCTTCCCTTCTTACCCTATCCAGTGGTCGGCAAACTCATTAGTCAACAGAGCCAAATATCAACAGTACAACTACTGAAATTTCTTTTCAGAGACAAATTTTTTAAACTTAAACTATATAGGTAGGTACATTGTTATTAACTTAATTAGGGTAGTCCTAAGGCTTAGGAAGAGCCACATTCAAGGGGCCAAAGGGCCGCATGTGGCTCGCAAGCCGCAGTTTGCCGACCACGGCCCTATCCCACTCTCCTCCTTACTTCATTATATCCTAACTAGAAGCCCAAAGCACGAAATTCATGCAAGGGGCTCGGCCCTCGCAGCCTCAGCCAGTCCTCGCAGCCCCGGCTTCATCCAGAAGGTCATCCAGACGGTTGTTCTGCTGTTCGGTCTAATTAGCACATTAGTTCTTTATTATATAGGATGGCACTACCATGCTTCTCAGTCACAGAAGTTTAAAACCCAAGAAACATCTCTGGCTTTTCACTGAACTTTGTAAACCACCTCTCCTCTATCATAAGCCACTAAGTCTATCACAATCTTCTTTTGAAAAGTCTCTTCATCTGATAAATATGTCACAATCTTCTTTTGAAGTCTCTTAACCTGATATGCTTTCTTCCCATTTTTACTGCCAAAAACCTACCAAGCACTGCCTTCAACCTGAGTCTTAAAATTATCTACATAATCTCCTGCCTGGACTCCTAATTTTATGTCTATCGCCCCTCAATCTTCATAAAACAAATTTATAATGGCTGTATACTGCTTCAACATGTGTCTCTCAAACTCGTCTACTAAAAGAGTGTAACAACAAAGAAAAATAATGAAAACATATCTTTATAGATCCTGCAGTTATAGGGTAAAATGGCTTGATATAAGCAAAGATTTATTTTAGAATCTTAATAGGACTTTATCTAAATTTTATGATCTTATCTTAAAATTACATGTGAATTGTGGTTTCTACTCCACAAATCTATCTTTATATAAAAACTAGTGGCCCGGTGCACGAAATTCTTGCATAGGAGGGAGGGTGTCCCTCGGCCCAGCCTGCACCCTCTCTAATCTGGGACCCCTCGGGGGATATCCAACTGCCAGCTCACCCCCAACTGCCCCCCCCCATAGAGATCCGGCCTAAACCGGCAGTCGGACATCCTTCTCGCAATCCGGGGCCTCTAGCTCCTAACTGCTCACCTGCCTGCCGGCCTGATCGCCCCCATCTGCCCCCCCGCCAGCCTGATTGACCCCACCTGCTCCCCCCTGCCAGCCAGCATGCCCCCCAACTGCCCCCCCACCAGCCTGATTGCCCCAAACTGCCCCCCCTGCCAGTCAGCTTATCCCCAACTGCCCCCCCTGCCAGCCTGATCGCCCCCAACTGCCTCCCCCTGCTGGCCTGATCTCCCCCACCTGCCCCCTCTGCCAGTCTGCTCACCTCCAACTGCCCACCCTTCCAGCCAGCTCACCCCCAACTGCCCCCCCGCCGGCCTGCTCACCCCTAACTGACCCCCTGCCGGCCTGCTTGCCTCCAACTGCCCCCCTGTGCCAGCCAGCTCGCCCCCAACTGCCCCCCCTGCCGGCATGGTTGCCCCCAAGTGTCCCCCCGCCAGCCTGATCGCCCCTAACCGCCTCTGCCTTGGCCCCACCACCATGGCTTTGTCCGGAAGGACATCCGGAAGGTCTCCTGGTCTAATTAGCATATTACACTTTTATTAGTATAGTTATTTCCTCCCCAAATCTTCTAAGAAGTGATGTTCCTGGAAGATGTATCATGTTTATCCTATGGACGTGCATGTCCCATATAACTGTACCCTCACAAGAACATGAAAGAGCATAAGCCTACAGAATGAAATCCAAATCTCTTCCAGGTACTCAAGGACTTTTATAATCTAAACCCTGGTTACCTCTTTAACCATTTCTTGCCCAACACAAACCCTCAGCTCTAATAAAAATTACCTACTTTTAAACATTCTCTATATACTTTCTTAATGACTTTCCATTGCCTAGAATGCCTCCCAGACCTTTCTGCTTGGCTAAGTTCTATTTATACTTCAAGTTAGAGATAATGTCTCTTTTCCACAAATATCTAGTAAATGGAGGCTCCTTCCTTTGCAACCTTGCAGCATTACTATTTGTACCCTTCAACTGACACTTAACAAATAAGATAAGACAGAAAAGTAAATCTGACAAACATAATAATATAAATTGTGAGAAAAAGTAATAAAAACTCCAAGAGCAAAGATAGTCAATCTACTTGATTTTAGTGAATTATTATAATTCCTTCCTTTACCTGCAGTCTTGCTTCCCACAGTTTCATGCTCTACCATGGTCCAAAAATATTAGATGGAAAATTTCAGAAATAAACAATTCACAAGGGTTTTCTTTTTTAATTTCCAAGTTTTAAATTGTGCATTCTCCTGAGTAGCATGGTGAAAGATCGCATTGTCCCACTTCATCCTGCTCAAGATATGAATATCCCTTTGACCAACATCTCCAAGCTGTAGATGCTGCATACTCAACAGTCACTTAGCAGCTGCCTAGGTGATCAGATCAACTGTAGTAGATTACAGTGCTTGTGTTCAAGTAAACCTTATTTTGCTTAATAATGGTCTCTAAAGCACAAGAATAGTGATGCAGGCAATTAGGATAAGCCAAAGAGAAGCCTTAAAGTATTCCTTTAAGTGGAAGGTGAACCTTCTAGACTAAGGAAAGAAAAAACATCATATTCTGAGGCTGCTAAATCTACAGTAAGAACAAATCTTCTATCCGTGAAATGGTGAAGAAGAAAAAAGAAGCTCGTGCTAGTTTTGCTGTCACACCTCAAACTGCCAAAGTTCCAGCCCAGTGCATAACTGCTTAGATAAGATGGAAAGGGCATTAAATTTGTTGGTAGAAGATATGACATCATCATGATCCTCCTGATGTACTATCAGAAGGTCAGTAGTAGCCTAACACTACATCACAATGCCTACATCATTCACCTCACTTCATCTCAACATGTAGGCATTTGTATCATCTCACAACATCACAAAAGAGTGAGTACAGTACAGTAAGATATTTTTAGACAGTGAGAGATACCACATTCATGTAACTTTTAATACAATCTACTGACATAATTATTCTATTTTACTATTAGTTGTTGTTAATCTCTTACTGTACCTAATTTACAAATTAAACTTTATAATAGGTATGTATGTATGTATAGGAAAAAACATAGTACAATATAGCAGGTCCTCTAATAACATCATTTCATTTAACATCGTTTTATTCTAACACTGATGAGATGCTGTAGAAACTTAACTCTTGTTTATATCTATTAGGTTATGGTAAAGTTGGTTTTGCTACATGTCATTTCACTTAAAGTCAAAGAACCTATCCATGGCATTAAGTGAGGATTTTTACCATATAGAGTTTGTCACTCCCAGGGGTTTTAGGCACCCTTGGGGTCTTGGAACACATCCCTGCAAATACAGGGAGACTACTTTATTGCAAAACTTCTACACCAAGAGTCTACTCTGCACCAGTGTGAATTTTACTGAGAGCAAGTATACTCATTTCCTCTTTCAGGGTTACCTATTTCAGCACAATCTATTTACCCACTCTCTCTTATCCTAGAGTCAGCATGTTTTCATGCCTGTATCTTTCCTTCCTAATAGTGTGACTCATGGAAATCATTCATTAACCAAAAATGTACTCCTTAACCAGTATTTATTCAGTCCCTCCCACTTGCCTCCTTTATGAAACCTATCCCAACTATATATGGCTACATATTCTACCTTCTGTTATAGGATAATCAAATTTCCTTGATTTTCCCATCACTAACAACCACAAGCATTGCATGTATGCATGTACTACCAAGCGACCATCCAACACAACAGTTTTCAAAATTGAAAAGGGACCCAATAGTTGGTCTTTTTATCAAAGTCCAAAGTGTTCTCATGGAAAATAGACTAGATCAAAATTACTCAATCTGTGTGAAATGTGCAGTTCAAGGTCATGAAGGTAGGCTTAACTATCTCCCACAATAAGCCTTTATAAAATAAGGTTTTAATGACCTTTTAAAAAATGTAAAATCAAGCATTCCATCTCAAACATTAAAACTACTTTTATAAATTCATATCTGTAGACTCTAAATCCCACCCTTAGACCAGTGTCTAGTTTCCAGTTTCTTAATTCATTGAATAAATATTTATTATGTGCTTTTGGTGTGCTAGCACACTGTGCTAGATGCTGAAGATAAAGCCGTAAACAAAAGAGACAAGTCCCTGGCATTTACAGTAATTAAATTCTAATGAGAAAGACAAAAATGATCCCATAAGTACATATAATGTCAGATAATGATAAATACAATGAGGGTAAAGAGCTAGAGGAGGGAAGCAGTGGATCATTTTAGGTAGGGTGATGAGGGTAAGCTTCTCTAAGAAGTGACCTTTAAGAGATATATGTTTGAAAAAGGAGCCAAGCCATGCAGAAATCTGGGGGAAAACAAGAGGCAAAGAAAACAAACAGAAAGCCTTACGCAGAATTGAATTTTGTTTGTACAAGGATGAACAAAAAGGCCATTGAGGCGAAAATGAAGCAAGCAAAGCAGAGATTAGAGGGACATGAAGTTAAAGAAAGGCAGAAGCCAGATACGTAGAGTCTTATAAACAATTACAAAAAATGCTTCTTTTTTTGCTTATAACGGAAACAACTAGAGGGTTTTAGAAAGAGGAATGAATGATCTGATTTTTAACTTTCAAAAACCTCTCTGACTGCAATGTTGAGAGTTGACTGAGGCAGGAGTAGAAATAAGATGATCAAATTAAAAAGGTACAACAAAACTCAAGATTAGCAGCTTTCCAATATAATAGCCTCTAGTCCCACGTGGCTCTTTAGCATCTGAAATGAGAAGTGCTTTAAAAGTAAAATACACCTCAGATTTTGAAGACTTTAGTAGGAGAGAAAAGAAGTAAGATATTTCAATAATTTTTACATTTAGTACATGTCAAAATGATATGTTAGGTATACTGGGTTAAACAACAAATAATTAAAATTAATTTCACTTGTTTATTTTTTTAATGTAGCAACTATAAAATTTTAAATTACAAATGTGGTTAACATTATATTTCTATTTGACAATGCTGACCTACATGGTGACTTTGACTGAGTTTTAAAGGTGGAGGACATGAAAAATACTAGATTTGGGATACATTTAAAAATTAAAGCCTATAAAACTTGTTCTAGGAGTAAATGGAGGAGTAAGAAAAGAAGGGAAATCATTTTGATTCCCAAAATTTTGGCCTCAGGAACTGGGTAAATGGTAGTGAAATATGCTAAGACGGGGAATTAGAATCTTATGTCTAAGCTGCCCTGTTGGATATCCCAACAGACATATCAAGTCATGGTCTCAGCATTCACAAAATGTGGGGAGCATCATTCATAAATGGTACCCCTGGAGTTATGTAGTGTTCAGCCTAAATAGCTTAGCCAATAACCTCGTGTCAGGTATTCTCTAAATAGTGTATATTTACCAAATACTGTTACTGTTAGAACACAGTTTAGGCACATAAACTTGATTATGTGTAATGCTAGATTCTGTTAATAAGACCATTTGAGAAAAAATAGGAACTAGGAGTTCAAATGTTTTAAACTAACAGCCCACGATTCAAGTGCTAGCTCCACCACACTCAAGTATACTTAACCTCTCGATCTCTGTTTATTCACTTCTAAAATGAAGGTAACACATACCTCAAGTTATGAGAATTAAATAAGATAATGTATGTAAGATAATTAAGATTTTATCTGGCACACAGTAAAAGCTTCATACATTACAGCTATTAATATAGTCATGTGATAAGAAATGGAACAAGTAACAAAGCTACACAAGATTTTTGAAGAGTTTCATTCTAGTTCTATATTACTATTAGAATATATAGTATCTCATTTCAAAATTCTCCCAAATTAAAATGTATTACCTGTAAGTAGTGTTTGGAACATAGACATCCCTAGCAGGAAACTCCAAAATTTCTCTGGTAGGTCTAACTCGACTGTCAGGGTAAAGCTTCACCTGAAGCAGCTCTGGGGTTAGGCAATAATGAGGATTTTCAGGTGCCGGAGAAATGTCTATCTTCAGCTGAGCTGCATATAAAAATATATTGTAAAAACAATGTAAACATAATAAATAAAAACTTCATGTTGAAAATGTTTTTTAATTAATTTAGATCATATTTTTGCAAGAAGTCGGGAAAGAAACCAAAATTATTATTGTCTCAGTCCTCTAAATCACTTCATTTTAGCAAGTCTCAAAGGTATAAATTCCTGAGACAGACATAAATACATGTAAAATACTGAATGAATGAATAAATGGATGAATGAAAAAGAAACAGCAAAAAAACAAACCAAACAAACAGAAATCTAGCACAGGAACAAGCTACCATTTCAAAGATTAAATGTTTAAACTTGGTATGCTTAAAAAATAGTTTTACTCTGGAATGGTTTGCTCTGATCATAATATGAATGTTTCTAAATTTTACCACTTCATGCATTTTTTCCTCTGGAAAATAATTTTAAGCCATGGTATTATTCATCACTCTCATTTCAGTACTTAAATTATCAAAGGTTCTGAGAGAACCAAGATGGCGGCATAGGTAAACACCTGAAATTGCTGCCTCACACAACCACTTCAAAGCTACATCTAAAAGACAAAACAGACATCATCCAGAACCACAGGAGGCTAAATTAGCACCTCCTTAGAGATCCAAGAGCCAGTGTACCCAGTGGTCAGAGTGGGACCATCCAGATTACAACTCCTCAGATCCATAAGGGACACACTCAGGAGGCAGACTCAGTGAGCACCAAAGCCCCACTGAAGCAAGTCTTGCCCCAGAAGGGTGTCTCCAGCACAGAAGTTCTCCCACTGTAGACACAGCTGATTCTCATATACAATTGGCCTGGAGGTCAATTCCTCCCAGTGATACCAACAAACAATCAAGGCTTAACTAGAACAAGACTGTGCACACAGCCAAAAAAGGGGTGCACCAAGAGTGTCCACCTCAGATAATTGGGGAGGCTGAGTCACTGGGCCCTATAGGACACCTAGCACAGAAAGCCACTCTATCAACACAGGGAAGCATAAAAAATGCGGAGACAAAGAAACAGATGACAAATGACAGAAATGGAGGAAAGCAAACTACTGGATATAGAGTTCAAAACCACAGTTATAAGGTTTTTCAAGAATTTTCTAGAAACCGCCGATAAATTTAGTGAGACTCTGGAGGATATGAAAAAGGACCAACTAGAAATTAAGCATATACTGACTGAAATAAAGAATAATATACAGAGATCCAACAGCAGACAAGAGGATCCCAAGAATCAAGTCAAAGATTTGAAATATGAAGAAGCAAAAAATACCCAACCAGAAAGGCAAAAAGCAAAAAGAATCCAAAAATATGAAGATAGTGTAAGGAGCCTCTGGAACAACTTCAAGCATACCAACACCCGAATTATGGGGGTGCCAGAAGAAGAGAGAGAGCAAGATATTGAAAACCTATTTGAAGAAATAATGACAGAAAACTTCCCCTACCTGGTGAAAGAAATAGACTTCCAAGTCCAGGAAGTGCAGAGAACCCCAAACAAAAGGAATCCAAAGAGGACCACACCAAGACACATCATAATTAAAATGCCAAGGGCAAAAGACAAAGAGAGAATCTTAAAAGCAGCAAGAGAAAAAAAGTCAGTTACCTACAAGGGAGTACCCATACGATGGTCAGCTGATTTCTCAACAGAAACTATGCAGGCCAGAAGGGAGTGACAAGAAATATTCAAAGTGATGAATAGCAAGAACCTACAACCAAGATTACTTTATCCAGCAAAGCTATCATTCAAAATTGAAGGTCAGATAAAGAGCTTCACTGATAAGAAAAAGCTAAAGGAGTTCAATATTATATGAAATGCTGAAAGGTATTCTTTAAGAAGAGGAAGAAGAAAAAGGTAAAGATAAAAATTATGAACAACAAATACATATCTATCAACAAGTGAATCTAAAAATCAAGTGAATAAAAAATCTGATGAACAGAGTAAACTGGCGAATATAATAGAATCAGGGGCATAGAAAGGGAATGGACTGACAATTCTCGGGGGGAAAAGGGGTGTGGGGGTGTGGAAAGAGACTGGACAAAAATCGTACACCTATGGATGAGGACAGTGGGGGAGGGGGAGGTAAGGGCAGAGGGTGGGGTGGGGACTGGGTGGAGGGGAGCTATGGGAGGGGGAAAAAGAGGAACAACTGTAATAATCTGAACAATAAAGATTTATTAAAAAAAAAATTATCAAAGGTTCCTGCATCCAAACTGTCAGACCACATGAGGGTAGAATAAGATGATGAGTACTGACAGGCATTGAGCACAGACAGACATATGGGCCAAGTAAGTGAAAAAGGAATACATATTACAAACAATACAATATACTTGTGATGATAACAGCTATAATTATTTCTAGTTAAAAATTTTAAATACCTGTAATAGGTCTTAGTCTCCGTAAAACAGAAGATGGCCTTCTCATATCGGCAAGGAATTTGTACAGATCTTCATCACTTAAGCGGTCTCCTTCCTGATTTTAAAAACAAAGGAAAAATTATTTGATAAAATTAATATGGTAGATTTAAAATATTGCTTGTTAATAATCCTGCCCTTTTTCCTTCATTTGAGTCAGAGTGAAAAGTAAAATTTATATAATCGTGATTAAAAATCAGTATGTGGACTTATTTCCTTTTTTATGCTTTCAAATTTTATTGAGTTATGATACTGCTATCTGTTTTTAAATTTTATATATTTATTTATAGCCCATTATGTTTACAAGGTATTACAGGGAACTCTAAAATATGGAAAATCAATACAAATTAGAGATAGATGAAAAGGATAAAAAAAGAGTATTGATATAAAACAGATATACATATAATGACATTCTTAAAAACTTATAACACTTGAGTTTATATTGTCTTTTCAATTTTATATCACAAGTCTCTCAAATGCAAAATATAAAGCATTGACTAAATTTACAAGAGGAAAGAAACAGTAACAAAAACTTCTCTTGAAATAAAGTATAACTATCTTGATATTAAACCAGAAAGAAAAAAAATGAAAAGACCTCCATCCTGGGAAAAGAGACAAACCAAACCAAACCATACCTAATTAAAATTTTTTTTAAATTTAATATAATGTTTTGCAATTAAAATAGGTAGGGATTAATTTTGTTTTTTAATTCAAGAGTTAATTTTTAGAGTTTATTAATCTAAACCTCCTCCATTTAATACCTTAGTGGTTTTAAAGCATAGTTCATGTCGTCTTTTTATCTTAAATAGGGTTAAGGTTATTTTACTACTATGAGCTCACCCTGAGCTACATATTCCACCTGCCCACTGCTATATTCTCAACAGGATACAGAATTGCTCATCTTTTATCCCACTATCTAGAAAAGTGATTTTTACTTTCCAAAAGGCTGGAGGTTTTTGTTAATACTTTTATAAATAGTTTTTAGTTTTATTGAGTTATGGTTAGCAAATTTGACTCTATGAAGATTTTTTCAGTGACCTAACATATAATTAATTATTACAAATGTTCTATCAGTTGCTAACACAGTATATTCTCTCCTTTTGAATACAGAATTAAATGCATCCTTAAATGGTTCTTATTTATAACTAGAGGCCTGGTGCACAAATTCATGCACATTGAAAGGAAATTAATTAGAAGAAATATTTTAGAGGCTAGGGAGGGACCACGGGAGACTGGCTCCAGGGTACGTCCGGCCAGTCTCACCCACTCCCAATCCATCAGACCCCAGTAGCAAGCTACCGATTGGAGCGTCGGCCCCCTGGTGGTCAGTGCACGTCATAGCGACTGGTCAAGCAGTTGACCGAATGATCGACAGAACAGTGGAACACTTAGCATATTAGGCTTTTACATATATAGATACATTAAGATTATTTTTAGATTCAATTATTTCTGTCTACTTAACCCAGGGGTGGGCAAACTTTTTGACTCGAGGGCCACAATGGGTTCTTAAACTGGACCGGAGGGCCGGAACAAAAGCATGGATGGAGTGTTTGTGTGAACTAATATAAATTCAAAGTAAACATCATTACATAAAAGGGTACGGTCTTTTTGTGTTTTTTTTTTAGTTTTATTCATTTCAAACGGGCTGGATCCGGCCCGCGGGCCGTAGTTTGCCCATGGCTAACTTAACCTGTTAAATTGATTATACTATTGACCTCTATTCTTTACTCCATATCTGTTTCCATACCTTTTGTTAGGTGGGACATTAACTCCCTCCCCAGGCTTGCGTTGGCCAATAAGCAAAGATGATGCAGAAACTTCAAAAACATTTGCACAACTGAGCTTGCCCTCCCTCTTGAACTTTAGCCACTGCTATGAGAACATTATCAAGCCAGCCTGCTAGATGATGAGAGTACAAGTTGAGAAATATGAAAGAGGTCTGTTATTTCTGTCTTCCCAAAAGTCAGTCTAGATCAGCAGACCCCAGTCAACCTCTAAACATGTGAATGAACCTAGCTGACAACCCCTTCTCCACACTGCTGGTTTACTGTTGTGTACTCCTAAAGCAGCAACTTACACACATTTTAGTAAGTAGAAAAAATGCCCTTAAAACTAATGTGTGAATTTTATTTTATTTTTAAATCTCCATGTATTTCTAATAACTTTAGCTTGTCACATTTAAAATCTGTACA